>NC_064924.1:448384068-449047640 GCF_023897955.1 Schistocerca gregaria
GCGTAGGTCGCATATTGCAACATAATTTGGGTGCTTTGGGTGGTTTGTTAGCTAGCTGAAGTCGAACTCAAATCCTAGGTTCAGTAGGTGCATGTGATCGTCCTGTTGATTCTTTAACCATTCGGCGTTAAGAGGCAATGTCAAGTACATTGACGAAACAAAACATTACTACCCCCTCCTTAATAGCTCGATGGTCCACTTTTGAAACTTAACACAGCAGAAGTTCTGATTGACAAATAGTCGCCAAATGTTTTGTTATGTGTCCCAATTTGTATCTGAACAGTGAGTGTACTAATGTGTACAAACTTAGCTTACCACTTAGCGTGCAAATGGACAAAACATCTGAACTGTCTTCTGAAGCCCAGGGTGTCAAACAGAAATTTAAATAAATATGACGCTGGTCTAGCAAGGCAGCTAAAATGAGGTGCAGATCGTAACATAATCATTAGAAATGCTGTTGTCACGTACCTAGAATGCTTGAATTAATAAAAGTGAAAGTTTGGGGTCTATTCTAGGAAGATAACACAGCTATTCCCTTTTTATTCTATGTATAAATTATCAACTGTGCTTTCAGGGGTCAAATAATAAACAACAATCATGTTCAATTACTTTTGACACTTAATAACAAAATATTTAATTCTTGGACGTATTGAAATGACAATTATTAAAATCGTTATCTCTACACATGAAATTTTTTTATCACAGGAAATAATGGTTATTAAAAATTCTAATCAGCTCATATAAATCTATGTCGTCATAGCTGGTCAATGCACTGACTTGGTGGAGAATAAACTTACGCTTTGAACCAATGAAAAAAGTCTCATGTACTCAATGTGGGAGTAGGTTACTATCCTAGCTTTTGATAGTCAATGGCCAAGCGTACTCAAGTTGGAGTGAGCAAAATCTAGACTCAACATTTACAGTGGCCTAATGCGTGATGGTACCTTACCAAGCGGCATCTTCAACAGCGTTGTCTCTGTGCCGGATCTGAAACGCTCATCTGGACTTGACTGCATTTACTGAGCCGTAACTTTCCTGCGTTCTGTAGAACGTTAATCTTTCCCTAGTCTAAATAATGGTTTTGCACACTCGCTATGAGCTGGAGAGACGTGCACAATTTCTTTGCCCGCAAAAATTCCCACAGGAATAATTAACTACCTCTTTGCTATTTGTCGCCACGATACGTGAAGCATATCGTCCTCACTCTGCAGAAAGCAAAGCTCTCAACGCACTCTCTTATTTCCACACAATTGTACGGTCCACCGCGAGGCCAGAGAGAGAGAGAGAGAGAGAGATAGAGCCTTAAAGTCTCAGAATGCTTTTATATAATGGGGATCTCCCCACTGTGTAGTGTCTGCGTCGCCAAGTATGGCTTCAGCCAATCACCGTCTCGCTAGAGGTGAATAAACATTTTTAGTTTTCTTGCTGGGTCGCAGCCTAGTCCTGTTAATGATGTGCAGTCAGCTACCCTCGGTCCCAGCCTTATTTACGTTAGAAGGAATAATGTATTGTTCTGTCCTTACTCCTTTCTGCGCTGAAGCTCGCCATTCTCTTGCTAAATGAGAATTTTACGATATCATTAACAACCTGCTCGGTTCATCTCCAAAATGCGTTTCACTGTAACCTGTTTATTCATGCCAGTCCATATATTGGTAGATATTGTTTTGTTAGTTTACGGCACATGAGATTAACAGCAATTGCGTTTTGTTGATATAGCGTAATTATTATTTTCAGAGGATCTCATACTGTATTTTGCTGTCGTTATGGATCAAGCTGATGTAAAGTCCATAAAATCCCGACTCCTTACAGTTTCACAACTTTCTGGAGGAGTGTGGCACGGGGTATCTCTCCAAAGGTCACGCTATTACATAAATTACGGGCTGGCGGCTTGTGGACATGGAGCTGGCGCCCTGCATTGTAGCAGATGTGATCCACCAGCTTCATATCAGGTGAATGTTGTGGCCAGGATATCAACGCCAGTCCAATGTAGTTCGAGTCTGACCTTGTAACAACGACAGTTATTGTGCTGAAAGATGTCGCCGCTGTCGTGGAAGACATCAAGCCAGAAGGGATGCAATCGTTAAAATTGAGCAAAGCTCCAGGCCCCAAGGGGATCCCTGTCAAATTATGTACTGAATTTTCGGCTGCGTTAGCCCCTCTTGTAACTATAATGTAGTGTAGATCCCTGTGCTCCTTGGAAAAACGCACAGGTCATACCCGTCTACAAGAAGGGTATTGGAAATGATCGACAAATGATCCCTGTAGAATCTTAGAACAGATTATGAGGTCAAGCATAATAAAGTATCTTGAACAGAAATATTTCCTCGATGTCATACAGCATGGATTCCAAAAACGTCGATCATGTGAAACCCAACAACATTTGCTTCACATGACGTGCTGAAAGCTTTGGACCAAGGCAACCACGCAGATGTAGTATTTCTTTATTTGCAAAAAGCATTTGACTCAGTAGCGCACATACGTTTATTGTGAAAAGTACGATAGTATGGGGCAAGAAATGAAATCTGTGACTGGACTGAAGACTTTTTGGTAGGGAGGACACACCATGTTTTCTGGGATGGAAAGCCATCGTCAGCTGTAGGAGTAATTTCTGATGTGCGGCAGGGAAGTGTGTTGGGACCCTTGTAGACAATATTAATAGTAAAATCAGGCGTTTTGCAGATGACGCAGTTATCTATAATAAAGTATCATCTGAGAGAAGCTGCATAAATATTCAGTCCGATAATGATAAAATTTCAAAGTGGTCCTCTAAATGTTCAGAAATGTAAAATTGTGCACTCTACAACGAAAAGAGCGTAGTATCTTATGGCTACAGCATTAATGAGAGTCACTGTTGGAATCGGCCAATTCATGGAAATACCTGGGTGGAACACTTTGTAGGGATAAGAAGGTGGTGGATTTTGGTTTATTGATAGAATGCTGGGGAAGTGCAATCAGTCTCCAAAAGAGATTGCTTACAGATCACTCTTGCCATCCGTCCTAGAATATTGTTCAAGTGTGTGGGACTCACACCAGATAGGACTACCAGGGAATATTGAACGTGTACAGAGAAGTTCAAATGGCTCTGAGCACTATGGGACTAACTAACCTAAGAACATCACACAAATCCATGCCCGAGGCAGGATTCGAACCTGCGACCGTAGCGGTCGCGAGGTTCCAGACTGTAGTGCCTAGAACCGCTCGGCCACCCCAGCCAGCGTACAGAGAAGGGCAGCACGATTGGTTACAAGTTGGTTTACTCCGTGGGAGAGTCTCACAGAGATACTGAAGGAACCGAACCGGTAGACTCTTGAAGACGGACAAGAATTATCCTGCAAAAGACTATTAACAAAGTTTCAAGAACCTGCTAAAATGTTTACTATAAAGATATACAACCCCTATGTATCGCTCACATAGGAATCGTGAGGATAAAATTAGAATAATTACTGCACACACAGAGGCATTCAGTTATTGTTTCTGTGCTCCCTACGTGAATGGAACGGGAAGGAACCCTAATAACTCGTATAATGGGACGTACTTTCTGCCATGCACGTCACGGTGGTTTGCAGAGCATAGTTATACATGTAGATGATGGTCTGCAACAATGTTCACATAGTGCACCGCTGGCGTGGTGCTTTTGATAGTTGCCACGGGTAAACGTGCCCCGTAGCAAAAGACTGACCCCACTGGCCAGAGTAAGGGCGCAGTGCTGTGTAGTGAAGGGGTACCGCCTTGATGACGGCATTTCCATGCGGGCCATGGACCTCATGTGATACTTTCTACCAAACGATATGTTCCCACTGACCGCGGGGATCCCGTGCCCACTGCAACCGCAGTTGACGATGTCACGATGTCATTGACTCAACATTTTAACGTACAGGGGGGGGGGGGGTCTTCAAGTGTGGAGCCCCGTGTTTAACTATGGCCTCCGAAACTCTTCTGCCTGCACCAGCAGCTCACTGTGTAGCCAAATCTTCCACAGATCACCGCCTATCCTGCTTTAGAGAGTGGGCAAGCGTCTGATCATGTTCTGTGATGAGGCATGGACGTCCAACGGCAATCTGCCTAACCATGGTTTCGCTATCCTTCAGCAATCTCAGACGCCCACAGCAGTTACATGCCAACACCCAAGCAGCTTAGACGTTTGATTCTCAAGCGCCGGACCATAACAACCAAATTTTTGTTAAAGTCTCTTTTGCCGTTTGCTGATCGTATCGTCGCTAAAACAATTTCCTACTCGTCTCTGCCCCCATTCTGTAATTGGCCTACCGCCCCTTGTGTCCGCAACGCCACAAGGCGGAATTCTCGCGGTGGGCAGCAGTTCATAATATTTTGGATCGTCAATGGAAATGAAGGCTGCATGCTGTTCTAATTTTAGAATTTGATCTATATTACAACATTTTTAATAACTCTTAATGCGAAAAGAAATGATATTTTTCGAACACTTCAGAATACTGCCCACCCTAACGCTTTGAAGATCTATACTGTTGAAGATGACTGCCACATTTTGATCAATCAAGGGTTGAGACCAGGGCCTTGGTTCATACATGTAATCAATGATCAGATACTGGGGACAGAGAGCTTCTCAGTGAGCACAGACATCCGTGAAGTGGTGTGAGCGACACGAATATGTAATTCAGCAATTCAGTAAGCACTGTATTTATGTACTCATAGTGCAATTGCTACACACATGTACCTCAAGCTAAAAGAAAAGAACGATCTACTACTTATTCAGAGTTGATAGTCTGACACATATTTACGTTGTTCAACTTAGTAACAACAAGGAGCACGCATATATTGTCTGTGAAATTCTCGTGAATGGCGGTTTCAGATCAGTTTTGAAACATTAGTTTTACTACGACAGCATCACATACTAGAACATTTAGAGTTCTGTGTATCATTTTCCATTCTTTTATAAAGAAAACCTCATACATCAACTTACAGGAATCAGATATCTGATATCATTCTTAAAAGCACTTTTCAGGGAAAAATGAGCCATAGAATCTCAGGTACGACTACATCAGTTTTCAAAAATTTCAAAACCATCGGTCCTAAATGGAATTTAACATAGAAAGGTAAATGAACACACAGTAACTATTTGTCTAATTCTTGATTTTGTTCTACTTTAAGGTAGTGTTATACTGTCGTTCACTTCAGTCTCTGTGTCGAGTCACCATATTGTGTGATGTCTTTCCACACTCCAGTTCTCATCCATGGTTCAAGGTGTGGTGAAACGTATTTATCGCTATAAAATATTTGTCTTCCGCAGTGAATTTGAAATATCACCTCAACAAAAGAATAAACATCGTTATATTTGTGTTTTCTTACCGCTGTATGTGCCAAAGCATGGTTCTGTGTCTCTGAGAAAGCAAAACACATTATCTACATTTCAATAGTCTTTCAAAATTTTATAAATATGAGGTCTTCAACCAGGATATTCTGTAAAATTCTCCATGCACTGGAGACTTTGAAAATATTAAAAGGATTCGAACAAGAATGAAACAAATCCCAGAGATTATATGTAAGAGGACTGATCAGTTTATACATATAAATCAAAATGTAAATATACGTTTGTTCAAAATCGTATATATGAAAGTTTTCACCAATTGCTTTGAAATTACAGCACAATTTTTCATGCATGTTTTTATAAACCTACTAGAGCATATATATATATATATATACAAAGGCTAGTTTGTTCAAAATTGTAATTTTCCCTAAGATTTTCGTGAATTGTTTTGAAATTTTGACATAATGATCCATTGAAATACAAGTGTGTTTCTGTATATCTACTGGTGTGTCACATATTCTATATGGAGGGGTTTGTGGAATATGGTTTAACTTCATATTTCGACAGAAATGAGTTAAGTGCTATATTATATAGAACAAATTGCACTCTTTTCGATACTACAGAGTTATATGTCTTTGTATACACAATGTCATGACACTGCACTGTCAAATGGGAATTTTTCTGTTTGATACATGATATGGCAAAGTGAATTAAGTCTAAATACACCACAATGCCGTGAAACAAAATTAAATTTCGTGTGCCACCATGAGAGAGTTTTCCTTTCTTTATTATTATTATTATTATTATTTTGCAGAAAATTTCATTTTACTTTAACATGATGAAAACTGCTTTCTCATGAGTTTTGTGTTTATGATGGTAATATTAAAATTACTACACTTAATTGAGCTGAAGTACTGTCAGTTCAAAGTGAACTTTTTAATTTAAAGTGACATTCATGGAATTTATAGCAAGTTTCATTTATAGCAAGTTTCATAATACATAATATATTAATATTACTATACTTGATATATGCTCCAGCACTAATACAATCCCTCATTAGACCCAATATCCCTCCTATACTCACTGCTACTAGGCTTTTCTGATTTTTCTGTACGTTGTTTGACAAACATTCAATTTCTCAAAATGAGCAAATAATAATAAATAATTGTTGTCAGTGACATAATTTAATTTTCAGTGAATATCATATCTCACACAATACTCATGGAAAAAGATAATGAAAATTTCCATCTTTTGTTATCCATGATTCTTCTAAACTAATCCTTCTTATTATTCAAACTCTTGTAATGATCAGAAGTGACTGATGTCTCGTAACACAGAGGTCTGTGAAAATACTGTATTATCTTGCTAATTAATATTTGAAAAACAGAGTTTTTATGTGATTGAAATGAATTTTGTTTGTTTAAACTTTTATTTTATCGTAATTCTCATCCTATATAAATGTTGTTTTCTGCTCAGCAAGAAAGGAGCGCAGCCATTAGCGCTATTGAGCTACAGTTCGATTTATTGGTAAATGCTGAATAATAAGCAATTAACATTGACAAATATTTTCAAATGTTAATGCATATAGTCAAGGTACAGAAAGATTTAATATATATTATTTGTTAGTAGTAAAACGGGGACTGAAGCAGAATCGATAAGTGATTGTCTTATGTTAGCCGCCATCTTAGTGAAATATTGCAGTGGCAATTGTAAATTTATTTTCTATAGAGACATAAATATTGTTGGTCATAATTGCGATAAAATTCTGTATTGGTGGCCAAGAACCCACTTTGAGGACATTAATTCGACTTAGATTCTGAATAATCTTTAAATATAGTGCAAATATAATCTTGCATAATATACATTCTTATCTGCCGATGTATGAAGCCTGGTTATTTCGTAACAACTTCTATGAAATATTTTGACAGGAAAACTGCATTAGTGTTGTGTGCGTGTAGTATTGTGTGACAAAACGGTTCATCTTCCATAAAGAAAAGTCCTGCCACCTCGAATAACAGTAGCGTTAAATTCGATAAACGATCAGCAACTTAGTGCCATTTACACTGCTTGACAGACAACATTGCTATATGTTCCCAAGTGGAGATTTGTTTAAAAAATAACGATCATTAGCCGGTAAAAGAAGTATTTAAATAAATCCTCGTGTTACATTGATAATAAGTAACTAGGTTTATTGTAATCTTGCTGAAATTGTACAACACACAATCAAAAGACAATACTCGCACGCCACATTGACGCCCACAATACATAACATTTATTATAATATTGTAATTCTTTACAAGTGTAGTGCGCCGTAACTAAATATTGATATTTACGTTATTTCGTTTTCCTGTATGTTTGACAACCGATACAGAAGAAATTACCGTAAGCATCTGTATATCATCTGGAATGTTGTGAGGACCATCTAAGGACAACTAAACTGGGCGGTCCATCGACGGTAGGCAAATGGCACGTTCCAATGCTCAATTAATATCCGAACACGAATGCAATTACCATCTACGTGCGCTTGACAGAACTATGAACTTTGCTGTACTGACAGCAGTTTTAAGTAGTAGTGCTTCAATATTTCAGCTGCGAGTGTAATATTTTCAAGTGTATTTGTCATATATATGCTCCTCACGAGAAAGAGAGAGAGAGAGAGAGAGAGAGAGAGAGAGAATCTCCTCCGATCCAAAGTGTCACACGTCATTGGTACAGACATGGCCCACCACTGCAGTTGGCTGCACCCTGTAATCTGTATGTCTTCATGTCATTCGGAAGCACCCATTCCGCATCCGGAATAACTCCCCTCCCCCCTTCCCCGGTATGGACACAGATTTCACACTGGCTTCCCTCCCCTCCTTGGCAACCCTTTTCCTTAGGGGCCCCATTAAGCGCCTAACATTGGAGCTCCCAAACACCGGTAAACCCACTCTTTGTGGATGGCGAGATCTTGTGGGCCGAGAAGCTTCCCATGGAGCAGGTTGGACGACTGCATCCGGCTTGAAGACTTCCTCAGCCACAGATAACGCCCGAAACATGTTCGTCAAACTAACTAGGGAGACCCTGCGATTGGTTCCTCGGAAAGACATTCATTGCCTGCTAGACTTTGGAATGATCACCCACTCGACTACAGGTGAAAGGTCAACCTCAGTGCCTGAGGCTGTATGACGGCAGCCAACTCCGCATGGAGCTGTGAGCGAAGGTTCAACAGCTCAGCTTGCATGTGTACACAGCAATCACAATTCCTATCCATTACTGTAGTCGCTCATGTTCAAAGCTCTTAAAAATACATAACAAACGAATTGTGAACTCACCTTATTAGCAGCAGAAACTTGCGGTGCTATCTCAAAGGTGGTCTAACCGACACTGGGCTGTTCTAACCAAACAAACAAAAGCCTGTACGATACGAGGGTCGATGATAAGGGCGGTACTGTACAGTACACTGTTATTAAAATAATAGTTTATGCCTAGCAAGCACTCAAACATTACTGCAGAATCCGAATTTGCAGTAACAATAAGCAGTGAGGCGAGTAAGGCGGGGAGGGGGGGGGGGGGGGAGATGGACAGAGGGGTGGAGAGAAATGGACATAGAAAACAGGAAGGATGAGATTGACACAGGAAGGGGCCAGGAGGGGATGGAGAGAGAGGATGGGGAGATGGGGAGTGGAGAAGATGGACCTAGAAACTGGGGTGGAGTCAATGGACAGAGAGGGGAGAAAGAAGACACAGGAGGAGACTAAGAGAGGGAATGAGAAGTTGGACAGAGAGAGGGGGACGAAGTGATTGACACAGAGATGGGGATGGCGGAGGAGTTGGACAAATGAGGGGGATGAGGAGATGAAGAGAGGGAGCAGAAGCACATTAGGATGTGCATTCAGTTCCCATACACATTAGGGTCATGTATTTTCTCTTATCTCTCTTTTCCATCTAACCATGGCCAGAGCAAAGCGTGGTTGGTAACAGCTCGTTTATAATAAAATATAGGGTACTTTCTTACCTGATTTGATGTGCGTGAGGGGTCATCGTGGAAGAAATGATAGGAAATCAGTGGTTCCTCAACCCCCCTACTTCTAGTATTTAACTGGGAATTGTTAATGATATGGCTGGAAAAATCAGCAAACCCATTGAAGATAATAATTTGCAAATTCAAGAGAATAGTTTGCTCTATGTTTCCAGAGCATAGAAAGAGACCTTATCAAAGAATAAAGATTTTTAAAAGAAAATTTGATATTCTCGTCATATTTTTAGCACATATGTCATATGTTGTACTTTTGAAGACTACATTATTAAAGTTAATACGGCAGTATTAAGCACCAAGTTGACAGTAATTAAGTAACTACTTAATCAGCTACTTTCGAAGAATATTTTTTGGGACGAAATGGAAATATGTTTATGCAATTATTCATTATTCTTCAAATTTAGACGCCTAGCGATACATCTTACCATGTTTCTATTGATTACAAATAATCCACATATCATTTTTGTCTACGATGGGAGATATCACAAAGAAAAAGACTTGAAAATCACACAATAACCCTATCGTCAATACTTTCCTCCATGTTTCATAAGTTTATCTAGCCACCTTTCAGCAAGTCCCCTTCTCAGTTATCTCTTGGAATCCAGCAAAGAACTTCCTCAGTTCATGTACTAAACTTTTGTCCAGTACATAACACTTCCTTCGGAAAACTTCTGTTTCCGTCTATCACTTTGAACTGTGACCTTTCTGACAGGAAATAACGAATCCAGTCGCACAACTGAGGCGATATTTTGTTGACACGCAGTTTGATTATAAGACGCTTGTTAGTGTTCACGTCTGGGGAGTATGGAGGCCGGTGGAATGGTTTAAACTCAGACGAGAGAACCTGGAGAAAATCTGTAGTAAATGCGGACGTGTAGGGTGGCCCATTGTCCATTTGAAATTGCCGAAGTCCGTCGGAATACGCAAAGGACATGAATGCATGCATGTGATCAGACAGGATGCTTACGTACGTGTCACCAGTCAGTCGTGTCATGGGTCCTCCATACCACTTCAACTGCGCACGCCCCACACCAATACAGAGCTTCCACCAGCTTTAACAGTCCGCTGCTGACATGCTGGTGGGTCCATGGATTCATGAGGTTGTCTCCATACCCGTACTCCTCCATCCGCCCAACACAATTTGAACCGAGACTCGTCCGAACAGGCAAAATTTTCCAGACGTCAAAAGTCCTATTTCGTTCATTCATCAAGGGTAGACGAGTGGCCCTTCGGCTCCGAAAGCCGATATCGATGATGTTTCGTTGAGTGATTTTCACGATGATGCTTGTTGATGGCCCAGCATTGAAATCAGCAGCAATATGGGGAAGGCTTGCTCTTCTATCACGTTGAACGATTCTCCTCAGTCGGCCTTGGTCCCCTTCTTGTAATATCTTTTTCCGGCCGCAGCGATATTGGAGATTTGATGTTCTACCGGGTTCCTGATATTCGCAGTACATTTGTGAAATGGTCGTACGCGAAAATCCCTATTTCACCGCTGCCTCGGAAGTGCTGCGTCCCATCGCTCGTGCGCCGACTATAACACCACGTACAAACTCATTTAAATCATGATAACCTGCCAATGTATCAACAGTAACCGATCCAACCACTGCGCCAGGCAATTGTTCTCTTATATAGGCGTTGCCGACCGCAGCGCCGTTTTCAGCCTCTCTACATATCTCTGTATTTGAATACGCATGTCTATACCAGTTTCTCTGGCACTTCAATGTATTATAGGCCCTCTGACAAGCAAAGTTATAACAAGAATACACGGTTAGATGTCAGCGTAAGTTCGTACACATACACATCATCTGCGGGTATAAAAATGATTAGAGTTGCAAACTCCCTGTGAAACGTCCCCTTGGAACAATTGTACAAAACTGTGCTTAAATTGACACAATATTTTTTAGCGCAACGCAATCTGACTTTTAAAAATCCCTACAAAAGAATGGCCCTGACTAGCATTAACCTATACCTTTCACAAATCACTTACCTCACAAAAATCTTCGTTACTCAAGCTACTGCAATACAGCGAGCGCCACTACTGCCAGCTAAATAAAAGATTCAAACTACTGAAGGCACTAACTACTGATAGGCACAGTTAGCAAATGAAAGATTTTAATAGAGAAAAAACAATGTATTTACCTTAATAGTCATTAAAAGTCATAATTTATATAGCAGTTCATGACACCCAGTCTTACAAATTTCAAAACTCCGCCATCTCTCTCCCCACATCCAGCACTGCTGGCGGCTCACCTCCAACTGTGCAACGCTATGCGCTGTTAACATCCAGCTGCCCAACACTACAATAGCGATTATTACAACAATGCCAACCAGCCACTGACTGCACACAGCACAGCCAGTGATTTTTCATACAGAGCGCAATCTGGCGTTACCAATAAAAACAACCTAAACAGCCTACTTACATAGCCCCCATGCTCCCCACAAAAAAATTACAAATTGTTTTGGGCAGTGGCCAATACAGATTTGAAATTTTTTTCATAATTACAATAACAAAGAAATGAAATGCACACACTTATCGATACCTTGTTGGTCAAAAGCTGGAATTTTTTCACAGTCCATAAAGACAGTCCTGATCTTTCATCACAGTAAAATAGCAGTGTTTTTGCTCAACGTCTGAGCAGTAAAAGAAAATGCACATGGAAGTAGTGGATTTCCATGCAGTCTTAAAGAAGTAGTGTTGTCTGTCCAACAGAAAGACAGTGCTGACTCTTGACATGCTGACAGGTAATGGGCCACAACAGAGCAAACCCACAGCAGAGTCAGTCAAAGTTTTGAAGAATATTGGTAGGTTGGTCATCACAGAGCAGACCCACTGTAGTCCTGGTAGAGATTATGTTATTGGTGGGCCACCAGAGGTGCAGACCCACTGCAGTCCTTGTAGAAATAATGGTATTGGTGGGTCATCAAAGGTGCTGACCCACTGCAGTCCTTGTAGAAATAATGGTATTGGTGGGTCATCAAAGGTGCAGACCCACTGTAGTCCTTGTAGAGACAGCCAGCAGCCATCTGATGCAACTGTGCAGGTGCACAATCACCATCGAAGAGTCTTACCGAGAATATAGCAAGTCCATAAAACACCACTTGTGCACTCACAAAGTTTTGGAATTATCCTTTAAACCAGCATTGCTGTTAACCAGTCCCTTGCTGAATTGTCAACACACGTGCAAACACTATCAGTCCCTACTTCTCACATATTGTCCATATGCTATGACCAACAGAAACGTGTGCAGTGAACTGTAACTTACAAGTTACTTAATTTGATGAACTGGTGTCAATTACAATTTTATAACATAAGAATACAATAACAAAGGTTCAAAATAAATCATTAAAACATAATAATACAGATAACATTTGTAGTAATAGGGGCTTTACAGAAGAATAGAAATAAACATATACATCAGTGTTACAGGAATTAAGACATAAGTAAATACATAAAAGATCAGAATAACTTTTGAAACATCACCTTCACACGTGAGCATTAAAACAAAACAGAACAAATAATGGCTAAACATCTTTATGAACTAAATAACATATTATCAATGTAAATTATGTTTGGGGGTAACAGTATTCTATGAAACGGTACACAGAGACAGGAAGAAAACAAATACACAAGGGTACACAAACACATAGTGGGATAACACAGAAAGAAAGGACAGGGCTTGTTTTCAGGGTAACATTTGGTACTGCAGTCAAACCCAAAACTTCATTCCATAAATTGTCCCTCTTATTTCAACATTTGATCCAGCAAAAAAAAAAAAAAAAATTAAATTAAATAAAATAAAATAAAATAAAATAAAAATAAATCCTATCCAAGCATGCTTTCTGTTTTCTGTTCTCATCCTCTTTTAAAAATATTTTTCTCCACTGTACATTACTTTTTTGGCCAAACCATTTTCTTATAGCTTCTCAATGCAATCCTTCCAATTCATCGCAACTCATTCTCTTATATAGTCTACTTTCTCTTAAGCTAACTTAAATCTACTGAGCTCAGATGCTTAACTAAGGGACGAGGCAATGCAGCAGCACAAAACAATTAATACAAACAGCAATGACAAAAAAATGCAAGTAAGCAAAGCAAGCAGCAAAAATGTAATAACTTATACCTAAACATGACAAACCCACAAGCAGAAACAATAGTACACTAAAGACAACAACGCAGGTAAGGGAAATGTATATTCACATCTTAATGTCTATATAATTAAAGTGGTGCACCACAAAAACTTATTCTATGAAATAAATTACCAAGTACTTGAAAAGAAAATTATGTATGCAATTCCTGTGAAGGGAAATGTCTTTTTGTGCTCCCTCATTCTTTTGGAAGTATATCACATTATTATTATATACTGGATCAGTAGACAGAAAATATTTATATTAGTACAGCTATAAAATTTTATTTTAACCAATGTTGCAGTGCAGCTAGAAACTAGATATTAAACAAAATAGGCAAAGCAAGGCGTGAAACGTCATTCGCTAGCCATAAGGCATTTCATAATGCAGTAAACAATCTTCCAACTAGCAAGACAATAGACATGAAATGTTTCTCATCATTTCATTTCAGTAAATATCATAAATTAAGAATTCTACAGTGTAATCGTGTTTTCAAGTTTGACGGTGCCATATTTACGATTCTTTCTACAAAAAAATATCAATAACGAGGATAATGGTCTTTTTTTCTCCACCTGTGCTTCTGAAAGGCACACACTAATGACTTTTTCTCCAGGCGGCTGGCACATCTGGCCGCTCACAACGCATTACATCACGGTCACTTACCTTTCTTAACAAAATATTTACGACAGCAGTTTCCGCTACAGTGGCAGTCTCATATAAAAAATTTCACAGGTCAAGAATTTGCGTTACACATCTGTAGAAACGAAATCCTACTGATAAACAGTGTCGAAAAAAAATTTTGTCGGCATTGTAATACAATCACGCATTTACATACATATCATGGCTCTTAAAGTACGATTCTTGGTTTCCAGCATCTTTTTTCACAAACCAGAGTCCCTAACCACTACTCATTATTCCTTACCTTATTCGTTGACACTTCTGCAATATTTCATCATAATAAATATGTAGCATAATCAAATTTCTCATATAGCATCAGCTTATTGATCATAAACATACTGTAACAGCGTAATACACATCGTCATCATAATATCATAAAACATCAGCCAAATCTCAAAATCGTCGTAGCTTCCTCCAACAATTTCAAAACCTAAAAAAATTCTCTGCTCATGTCAAAAGTGTCATCTGCCTCAAAAAAACTTTAAAAATCATGATCCCATACCAAATACATCACTCAAAGCTCTCATAGGACCACAATGGTTCCGAAAAAATATGAACATTTCACATAGTACAGACAAAATACAATTTCATAAGTGTGAAGTTATTCAACCTTGTAATTACGTAAACATCTGTCACTGATGTAGTAAAATAAATATTTGTCTCTCTGAGTTAAATGATCAGATAGCTTTGTAATTCTGTGTTAGAGAAATATGGTACCGATGTGTAAAGTTGTATAAACAAATACCATATTAGCTAGGGCTTGCCAAACACATGGTACACAAAGTAAGCGTGTACCCCCTGAGGATATTTGTAATTATATCCTCAGGTGTTACAGATTACAGCAATGGAATGAAATGTATCACAGAAAACCTTTGTATCATTGTACTTCAAATATCTTTAAAAATAAATGTTTTAAGTACAAAATCAATCACTCAAATACGTGTACTGTAGTGCTAAACTGTGCGTCTTGTTGTTAGATAATCTCTGTGGAAGTGTAGTAGTTATCGTCCTCTGAAAGCTAAGTTCTGCTGAAGTCAATGTACTTACCTCATGATAAACAAAAGTGAAATGCTTTGCGTATAGAAATCGTAGTTACTACGCTTATTGCCATGATGAAGTAAGTACTGCACTGTAGCGTATTGTTGTGCTACAGAAAAGGCTGTGTCATTGTAGCTATACCACAAAGTTACTACTAAAACATGTTTTCCTTTCTAGAAGAATTTAGAAAAACTGGGCAGATATAAAACAGACACATCGTAAAAGCACAATGTAAATCGTGTCACACATTAGTAGCGTCGTGATATAATCATGTAGCTATCAAAGAAACCAAATGCTAAGTCATCTTTAATCTCACAGAAAGTACTTCAAATAAAGGATGTCTTTTCAACTACACCAAAATGTTGCATTAAAATCTCATTAGCAGTGCTGGTATGTGTACTAAGTATGTAAGCCTTATAGTCGTTACATAATCGTGCAACTAACAAGCAAGAATGTACACACACAATAACACTGTGACGCCTGTTCACTATAACAATGCATTCGTAATTTCTGTTTAAATAGGTTGTCTTGGTTATTGACTGGATAGTTAACTTTAAAACATAGTTGCATGTTAACAGTTTCTAAATGTGACAAACAGTACTAGTAACGTGAAGTGAAACGTTATATGGCAAATACAAAGTTAAAAAGCAGATTATCTTTCAATAAACGGTTTTACATGTGAAATGTGGTGTAATCCTTTACTCTTCGTGGTACTCAGAGTTTCAACTAGAACACAGTTTTGATGCAGTATACGTCGGTAAAGAATACTGGAATTTTTCTCAAGGTTAAAGTCTATGTTATTTTTCTCGGAGCCAGCGGGCGCATGTGGCTGCCTGCGGTGCGAGTCATTGTCTGTCTCTTTGTTGGCGCTCGTCGTTATTGGGATTAGGAGACCTAACTTCTACAAATTCACCTTGTGTGCCCTGCTCTGTTTGAATCTCGCCAGTTCTGATGAAATTTAGGTCTGTCGTTACGATTATATCGTCTGTCGTCATGTCGGTAATTTCTGTAATTAATTTCTTGTCGGTCACGTGGTGGAGAATTTCTCCCTGAATCGTAACTGCGCGCTGGACCGTTGCGTCTGAAGTTATTCTGTCTCCCCTGATAATAATTGTTTTTGTTCCCGTATTGTCTGTTTCTATGGTTATCTCTGTCATATTCATTACTACGGAAATGCGATCTTTCTCTGTAACTATTATTACTCTGCCAGTGGTTGTCATATGGATGGTGTCTGTTTTGGTCACGATTTGCGTTGTAAGAATAGACTTGTCGTGTCCAGTTATTGTTTCTGTCGTCACGGAATTGTGACGGATGTGACCTGTAGTGATTGTTTTTCTGTTTTCGTATCCGGCTACGGTCTGTGTCAATTTCTAATTCTTTTAAGAGTCCCTGAAAAGCTTCAATGTCGTCTTTGCAACGTTCTGCCAAAATAATATGCCGTAAATGTTCAGGTAATTTAGTTAAGCAAATACGGATGAGTTCTGAGGGGCTGTATGGGTTTGACATGTACTGATTCTTGTGCAACATGTCTTCAAAATATTTCACAAGACTGGAAAATTCAGATTGTTCGAAATGTTTCATCATAATGATGCTATGTTTTACTCGGTCTTGTGTAGCTTGAGACCAATATGGTAAGAGGAAGGCATGATAAAATTCTCCTTCACAGTGACAATCGTGAATGACCGATCGCATTCTTACAGCTGGTTCATTCTCCAAGTAGCCACACATAAATTCTAAACTGTGCTCTAATGACCAGTTGGGAGGAAAACAATGAGAGAATTGATGGAGTCACGCTTGTGGATGAATGTCGTTGCCAAATTCTTAAATGTTTTGAATTTACGTGCAGTGATGAACAGCTTATAGTCAAAATCATCGCATCGGCAAGTAGCATACTGGTCATTGTTACGTCGTGTCGGCGGTTCCATCTCAAAATTCGGTGCAACTTGCCAATTTCTTTCATGATTTCCGAAATGCCCTGTGTTATTATTTTGTGGCTTTTCCGTATTTCTAAGTTCCTCTTCCCGTGTTGGAGCGCGAGTGTCCTCTGGAATATGTAATTTTTGTATTACCTGCGTCAACTGATCTTGTACTTCCCGGATTTCTCTTTTGTATTGCGTATTAATTTGATTCTGATTTTATTTGAATTTCTTAATTTGTTCATACTCTTCTGTGATGGCTACAGGTCTTATGTCATTCAGATCATCATCTACCTTTGCAGATAAATTAGTGAACTGATCCGAAATTTCGGCTACTTTCTCCGATAGCGAACACATTTCCTCACTGTGGTTTTCTGAACCAAGTTTCAGAGTGTCCATTTGTGTTGAAATCGAATCTACTGTGTCCTTTGAGTTTTCCTGAGTTCTTGCAAGTTGCGTAACCGAATCGGTGGATGCAACTGAGTCCATTTTAGCTTGCAACGTGTCGTGATTTTCACGAACAATAGTTTGCAGTCCTTTTATGGCTGCTTCGTGATTCTGTAATTCATTTTCATGCCGCGATAAAATAGGTTGAAAATGCTCACAAATTTGTGTTTTTACGTCATTACAGATTTTTTGACATTTCGATTCAACGTTATGTAACTCAGTAGTTAAATCTTCACGTGTTTGTTCAAGTGTGGTGTCTAACTTCCGAAGATTTTGTTCCATTGTGTCTAACGGTTGCTGTGTGTTGTCTCTGGTGTTGCTCCATTGTGTTTAACTTTTGAAGCTTTTGCTGTGTTTGTCTCTGATTTTGTTCCATTGTGTCTAACTATTGAAGCTTTTGCTGTGTTTGTCTCTGATTTTGTTCCATTGTGTCTAACTTTTGAAGCTTTTGCTGTGTTTGTCTCTGATTTTGATCCATTGTGTCTAACTGTTGCTGTGTTTGCCTCTGATTTTGTTTCATTTGTTGCATTAATTGCAATAATAATGTATTAGTGTCTGGAAACTGTTCCTCTATGCTTTTCGGCTGTGCATTTGCACCGGCAACATTCACATTTTGACAAGCAGAAAATGTGTCTTGACTTATTTGAGAAAACGGTGAGGACGCAAAACCTGAATGTACAGTATTTGCAAGATAGTGTTCTGTCATTTCTGATTCCTGACGCGAGCTGTTGCCGACCGATCGATCGATAATGCTTCCCTGTTCACTAATTGTTTCACTGCCTACACCATTATTTGCAGCCCGCTCCATTTCCCTATGCACAATTACCAAATTATTACTTTTAACATTAGTTAATTCATTACACAGTGGCGCTAACACACTGCTTTCGTCTTCACTGTCATTTCTCAGTTTACTTTGGACCCTAGTATTACGTTTTCCACACGCCATTATTGTCACAATATTTCACACGATAAGACAGAAAAGCACAATTTGAAGAGCAAAAATAAGAGAACGCATTAACTTAGCACTGAAAATAATATCTCGTTAATTGCAAGCGCAGCTGCGAAATACTTGCTGCAAATCTACATGGATGCCACAACTGTTTTACTGTACAACAATGGAAGACTACAACTACAAAGGATATTCTCTTTACAATTACGCGCTAGCAATAAACAAAAGCTACACTAATTGCACAAACTACAAGAAAAAAATCAGAATATTCCAGTGAGGTATCCTCGGCTAAGGGTCGACATATGAAACATCCCCTTAGAAAAATTAAAGAATTACTGTGCTTGAACTGACACATATTATTTTTATAGCGCAACGCAATCTGACTTTCAAAAATCCCTACAAAAGAATGGCCCTGACTAGCATTAACCTATACCTTTCACAAATCACTTACCTCACAAAAATCTTCGTTACTCAAGCTACTGCAATACAGCGAGCGCCACTACTGCCAGCTAAATAAAAGATTCAAACTACTGAAGGCATTAACTACTGATAGGCACAGTTAGCAAATGAAAGATTTTAATAGAGAAAAAACAATGTATTTACCTTAATAGTCATCAAAAGTCATAATATATAAAGCAGTTCATGACACCCAGTCTTACAAATTTCAAAACTCCGCCATCTCTCTCCCCACATCCAGCACTGCTGCCGGCTCACCTCCAACTGCGCAACCCTACGCGCTGTTAACATCCAGCTGCCCAACACTACAATGGCGAATATTACAACAATGCCAACCAGCCACTGACTGCACACAGCACAGCCAGTGATTTTTCATACAGAGCGCTATGTGGCGTTACCAATAAAAAAAACCTAAACAGCCTACTTACAGTGTTTGTATTCAAATTTACGTAGATGTTTAGAAGTGTTTGGACATTACTTTCCTTGTTCCTTTGATTCACGGAAGTGAAACAGAGCTTCTCGTTCGGGCCCTGATGGGCCAATCCAGACAGACCGACTGTCGTGTCATCCTCTGAAAATGGCGTCATCTGAGGGAATATCGTGTGAAGTCGTTTTTGGCTTTCTAAATCTTGGAGCCGCTACTTGTCACTCAAGTGAGTCCTACGTCGGCGTCAAGAGTGTGAGTGGCGTCCCATAAGGGATTTAAACCCAGGCCCGCCGCACAGCACGCACTGCAGCCAGACGCGCTGACCACGCTGAGCTTCGGAGGCGGACGGTGGAGGTCGTAGGCGGCCCATACGGTCGCGGAGCAGATGGACCCGCGGCGGCGTCCAGGGACAGGCCACCCAGGCGGCCATCAGATACGGACGGCGACGGCACTAAACCGGTTCGCACTTCACTCAAACGCGACGCACTTGTCTGGGGGACGCGCCGCCAGGCTGGCAGAGGCGGGGCGCGCCGGCGGCCCGATAGCGTCGCGGGCCGTCACGCGCTGCTCTTAACGAAGCCAGCGCCGCCGCCGACCTGCTGCAAAGCACCGAGGTAGCGCCGACGTTGTGTCGCGTCAGACATGATGCGGACGACGAGAGTCACGGTGGACACTTTGCCGGAAAAGTAGCCAGCTAAGCACATTCAGTTCTGATACTAAAATGCAGACTTTCACGGCCGGAAATATCATGTCCATTATACTTATCCGGGCTGTTATGCCGCGGTCGGTTGATGAATTTTGTCTCAATTCCCCAACGTTTCGTCTCCGACTGCGGGAGACATCTTGAAGGGGGTCCGTAGGTCGTTAGAAGGTCCAACACACCCACTGGCTCGCAACTGACTGCCGCTAAATTCCGTCTCCGCGAGCTCCCGCGCCGCGGTGTGACGTCACGTGTTTTGAAAACGTCAGTGCAATTGGCCGCTGTCCGTCGCCGTCGATCGCCGTTGCCATCACCCAGTAGTGGACGGGTGGTACACATCTTCTGTAACACCGGCATCCATATACCGTTTAATTTCACGCCCTCCTCCTTTCGGTTGAAATTATTTGGGTGTTTAGCGATTTCGATTGCCTCCTTGTAGAGCCTTTCGTAGTATCCGCTTGTGGCCGCTAGTACTTGCGTCTCCTCGAAACGAATATTGTGGTTCCCTGGCTGGAAAGCATGTTCCGCAACAGCTGATTGTTCCGTTTCTCCTCTTCTACAGTTTCCCTTGTGCTCTTCCAAACGTTTAGAAACCGTTCTTTTAGTTGTACCCACATAAACATCACCCCAGCTGCATGGGATCTTATACACTCCAGCTTTTTCTAAAGGTTTGCGAGCGTCCTTGGCAGGCTTCTATCGACCTACGGACCCACTTGAAGCTGTCTCCCGCAGTCGCAGACGAAACGTTGGGAATTGAGACATAATTCATCAACCGACCACGGCATAACAGCCCGGATAAGTATAATGGACATGAAATTCAGTTCTGCACATCAAAGAGCACAAAGTCACTGTTACAGTTAAAGCATTGTTTGTGTACTGTCCCCTTGTCCACTTGTATGACTCTTTTCTGATTTTTAATAGCCGCATGTCATTATGTAAAGGGAGAACAGTACAAGAAGGTACGGTCTTCTATAAATATTCTGTCCAAATAATGTTATAGACGGAAGAAAAAGTCCCGTAACCCGCGTGACTCTTTACCATGTAATATGCGCAAAATAGCTCTACGGACACAAGTTATATCACCATCTAATTCTATCTCTGAGTGCTTTTTCTGGTAGAATAATCTATTGACACACAGTCAACATAGATTTAGAAAACGTCGTTCTTGTAAAACACAAATAGCTCTTTATACTCATGAAGTAAAGTGTGCTATCGACAGGGAATGTCAAATTGATTCCATATTTTTAGATTTCTAGAAGACTTTCGACACCGTTCCTCACAAGCGTCTTCTGACCAAAATTCTGCGAATGGACCCGGGGTTTCCTGTCGGAAAGGTCACAGTTCGTAGTAATAGACGGAAAGTCATCTAGTAAAACAGAAGTAATATCCGGCGTTCCCCAAGGAAGTGTTATAGGTCCTCTATAGTACCTGATCTATATTCACGATGTAGGAAACAATTTTAGTAGCCGTCATAGATTGTTTGCAGATGTACTGTCATTTACTGTCTTGTAAAGTAATCAGATGACGAAAACGAATTGCAAAATGATTGAGATAAGACATATGTACGGCGCGGAAAGAGGCAATCCACACTGCATAAAGAAAAGTGTGCAGTTATCCACATGAGTACTAAAAGAAATCCGTTAGATTTAGATTACGCGACAAGTCACACAAATCTGAAGCCCATAAATTCAATTAAATACTTAGAGATTACAATTACAAATAACCTAAATTGGAAGGATCATATAGATAATGTTGTGGGTAGGGCAAACCAAAGACTGCGATTCATTGGCAGAACACTAAGAAGGTGCAATAGGTCTACAGAGACTGCTTACACCACGCTTGTCCGCCCTATTCTGGAATGTTGCTGTGCGGTGTGGCTTCCGCATCAGGTGGGGACCGACAAAGAAGGGCAGCTCGTTTTGTATTACGGCGAAATAGGGGAGATAGTACCACAGATATGATACGTGAATTGGACTGGCAATGATTAAAACAAAGGCATTTATCGTTGCGCGGGATCTTCTCATGAAATTTCAATCAAGTTTTCTCCTCCGATTGCGAAAAAAATTCTGTTGGAATACACCTACATATGGAGAAAAGATCATCACGATAAACTAAGACAAATCAGGGCTCGCACAGAAAAATTTAAGTTTTCATTTTTCCCGCGTGCCGTTCGAGAGTGGAACGGTAGAGAGACAGCTTGAAGGTGGTTCATTGAACCCTCTTCCAGGCACTTTAATGTGAATAGCAGAGTATTCATGTAGATGTAGAATTATTGTGAAGGTGGTTCGATCAACCCATTGCCAAGTATCTAACTGTGATTTGCAGAGGACCTACGTAGATGAAGTAACAGTTGATATATGTTGGCTAGAATGATCATTGTCCTGTATGTGAACGTTTCTTGTCTTTGCACATTCAAACAAAAATTATGTGATCTAAAGTACTATCCTGATAATTGCCGACCATCCCACAAATGAAATTCAAAAATATCAATTACAGCTCGAGAAAACGGTTAACTCAACTGAAAAACATTTCTGCTGGTAAACCTTTTGGGGTACGAGGTCGTGGTCAACGAAACTCTTCTGCTCCTAACGTTTCGTTCAGAACTGCGCTGGTCGTCTTCAGAGCAGTAGCTCTTCCGTAAAGTCTAGTCGACTCAACAAAGGAACACCGCCCTGAAGATGTCCAGCGCATTTCTGAGCGAAACGTTAGGAACAGAAGAGTTTCGTGGACCACGATCTTATACCCCGAAAGGTTACCAGCAGCACCGGCAACCTGTCGCGAAAGCCTTCTTTCCGTCAACTGAAAAACAGTTAGTTGTAGGGTCTTTCGAATGCTTTTCGTTCCGCAGTATTAACACAATTCACAGTGAATCATATGTCAAAGACTGTGCTTCGTTTATCTCGATAGGAATACGTCAACCATCATTGGATTAAAGAATTATGTCCCCTTTTTCGTATATTGTATTACTATGTTGAAACAGGTGTTCATCTTGAATCTTTGCCGTTCGCACGTTACAACTGTTTTTTCAAACTACGAAGGAAAGCTACTTGATTCCAAAACTGTTGTATTTTTTTCTTTTCAAACACAGACAAGATACCAGATACAAAGCGCAAGTCGCTAGAGATGAGATACTAGGGACAAGAAGCAAGAAGGTCTGAAACAATGCCTTACATCTTTGTATACACTAACAACAATACAATAGCGACAGTTTCATGTTCCTTTAGACTTTGTTATCCATAGTCTGACACTTCTTATTTCAATATTAATATTATAAAGACTAATACTAGCTTGTCTTATGACACATGCTAATTATTCAGAATCTATCCTTCGATAAAGAAAGCTGCAGAGAACCTTCTGTATATTTCACGAAATTTATAATATGCGCAGAACTCAGAGAGAATTTCCCATCGGAAATTCATATAAATACCGGTGTAATTTCACAAGTACCAAATGAAGAAGCATAGTTAGAAAAATTAAAAGTCTAAATAATAACAAGACATCTTTTGAGAAAGTTGTTGCGGAACTCCTGAAGTCGTCTGGCCAACAAACCATTAAAGAAATTAGTTTGGTCATGCAAAATATTTCGCGAATTGAAAAAATTCTTACAGTATCTGAAAGCTGCATGTATACGTTGACTACGTCAGCAGGAAGACAAAACTGATATGAACAATATTGTAGAACGACTTTCCTACTGACTGTGACAAACAGAAATCTATATCAGTGTCTCCAGAACCCAACACAATAACAACTTCAATGCAAAATTCGCTAATATAAAGAAAATTTCAGACCAAGCAGATGTTAGTCCAAATTTCATTTCTGTAACAACCTAAATGTGTCAAAAAATTTGTAATTAGAAAGTACTTTGTATATACGTAGATTAAAAAAATGACTCAGTGGCCAGAAATGTCTCTTCGAAACTATGAAATGCCTATATCACAAAGCACTGCAGTTATTAATGAAAGCCCAAATAGGGCAAAATCTTAAGTTTAAAGAAGAAATTCTGAAATTAACACAGAAATAAGGCAAAATTATGGACTCTAACCATTAAGTTTCTGCTTAGTTCTATAAAAGTAATCTGTGAATGGAGAAAGTAAAACTGAGGCTTATAAACGACCAATCAGTCAACCTAATTGAACTAATATCATGACAGATTGCTTAATTTCAGCGAATGACCTGGCAATCTTGCGTTAAGACACACAAGAATTGGAGGTAGCAGCTCAGGTCACGGAGACTTTCAACGCCTGGGAGAGCGGTGTGCTAGCCACATGCCCTTCCATATCCGCATCCAGTGACTCCTGTGGGCTCAGGACGATACGGCGGTCGATCGTTACCGTTGTGCATTAAAGGCCTGTTCGGGGTGAGTTTAGTTTAGTTGTTATGGAAACATGTATGTTAAAACTCTAATGCAAATTAAAAGAATGGAACGCACTATGTTAACTAGGTAAGTTGTGGAAGGAACTCTATGAAACACGGAATAGGCTAAAACTGATGCCAATAAAGTCAACCATAACAAAGAAGTAACAGTTGTGCGCACCCCAAAGACAGACTTGGGGAAGGAGTACAGGATCGCAATAACATTGTACAGTGAGATCACAGTGTTCAAAGATTTGGAGGCCCGTACAACATATGCCTCTACACAGCATAACAACTGGGCCAACAAAGCAATTATGTCCGACGTGAGTTTGGACATATCCTGATATACCAAGAGTTGGGAACACGTAATACACCAAGAAACATCACCTAAGATGGGCGTTTTCGTGTTCCGGATGATGAGGTGTGGAGAGGGGTAAGGTTGCATGGGTGTATTGACCTCCAAATCTTTGAACACGGTTTGCTCACCGCTCATCGATGTTGTGACACTGTACTCCATCCCCATAAATACCTTATCAGGGCTGCATTTGTCTCTGACTATTTTCATGGATGACAATGCCTGACCGCATCGAACAGCGCAGGTGGGGAGCTGCTGGAATGAGAGGATATTCGGCGAATGGACTCCTGCCCGTTTCCCGACTTAAATAGCAAAGAAAATGAGTGGGATTCGTCGGGGACACGTATGGCAGCACGTCTGCACGAACCAACTACCATCCAGTAGTTTCAACTCCGCTGGTGGAGGAATGAATCTTCCCACCACGAGAAATCTTAACCAAACTTGTGATCAGCGTGGGAGCACATTGTAGGGCATGCGTTGCCGTTCGTGGTGAACACTGAAAATTTCGCCCGCCTTTTACAGTGTCTAGGGTACCTTCAAGAATCGCGGTGACTTCAGGGTAATTATCGTCTTTGAATAAAAGTGTCATTTCTGCACTTCTGATCGTCTCATTGAATATTTCTTCCATTCACTCTGTACTATACTCCAGTAGTTCGTTCTATGTATGGTCCAAGTTTCATTGAGCTATGTTCCATGGCAGTGGCAAATCATACGAGAGATAGTTTCGTCCTCAGATTCTGCGTAGCAGTGTACTGGAATGGTCTTAGTTTTAAGGTCAGAAAATCTGAATACGTTTAACGTACAGCTTATAGTTCACGCAAACTACTTCTTCAAATATATTTTATGTCTGTTTCAGTATTTGTCTTTGGTTAGTGACTTTCTTGTTGTTGTGGTCTTCAGTCCTGAGACTGGTTTGATGCAGCTCTCCATGCTACTCTGTCCTGTGCAAGCTTCTTCATCTCCCAGGACCTACTGCAACCTACATCCTTCTGAATCTGCTTAGTGTATTCATCTCTTGGTCTCCCTCTACGATTTTTACCCTCCAAGCTGCCCTCCAATGCTAAATTTGTGATCCCTTGATGCCTTAAAACATGTCCTACCAACCGATCCCTTCTTCTAGTCAAGTTGTGCCACAAACGTCTCTTCTCCCCAATCCTATTCAATACCTACTCATTAGCTACGTGATCTATCCACATTATCTTCAGCATTCTTCTGTAACACCACATTTCGAAAGCTTCTATTCTCTTCTTGTCCAAACTATTTATCGTCCATCTTTCACTTCCATTCATGGCTACACTCCATACAAATACTTTTAGAAACGACTTCCTGATACATAAATCTATACTCGATGTTAACAAATTTCTCTTCTTCAGAAACGCTTTCCTTGCCATTGCCAGTCTACATTTTATAATCTCTCTACTTCGACCATCATCAGTTATTTTACTTTCTAAATAGCAAAACTCCTTTACTACTTTAAGTGTCTCATTTCCTAATCTAATTCTCTCAGCATCACCCGATTTAATTTGACTACATTCCATTATCCTCGTTTTGCTTTTGTTGATGTTCATCTAATATCCTCCTTTCAAGACACTGTCCATTCCGTTCAACTGCTCTTCCAGGTCCTTTGCTGTCTCTGACAGAATTACAATGTCATCGACGAACTTCAAAGTTTTTACTTCTTCTACATGAATTTTAATACCTTTTCCAAATTTTTCTTTTGTTTCATTTACTGCTTGCTCAATATACAGATTGAATAACATCGGGGAGAGGCTACAATCCTGTCTCACTCCTTTGCCAACCACTGTTTCCCTTTCATGCCCCTCGACTCTTTTGACTGCCATCTGGTTTCTGTACAAATTGTAAATAGCCTTTCGCTCCCTGTACTTTACCCCTGCCACCTTCAGAATTTGAAAGAGAGTATTCCAGTCAACATTGTCAAAAGCTTTCTCCAAGTCTACAAATGCTAGAAACGTAGGTTTCCCTTTTCTTAATCTTTCTTCTAAGATAAGCCGTAAGGTCAGTATTGCCTCACGTGTTCCAACATTTCTACGGAATCCAAACTGATTTTCCCCAAGGTCAGCTTCTACTAGATTTTCCATTCGTCTGTAAAGAATTCGCGTTAGTATTTTGCAGCTGTGACTTATTAAACTGATAGTTTGGCAATTTTCACATCGGCCGACACCTGCTTTCTTTGGGATTGGAATTATTAAATTCTTCTTGAAGTCTGAGAGTATTTCGCCTGTCTCATACATCTTGCTCACCAGATGGTAGAGTTTTGTCAGGACTGTCTCTCCCAATGGAATGTTGTCTACTCCGGGGGTCTTGTTTCGACTCAGGTCTTTCAGTGCTCTGTCAAACTCTTCACGCAGTATCGTATCTCCCATTTCATCTTCATCTACATCCTCTTCCATTTCCACAATATTGTCCTCAAGTACATCTGACACAGAAGGACACACCAGGAAGCAACGCTCTCCGAAGCTACGGAAGCGGAGGCGTAGAGCAACTTCCGAACGGGATGCGACACAGCCTCCAGAGGACGACGACTCCACCTTCAATGACGACGCTACCACAGAGGCAGCCGCCATTTGCTGCAGTGTGGCACCACCGAACGGAACTGAGGACAAACGACATATATCTACAGTGGCAAAATCGGATGCCGATATGCAGGACAGATGCTGCCCACCACCTTCTGGAGTGCAAGCACCCATGCCGTGTCCTGAGGAAGCTAGGGAGGCCGATCTTGCTTTGAGTTCCCCGACGTGGGCGGATGAGCACGACGACGACGGCACCGTGCAAGTCACGCCAACGGGGCCGACGCCATTGGCGCTGGCTCTCTAGAAACGAATGCAGATGAGGTTTGGGGGGATGCGGAGGTGTCAATACAATCTAAAGCGTCATAGGTAATTCCAGTCTTAATGGATAACTTAACACCTGCGTTTCGGCAACAAGCTTATCGTATCGCCACGCTTAACCTCAACACGATACGAACGGCAGTGAAGATCCAGTTGCTGCGTGAGATGCTCTGTTCTTCGGATGTTGACATTGCCCTGTTACAAGAAGTGTATATAGCGGCCCTCCCCGTTTTCTACGGCTATGTTACATACGTGTAACCGGCGGACCGGAATGGCAGCGGTACGGCAATACTAGTTCGCGACGGAATTGCCATCGAAGAAGTGACTTACCCTCCGTCAGGAAGGGGGCTGGCGATCACAGCACTGGGCACGCGCATCATTAACATTTACGCGCCATCAGGAACCGACCAACGCCGCGAACGATCGCTGTTCTACTCGGAGGATATCGCTCCCCTTTTTATCAGCCGCTTCGATCAATATATCTTCGGCGGCGACTTTAACTGTGTGCTCCACCCCAAAGACCAAGTCCCACATTTCTCGACTTGTCAAGAACTTCGGCTCCTGATTCGCGATCTGCTTCTCACCGATACGTGGGAGACAGTGCACGGTTACCGTCGCCGGCCGAAATACCTTACTAGTCACTCAGCCAGTCGCCTAGACCCCATTTATGTCTCACGAGCTTTAGCGCCGGGAGTACTGGACGCCGAACATTGGCCGCTTGCCTTCTCCGAACATAGCGCTTTCATATGCACACTCACTCTACAACAGCAGTGGATATGGCGCAGCCGAGGACCCTGGAAGCTGAATGTGGCACATCTTCAAGCCCCGGAATGCCGTCAGATTATCGCCAACACATGGCTGGATTGCGAACATCGTCTTCCCCGATAACTATCGATGCTAGCATGGTGAGTGGACTGTGCAAAACCAGCGTTTCGGCGTGTGCTAACACAATTCGGAAAAGATATCGCAGCTTGGCATCGTCACACATTGGACTTTTATTACACGATGCTTCGCTAACTCGACAGCCAACCACCATCTCCAAACCGACAAATGGAAAGCCGCCGAATCAAAGATAAAATATTGTCTCTTACGAGGAAACGTTTGGAGGGTGTCGTAGTGCGAATGCGACGTCAAGACCGAGCGGAAGGAGAAAACCCGTCTATGCATCACATCGTGATCGACAGTCGCCGACGCCGACAGCAGCTGATCACGGACCTCGTATTCTCAGGTGGTAGGGTCGTAATGACTCAGGCGGCGGTTACAGAAGCCTTCGCAGATCACTATCGCCGGTTTTACGACGAGGTCAATACAGAGAACGAGGAAGCGGACGATCACAACATACTGCAGCACGTGTCGCACACCCTCGACAATGCAGCAGCGGCGTCGCTGTTAGGTGGAATTACACGGGACGACATCGAGGACGCGCTTAACAAGGGAGCTCTCAACAAATCTCCCGGGCCAGACGGACTGCCGCTCGAGTTTTCTCGGACTTTCCGCGATTTAATGATGCCCCGATGGATCATCATGTACCAAGAACTGATGACCCCCGGGTCCCACGTGCCACCTGCATTCGTGGAAGGTCTCCTTATACCGATACAGAAGCCTTCCAGAGGTCGGACGGTCGAGGACTACAGGCCCATTACAATGCTCAACTCGGACTATAAAATCTTCACCCGACTACTCGCCAGCCGCATAAAGAAGGTTCTGCCCCTACTCCTCTCCATGGAGCAAACGACACAGGGCGGAGTAACCAACATGCAAACGGCAACCAGTGAATGCAGGGATTTAATAGCCATCGCCACATCCTGTCTCCTTCGAGCTGCTCCTCCATTGATTTCGACCGCGCCTTCGACAGAGTTCACTACAAGTTCCTTCTCTCCGTTATGGCCCGTATGGGCTTCCTGCCTGACTTTCTCGACATCTTTCAGCGCCTTTTCCGTGGAGCTGCATCCCGTGTACTGGTAAATGGACAGATTGCGGGTCCCTTTCCGATCGGAAGGTCAGTTCGCCAAGGATGCCCACTCTCCATGATCCTTTACGCGATCGCACTCGAACCACTTGTCGGAGGGTTGAAAAACAGGCTCTCGGGTATGTCATTGAGGGACCACACCTTTCATTGCAGGATCTATGCTGATGACCTTCTATTACTTGTCCGATCTGGTGACGAGGTACGCTGGTGATACAATGGATCAATCGCTATGGATTGGCAGCGGGCAGCCTCATGAATGTGGCCAAGTCGGCAGCGATGCCCATTGGGAGAGGTCTACAGGAGGACGCTTTAGCCTCACTCCCACTAGTTAACAAGATCCGGTTCTCGGGCATAACATTTACACAGGATGTTCGCCACACGGCTGCCATGAACTATGCACGATTACTACAGGCAATACGCACAGAAGTTCGCCGGAACTTACTTCGACGGATGGACCTCCTGCAGCGTGTGGAATACCTCAACCTTCACGTGGCGACTAAGATGTTGCACATGGCCCAGGTCCTACGGCTATCGACAGCGATGGCACACAGACTGCAAGCAGCGTTTGGATATTACCTTACCGCCGGACACCTATTCAAAGTCCGCTACGAAACACTCACCCTCCCTCCGCTTGATGGCGGACTGGGACATATAAATGTACGAGCGAGGGCTACAGCATTATACTTGTGTACAATGATGAAGTTGTGGACCCACACAGATGTTTCCCTTACGGGACGTCTGTTAGAGGAACTGCTGCCGGCGTCTCTTCTGCCACCTGTCACGGTTGCGCACATTACACCCTCAATCTCGCACATCTCGGCATTTATTCTTGAGTATAGTTACGTGCACCCAGACCTTCCCAACACTCGCACTCCCAAGGCGAGAGACGTTTACAGACTGCTGCTAAGGTCCATCCCTCGCAATGTGGTTGAGAGGAAGAGCCCTACGACCCTATGGCCTGCAGTGTGGAGAGCGGTCCAGAAGATGTTCCTCCCCACGCGGGTACGAGCTGCGTGGTACCAGGTGGTGAACGGGAAGGTTGTAACACGACAAAGGCTGCACGCTATTGGGATGACGGATTCCCCCCTTTGCCCACGTTGCCACCTCGTGGATACTCACGAACACCGTTTAACATGTGGATTGGCGTAAGAGGTATGGCTGCTAGTGCAGAAGATCCTCGCCTGCTAACTACGTATCGCGCCTCGCACAATTGAGCCACGGCTCCTCCTTTGTCCAGAGGATACTTATTTCCCACCTGCGAAGACTCACGCTCTCACATGGTTTAAAGGCATGTCCATATACTACCTCTTTCGAGATGACTAGAAGATGGTGCTTGATTACTGGCAATTTCTCCAGGACAGTCATAGCACACTTGAGTGTACACCCCGATACCGACAACTATTTGCGAACTATTTTCGCAGTGTCTTCGATGACCCCCCTCACAGTTGGGGAGTACCGGGCAGAGGATGACCGCCTTCATGGGGCTCCACACGCTGCGATATGTTTTACCAATTTGGAACATGGTTCTGTACCCGAAGGGCCATGCACATGGAATGACGTGCGGGATTTGGTTACATTTTTCTTTCTTTATTATGTATCATCACACTATTAGTTTTCAAATTTTATTTCATAGTTCAGAAGGAACTCTTGTTTTGTTGTTGCTACGGATGTACATTCAAATTTTGTTTGTCGTAACTGAAAGACGCCTTTTTCCATAAATAAAAAAGAAGAGGTTTGCAGAGGAAATAATTTACAATTTAAAAAAATAAATAAAAAGACAAAAAAAGACAATGAAAAACACCAAAAAACAAAAAACAAAAAAGATGGTAGAGCACATGCAAAAAAATGGACAGAGCGTCTTAAAAAAAGGGTAACGTTCTTGCCTGTCAGGTGCGCTCTGGGACTACTCGCAAAAAAAAAAAAAAAAAAAAAAAGTTGGTAGAGCGGTGGACTGTAGTGGTTGAATGGCAGTTAAAAAAAAGAAAATTAAAAAAAATTGCCGAGCGGTCTAATGGACGGCTTTCTGGAGCGGAAAGGAGCGCTTGGTCCCCGACACGAGTCCGACCGGCGGACTTGTGTCGTGGTCTGGTGAGCCAGCCGGTCTGTGGATATTTTTAGGCGGTTTTCCATCTGCCTCGGCGAATGCTGGCTCGTTGCCATTATTCCACCTCAGCTACACTATGTCGGCGATTGCTGCGCAAACAAATCCTCCACGTACCGCGTACACCACCACGCAAACATAGGGGGTCGAACCGCACAATAACTCTGGGTTCGGTGTGGGACGGCGGAGGGCTGAAGTGGACTGCGGTGGTCGTCGTGGGGTTGTGGACCACAGCGGCTGCGCTGGGGACCCAGTTGTATGTTAACTGGTTGTGCATTATCTGTGTTCAGTGGTATTTGTATGATTTCTTGTTTGCGAACAAGAAGTGATCACTCACGTTACTTACGTGTTTGTATTCTGGGTGTACTCTTCGTGGAGGTATACGTGCTGAGCTTACGAATGGCTGTTACTGGGACGCTGCTAGCGCCAAGGATGGCATGTGTCCCCTTCATTATAGTTTATTTTATCGAATGGACGAAAGATGTGTGTGGAAGACACGGTGGCATGGAAAGTGACCATGAGATTTTAATATTTGTATTTATATTTTAATCTTGACCGCTTTTAGATATTCTTCTATGATAATGATCAATACCTGTCAAATTTAGTGTTCACGCACTATTAAAAGGTGACAGAGCAGATATTTTAACATAGTTACATGCCACTGCATAGACCTGGTAAAATAACCTGTTTACAAACTTTCCGTTTAGATAAATCAGCAGCTACGCTTAGAATACTATGTTCACGTTCGATATAGAAAAAGCCAAAGTCGCAAAATTCACCCATTTACAGGTAACTCGAAACTAGTCATCAATTACATAAAAAGAGAATCTTGCAACAATTGCTGTATCTACATCGAACTAGTTAACACATAGGAATACATATTCAGTTTGCAAAAGAATCTTCGAGCTGTTCGTATTCTTTCCTTGTCGATCCAGACGTTATTGTCAAACGGTAGTGTAATTCGTTTTATTGCTTGATTATTAAGTTTCGCTGTTGCCTTTTCTATGTAGGCATATTATTTTGTTTTAGTCTTGATACAATTGACGTTTAGACCCACTTTCAAACTTGCTCGTTGACGAATCTTTCTGACAGATTAAAGCTGCCACACCGCTACAGAGTGCAAATTCATTCAAAATTTTGCCCGATTACAAACCTCAATTAGTAGCTGAAGTTCATCTACACTAGAGGCAAAACTATAATGGCGTCCACAAAACGATAGTTATGCTGTAGCAATACGGATCCTTTTCATTCAGTTTAGGGTTCCGAGAACTAGGACCGCTGAGAATGAATTCGACGAAATAGAGTTTTCTTGGCTAACTCCTCTTCCAATTCTGGAGAAATCCCAATCGTGAAGAAGTCTAATGGAAGCTATATCAGTGACGTATATATTTTTCAATAAGTTGAAGACCCCACAATGGATATCCGCAAAGCTATATGTTTAATTTCTTTTCCTCGGCAGCCATTTGAACCATTTTTTCTTTCTTTGAATATCCATTTAAAATTGCTGAATTGATCGGAGATATTACTGAAATGTGAGTAACTACTCATGGGGATTATGGCTACTGGTACGTAAATCACGCTTTGTGTTCCTGTGACTTTAATGCGATTTACTCATGCTTCAATATTTTGTAATCGGCTCTCTCAGGTGTTGCGAGGATGACTGCGGATGGAGCAAGGTGCTAGTGGGGCAGAATTTCGATAAGCGGCTCTCGTACCAATCTCGAAGTAGAAAAGAGGGTAAAGTATGTTTCACGTTTGCATTGAAAGCCATGCTTGTCCTCTGCAGTATCCTCTGGTTAACGCCGAGCATCGCTAGACTGCTTACTTCTCCAAGTCCCAGTCGCTGTTTTAGTGGCAAGCAGTCACTGAGTAATGGTAACGCCGTTTGCTTTACGTCCCTCTAAATTACTTGTGTTAACTTCTGTTACTCATACCAGTCCTGACAGAGCTGCGACAGAGTCTCTGCTCAGGCGAGGCAGTCTGAAGATCCAGTAGAAGCAGAAGACAGGCCAGAGGAAATGACGCAAAATAGCACGTCGGACAACTGTCAGCAGTGGAAATCTACGGCCCGATCTAAATGTTTCCGTTCGAAGACCGTACAGTTTAAAACCGGCATGACAATCAAACAAAAATCGCAGTCGTCGACTCTTCAAGGCGTTTTAGTTAAGTAATACAAGACGTGATAGTCGCGTGGGGAGAGATCAGTATTATTGGACCGGTGCTCGAGTGGTTCTCACTTGAGTTGGCGTATCTTCTGCGATACGACATTTGCGATATGGGAACATGCGTTATTATCAAGCAGCAGCACCCATTCCACAAGCGTGATTTTCGACAGACATACGGTCCCACACAAATCCATCATCGGTGTTCTTCCTTCGGCAGCCAAAGCAAGAATAACAGCACGTTCGTCCTATTTGGACGTATTTGGTAATAACGTCGCCATAGTTTACGCTCCGCATTTACCGCACGTACGTCGCAAGACCAATGCGACATTAATCCCTTGCCAACATGTCGGTGCTTATATACGGGCATCGGAGTCGCGCTTCGCCGCATATGCTTTGCAGCATCAAACGGAAACTTGTTGTCAGCCCCTTATGTAATGCTGTACCTTATGGCACCTAAAGACAGAGCATAATTTAAACGTAGCCAAAGTTTCACAGCCAAACAAGAAGCAAACGAAGCCAGAATTAGCATAAGGAAGCCATGCACAAAGCGAGTTCGAAAGTAAAATCGAATCCATCGACTTGATAGATGATAAGTTATGGTCTTTTGTTAAACCAGTTAACAGCGAGGAACTTAACATAAAAATTCGTGATCACGAAGTAGACAAAGTTTACTAGTTGTGTTTCCTTGGAATCAACATAACCCATGGGGGCAAGGCAAGGAAGACATAAAAAGCAGACTAGCATAGGCAGAGATGGCAGTTCTTGTCAATATACGTCGTGTCCGTTCATTCGGACATACAAGAACGAAGTGCTCCGACTGAAAAGGGTGTACGACAGGAGTGCAGTCTTTAAACCCTGCTGTTCAGTTAACACGTCAAAGGAACAGCGATGGAAATAAATAAAAAGTAAATACATGAGTGGGATCAAAATTCAAGATGAAAGGACATCAATGGTAGGATTCACTGACTGCTATCGTCAGTGAAAGTGAAGAAGAATTACGATATCTGTTTAAGGGAATGAATGTCTGAGAACATGATTTGAGAATAAATTGAAGAAAAACTGGAGTAATAAAAAAATAGGAAATGAAAACTGTAAGAAACTCAGCATCAGAATAGACGATCACGACATAAACGACATAAAGCGTACCATTGCAGTATTTGTCTCAAGCTATTTAGGTAAACGATGAGTAACCTAAATCGTGTTGACCAGGTAGGAGTTTGAATCGCTATCGCCAAAGACGCGAGTCCCATACACTAGCCATTTCGCTCCAGTTGGCTGGTACTGTCCAATGATGGCGTCCGGTGGTGACCGAGGCAACAGAGTGATCTGCCTTCGGTCATGACTCAAGCTGGCAACCTACTCCGGTAACGTTTTCCTCTTGAAGGTAGTGTGTACAGGTTACCCTGAAAAAAAACATCGACAGGCCTTAGAAGCAGGTTCCTTACACCAAAACGTGAAAAAAGTCTAGTAAACAAGGGCTGTAAAGCACATACCTTAAGAGTATGAGCACTTGTTCATCCTATACTATGATACACATCTCTTCTACTGCTACCTCTATGCTTTTCGTATTTTGGGGAAAGGTAGTGTGGATCAGAACAAGAGAAAAATGTGTAGTAAACATGGGCCTTAAATTGCTTATCTTAAGAGCTATGGGCACTTGTTCAGTAAAAGACACGTGTTTCACACTAGCGAAGATGAACATTTGCTCATGCTTCTTAACGTACATATTTTGTAGCCCAAGTTTAACAGTGTTTTTATACTTGTTTCTGTGAAAGGAATTTTGTCCCTGCAGTTGGTCGGTACTTTTTGGGACACCCTGTACATACGTTGGACCCACTGTTGATGTTTTGCAACTGCGTACTTGCCTTTCAGTTCGGTAACTGGTTGTTTCTCGTGCTCCATTAGACGTATTTTAGTACGTCACCCAATCACATCGGTGTATACGTATTCGCACTTACAGTTGGCTTCATAGTACGCATGCACCTGCAGCTTGTTCAGCGCATCAGAAATGGAGCAGAGCACATTTTTGTTTTCTCTATGCTTCGATAGATCAGCTTGATGCTTACACTGCAGAGGCTTAATCCCACACATTCACCCTTCATGCAAAACGATAGAACGGCGATGTGTTGCTAAGTTTCCTGCTCCCGGTTGCTATAGTTTTTTGCTGGCACATCTTCGTGCATTGTTCTTCTGTCGGAGCCATTTGATCTGAAAGCAGAAACTGTAAACGGTCGCAGACGCATAAGGTTACACAGCTCATGCGTAGTTTGCAAGACCCGGGGAAGAAACAGTGACAAGATGAAGTTTTGAACTGGGAGTAGTGGGAATGGAAAAGATAACTCAGTTGTAAAAGATCATAACGAAAGCACACAGGCAGTTGCCCTCGTATGATTTCTGACAATTCAAACCTGTCTCTAATCAATACCTCAGCGTGCCACTAATCGGGAGAGTAAAACCAGTTCACCTCACCACAAAGTATTCCATGCAACGAGGGTTCCTGGCTGCATGTACACTGCTTCGTGGCTGCCACCTGAGTGAGACAAACGACGCTAAAAGTAAGATGTTTTGATTTATGACTCATTAGGCTGAACGCAACATGCTGAGAGTTTCCGCTTTGTGGATAAATGTGGAGGCAGTGCCTACAGGTCGTAATTGCATTTGCCTGTGATTAATACGCTTGCCCTTTTCTGAGACGAAGCCTTCCTGGCGATAGGTACGTTTACTTATCTGCTTCATTAACGGAGACGAACTATCTTCGTCTGCTAATCAGCGTCTCTGATTTACCAGTTCCTGCTTTCACGTGTTGCAACTACGAAATGTGTAACTCGAATTAATGGCACCAACAATATACGTCGGTTAGTAATTAAGCTCTGGGCCTCATTTCCTTGACATATTCAACACCAGAAAAGAAACGAGCCTGGATCGCCTAATATTTTCATCCGCTTTAGGAAAAATTCTTCGTGAGCGTATCGAAATTTTAACGAAGGCAATCTGTCATTGAGATTGAATCGTTACACACCCAGAAGAACGTTACTCGGAGCAGTTCTGACATGCACTTGCTATCAATTAATTCTAACGAAACTGCTTGCATTGCGGTTTACGAGCTTTGTGGATTATTTGAAAAATAAACGTCGTCAACATAAAACCTTGTAGGGGTTACACTGATTGTGGTTTGATATTTTATTTTATTAGCAATTACTGGTGAGTCAGACTACACAAGTCCAGTGCTGAGACCTGTTACAGTGTTGAATGTTCCTGGCAGACTAAGATGACTCAATGTCAGACGCTATGGCTGTACCTCCCGCCAACATTACAAGTTTAAGTGAAGTGCTCCTACAAGTCTTGCTTGTCCTTCAGATATACAAATACAGGCAGCTCTACTTATTAGGTTGTCTTTCCATTGAAGACAACTTTTACAGAAATTAATTAGTAATTCAAACATGGCACATTTCACTACAGTCCGATTCATTTAACGATGGTGCCATTTGTGCTTAACATAACTGTAGGGTAATGTATGTTCTGGCACACATTTGAAATCAAAGTGATATGCAGATTAATTTAACTGTGACAGCTGATTGATTTGTCACCGTAACCTAATGTTCTACTAAGTGTTTATTATGTAACCCCTAAAAATGGTTTAAATGGTATGAGAACTATGGAACTTAACATCTGAGGTCACCAATCCCCTAAAACTTAGAACTACTCAAACCTAACTAACCTAAGGACATCACACACATCCATGCCCGAGGCAGGATTCGAACCTGCGACTGTAGCGGTCGCGCGGTTCCAGACTGAAGCGCCTAGAACCGCTCGGCCACAGCGGCTGGCATGTAACCCCTTCACACCCCCTTAAGCTATTGTTATGCTAATTGATTTATGACTTCCTGGGGATAATTCGTCCTACTGAGAAACCCCCACCTTGTACCCCTTCCCTTCCTCCTCCCCCTCACCTCTGGGAAACCCCGAGCATCGCTCCTCTCTCCCTCCCTGATACAAGCACACTTCTGATATAAAAGTAATTGAGTAATCAATTAAATTGATAAAATAATTAACCCCTCCCTCTCTGGGAAATCCCCTGGCACTCCTCTGCACTCCTTCACTTCCCCTCTTCCCCCTCATCAGGAAATCGGTAGGAAAAAGACTCAGACTGTGTTGAGCTGTTAGAGGAGGGACAGAGGGTAGTTTATTTTCTTTATTCTGGGTGTTACCCTATTGCAAATTTATGGGTAAAGCTCAGCCCCTTTTCTCCCACCCCACCCCTCCTCCCACCTGGAAAAATGCCGGTCTATGCTGAGCTGTTGGACTGGAAGGCGCAACTATTACCTTACCTAGTAACTACACTACAGGCCATTAAAATTGCTACACCAAGAAGAAATGCAGATGATAAACGGGTATTCATCGATCAAATATATTATACTAGAACTGACATGTGATTACATTTTCACACAGTTTGGGTTAATAGATACTGAGAAATTAGTACCCAGAATAATCAACTACGGCCGTAATAACGGCCTTGATACGCCTGGGCATTGAGTGAAACAGAGCTTGGATGGCGTTTACAGGTACAGCTGCCCCTGCAGCTTCAACACGATACCACAGTTCATCACGAGTAGTGACTGGCGTATTGTGATGAGCCAGTTCTCGGCCGCCATTGACCGGACGTTTTCAATTGGTGAGAGATCTGGAGAATGAACTGGCCAGGGCAGCAGTCGAACATTTTCTGTATACAGAAATGCCCGTACAGGACCTGCAACATGCGGTCGTGCATTATCTTGCTGAAAAGTAGAGCATGCGGTCGTGCATTATCTTGCTGAAAAGTAGAGTTTCGCAGCGATCGAATGAACGGTAGAGCCACGGGTCGTAATACATCTGAAATGTAACGTCCACTGTTCAAAGTGCGGGTAATGTGAACAAGAGGTGACGTGGAACCAATGGCACCCCATACCATCAGGCCGGATGATGCACCAGTGTGGCGATGACGAATACACTCTTCCATTGTGCGTTCACTGTGATGTTGCCAAACACGGATGCGACCATCATGATGCTGTTAACAAAACCTGGATTTATCCCAAAAAATGCCGTTTTGCCATTCGTGCACCCAGGTTCGTCGTTGAGTACACCATCGCAGGCGCTCCTGTCTGTGATGCAGCGTCAAGGGTAACCGCAGCCATGGTCTCCGAGCTGATAGTCCATTCTGCTGCAAACGTCGTCGAACTGTTCGTGCAGATGGTGGTTGTCTTGCAAACGTCCCGCTCTGTTGACTCAGGGATCGAGACGTGGCTGCAGGATCCGTTACAGCCATCGTATAAGATGCTTGTCATCTCGACTGCTAGTGATACGAGACCGTTGGGATCCAGCACGGCGTTCCGTATTACCTTCCTGAACCCACCGATTCCATATTCTGCTAACAGTCATTGGATCTCGACCAACGCGAGCAGCAATGTCGCGATACGATAAATCGCAATCGCGATAGACTACAATCCGACATTTATCAAAGTCGGAAACGTGATGGTACGCATTTCTCCTCCTTACACAAGGCATCACAACAACGTTTCACCAGGCAACACCGGTCAACTGCTGTTTGTGTGTGAGAAATCGGTTGGAAACTTTCCTCGTGTCAGCCCGTTGTAGGTGTCTCCACCGGGGCCAACCTTGTGTGAATGCTCTGAAAAGCTTATCATTTGCATATCAAAGCATCTCCTTCCTGTCGGTTAAATTTCACGTCTATAGCACGTTATCTTTGTGGTGTAGCAATTTTAATGGCCAGTAGTGTGTATGTCCTAATTATGTAATTATACTATTGCAGGTTGGATGTGTTTCCTTGTTGGAAAATTTGCGCATGTGTCCTCACCTTAACATGCAGGGATCGACTGAGCTAATGAACAATGCCACCACCAGAGGACGACCCACGATCCACCCTATGATCCTTCCCTCCCCACCACTTCCAGAAAATAATGGGGCGAAAGTTACTCAATCTTTGCTAATCTATTGGTCTGGAAGGATCACATGATAGGAAATCGAACTACATTTCAGAGGGTATAGTAATACACATCAAAAAAAGTTCCGCTTCACCCTATTTCCCAGAACTCCTGAAGTTAGGCGTTGACTGTGGATATTGTATCACAGAGATGTCACTAAAACCCCTCTAAAGATCTAAGCAACTATGCATGAGCGGCGCCTATTAGACAGAGGGGGTCCGACAGCTGATCAGTTCTATTGATTCCACCTGAAAGGAAGTTCACAGCTCCTGTTGTCTGTAGTTCAACCAGGTCTAGACGAGCAATACCAAAATAGATCGCGTCCACATTGTTACTTTCTGCCAGGAAGGCCTGTCAACAAGAGAAGTGTCCAGGCATCTTGGAGTTAACCAAAGCGATGTTGTTTCGACATGGAGGAGATACAGAGAGACAGGAACTGTCGATGACAGGCCTCGCTCAGGCAGCCCAATGGCTACTACTGCAGTGGATGACCGCTACCGACGGATTATAGCTTGGAGGAACCCTGACAGCAACGGCACCATATTGAATAATGCTTTTGATGGAGCAACAGGACATGGTGTAACTTTGCGCAATAGGCTGCATGAGGCGCAACTTCGCCACTGACGTTCATGGTGAGGTCCATCTTTGCAACCACGACACCATCCAGTGCGGTAGAGATGGGCCCAAAAAAAGTCGAATGGACGGCTCAGAACTGGGAGCACACTTTATTCACCAATGAGTGTCGCATATGCCTTCAACCAAACAATCGTCGGAGACGTGTTTGGAGGCAACCCTGTCAAGCTGAACGTCTTAGACACACTGACCAGCGAGTGCAGCAAGGTGGAGGTTCCTTGCTGTTTTGGGATGGCATTAAATGGGGCCGACGTACGACCCTGGTAGTCATGAAAGACGCCGTAACGGCTGTACCATACGTGAATGCCATCAGCCGACCAATAGCGCCACCATATCGGCAGCATATTGGCGAGGCATTCGTCTTCATGGATGACAATTCGTGTCCTCATAGTGCACATCTTGTGAATGACTTACTTCAGAATAACGACATCTCTCGCCTAGAGTGACCAGCATGTTCTGCAGACATGAACCCTATCCAACATGCCTGAGATAGATTAAAGAGGGTTGTGTATGGACGGCATGACCCACCAACCACTCTGAGGGATCTACGCCGAATCGCCATTGAGGAGTGGGACAATCTGGTCCAGCAGTGCCTTGATGATCATGTGGATAGCAAGCCACGACGAGTACAGGCAAGAATAAATGCCAGAGGATGTGGTACTCGGTATTACAGGTAGCGGTGTGTACAGCAGTCTGGAACACCATCACTGAAGGTCTCGCTGTACTGTTGTCCAACATGGAATGGGTGGTTTTCATGATCAATAAAAAGGGCGGAACTATGTTTCTGTTAATCTCTATTACAATTTTCTGCACAGGTTCCGGAAGTCTCGGAACCGAGGTGATATAATTTTTTTTAATGTGTGTGTATCGCCTTTTTCCAACCACGCAAGGAATGTCGTTATGAAATTCACGTCAACATAAAAAAGTCACTGGATTTAATCACAATGTTACAGAAAGTGTTAAACACATCTGACATAAAAAACCTCCCAATCGCATCCGTGCATGATCCGCACTGTACTACATGCAACTGACCTCTGGCAACCATTTGATCCTGTGCACTTGATTGGTGGGCCACAATCGCCTGCAGAGGAAGGCTTGGTACTGGCTGTCGGCTTGTTTCGAAATTTGATATGGGACTCGCTTCCTGTTTTGTTCTCAAACAGATGCCTTCCACAGCAGGTCAGTGAAAGGGGTGGTTCTATAGGCTCACCCTGCTGTGCAGATACTGAATGAGCAAGTTTACAAAACAAGTTTACAATACTACCAGCAGAAAACGCTGGAAGGAGCAACCTCTCTACTCCTCCTCCCTCCAATGCACTCCTTCCCTCCCCCCACGCCCCTCTGGTTACTTCCTGATGAAAAAATCGTCAGCTGGTGGCAACTCTGTGGTACTGATACCTGGGAAATTCGTCTGTAAACACGTGCTCTCTCTCTCTCTCTCTTCTCTCCTCCCCATCCCCCCCTCCCTCTCAAGAGGTTACCTCCTGACAAACGAGGGTCTGATGTGAAAATAGTCCATTTGCGCTCCCCCCTCCCAGTCAAAATGATTGACTAATGGATTAAATTGATACCCTCTGTTTGTGGGAGTTCTTCCTTGTTCAACTCTTCCTTCCTCAACTCTCAATGATCAAAGATCAAAGGTTCCGAAATGAAATCGGCTACACTCCGCCATGGCATGTAGCAAACGATCAAATTTACTTAACCTGAGCTACGTGAGACAGCTGATAGAGGCTCCTGGCTGGGGGCGAACAAAGACGACGTGCGACAACGGAAGTGTCGCCACATCGGGTAGAAACCAAGCGTCTGCTCTGGTCTCAGGAAACAGGAACGTGTCGTCCGCTGCCAGAACTACTTTGCCAACGTATATCACAAAGGAAACAGTAATCTTCCCAAATAAATCTACAAACGACAATATTTAAGGTGTAGGAAATATTAACGCATTGCGGAGTCACGAGCTTGACGCCCCTTAATATTGCATGAATACTAGTGACGTGAACTACAACAATTTGCAAATTCGAATACCAGAGTATACCCTCTTAGCAGTTCATTGCCTTCAACACATATTGCAGTCTCAGTTACGTCAACTCAATTTACAGCAGAAAGTATCCATACACTTTCAATGAATGTGATTTGGAACAGACAGATTCTAAACAGATACAATGACCGGTGATCATCCACACTATCACTCAGAGGCATAATGGACATGACGAGTGTAATCAACATTAACACAGACGAGGGCTTACGATAGCAAGTTCCAGTTAAGGATCAACGCTTAACTCCACTTAGGTGCGAAGGAGTCATGACTTCCATCATTCCAATCAGGGGCGTTATTGATTCTAACCGGTATAGGTGATCTACAGGTACTGTAATGTTTAAGCCTCCAGAGTTGACCCAGTGCTTGCCGACCAAGATGCATGAGGCGCTAGCTGCCCTTCCCGCAACTCGCCGCTGTGAATCCAGCCAGAGAACTTTGGCTGCGACCAACTTAACAACCCGTGGCTTCACGAGCTCACGACTGGGCAGCAGTAATGCAAGTCACGTGGCCTCCCGCTAACGGTATCACTGCCTCCAAACCCAACAACATACTCCTCGACCAAAGACCCTAGACCTGGCATCGATATCGGCTTTACAAGTAGTTAGTGCCATCAGTGGATCGGGATGCCCGCCAAAGTTAAATCCGCCATGGCTCAACTGGATTCCTGCAATCTTCAAGCTGATCATGTGGACCTAGGTAAGCAGGTTTGGCGAAATCCGTACACCATCGAATCTGTGAGGTAGTAAAGTCCATAATGTCTGGAAATGGAGGTTGATGCGTGCGGGATCAGAGATATGAGTAACTTGACGTATGAGTTAAGGAAACTTATACACATCTAAGGACGTTCACTTTCCGAAGCAGAGCATTCCGTTACGAAACGAAAGTACAAGAAATTGTGCATTAAACATTATTGGTGTCATGAGTGCAAAACTAAATTCTAATTGACATTTTGTTAATTTCTAGTTATTGAATTGGCTTAACCCAAGAGAAAGGACGGCTTTCGTTAGGATTACACGATGTGAATGCATATGAACAGTCAGGATTGTCTAGATTGTTAATTCAACAAATGCATTATTCATGAGAAATGTTTTCAATTCGAGAGCACTTTGTACATTAAATATTTGACGCTGTTACCAGTTCTGACTGTCATTGTTATAGTTAATATTCTCAACATATGTCTCATAACTGCTTTGCACGAATTGACAGAGCAAAAAATACTAACTACAATGAATCAAAATACTTAATATTACCCATCAGATACTACCACAACAATCATAAAATGTTTAAGTAAACCTGTTATTTTATCCCTGTTCTGAAACTACTAATCCATCACAGAATCAAGCTCAAATTAAATTCATATTATCAGAAACATAGTACAAAGTAAATTTTCGGCCTACATTACGAATGTTACGTAGTATCTACCTTTCCAGATGCTGTACTATTATATTGCGGAACCAATGATGGACCGCAGCCGTTAACGGAAAACCCACTCACCAGAACTAATGGAAGCCTTGGTTGTGCTAGATTTACAGTGCTCGCATTTCTCTTACAGGTGATTTAAAAATGCAGAAAAGAATTTACTCTACACATTCATTAATGAGCTGTAGTCTGGAAAAACTGTACTTTCAGGCCGTATTTTCAGACCACAAAAGCGTTTCTGGTATTAGTCCTAGAACGTTCTGCACATCCCTTCAGAAAAATTTATATTGTGGCAGACGTTTCACAACATACGTTAATTAATGTCCTTTGCCATAAACAACCAATAATCTTTAGTAATACTCTACGTATGAATATAATGCTAGAAAAAAAAGAGCTTAACGTTAGTTGGTACACATGTATTCAACAATTTGCAGGAAGAAATTGGACGACTTATGGATTATGCAACAGAACTCAGCCCTGAATTAAAGAAAGTTCTGCTACACAATTTCTTCTGTTTCATTTAAAGTTTTAATTATTCATTTAACAAACGTCAGAACTGTATCATTTCTTAATGTTGAGTCATTTAATTATGTTACACATCATTGCGTCTTTCCACATTCAAATATTCTTTTTCATGAGATCCATGAAATACGCTTAATGTAATGTAAACTAAAATGCGTCCCATTTACTTTATTGGCTTAGCTCCTATACAGTTGTAAAAAACACACGGAAACATTTGGTTTTACCTTCAAAATTGCTGGAAATATCAGTAACGACAGACTGCTATGACTAATAAACTAAAAATCGAATCTGTAGATAGACTAGTCGAATAATTACTTATCTTAATAATGACATATATTTATTATCTGAACTCCCATTTTAGGAAGAGCGGTAAATAAATGTTATAGTACTGCATTTACGCAGAGAGAGCAGTGAGTAAATAGTGAGTAGTCAGAATAACGAGAATTTATTATCCCAACATGTATTGTTGCGACTTGCATGTCTGCAGGCTAACGCATAACTGCGTCCAATAAATAGGTCAGGTTTTTGTTCATGACTTAATGTGGCCACCAGCTGTGAACTTTTATGGTGTATGCCAACACACTAACAATTTGCAGTGATCATTGTTAACGGCGTATATAAGCTACCCTTCTGTTCGCAACAGTACAGTAACTATGGTCTCATTTGCTCGTATTTAACTGGCCCACGCAAAGGGAGCGCAAACGTATGCAGCAACAGCGCTCTTATAACGGTCGTGCTGGTGTTTGCTGTCGACATAATCGACTCAGAGAAAGAAAGTCCAGCTGAACATAGAGATTGTTAATCACCTCCCGTGAATCACATTTAAACTCACATTACTGATTCAGCCATAGATTCTATCGCCTTATATGGAGTTCCACTCATCTTAGTGACAATAATGTACTTTCGTTTTTTCAAAGTTAGGAGACTCGGATGACAATCAGTGAGCCAACGAGACAGGGAAAGCTTTTTATACGACGCTCAAACAAGATCGGTTATATTCAACGTCGGCGATATGTAATAATATTTATATTTTTAAGTTGCCACATTTCTTTAATTTCGCAGCAAATACGTGACATATAGCAATACACATTTCAGTAACTCTCACACAACGATTTATGATAGTGATTTCGACAAAACGTAAATTAATTGAAGCGTTTATCTCTATAAAACTCCTCGCCTTTACGAAACAGATGTTTAAAATGTTATTCTGATAGACTAATGGAAAATAAGAATTCAGCATACGTCTGTTGGTGCGTGTATCACATAAAAGTTGCTGTAAGGACATGTTTTTGGTTTCTTTCACTGTGATAAGTCGGTAATGATTGTTTGAGGTTTACACGAGAAATCCAGTTTGCATTTGATGAGAAAAGATCGAATGTTACATATACACCTGTGACTGAAACGCATGAGATGAGTTAAAATTACTGCAATATAAAACGAAATAATGAATTATGCATAAATTCATAAATATTGCAGAATAACAAAATGTAAGACTAGTTTTCGAATCGACAAGAAAATCCCTTTAAGACGTGACACTTTACATATCAATTCTCTTATAAATTATATACAGATTTAATTAGTTCTATTTCACGAAAATGACAGATACAGTTGTGTAAATAATAGTGGACTCGACTACAGGTGGTACCGTATTAATGTACCGGCTGACCAAACAGTCAGTATAAATTTGAAATCAGAATAAATCACGGAATAATGTAGATAGAGAGGTACAAACTGACACACATGCTTGGAATAACATGGGGTTTTATTAGAACCAAAAAAATACAAACGTTCAAAAAATGTCCGAAAGATGGCGCTTTATCTGATCAGAATAGCAAAAATGAGCATAACAAAGTGAGACAAATCAAAGATGATGTTCTTTACAGGAAATGCTCAATATGTCCACCATCATTCCTCAACAATAGCTGTAGCCGAGAAATAATGTTGTGAACAGCACTGTGAAGCATGTCCGGAGTTATGGTAAGGCATTGGCGTCGGATGGTGTCTTTCAGCATACCTAGAGATGTCGGTCGATCACGATACACTTGCGACTTCAGGTAACCCCAAAACCAATAATCGCACGGACTGAGGTCTGGGGACCTGGCAGGCCAAGCAAGACGAAAGTGGCGGCTGAGCACACGATCATCACCAAACAACGCGTGCAAGAGATCTTTCACGCGTCTAGCAATATGGGGTTGAGCGTCATCTTGCATAAACCTCGTACGTTCCAGCAAGTGTTTATCAGCTAGGCTGGCGATAATGCGATTCTGTAACACGATTTTCATGCGCAATCACTGCCGCTTTGCTGTCCAGCGCCATCTGTCAGACATTTTGTGAATTTTTTTGTTCTAATAAAACCTCATGTCATTCCAAGCATGAGTGTCAATTTTTATCTCTGTATCTACATTATTCCGTGGTTTATTAAGTTTTCAAATTTATACTGACTTTTTGATCACCCGGTACATCCAGACAAATTCAGTATGCAAACTATGAACTATATTAATATATATAAATATAAATTAAAATCGCGCCAAACTTCAGGCAACTTATTTCAATGTTAAGCCTGTGTTTGTACTTCATTTTGTAACATCAGATCTCTTAACCTGGTGGGGAAAGATAAGTCGTTAAATAGATCTGAGAGAAATACCAAATGGCAGTTCAAATTCTACCGACGTTGTGATATGCCATGTATAACACAAAACATATAATATCTGTGAATGCTGTCCAACTGTAGGTTGGCACCTATGCGTAAACATGTCGAGTGTCAGTTGTTACTGTGAGTGTATTTTGCAAATATTTTCTGAAATAAATACTTTCTACGGGGAAATGGATTTACTTACCAATATCTGTATGCCGCATAGTTAGAAAAATCTAACAGGAAAAGTGAACTCCACGACTAGAAACCTGAAATTGACTTCAGTCATTAACGTTCACAACATGCCATGTATGAAATCCACAAGCGTATTTGTGGGAAGACTACATGGGAGCTCATAGTTTGCTTTTAGCGACCCCAGGCGAAGATAACATCTCAACCGCTACGTAACGAGGCAATGTGATACATTTTGAGGTCCTCCATATATGGGAGGCATTTGTCCGAGAAACGTGCTAGTGTTGAGACTGAAGCAAAAACGACGTATCTGCTACGACCATTACACTATACCTGACTGTTTACAGACTTCAGACGGAGAGTCCAAAAAGAGGCCCGTAACCCAGAGGTCCATGGATTGCAACAAAGGTCTGATACCAGTCGAAATGTGAAAATACGACCTCTTGCTTTGGCTAAGAAGGAAAACGAGGAAGGGCTAGACTAATGGGGATTTGATACAGTTCATTCACTAGTACAACATACAGATTTATTTTGCACAGGCTGGATTACATTAACCCATTAAGAATTTAATTAAGTAACAATTAATTTGAAAACTGAGCAATAAACAGGTATGGCAGAAAATGTCAATTATCACTCGCAGGCAATCTCTGTTTCCCAGATCATGAGATAAAAGACTAAAGATACAAATTCAAGTCAAATTTATGAAGCCAAAAAAATTACGAAAACTTCATGAGCAAACGGCACCAATAAAAAATTTAATAAAACTGAACCGGTGACATAATAGGCCACTACCTAAAAATTTGTATACTGAAATAGAAAGTGATCAGAGGAAAACAAAAAATTTAAAACCACATAAAACATACAGGGTAGCAAGGCTTACAGGGTTTCACAATAATGCTCAGATAATTTAAAATTTACATTAAGTAAGAATGACGGTTGACATCTTAACCACTAGTACCATGTTTAAATAACTTACAGAAGCAATAAAGTTATAAAAAGGGAATCTCTTTTAATTATCAAATAGAACAACTCAGAATGGCTCTACAATTTCAATTTAGCTTTAAAACAGCGGAATTAGAGGCCACAGCTGCGCGTCTAACAAATAGCACTGCCACGGACAGCGCGAGCTTTCGCTGCCCAAGGCCTGTACAACGAATCGCATAAACAGGCAACTGTGCAAGCCAACTGGGCCCAGAAGGAGTGGGTCTAACAAAGATCGGTAAACAGCACCGATGGTAGAGCACAAGCACTCTTAACAAATTCCCTGCAGCACAGATAAGTTCAAATCACAGCCAAGATTATAATAAATAATGACTACACTCCCAATAGTCCATTCAGTTTTTTAAGGAGCAACACTCTAAATTTAAGGATCTCAGAAAATTGAAGACACCACTTACAGATGGCTTAAGGAAATTTCGGAAATAAATAGTTATAGCAAATCCTGCTTGAACAAATGATTAAGGAAATTTTGAGCCAACTGCCTGCAATTCTATGACTCCTAAGCATTACACAGTCCATGACAAGCTCAGAACGGACAATGTGTTCTAAAACAAACTAAAACTTATAAACCACCTAATAAAACAAACAGACGATATACATGACAGGAAACAGAATAAATAGTACACTAGCCTCGATGAATAAGTCATACGGAGCCAAGCCCAGAAAGACGGTTAATGTTTCGCCAAATGACAACTACAAATTGAGCACAGCATATCCAAAATATTCAAATTAAACATAAATAATCCTGTTCTTTATACTGACCCCTATAGCGTTTGGTGCTACACGGAAGTCCACTTTCATGTCAGGAGTAGACTCTCAATGATAATGTTAAGGATCAACCAATACCGTGCGCCAGAACTAATATCAGCCTCAAAGAAGGCGAGAATTAATAACATCCAGGTAGAATCACTTAAACTTACATAAATACTAATCTGCCAACGAACTTCACAACAAACTTCCTTATAGAGGCTGGCACTAATATTAACCCAAATTTAAGGCGCCACAGACACTTAAAATACACAGATCAAACTTTCAATAAGATTCAATGTACAAAGATCTAATTAAAATATTTAATAGATCTTTGTAACATATAAATTCTTGGTCAATAAATTACATTAAAAGAGGTTTTGGAGACAATAGGCTTTTGCGACACTGGAAAATTACTCATCTTCATACATTAGTGCAGGTAAGGGGCCAATGGAGTGTAATTGAGGATGTAGATAATCGTAACAGACAAGTGAAAAATCAAAATCTTTTAATTATCGGGTCGACTTCACTACCACATACTGTACGGGAACAGAGGCAGTCAATGACAGTGTTACCCAATAATACACAAAATAGTTATTTTACAATACTTTTCTGCTGTGAATATAACCAGACGTGGACAACAGGACACAAACGAATGACAGATAACAAGGAGTCAAAGGCGTGCGTAGAACGGTTAAGTGTCTCGTGCAATATGATACGGATTTGTTTATTTGTGAACAGGCTGATGCGAATAGCATGCAACAGGAACGCAGATAAACTATTCAATAAAAAATATTGGCAGAGAGCACGTGCATGGAAGAGGGAGAAAAAATTTGCAGACCTACTGATATGTGACAAAATCGGTTGTCTCTAAGATGTTATTTCTCTTCTGTGCGGTGACCCAACATCCACAGGGAATCGCAAAAAATCATCGACAGCGGTTAGTATATTATGCGGGAAGGCAAACTGATCGGTTGCAAGAAGAAACTCGTACCCGGAAACGCATAGTTTGCGTGCTGGAGAGCGTCAAAGTCTAAGAACAAGTGATTGTGACGGTTTGTTCTCATTCGTCCTGGTGTCTAAATAAGGAAGGTAGACAACCCTTTAGCCAGCTGTGCACTGCAGATGGACGACCTTAGTCTAATAACATTACTGCGCATGCTCGATATTCCTCCACACAGTCATTTTACTCATCCTGCCGAGAACATTGTGTGGTCTGCCAGTGCAGTAACGTTGTTGACAGCAGTGCGACGTGTGCCAGTATACAGCTGCAGATGGCACCCGGTTATCCGAGCGGTCTAACGCACGGCTTTCCGAATTGGGCAGGAGCGCCTGGTCCCCGGCACGAATCAGCCCGGCGGACTTGTGTCGAGGTCCGGTGAGCCGGCCAGTCTGTGGACGGTTTTTAGGCGGTTTTTCATCTGCCTCGGCGAATGTGGGCTGGTTCCTCTTATTCCGCCTCTGCTACACTATGTCGGCGATTGCTGCGCAAACAAATTCTCCACGTACGCGTACACCGCCATTACTCTGCCACACAAACGTAGGAGCTACACTCATGTGATGTGAGACGTTCCCTAGAAGGAGGGAGGGGGTTACAACGGGGGCCGAACCGCAAAATAACCCTGAAAGAGTAGTTTGGTGTGGGCGGCGGAAGGGTGAAGTGCATTGCGGTAGTCGTCGTGGGGTTGTGGACCACTGCGGCTGCAGCGGGGACGGAGCCTCTCCGTCGTTTCTAGGCCCCCGATTATCATACAAAACAATACAATATAACTGCATAAATTACCGACATGGTGCTCGCATACGGCAAAGCAGATTGAAGTGAGAGACCTTTGCAACACTGTATGAGGGACGTTTCTCAAACAGACGTTCCAAGTTCGTTGCTACTGTGAGACGCCTCAGAGACGCCGGGAAGTTGAGCGTAGAGATTTTCTGCGTCAGGTATGTCCACTGTAAAGTACTTTGTGCTTGGTACTCGAATATTATCCCAAGTATAGTGTTTGTCCTCTGGTAGGTGCCTAAACGTGTTGTGCGTCGTCCAAGCTCGGCTCGAACACTATAGTTGGAAGAGGATGCGCCGAAAATGTCCGAAGAGGACCCAGCCACAGCAACCGGTAGGTAACACAGACGTTGCAAGGGGGTGAAAGAGCCGTGGGCGTGTCGTCCATAAACACCAGCTCCTTCCATACCACCTGTGAAAAATCCAGTCATTACAGGAGGAGGCCCACCCACGAGGGGCAAAGTTTGCACAGCGATATTTACAAAAGTGCATACTCCATCCACAATCCGCTAGTTTGCTGCTATTCACGGATGAATTCACGTGTACTAGAGACGGCTTGTTAAACTTGCAGAACGTCCATGTTTGGGTGGACGAAAATCCTTGTGCGGAGGTGAAGCAAAATCATTAACACAGGGTGGGTATTGACATCTGGGACGGGAAAAATGATGATCATATCATTGGGCCATATTTACGGCCAGACCTCACCTTTATTAGAGATGTGTTGTCTATCCTAAAGCTTGCAGTGCCGCTAAATGTTTGGATGGACACGTGGCTGCAACACGACGGAGCTCCAGCACACTTTGATGCCGATGTGTGGAATTACCTCAACGTCGCATACCCCAAGCGACGGATTGGAGGGTTGGACCAGTTCCATGGCCAGCACGGTCGCCAGTCTAACTCCTCTCGGCTGTTTCCTGTAGGTTAGTATGAAGAGTATGGTGTATGGCCCACATGTAACGTCAGCGGAGAACTTTATCGCTGGCGTCCACGGAGCTGCTGAAATATTTGCAAGACAACCGCAAGTATTAACTCAACGTGATGAGGCTCAGCACCACCGATGTACTCTCTGCACTGACGTAGTTCAAAGCCCGTTTGAATTGTAGACACTGCGATGTGCTACTCATGTTGGATTTATTAACGTAATATGGAATGCACATCCTTCACAGACTTGGACGCCCTCCAGCGCCAAAGCTGATCTTTTCCGTATGTGGTTTACGTTCTCTTGAAAACAGTCTGCCTTCCGCACATCTTTGATGTTTTTTGGGATACCCTGCATATCAGATCACGACGAATTTTTGTTCCGAGCAAAAAGTAAAATTAATGCCACGAAATAGCTCAGATGCTGAGATCCGTAAAAACATATACATCTTCACGGTGGTGGTAATTACATGTGGTCAGGCAAAACATTATATGTTTGTTGAAGAAATGGCCTTGTTATCAATGAGATTTGGCTTGGTCTGTGGAGTTACTGAATTCAGATGACATTTAAGGTAGGTGAGTAACATAGGTTCCCGTTCAGCAGAAAAAATAAGAATCTACACCTAGATAAATATTCACAATTCTATTGTACAGTGCGTGGCGGAGGTTAAATCGTACGAATATTATCCATTTTCTTCGGTATTCCACTCGCGTACTGAATCAGGTATATGTTTTGTACGCGCGCTGATTTCTATTAGCTTTCCCTTCTGGTTCCTAAATGAGAATATGTTTCTGACAGCATAATGGTCGTGCAATCTTCCAGGCTCTCTAAATTTACCCAACAGGATGTCGCGAGAACTTTCCCGCAGGATTCTCATTTACCTTCTAGCAGCATTTCGGTTACACAATACCAACGTACCGACGTGTAACGACCCTAGCAACGCTACTCTGAATTCGGTCGATATCCTTCATACCTACTTGATAAGGATTCCAAAACTTGGAACTATACTCTAGAACTGATCACTCTAGTGTTCTGTACGCGATATCGTTTACAGATGCAACGCGCTTTCCCTGAAGCCTTGCCACGGACCTTCTTCCTCCATTCACTTTACCTAATAATGACTACACTTGATTGACCCACATCATGTTGTTCCTTAGAATTATTCCAGAATAATTATTCGATGTGACATGCTCTAGAATTTCACCAGCAATCTTGTAATCAGATACTCTAAACTTTTTCCTCTTCGTTACATCCATTATCTCATTATCTTACATTTACCCACATTTAGTAGTGTTGCAATTGATTACATCAAATAAAAATTTCGCTTAAAGTTTTCTGCAATAATTTACGATAGCTCAACGAAGTACTTCCTATAGACAGTTGAATCGTCAGGAAAAAAATCTTATAATGCTTAACTTAATTAATGACGGCAAAGTCTTGATTTGTTCTTTACAGCCGGCCGGGTTGGCCGAGCGGTTCCAGGGGCTACAGTGTGCAACCGTGCGACCTCTACGGTCGCAGCTTCGAATCCTGCCTCGGGCATGAATGTGTGTGATGTCCTTAGGTTAGTTTGGTTTAAGTAGTTCTAAGTTTTAGGGGACTGATGATCTCAGCAGTTAAGTCCCATAGTGCTCAGAGCCATTTGAACCATTTTTTTGTTCCTTTCACTTGTGTACACGTTGTAACTATATATCTTATTCTTTGAGAGATGTCTCATGCAAGTTGAAGACCTTAATGCCTTACTTTCTTCATGTTGATATTATGATGATAAACGCAACCAAACGTCTGAAGTGACATCAGATAAAATGGTAATGAGCCACAATCAAAACTTTATCGTAATCATTTAAGTGATGAACAGAACAGTCTCTCATCTGTATCGATAATCCACGTCCTTTGTAGTATTCGCCAGTTTCTGTGGTATAAGTCTCCTGGACTCATCACCTTCTGCCCTCAGTCTTATATCGAACAAAAACAGGAGTGAAATCCCTCTATACACTAAAAACAAACTTAGTTACTTTAAAAGGTTTAAAAGTATAAATACAGGTTACGAACTAGAAAATAAATTATTTTACAAATGGAGGAAATGTTTCTCTTGTTATACGTCGCATACCAGTATGAAATCCCCAAACTCTTTCTTCGATGCAAGTTATTGACATCTTCAGATGTGTTTAACGCACCGCTCAGTTATAAAGGCATTTGATCCATCGGGAAAGTAATGAGCAAGTCATCGGCGTATAATTTCATTGTAATATTAGCTTAACACAAAACATGATTATACACCCCAAGTGTGTTTTCAGGTAGTAAGTTATACAAGTACAAAGTATGGTTAAACTTGCTACTACATTCTACTATTACGCTTTACAAGTCACCTCCTCCTTCCTACTTACACGCCCATTTGATTTTTTGGGGCTCTTCAGTACACTTACGAAATCGATTGGTACCACCAAACTGCTACATATGCAAGATCTACAGCATTTTACAGCTTCCCCAATTGCGATGGCTTTCCTGTACCAGGTTGTGTTCTCCGTAAGTAACCAATATAGCCCTCGATAATTTGGTGAAAGGTTATATACTAGGCACGAGTATCTTGTCACCGTCGACTGTCTTCGATTCATTCATATAAATCTTCGTCGAATTATGGAAAATGAACGATAATTTAGATCTTCAACTTTGGAGACTTTTTGTATCGTACGATATTATCGAAAGTCGGTAGGTTTCCATATCGATCCATAAATGATGCTGGGACTTCTGATAAGATTTCGTGATTCTGTATTTCATTTCTCTACAAGGTCCATCATTCAAGTGACTTCGTTATCCACTTCTTTCTTCTGTTTCCTGTGAAACAGTTAATTGTTCAGTGTCTGAGAAATACGTTATTAATCTGTACACTAATGGAAGTATTGCCTGTGAGAGACAAGTTTTTCCGATGCTCAGTAAGAAGAGCATTTGTAGATCAGGGTAGCCCGATCCCAGTAGATATTCGAATATAGCGGTACTGAAGTGTGTCCAGGTTGTACAGTGAATTCCTTGCGCCATTATGGTAAACTATGAATCCATACTTCATGTCTACTACTCTCAAGAGGTTCCTATAATGTAAGCAGAATTTTCTGATGAACTCCCCATCATGTGCCGGCCATACAACACAGTGCATTCTTCTTTCTTTCTATTTTAGAAGAAACGTTATTTGTTTGAGGTCTCCGCCTTAATCTCGTGTCAAATCTCATCCCCATAAACTTAGCTTGACACCTGAATGTGGTAGTTATTCCACAAAGCCCCATATTATCCGGGCAATGCGGAGCTCTTCTTCGAATAAGTACGTTGATTTTTCCGGTGTTCTCTCCAGGTCAGTCTCTTTGAGTCAATTTCCAATTTTTCTTACTGCGTGATCAGTAATTTCTTTTGGTTTTCAACCCAATAAGCTGCCAGATACAGGCAAAAATCATCGGCGAATTGAAAGGTTGATTAATCTTGCCGGTAAACAGCTTTGAAGGTCTCTCGTACATACGATGTGCACGAGGGGGCTCAATATGACACACTGTGGGATAGCCGATGCTGACTGTCCGAGACCCGATGGTGTTTTCACATAGATTCTTCTTTTTGAAAGCAAATATTTAATTCCATAGATTAGTTTAAGAGATAATCCTATTCAAACATTGTTTATAGTTTGCCAGAGTTCTTGGTAGAATGCACATCGATAAAAAATATATTAGCATATTGCCTAGTTCAGTACTAGTACCAACACCTTGCAGTGGCAGATTATAAAAATCAAGGCTTTTTAGTTGAGGATTATGTTGCCTGTTTCTAATATTGCTGTTTCTCCTCCTCTCTGATCATCTCTGTCAGCCCTCTGTGCAGTACAGTCTATGAGTAAAAATTACTTATTCGGCTGAAGCCATGTTTTTTATATTGCTGCAACAGCTGGGAAGCTCTCCTGTAATAGTCTCATTAAACTTTTTTTTATTTTAAATAACGAGGCGACTGATAAAAAAAATGGCTCTGAGCACTATGCGACTTAACTTCTGAGGTTATCAGTCGCCTAGAACTTAGAACTAATTAAACCTAACTAACCTAAGGACATCACACACATCCATGCCCGAGGCATGATTCGAACCTGCGACTGTAGCGATCGCTCGGTTCCAGACTGTAGCACCTAGAACCGCACGGCCACTACGGCCGGCGACTGTTCCACAGTAAAATGTTAAAATGCATAACTTGACACTAGTAGATTTTCAGTTCTATACAGTTAAATACCAAACTGCACAGTTCTACACCCAGAATGTCACTGAACCCCGAACAGTTTCAATCTGTCATTCTAATGGGAGAGAGAGAGTGTTACCTAGGATCGTACTTCCAAAACTTCCTCTTGGATCATTTAACAAGATGGTGTGTATAAATTATAGCCTCCATTATTCCTTATTTTGCTGAACATATGTGCGGTTTCTGTCCTAACTCTGCATTATCAGCGAGTGGATTAGCAGTTTTTTTATATATGTCATACGTATTTACCTAATGACTTTTTGTTTCTCGTGTAGCTGTTGGTGCAGGAAAAAAGAGACGGGGATGGAAATCTGCTTCCTTTCTCATGCTTGTAGGTCAATATTGTAGCGTTTCAGGTGTGTTAATATTTGCGCCCAGCGTCAACTACAGGATTACTTATTTCACTGTTCAAACAAGACATAGCACTTACCACAGGAGCAGTGTTGCTATTTTTATCATCGGAAATAATATTTTCTCCTTCGTAGCACCAACATCCTTCCATGGCGATGACGCGATATGTGAAGGCGGAGTGTAAATTTACCACGACCGCAGCCGCTGCTTGCTGATTCCAGTACAATAATTCAACAGTATAAACTGATTAAATTTTGGTTTCCTCTTTTAACAAGACAAACTTCAGTGATCACGCTTCACGATTCGCTGCTAATTATTACACGAGAATTAATTCGCCGTTAAAGTATGGCAGCCATCTTACCAAAGGTCGTTGCTGTGGTTATGCAGAGATGATGATACTTTCGCCTGATACACTAGTGCGAAAAAACAGCATGAAACCGGTCTTACGGTTGAAGATCATCCCGAGAAAAAGTCATAATTGTGTTAAGTACAGTTCAAATCAGGCCATCCTTTCCAGAGTTATACTTTATACGTCACCCCTTTCTGCACCCACCTGAACACTGTGGGACTAAAAGTGATCAGGACCTAAGGGTCTGTCTAGCACGCTGAAAATTAATAACGTGTCCGGACCTGCTTCTCAGGTGCAAGGGGTGTGTTACTCGTACCATCGAACCGTATTTTTTCTGATAATAAGTAAGGCAACCACTAAGTTTGGTTGAAATTGCTGCATTCCAGATGTATGGAACATTCCAATATTGTATCTCTCTCTCTCTCTCTCTCTCTCTCTCTCTCTCTCTCTCTCTCTCTCTCTCTTCCTCCCTCCCTCTCTCTGTTCCTCTCGTACACTCATCCCCCCCCCCCAAACACACAACATAGTGCCCTCCAGAATGACAAGATCATACAGATAGTGACACGAAAACATTCCTCAGACCAAAACGCTGCCTCCTCCAGGCTGCACCCCTCCGACGATTGTTGTAAGTCCATACACGTCAACGGCCATCGGTCTGATGGTTCATCAAACGAGATTCATCTAGAAAGGCTACCTGTCGCCATTTAGTGGACATCCAATTGCGAATACCAACTTCTATCTTGGGCGCATGAACCAAGCGCCTGCTGAGGAGACCCGCGGGCAGCAACGCCTTTGAGGAGACAGCTGAACGCTCGTTGGTAGCGGATTGGTTCCGTGGGCGGTCAATTGCTCGACAGTTGCACATCTCCGTAGCCCTCTGTAAAATGACCTTTTTTTTTAAAGAATATTATGAACATCTATATATATATGTGTTTGGAGAGAGAGATTGATTTTTGATTGAGATTTTTACTTTAAGTCGTAACTGGTACCTGAATTTTTGGTTGCTGCTTCCTTGAATGATCAGCTTCTGCACCAGTTGTCGACGTATTGCTATTTGGAGGAAGTTATTGTTCTTTAAGATTTAAAATACGACTCTGCTAGTTACTTGGCCGTATTGTGGATAGCTTTGAGCCCAAGTTTTCGTAGCATTTCATACCTAAGGGACCACTGTTGTAAGTAAGTAAGATCAAACAGCAATCCGCTTTTCGTGAGAAAAGGAGATTGCTTGACACAGAAACTTCCTTCAAACTACACGTCCTGCAACATCAAAATTGGTCAGTGGAGTTCAGCACCATACTGCTGCACAAGAACATAATCCAATTACTGTAATTAAGAAATTACGAGAGGTTATTACTTATTGAATGAAAACTATAGTGAATGAGTTTCTTTTCATGTATTTTAGTGAGCTTTGTACACTTACAATTCTATCGATTGACAGACGGCAACGACAGTGAAGTTCAAATGGCTGGATGCATGTACCCTCGATAACGGAGGACGTTTTGAACATTTCCTGTAACAAAGTGTTTGAAGTCACGCTGGTACTTTCTGTTGCTGTGTGTTTCCATTCCATGATTAATGTGATTTGAAGAGAAGTTATAAAATGAGCTCTAACAAGGAAAGTAAGCGTTTCCGGACACATGTCCACATAACATCTTTTCTTTCTTTGTGTGTGAGGAATGTTTCCTGATAGTTTGGCCGTACCTTTCTGTAACACCCTGTATATCCTCCACTGTCGGTGCAACCACCTGCACTCTGTGAGTGGTTACAGCAGGTTGACGTCTAAAATGGACGGTGGCCACATTAACGTGACTGGACAGTGTATTTAGATTAAGAGTCAAATGCTTCCTCCTGCACATACCAACGATCACCTGCAGGTGTTCCCGCGTTACGCTACACGTAACAGACGCTGCACCCTGCCTGTTCACAAGATTATCGTCTCTGAACAGCACGACGCAGCCTGCGATGTTATCCCTCGGTACGAATTGCAAACAGTAGCGACCCCTTTAACACTCCCTCGAGGTGCTTCCGAAATTACATTTTAAATGTCAATTTTTTTCTTCGGTTCTGAAAACTTATATTACTCTGTGGAATTGGTCTCTTTACTGTAGCCATGTACAGATGGAAAGCAAGGGGTCACCGGAAGCAGTTGACCGGCTGGTATCGCAGCACCTGATCGTGAGAAAGCGGACGGTTCCGTCGGCTGGGCCGGGGGCAGCTTCTGAGATGCCGACGTCCGTCCCGCATCTGCGATGGGCGGCGGTGGGTGGCGGGGGCGGCGGGCAGGAAAGCGGCGCCGGCCGCTGGCCCTAGGCGGGGCCGGCCATGCCACTTTCGCCAGCAGCACAGTGCAAGGCCGTAGCGCGCGCCCTACTTGCTCCAGAATGTCAGCCGCGATGACCCTCGCACTGGTCTGAAGGAGGAACCGATACTCGATCTGCCCAGGGGCCACGCGCGCTCTAAGCAGCCGTAGCTTGACGGTGAGGCAAGGAAACCTGCGGGGACTACATTCCCTGACAGGCAGGTCGCAGCAAATTATCCTTGATGGTGAGTCCTCAGCAGACAATAAATAAACTCTTGGCCAAAACCATGACTGGAGCATGCAACAAACGTAAAACTGGCGTGAAGAATACCTTGGATATGCAAATGACCAGCATTTCAGCGCAACAAATAAACGTAAATAGGAGTAAGGCCATCTTCATTGTGTATTTAAGGGAATTGGTTTTGAGACTATCGTGTTATACTTCAGAGGTGGATTCCTCTGCCAGCGTATACCGAAATTCAACAGTGGCACGATCATAGCATTCATTATAAATGGCCGTTATCGTTGCTCATGTTGTTCAGGATTCTTCGACCCTTGCGAATATGAAATCGATTGGTTCTGAAGAGCCCCACTGAATGTCATGCAGGATGTGGATGACTCCGAATGTCAAGCCACTGAGAACACAAACATATCGTTAGAGCGATCGTGCACGATCGCACATCCTCATCGCATACCTTCTGTCAGATAATGGATTTTTTCGCAGCAAGACAAGAATTCCATGAGGGATCGGATGAGCAGTTTAGCGTACTCCTGAAATGCTGTCAATTACATCCCTGGTTACCCACAGAGAGAGAAACCTTCCCATACGATCAAGTGAGTTAAAAGAAAACGAAGTGGGTAATAGCATTTTTTTTTGAGTCGTCTGTCTTCAGATTGAATTCCTGTGCCAAACTCATCTCAGAAGAACATTTGCAGCCTATGTCCTCAATTACTTGCTGGATTAATTCTAGTCTCTGTCTTCCGCTACAGTTTTTGCTCTCTACAATTCCTTCTAGTAACGTGGAAGTCATGCCATGATATCTTAACAATGTCCTATCATCCTGTCCCTTCTCCTTATCAACATTTTCTACATATCCCTTTCGTCTCCGATTCTGCGCAGAACCTCCTCATTCCTTAGCTTATCAGTCCACCTAATTTTCAACACTCATCTGTAGCACCACATCTCAAATGCTTCGGTTCTCTTCTGTTCCCGTTTTCCCACTGTTCATGTTTGCAGAAACAGACATAATGTCAGATGGCAAACCGCAATCACTGGTGTTAATTATAATCCGTCTTGATTGCAAAAATGTTTATTCACATGACCGGTTTCGGTTGCTCTAGAACCATCTTCAGATCCGAAACGACAATGATACTGATTTACTATTTCACAAATGCAAACCTTTTTCATCCTATCCGATCAACATCAAATGTACCAGAACGTATCTGCAACTTCGGTTACAGGAGTAACACGTCCACATACAGCAATCTCCACATGCTGCGTTACATTAAATTAGTTGGCGGATTTATTTTATATTAATTATAAAACTATTATCGAGAGGTGGCGTCTGGTAGATCTGTTACATTATATATGCACATACTGTATCAGGTACATTTTTCTTATTTACTTTTATCTCTAAAAATACTTAGTTAAAATTTGTAGTTGTCAAGGTTAAAATCTGTACTTGTCAAAATTAAAATAGTAAAATTATCATTTTTGTACTATCGAAAACAAAGTGCGATTTCTATATCCGTGGCGCTGGAGTAGACTTGTTTTCCTCCATGGTCTGCTTCCGTGGTTCCCGCTATTTCACGACTCACTGAGATGATCGTTGTCGCGCACGTAAGTCCAAGCCGAAGAATGAGAGATGGTGCTCTGTTAAAAAGCTGGAAGACGCGCGCTGCGCCCAGCGTCACTGATGGTTCGTTTCAGATCTGAAGACGTTTCTAGAGGAACCGAAACAAGTCATGTGAATAAACATTTTTGCAATGAAGACGGATTATAATTAGCATTGTTCATATTTCACTACCATACAATACTGTGCTCCAAGTGTACATTCTCGGAAATTGCTTCCTCTTATTAAGGCCTATGTTTGATACTAGCAGACTTCTCTTGGCCAGGAACACCATTTTTACCAGCACTAGTCTGCGTTTGATGTTCTCCTTGCTCCGTCCGCCATTGGTTATTTTGCTGCCTAGGTAGTAAAATTCCTTAACTTCATTTATTTCGTGTCCTTCAATCCTAATGTTAAATTTAATGCTGTTTTCGTTTCAATTACATCTCATTACTGTCGTCTTTTTACGCTTTACTCTCAATCCAATATGTTCTCATTAGACTGTTCATTCCATTCAGCAGGTGATGTATTTCTTCCTCACTTTCACTCAGGATAGCAAGTCATCAACGAATCGAATTATTGACATCCTTTCATCACGAATTTTAATCATAATCTTTTCTTTTATTTCCATCGCTGCTTCTTCGATTTACATCTTGAACAATAGGGGCGAAAGACTGCCTATCTTACAATCTTTTTAATCAGATTACTTCGTCCTCGGTCGTCCACTCTTATTATTCCCGCTTCGCCTTGAACGTATTGGATATTACACGTCTCTTCCTATAGCTTGCCCGTCATTTTCTCAGAATTTCGAACATCATGTACCTGTTTACATCGTCGGACGCTTTTTCCAGGTCGACAGGTCCTGTGAACGTGTCTTGATTGTAGTCTTGCTACCATTATCAACCGAAACGCCAGAATTGCCTCTCTGGCCCCTTTACATTTCCTAAAGCAAAACCGACCGTCATCTAACACATCCTGTGTTGTCTTTCCCATTCTTCTGTATATTATTCTTGTCAGCAACTTGGATGCATGAGCTATTAAGCTGATTGGGCGATAATCTTCGGATTTTTCAGCTCTTTTAGTCTTCGGAATTTTGTGAATGATATTTTTCCAAAAGTCAAATGGTATGTTGCAAGACTCATATATTCTACACACCAACGTAAATAGTCGTTTTGTTGACACTTTCCCCAATTATTTTAGAAATTTTCTATCACATCAGACAAATCTTCCCCCTCACAGAGGCCTTCAGTGTACTCTTTTCACTATCCAGTCTATCCTCTGCATTTATCAGTTGAATTCATGTTGCACTCTTAACGTTATCACTCTTTCTTTTATTTCACTGGAGGTGGTTTTGACTTTGCTATATGCTGAGACACTCCTTCAGACAATCATTTCCTTTTCGATTTATACACATTTTTCATGCAGCCATTTCGTCTTAACTTAACTACATTTCCCATTTTTTTCAATCCTCAGCGATTTGTGCCTCTGTATTTCTCAGTTTCCTTTAATATTTTTTACTTCCTTCTTTCATCGATCAACTGAAGTATTTCTTCTGTTACCCATGGTTTCTCCACAGTTACATTCTTTTTACCTATATTTTTCTTTCCAACGTCTGTGACTGTCCTTTTTAGATATGTCCATTCCTCTTCAACTGTACTGCCTACTGAGGCATTCCTTATTGCTTTATCGATATCCTTCAAGAACTTCAAGCGTATCTCGTCATTCCTTAGTACTTTCATATTCCACTTCTTTGAGTATTGAGCCTTCCTGACTAATCTCTTGAACTTCAATATACACTTCATTACTACTATATTGTGATCTGAGTACATATCTGCTCCTGGGTACGCCTTACAACCCATTATCTGATTTAGGAGTCCCTGTATGACCATGATGTAATCTAACTGAAATCTTCCCGTATCATCTCCTCCTCTTGTGATTCTTGAACAGTGTACTCGCTATTACCAGCTGAAATTTATTACAGAACTCAATCTTTCTGCTCTCTCATTCCCCACCTCAATCCCATATTCTCTTCTACTCCTTCCCCTGCAACTGCATTCTAGTCGTCCATGACTGTTAGATTTCCACCTCCCTTTAAGAATTGTATTACCCTTTCAATATCGTCATATGCTTGCTCTACCTCTTCATCTCCAGCTTGCGACGTCGGAATGTATACCTGAACTATCGTTGTCGGTGTTGGCTTGCTGTCGATTCCAATGAGAACAACACAGTCACTGAACTGTTCACAGTAACGCATTCTCTGGCCTAACTTCCTATTCATAACGAATCCTCCGCCTGTTATACCATTTTCTGCTGCTGTTGATATTATCATTTACTCATCTGATCAGAAATTCATGTCTGCTTTCCATTTCACTTCACTTATTCGTGCTATATCTATACTGAGCCTTTGCAATTCCCCTTTCAGATTTTCTAGCTTCCTTACAACGTTCGAGCTTCTGACATTCCACGCTCCAATTCGTAAAACTTTATCTTTTCGTTAGTAATTCAACCATTTTCTCATGGTCACGTCCCAATTGGCACTCCCCTCCCGGAGAAGCGAATGCAAGGCTTTTCCGGCATCTTTTGCCAATGGAGAGATCATCATAAACTTTTTCAGTTACGGGCCACATATCGAATGGAGACACGTTATGTGCCATTAATGCAGTGGCTAACATTGCCTTCTGCATCCTCATGCCGTTAATCATTATTGATTCGTCCACCTTTAGGGGTAGTTTCCCACCCCAAGGACAAGAGAGTGTCCTGAACTTCTATCCGCCCCTCCGCCGTCTTTGACAATGCAGTTGGCAGAATGAGTGTGACTTCTTATGCCGAAAGTCTCCGGCAGCCAATGCCGATTATTAACCAAGTTAAAAACAGTGATGGGTTTCGAATCCTGGACCAACGATATTTTCATTACTAAACGAAGACGCTACGCCTAGACCACTGTTGCCGGCTTATCCAATGACATTATCAGGGATGATCCAATTCAGCTTGATAGTATGGATACCGCACCTCAAACATATTGATAATGGAGTCCATCTATCTTTGAAAGAAAGTAAATGGTCAGTATGACAGTCTGATTTATTGGTAAATAACTTAAAATGTTTTGTCTACTGGTCAGGTGAGTGGATGCATGATAGAAGTGATATAAACTTGTATCGCAAATATGCCAGTTAACTGCGGAGAAAGTTAATAACTTAAAGAAAGGATCCAGAAAAGCATAAACAAAAAATATTACTCTCGCATAAGTCCAAAGTGAGTGCAGCGTAGTGAGATCAGCAAAACGAATCCCTGATGCACTCGTCACGCGTCGGAGAAAGTACATACGGCCCATGCTTACCACTCTAATGATGTAAGAGAACAAAAGACGTCTGCAGTAGTGTCTGAGAATTATACGTTCAACCCAGCATCTGGGTTCTGCTGTAAGTTGCAGACATCTCACTCTGTAGCTCTAAGACCAAACATACTGCCGTAAGTCCTGCGGAGCGGTGACATTTATAATGAAGTGTGATCGACGACTCCTGAGGAGAAATGTGTTCTGAGGAGAAGTGCTGGTTCTGCCAGCATCGGAATTTCGCTAGTCAACTGCAACAGATAATTTAATAAACATACTAATCAATACTTTACTCTTACAGATTTTGCCATTAATAACCAATGTAATATCTCTCTTGGCAAGGGGAAGAAGGCAGAAAACTCCGCCCCCCCCCTATATATCAGATTTCTAGATATAGTCAATGATAAGATGTCCATTTACATACACAAGGAAGCTTCTCACTCCCTCCCCCCCTCCCCCAACAAAAATAATTGCTATGAGCAAACACAAAGCTCTTTCAAAATTTTGAACAAATATTCCAGCTGTAGAAAACGATAACGGAAGGAGGTTGATTAACTTCTATTACGTTCAGAAGTGTACTGTTATGAATGGTGGATTCTAGCAAAAAGAAATACATCAGTACACTTGGGCCAATCCGTGAGGGAACCTAAAATCAGTTATAGACTCTACAATACTGCAGAGGCAGTGAGTAATTAAGATGTAAGATGTAAAGGTAAACATGTGAATAAACTGTACCCCAAACTATTTTATAGTTGGAACAGAAAGTGCTTTTCTGATTAAAACCAGGATAAAAGAGGAGCAGAAATAGGAGATCTGTGGATGATCCAGAATATAGGATACATCTACTACGAGAAGTAAGCGGGAAAAGTTGCTATCAGCAAAGATTTGTTGCAGTAGAGGAAGACTGGACTCCTAATGAGCTTTATGGTTTGCTGCAACAGTCAATTACGGAAGCAGCATAAAAGGCTTTAGGAAAGGAGAGAAAAGAGTAAGAACTGAGTGGTAGACCATGGAGTTGTTGGAGGTGGTTAAGGAAAAGAAAAAAAACCTTATCACATATGGTTAATTTCTGGGAGTGAAGAGGATTGGAATAGATACAACAACACTTAAAAAAGAGGACTAAAAATTAACAAGAAAGTTTTAACAAGAGAAATGAGGAAATAGGAGATCGGCAGAGACAAGGAAAATGATAAGGGAGATGAAAATGGCTGACAGTATCGTACCCTCAATAAAACGTATACCTACTGGACAGTGCAAAAAGCACTTTGCAAAACTTCTTAGAAAAAATAAGAGACCACGTGGTATAAGACCATAACAAAAGCATTGTATTAGGTAGTGTGGAATCTATACTAGAGGAAGGAGTAAAAGACATGCTGCAGAAGGCAATAATTGGAAAGGCAAGTGGAGCGAGAGACGTTGTAACGGAATTTCGGGAATATGTCCCCTAAAATGATAAGACTTACATGTAAAATGTTCATTCAGACTGTGGAGTGATAGAAAGTACCTAGAGGCTGGTATGTATGACTCACATCTCCTATCTATACAAAATGAAACAAGAAGCACCCAAATAATTGTAGGGGAATTAGTAAATTGGACATTTGTGGTAAGGTCTTATTGGACCAAACTGCTGAGGTCATCGATCCCTAAGCTTACACACTATTTAATCTAACTTAAACTAACTTACGCTAAGGACAGCATACACACTCATGCTCGAGGAAGGACTCGGACCTTCAACGGAATCGTGAAAAGACGCCCTTAGACCGCGCGGCGGGAAATTAATGTAATGGCATCTATCAGTAGACATTTTAGCGCTATACTGGAAAACAGGTCTCAGAATGAGATTGAGGGAAAGATGCAAGAGGAAGAGGCAGGTTTTACTGCTGGACGATCTTGTGTGAATAATATTTCCAGCCTCAGGCAAGTAAGTGAGAAGGTGCATTCTAAGGATAAGTGAGTACAGCTAGTATTTGAGGGTCTAGTAACAGTATATGATTCCGTATGCATCAAAACACTAGGGAAAGCGATGGGGTGTACATGTGCAGCAACACAACAAACATTCCTATTTCAGAGAATATACCACAAACCTACACGTTAGTTAAAATAAGGAGAAAAATTGAGTGAGACGTTTAAAACATCGAGAAGACATAGAAAGGGCTACAGTATATGGCCGACCCTGTTCAAAATATAGATGCAGTATATAGGGGAATGGTGCAGTCAGTCATGTGGAGATATGGGAATTCCTTTCCAGCATGCTACTACCTACTCATTAATAACTGCCACATATCAAGTACTGATAGCATGAAGTAGAGCGTATGTCAAATTTTTGCTAAAGAAGCTAACGGGAACATCTGCATGAAGCAGGCTAGACTAAATATGAGCAAAATAGAATATCTAATACCGGATGGGATGGAAGGGATGTATTATTGCCTCAAGGAGTTATTAAAGCTATATAACAATTTAAATACTTAGGATCGATTATCCATTCCTTGGGGAGCTGTAAAACAGATGTCGAACGCAGGATCTATCAGGAAAGAGGAGCAATTATAATGCTAAATTGAATTCTGCGGATCCACGCAATATCAAAAGAAACAAATTCTGCAAGCAGTAGTGGAAAGTGGGCTGAGATGGAACAACCAGGACTAGATCTCTTCAATGGTATCGCCATGTGCAACAAATGGAGCAAGGACGATGGCCAGAAGCAATCCTGGAACAGTCGTCGCCAGGAGGAAGGAAGCGTGGAGAGTGGGACTAATTACAATGATGAGAAGAGAAATCTGAAAGAGGAAGACTGCCATGTATGTGATACTGGATGAATGACAATACAGGGCAACTACTGAAGAGTTGAGAAACCCTTAAAAGTAAGCAAGTGTGTACCATTCCAGCTGGTGTCTATCTGGCCTAACGAATGGTCCCATGCTCGTAGCTGGCCGCGGTGGCCGAGCGGTTCTAGGCGCTATAGTCTGGAACCGCGCGACCGCTACAGTCGCAGGTTCGAATCCTGCCTCGGACATGGGTGTGTGTGTGAAGTCCTTAGGTTAGTTAGGCTTAAGTAGTTCTAAGTTCTAGGGGACTTATGGCCTCAGAAATTAAGTCACATAGTGCTCAGAGCCATTTGAACCATTTTTGAACCATGCTCGTAGCCTCAGGTTTTCTCTCATTCTTCTGACTGCTAAAAAGTGAAACTGGCTGTTCTTGCTACCTTTTCCTCCTGTGCTTGGTCAGCGGACTGTTCTCCCTGCGTTTACCTCCTCAAGACTCTGACTTTCAGCATTCTACAACCAGTTAAAAGCTGCAATGTTTTCATAATTACAAGTCTCCTTCACTATACCAAAAGAAAAAGAGATAGACTTGCAGTCATTGGCAGCTGTTTTTATAGCTTGCAGTTTTCAAGTGGCATTAGTGATTTGATTTCCTAGATGGATCTACATATTGGATTATTAAATAGGTTACAACACAGTTTTTGGAGAAACTTGCCACGTAGCAATGGAATGGACAGCTAGACGTCTGTGGCAACAGGGCAATACCCAGCGACCACTGCGTGGTCTGTTCAGACAGGCCTGCATTTTGAATATGGTTTGACAATGAAAGTATCTGCGCACACACACCTCAGGAAGTAACAATACCGGACTGCATTCATCACCATCATCGTACTACCCAGCATCTGTTGCAATGGTGTGGGGAGCTAATCGATAATCAACACGATAATCTTCGGTTGCTATATTCAATAATTTGGACATCTGGCATTACATTTTTTAACATTTTAAGCGCAGTTGCTGTCCCCTACCTTCGAGGACTGTGAGATGTTACCTTACAACAAGATAATGTAAGTACGAATATTTTAGATGCTGTCCTAACCCATCCCCTTGTAGAGGATTTCCGACTATTGTCCGGGAAACACATCCTCCAGATTGTTCACCCACTGCCACGGACTACCAAGACACTAACATCCACCATTTGTGAACCACATGACTGAAGAATTGTAGCAACGAAGCTCAGAATGACATGATGCCTAGCAGGTTTAGAGCTTTCGCTGCTTTCATAGAAGGCAGCTTTCTGTACTAAATTTCACATCCTGTGCACTATCAAACCACTTAAAAACTAAACTATAGATCTTCAACGTTATGAGTATGTGGGATAGTTATTTCTCCACCTAGGGCTGCCATTGAGGAGAGCTGAATTTGCTTGCTTGGCTGGGTGAAAGTCGACGGGATGAGGAAGTCACGTGACCACTCCAGGCGAGCTCAGATACAGAACAAGGAACATGTCTCCGGGAACGGTGGAAATGGGTAAATCACAAAGCTGGAAATTTGGACAGCTATTGGTCGCATGGCCTTTGTGTAGGAAAGGCAATGCTCCAACAAATGATGGCGAGTCAGACAAACTGAAAGACTCCTTCTTAAAGCTTTATAAGAATCTACAATAATTCGCTGTCAAGTATTAAAGGAAATTTGAATATATCCATTCGCTCATAAAAATGCGGCGTAACCAATGACACAACAATATTTCAACACCTTAAAAACTACAGAAGTCAATATTTCACAGCGAATAAACATTTTCACAATGAATCGCTGAATTAACAACTTTTAAATGCTACAAGTGATTTCAGCGTGTGATATCTCAGCATTCCACTGTAGCTATATCTCTGAAAGCTACATATCTGTATCTATTTTATTTCTTGATTTATTGCGTTTTTTTATATATTTTCATTATGCAAAAAATGTTACATAGCAAAAGAATGAATATAGCATGAGTACCTATATTTTGTGATACTTGTGTATATGTTTAATGAACAAATTACTCTTTTGCCAGCAACTTTATTTAAATATTTATTACAACTGACAATACTTTATTATCGCAATTGAAGAAGTGGTCAATCGCATGTGTTAGCTGACGCTTCCTTTATAAAAGAGTGTCAAAAGACGCTTCTTACTAGCAGACTTAAATAATTGCTTAAATAATATTTAATGACAGTCTTTTGTCATTTACGGTGAGTGCACTTGCGAGAGAATACTTGTTTATTTAATTACGGTCAAACGTATATTTGCATTTATTGTGAATGGTCTGAGTGTGACTGAATGTTTATAATATCTCTTTTTTTAAAATATTGTTCTAATATATTAGCTTAGTCAGGACATCATCAAGATCAGTCAGATCATGTCTGTAGAATGAAGAACGATGTATTTTCGGTAGGGATGGTCTCCAGCCAATGGAAAAGCAGACAGTAGCTAACAATATGGCAGCCAAATGGAGACAGGGGCTTTTCGAGTGAAGAGCTCAAGGGAGCGGTTCTGGGCACTTTATGTCGAATCTCTGAAGAAGACAGACCTGCCTGAGGTAATGTGCATGATTCAGTCATAGACATGATTGATTCTGGGTGGTGAATGGCCGCTACTGTAGTTTAACTTCTGAGGGGACTTTTGAGAGGTGTGAATGTGCTCCACTGACTCACTCTTAACTTTTTCCATTAGTATTACAGAACTAATGATAGACAGAGTAAGAGCTACTATTCTTTTCATGGCATATGTTAATTCGTGAAACCTGATGTTCAGTTATGAACGGTTTTGAGGTGATGAATATTTAATGTAATCACGAAATGGTCTTAGTTTTCATGTATCTTTTGTAACTACTTAGTTTGGTGATTTTGCTACTATTCTCATAACACTCTTGACATAACTTTACTGCATTTCATAGGGTTATTTTCTGACTGTATTTTAATTCAATATCATATGAACACTACCCCTTCATTTTAGATGTCCTTTCTTGCATAAACATCACTCGATATAATGCTCTGTCGTCTACATAAATTACAGACCTTAGAGTAGAACCCTTGTTATTTAATTATCAGATTAACTTTTATTTTGTATTTTTGTGTATTTCATTAAATCGCTAGTCTGGGAAGTCCGTAGACTATTTGACTGCAAGACCACAGCTACGTGTTGTTATTGGCAGTGAATTAACTTTGAGAAATGAAAAGCAGACATGCACAGCTTGACTACATCGAGCTATTCTTTTTAACCAGAGCTTGTATAGGCTAAATACCTAAAGTACAGTAATAACAGGTAAGCATCCTACTGGTTTGCTCAAAAGCGATACTGTTCGGAAGAGCAATTACGCTAGCAGTAACCGTTAGGTACTGTCACAGATTCCTTCTACTAGACTGCATACGCGCATAAAATGGAATTTCGTTGCTTGATATCCTCCCTGGTGTTGTAATTTTTGTGCCTAGGACTGTGTTTGTTTTATACGTTAATGATTAAGTGGATGTTACTAGTGTCAGTCTCAAGCCCTTTGGACGTTTATCGGTGAAATATGAGGAAATTCCATCCAGTTTTAACTGCAGTAGCATCTGTAATGAGTCTAGGTAAAGAAAAACAACTGGCTCTTAATGTGGAAGAATGTAAAGTTGTGAAATCTAGTAGAAGTGTTATATTCTTTGACTATAGCGAGAGCGTATACGGCACTCTGTCGCTTTAACAACAGTGTCAGTCAGATTAACATTAATATCTAGATGGACGTCGGCCGAAGAACTCGAGACAGAAGCCAACAGGCAGTTTGTCAACAAGTGGCCATGAAAGCCTTAACAATTTTCTATTAATACTTTAGGTCATGATCCCGGTGTCCACCAGTATTACATTTGCTATGTGTGGTTTATAACTTTTTTACATGGGGAAATTGTGTGCAGAATGTTTAACCTGTAGAGAACTTGTACCTGAGGGACTGTAATGGAGGCGATGGAGAATAGGGAGAGAAACGAACGAGGCCCATAACTGCTGAGTGCAGCGGCTTGGCCATATGAGTGATTCTGGGAAACATCACTCAGTGGGTCTTACCTGTGGAAAGACTTCTGGCCGAAGCTATCTTACTTAGGGTCGGACAGGAGGGTGCTGGTTCTCAAAACATACTTGGACCAGGCGTCCGTCGTAAACGTGGCTGGATGGCTGAAGTGGGTGGAGGAAGCCGTTTAAGAGAGACTGCTGTAAATTGAGCTCTTGTGCAAATGGTGTGAAGGTCATAAAACTAGATGCTTTCTAATGTTAGAAGCTAGGACGATGCAGACAGTATGGCTGATGTACTTTTTAAAAGCGGCAAAACTTAACCCTTCTCCCTCCCTCCATGACGCCAGGAAGTCGCCAGGGTCTTTTAGCGAGCGGCAAAACACATATTTCTAGGACATTACTGTCTGGGAAGCTTAACAGCCTTCTTTTAAAAATTGGAAAAGGTCGGTCCAGAAAGAAAAGATCATTCTGAAAATGAGGGATTATGGTCCCATGTAGATAGATGTTGTCTGCCAAAACATGGCCATCCTTAGCATGAGAACCCAAAACATGGCCATGCTTAGCGTGAGAACGACGCCTCCCTGTCTAAAATTTCTCTTTTCAGATAAAAGAGATTTGGAGTCGCTGATTGGCCCCTTTCAGGATAAGCAAATTAAAGGCTTGTTCCCCCCGCCCCCAGTGTGGGAACCACGTTGCAGTGACTGGATTGGCTACTAGGCCAACAAAACAATGAAGAGGGGATATTAAATAAGTAGAGGACAGTTCTGTTGGTTTATGCAGTGTACAGGCGGTTTCATTTTTGCTAATTTGCCTTCCGTACCAAGGCTTGGTGGAAAGTGTTCGTGCTTCTTCTAATCCTCCCCTAGTGGAGAATTTCAGGTCTTTCCCTAGTGGGTATTTTGTGGTGGTCTAAGAACCAGCGCACATTTCCAGCTTTACCGACAGTGGAACTGCGTACCGTCTCGGACATATTGTGTGTCACAAGAGAGAACTTATTCATCTTGACCCGGCCGTCTGACGTTTGACAATTCCAGCATGCATTGTCACGACAGTGAGTCAAATTGGTTTTGCCAGACCAGCGAACGGCTGCACCTCACAAGGTTCTCATAGGGAATCTAATAATCATTACGCCAGGTTGCTTAGTTTGCATATTTTCGTGGATGTATCAGAACATGCAGCTGCCGCAGCGCACCGCTCCTTGCCCACAGAGCACCGGTTTCTGCTGCCACCTGAATGGAGGTGAAAGAGTCAAGTATTGCTGCACCAGCGTAGGGTTGTTAGATAATGTTCACAGCCTCCTATTCTCAGGTGAACCGTAATTTGTGGTATACTTCCATTTGAATAGAGTTGGGTCTCACAGTGGATTTATGTAAACAAAGATTGCACTGTAAAAGGGATTAATTCAGGGGAAAATTAGTATAGCTTCTACCCCAATGTATGCTCTTCTCTATCAAACAAAATCTGATTACTGATTTGTGGTAGTCATTTTTGTGTAAGATTTATCATCTGGTTCTCCAGAAAGTTGTAGTTACTAAAGTTTAATAAAACTTGTCGTTCTATTGTTACTTAAATATGTTACTGTTGTTATTGCTACTTCCTCAAATATTCACTGTTTTTATTTTATTGTGGTGGAACATGGGAACACCAACAATATAAGGATCAATCTTATTAAATTCGTTAATTTGATTATTAATTTGAGTTCTGAAAGGGATTACAGGCATAGGGCAGAAAAAGTTCCATGAGTAAATTCACTAATTCATACATAAAAATTAGGGGTTTAGCACACGAATTAAAGGTTATTGCCAAGATAATATTTTTCTTTTTTTAGCTTCAGTCAGTCATATAGTTAAAGCAAGTGACGCTTGCAATTGGAGTAACGAGTTAGAAATAGTGTGAATAGTGTCATATAAATCAATGAGAGTTTCTGTGTGCAGATAAATGAGGCTGAATCGCTACATAGGGCCAATTGTAGGTAAAGCATCCGACAGACTACGATTTATTGGAAGGGTACTGAAAAACTGCAGTGTCTCTACAAAAAAGATTGCATATGGAACCCTTGTACGACCTGTACATGAATACTCCTTAACTGTATGAAACACAAATGAGGCGGAACTGAGAATTTAAACCGAAGCACGCAAAGCTAAGCCCCCGCATTCTCATCCAGATGGCCCAATCGGGACCGACCGACCACCGTGTCATCCTCTGCCAAAGGCGTCATTCGGATACAGTGTAAAGGGAAGTGTGGTCAGCTTGTTGCTCTCGCGGATGTTGTCGGCTTTCTTGACGTTGGAACCGCTACTACTCGGTAGAGTACCTCCTACATTGGCATCACGAGGGTGATTGCAAGCCGTTCCAATCCTACTACTAAGCAAAAACCTCTGGGAGTACCGTGATCGAATCCAGGTCCTCCATATAGCAGCCACATACGCTGACCATTCATCTGCAAAAGCAGACATATAAAGTGGAGGGCATTGTTAAATTCGTCAGCCGATGTGGCTGGTGAGACTGTGTAACACAAATGGTGAAACATCGTAACTGCCGAACAGCTGGAGATAAACACTCTACATCTATCAAGAATCTGCTTACAATACATCTAGAACAGTCTTTATGGGCAAAAACTACAAATACCTTCAGTCCTCCACTTGTCCATGTTGTGTAGATCGATAACGTAAAAAGTGTAAATTACGCCTTGCACAAAGAAAGGAGTACTAGTAGCCATTTTTCCCATGCTTCGTACCTGATTGGAAAACCTAAATATGAGGTAGAATAAAAAGTACCCGCTGCAGTGCATTACAGAGTGATTCACAGAGTATAGATGCAGGTACTGTTCGGTTTCTGGTGTAGAAGAATTCACTCATATATCTCCCATAGCAGCAAAAAAGACACAAAATAGGCTGTACTCCTCATTAAACATGCTAAAAATTGCTGAGAAACTTTGATTATGAGTAGGATACGTCCATTACAGTTAACTATTTCAGATAACTGCAAATATTTTAGGTTAAGCCCAACTGAAACAGATTTGGATATCAACTGCGTGCCGTAAGTAACTGTGATCGGTCACTTTTACATTATGCTGATTACACAACCAACAGCATTCTACATGCCCAACCTACAGACAAGGCACCTAGACATCTTTGAAACACTTTGATTATGAGTAGGATACGTCCATTACAGTTAACTATTTCAGATAACTGCAAATATTTTAGGTTAAGCCCAACTGAAACAGATTTGGATATCAACTGCGTGCCGTAAGTAACTGTGATCGGTCACTTTTACATTATGCTGATTACACAACCAACAGCATTCTACATGCCCAACCTACAGACAAGGCACCTAGACATCTTTGAAACACCAGAAATAGACAGACAGAGGAGAAAAGAATGGTCTGAAATGCGTAGCGAGAATATCCATGAAAGCGGCGGTTAACTGATATTTCAATTAATATTTCGTACAACTTTAATTTATTTTCGGCGTCCCAGTAGTACACTTTCTCGATGTGTTCAGCTGTATTAAAAGGACATTCATCAAATAAATCATCTTGAAGATACACATTTACACGTTTAATTTAGCTACTTGTTCCTTAAATGTCGAAAATGGAGGAGCCGATTTAACAATTACTACCTGTTCTGGTCAATTTATATGGCCATAGACCATCCAAAAGTCCACGTCATTCCTTCTAAAGACACGCCCCCCCCCCTCCACCACCACCATAGTACACAAAACAACATAGAAAGGAAACTGTCGCAGACTTTACTTACGTTGTATAAATAAAATGTAAAAAATAAAATCCATAGATTCATTGACATCGACGCCATGTGTTTATACAGAGTGCAGATTGCCCTCGAATGGAATAGAAACAAAGGGAGGTTGCTTGTTGTTGGAAATGAAATTTCATAGTATAAATTATCCGGATAAATGTAACACAGGACAAATCTCGATAAATTCCCAACGACGAGACATGAACGAATATAATTTTACGAAAGGCCGTTAACCGATTTATTCCATTAAACTGGATATAACACGCAGAAACGATCGAGAAAACTTGGTCCATGGTATTAACCGTTCTAGGTCCTACGCAGTAGAACAGGATATACCACCCGCGGCCTCTGCCCCATTAAGTTCTTCCTCCCCACCAGATACAAAGGTTGTAGTAAGTCCATAAAATACTAAATTACGTCTCATTGACTCTCTAATACAAACATGCTAACACTAACCGTGTACGAAAAGACCACAATATATTAAAATTACTAATTAGCTAAACATAGGGACTGCATCCCTAAATTCTATGACCCCTCCAAATCCTCAAACGGTTTGCTCTCTACCTGGCCTTTCGTAACATAAATCAACTTACCAGTTTCCACTCTCTGCTCTCCCTCATTGAACACCTTCTGATATCTTAAACTTCGAAAGATCCTAACATAAACAACCTAATCGTTTAATTTTTGAATGTCAACTCCAGGACTGTGCCCCAACCTTAAAACTATATGCTTTTACGTCCTATCACAAATATACTTTAACCATCCGTCCCTACCTGAGCTGAAATCCTCCCAGAAATGTACCCATTGTTACAGCTTTCACAGAACACTACTCTTGCTCGGCATGTCAGGAGTCATTGTCGGTTTAACTTTCGTCTCACCTTTCAACTTTCCTACACAAAACACTTTCGGACAACAATGCTCTTTATCCGCTACTGATTTATACCTCAAAATTAAAGACTCCTTTAACCTCATGGCAATCCCAAACGATGACTACCATCATCAGAGCAACACCATATCTCACTGGATGTCATCAGTTTTATTACGTCGTCATAACAAACCGGTTTCTTCTTTGAAATAAAAAATTAGAGTCATCGGAAATACAGAAATACAGATATATACTCTGCTTGTAAAGAAAAGTGAAACACCCAGAATGCGAGTAGGGAAAGGCGTGAATCGTCATGGGTTGAGAGATTATGTGATGTTCTTTGAGTCAAATGTGCAAAGAACTTGGCGGGATGAACGAACTTATCACTATTACAGTCACTCCCACTGGCCTGGACGCATGCTGGGAAGTGTGTCATAAGGCTTTTGTATAGTCTCCTGAGACATACAACTGGCCCACAATTGTTGTACCTGGCCCTTGATATCCCAAAAACTGGCACTAGATGCAGTTCCGGCACGTGTTCGATCAGAGATAGATCTGTGGATCCCGCTGGCCCCAGGAGTACCTCATCATCCCATAGTCAATTCATAGAGACACGTGCCATGTGTCGAGGAGAATCTTTCTGTTGAAAAATGGCAGGGCGATGCAATCACGTAAGAGTTAACACATGAGGATGCACGAGGTACATGGGCTACCATAGTGTCATCAGAGCTCCCTCAATCACACCAAACATTACCTGAAATCGTTCCTAATGAAATCACGGCAATCGTGCCACTCTGAATGCTATCGTTTATGTTGTGGTTAATGGGAGCCTATGCATCGGGCTATAATTCCCTAGTCTGGCTTCTGTTAGGCTCCGACCTGTGGTGCGGATGACAAACAGTCCAGGTGCAGATGTGAACGTGTTACGGTACGCTTGGTGCACAGTACTGCGACCCTCTCTTGCGGTGGTCAGACGTGATCGTCTGGAACAATGTCGATGAGTCACACAGAACTGCAGTTCTAATAATTTACACGAGCGCCGATGCTGTGCGTGTACGAGGTTGCATTGACATCCTGTCATTTCTGCTGGGTGTTCCCCGTTTTTTATCAGCAGTGTGTATTCCAACTCTTCCCCTGAAATCTCGGCCAAGTATCTTCCTGTCATCCTTGGAGTAAGCCTGTCCTTTTATAACCCTGCCACCACTATTGCAATTTAGTATGTTTTTACCTAAATAACAGAAAACCTGTCTCTATGTTGCCACGTTTAACCCTCTTACCAAAAAGTACGCAATGGAAGGATAGTCCTGTTAATAGGAAAGCTAATCAATAGAGTTACTCTTTTTACATGATTTGACCCTGTGTTGTGTCTAATGGATAAGTGAATCAGACTATTCACTTCTTTTCATAAGATCTTGCCCAGAGCTCACATAGAACCACAATATGAATAATATTATATTGAAACTGTGACAATTCAGTTCCAAGTTCATTTAGCGGTTTAAAACATGTAGTAATGGTCGCCAGCTTATCCAGGCAATGAAACTGTGAAGTATTGGAAAACAGAAGTATGAATTTTTACTACTTTCTTGCTACTGTTTAGTTTCGTTGTTCAAATAAATATTACTTCACTTGAACAATATTGGACTACACCCTCTTACATTACGTTTTTAAAAAAAGAAAAAACCCAGTATATAACTTCAAGAAAGCCAAAAAAATTGGCCAGGGGGGACCTTTAGAAAAGCACTTTCCATAATCAACAAACTTAAATTCTAAAAATATGTATATCCTAAGGCACACACATTTTATACTGAAGATTTCTCTTGAAGAAAACCTCTTGCTTACTGTAATTTACTTTTAAAAACTATTATTCTCCGCACTAACTTTTTAACAGATTCTACTAACTAGGCTTCACTCTGACTGAGTTTTACGTAAGCAAACTTTTACTGTAACACTTTGCAATAGTTAAGGAAACTTCCTCATTGCTTACACAAAATAAATTTAAATGGTGTCCCTTTGTATTAAGTTGTCACTTCATAAGTCTGTAAAACAGGATATTTGGATTAATCAAACATCAGGAAGGAACCCTATTTAGGTGTATGATTAGGATGAAATAACAAGGTGAACCAGTTTATTTAAAGTTCAAGAATTATTATTAAATCACAGTTTAAATCAATGGTTCACCCTTTACAAAAGTAAGATACAAATAAATCTTATCTGGTGGCTGTGGGCTTGGGTGTGGGGAACAATTATGACTGCTCCACTACCACCTGTAAGTATCTTGCTGTAAGGTCTCAATTTCTCTTCCTCGTATAGTTCAATTTTACATACAGTAGGCCAAAACTCGCAGGTATACCGTAAGCCGTTTTCAGTCTTCACTCGAGGTAATTTTGTGCAAATTTGAAGGCAAAGCTTCTCCTGCTCCACAAGGATGTTGCCTCAGTCACTGCTACCTACAGACCGTGTAACTTACTTTTCGCCCTTGCTTTAGGTAGCGCGCCAATTCGCCCTTGCCACATTTTGCACTCCCTAGAGCCACTTTCGTTAAAAAAAGCACACTGGCTTTTACATACACTATGTGATCAAAAGTATCCGGACACCTGGCGGAAAAAGACTTACAAGTTCATGGCGCCCTCCATCGGTAATGCTGCAATTCAACATGGTGTTGGCCAATCCTTAGCCTTGATAACAGCTTCCACTCTCGCAGGCACATGTTCAGTCAGGTGCAGGAAGGTTTCTTGGGGAATGGCAGCCCATTATTTATGGAGTCCTGCACTGAGGAGAAGAATCGATGTCGGTTGGTGAGGTCTGGCAAGAAGCCGATGTTCCCAAACATCCCAAAGGTGTTCTGTAGGTTTCAGGTCAGGATTCTGTGCAGGTCAGTCCATTGCAGTGATGTTATTGTCGTATAACTACTCAGTCACAGGCAGTGCAATATGAAAAAATTATCGAACGTATTGAAAGATGCAATCGCCATCCTCAAATTGCTCTTCAACAGTGGGAAGGAAGAAGGAGCTTAAAATATCAATATAGGTCTGTGCTGTGACAATGCCACGCAAAACAACAAGGAGTGCAAGCCCCCTCCATGAAAAACATGACCACCCCATAACACCACCACCACTAAATTTTACTGTTGTCACATGACGTTCACTGGGCGTTCGCCATACCCACACCCTCCCAATGGATAGCCACATTGTGTACCGTGATTTGTCACTCCCCACTACGTTGTTCCACTGTTCAATCGTCCAATGTTTACGCTCCTTACACCACACGAGACTTCGTTTGGCATTTACCCGCGTGATGTGTGGTTTATGAGCAGCCGCTCGACCATGAAATCCAAGTCGTCTCACCTCCTGCCTAAGTCTCATAGTACTTTTAGTGGGTCCGGATGCAGTTTTGAATTCCTTTGTGATGGTTTGGATAGATGTCTGCCTATTACACATTACGATCCTCTTCAACTGTCGGCGGTCTCTGTCAGTCAACAGACGAGGTCGGATTGTACGCTTTTCTGCTGGACGTGTCCCTTCACGTTTCCACTTCACTGTCATATCGGAAGCAATGGATCTAGGAATGTTTAGGAAAGTGGAACTCTCGCATACAGACCCAAGTGACACCCAATCACCTGACCACGTTCGTAGTCTGTGAGTTCCGCGGAGCATCCCATTCTGTTCTCCCACGATGTCTAATGACTACTGAGCTCACTGATGTGGAGTACCTGCCAGTAGGTGGCAGCACAAATCACTTAATATGAAAATCATATGTTTTTGTGAGTGTCTGGATACTATTAATTACACAGTGTAACACATATTTCTTACATTGCTCCCTAAGTGTGACCATTTCTTACAATTTTCAAATTTACATCAATATAAACAGTTTTACCCACAAATATTTTTAAATACAAAATATCAGAAAATTATTTTACATAATAAACAATTTACGTATTATTCTACATACGTTACTCACATACAATGCAAAGAACGTTAACCTCTAGTATAGCACAATTTACTTTACAGATACAGAAAATATAGTACCAATATGCGAAAATTTTAAAGCAAAAAATTATAAAAATTTACATGAACCATAAACAAATAGTGTTATACCTTGGCACACTCAGAGGACGGGAGGGTGATAAACACACGAAATACCGGGAGAAGAACAGTATTTCGCATGGCTATATGATCGAAATTCAGTGATTTATTTATTTCCCCTGGAAATCTGATAAGTCACAGCCGTCGATATCTTAACTTACAAAGTTAAAGGAATTTAAACCTTTTTAATATTTCAAAATCTTATGTGTACTACTTTTTAAGTCTATTTGGTTGAAGAGGTAATTGACACCCGGACGGACCGTGGGGAGGGGGGGGCGGGGTTCAAAGAAAAATAAAGGAAAAAAAAACTAGACAACCCATAAAAGCGTTTTAGTGTTACGTGTGCGAAATTGTTAGGAGAAAGTGAACCAGAGCACATGCACAAGAACCGAACGCTACGGACGATGAGTATCTCATGGATCGCAGTCCATTTCCGAGCCACAGACAGAAAAGAGCGCAGACGGCGCACAATTATCGAACGATAAGCAGTTATGAAAGTTCACGTCAATAAAGCGAACAGATAACCGTGTCGTACAATTTATCCTCATTAGCCGAACACGAGAGAGCATTAGGCTTTTCGGCAACACAATGCAGTTTATACAGCGACAGATCGGAGATCGCTAACATGGAACAACAATTCGTTAGCCTAATAATTAATGTCGATCGCGGTCGTGATTAATTGGACTCTCGCGGTCGGCGGCCGCGTCATTGTCGCCCTAATAAGGCGACCCCTCGGAGGAGAAGGAGAGAAGAGGAGAGCACGGAGGAAGAGGAAGGGAGGAGGGGGAGAGGGGAGCGATCTCGGCGCGCGCATTAATTATCTCAGCAGTCATCGCTGTCCGGTCGAGTCCCCACGCAGCCCATTACGCCATCATTAATAACAGTGCCGGCAAAAGTACTTAAGAGCGCCGTGGCCGCTTTGGCAATCGTGGAGATATGCAACAACACCTCCGCTTTGTCAGACTCCGTTCCTAACCTGTTTAATGATTCACTGAAAACATTTTTGGGACCGTGTCATCATTCAAAATGTGACATTACGAGGGGCGTTCAATAAGCATTGCAGCACTTGTTTTCTCTCCTAGTTTCCGATGAAAAAAAAAAACAGTGTTTTTTTTGGAACATACTGGAATATTACCGTTTCAGCCCCTATAGTTTACCGAAGTTCCGATAGGTAGAGGCGCTACATGCAGCCTTAAAAATGGCGTCTGTAACTGAGGTGTATTCCACATAAAGTAAATATCTCTGAAGAGAGCATTCACATGCGCAAAACAGATCTTGCGTTGTCAACATACATTGCCGGCGTGGTCACGTGTTCTCGGGACGTCGTGTGTTTGTCCGCATAGCGCCCTGTATATTTCGAATGTCGCTACATCCCTACTACAGAAGGATTCTTTTCGTACGTGTCGTCGATTATTTATAAACGTTGCCCAGACATTTCAACAGTATCCATTTGATACCGGGAATAAACCAGCTACGTAATTTTTAAGGGCAAGTAATATTGAATTTATGCTTCTTTGCGATAGGTGTCACAGTTCAAATTCACTCTATTTTTGGTAGTTTTCGGTATGATACGGCACTTTATAGTATTACAGAGCCTGACGTATATTTTTGCAGGGATAGTCTTGCAAAACGACTTGACAGTACGCTAGTACTTTTGCAAGTGTCCGAAAAACACCGAATTTCCCACATATAAGTGATTATATCCCTACTAATTCGTCCTTTTTTCTGCTATTTCTGCGTATTTATTTTCTCGTTTTTTCGACCTAAAGCACAATTTTTCTTACTGGTGACACTTTGAAGTGTTTATTTAACGCATTTTACGTACTTGCTCCCAGTATATTAAATAAATAGTAGACTGAGTAAGAAGGGGGAAAAAAGGCGGTCCGAGAATAAATGTACTGTAAAGCAAATACAGTTGGTCATGAAACAGTCAACCCATGTAACACCATTAAGAGAAGTGGAAAGTGACACAAATGAAAGAGTTTGGGGACATGTTTACTAATATTTTATGCTTCTTAATCAAATGGCGAAGAAAATAAATTGAATGTGCACTTTGATTAGCTACACTATTGTGTTTTTTATTTGATTTGTGCAGAACGTGTATTTAAGCTGACTGCAGAAGTTGGTAGTAGGTGCTGTGGAAAATTAAAAATAATTGGTATAGCGTCTACCTTCAGCCACACACGTCCAAATTTTTCTGTGTCTAAACATTCCTCTTCAAAGTCTTTTGAACATATTTCGCAATATTTTGTGGGGACAAAATTACTCCTTCTTATTTTCTGGAGCCATATCTTTACTCGTTGTTTATCCTTCGGGAAACTAAAATATAAATCACACATAACCATTCTCCATGTCCTATACACACTTAACATGGTCTCCTACTGTAATTTTATAGCAAACAAAAAGGTTTGGACACAAATATTATACGAAGACAATTACAGACTCCCACTCTATTGAATTTATCTGTCTCCCGTCTTTCAAATCTATTTACATAATCGACAAGTCACTGATAATTGAATAGAGTATAGTATTTGCTGAAACAACTAACCATTCCCTTTCCTGTTCCACTAGCAAATTTACGAGAGGAAGCGATTGTTTGTAAGCTTTTGTACGAGCCGTAATATCTATTATATAGTCATAAAATCTTAGAAATATAGATCTACAGAAACAAGTCTTAATTATAATGCGTCTCGAAATTTTTAAACATAGTACCCATGAAAAGTTACTATCCCTCCTTTCATATATTTTTCTTTGCATCCGTAGCAACAACAGTAATTCACCATAGCTATTACACATCAACAAACGGTGAAAACACAACAAAAACTCTTGATATTATAAACTTCAAACTGTGGGGAAAGCACACACGCACAGCAAAGTCCCGAAAACACGTGACAATCCTGGTTTAATGTTGACAACATGCGCAAGACGCAATGCCCACTCCAGAGATACGTATTCTATGGTGTTCCAAGAAGAGAGCTGTCGTTGAGTTAATTTTGGCTGAAAAACCGAGCATCGCAGATATTCATAGGCGCTTGCAGAACGTCTGTCGGAACCTAGTATGAACAAAACGACGGTGAGCCGTTGGGCAAGGCGTCCGTCATCATCGCAACAAGATCGCGGGAATATGTCCAGTCTCCCGCGTGCCGGCTAGCCGAACACACAGTTGTGACTACTACAATGCTGGAACGTGCGGACACTCTCATTTGAGGCGTTAGACGGATCACAATGGAACATCTCGATGCTCATCTGTACGTCTGTTTGGTAGCACTGATGCACTCGCCAATCAGTTAGGGTACTCAAAGGTGCTTGCCCCCTAGGTTCCTCGCCGCCTAACAGACATCCATAAAGACCTACGAGTTTGGCCCAATGAGGGATTCACTCCCTGACAAGCAGTACGTTGATGATGGGGGGAAATTAGTGATGCAGCAAGACATCGGCTCCGACGTCAACCACTGATTGATACAGTGCGGGTACATAGCCCCTCCCATTAAAGTGGCATACAGCCCTGTCATTGTACTCAGATTATCTTGAAAAATATGGATTTGTGGCCAATAGAATGGGGAATAATATAGAATCCCGAATAAAACCGATTTGCTTTCAGGAAAAAATGTTTTGCATTACTGATGCTACGCCTTTCTTAGTAACCAGACCTGAAGTGTGCCTGGAAATCAGCAAGTAATTACAGCTACGTCTGCATCTATACAGCACAAGTCATCTTACGGTGTGGAGCACAGGGAATTTTCAGTGGCACTACCCCAGTACCCTATCCCCTCTCCCCATCCCCCCGCCTTCCCTGAATGTAAAGAGTGACTGTGCTGGTACACTTCTACGTTATTTGATACTGAAATAGCAGAGTAAAACTGAACGTACTCAGGCAGTTTTCTCTTTACTTATTCTGATCATTTCTAAACTGACACACAATATTTTAGCGCAACGCAATCTGACTTTTAATAATCCCTACAAAAGAATAGCCCTGACTAACACTAACCTATCCTTCGTGCATCACTTACCTCACCAACGTCTTCGTCACTAGAACTATTGCAAGACATTGAGAGCCAATACTGCCAGCTGAATAAACTACTAGAGGCACTAACTACTGATAGACATATAGTTAGCAAATGAAAGATTTTGATAGAGAGCAAACAATGTATTTACCTTAATAGTGTTCAAATGTCATTATGTCCAGATAGTCCGCTCATATTAACATCTCAAAATTCTGGCATCTCTCTCCCCACATCCACCACTGCTGGCGGCTCACTTCCAACTGCCCAACACTACACTAACGAATAATCCAACAATCAGTCCAAACAGCCACAAACTGAACACAGCGCAATCATTGATTTTAATACAGAGTGCTATGTGGCGTCACCAACATAAAAAACCTAAATAGCCTACTTACACCATACAGAAAAAAAAAACATGAGGGAGGGGGGCAGTGTGTGATTTTCTTGTCTTTGTCCTTTTGCTAGAAATATGTGAGTGGAAGTAATGTTTCTCGATTCGTCTTGAAACGTATACGGTCGAAATTGCAACGGCAGACCTCTCCGTAGAGTCTCTCACTGGAGTTCGTTGAACATCTACATAACGCTATTCCACCAATCACGCCGTTCTTGGTTGGTTTTTCTTTCTCTTTCTATTAACACAAGGTGCTACGTGTCCCACGCTCATGAACACGAGTAGTCAACCCACTTTAGGTCAAGCCGGATCGTTACTCCAGCGTATTTCAATGTGCAGGATGTCCATAATCGAAGTTCCAGTTTCAAAACGCTATAGAAAGACCATTGCACTTCTGAATGACGTCGAATTTGATAAGCGTATTATTGACGCAGATGTAAATGTCACGTGAAAAAAGTTAAACAAAAATTTCGCCAATAGATGGCGCGGCTCACGGCTGATCCTCAGTTTGCATCCTAGATGTCCGAAATTACTGTCTCCACAAAGAATCGCGTGTTGCTGGTAAATCTCTTTTACAAGAACGGAGACTGTGCGCCAGTAGCGTGTAGAATTTCCGACACTCAAGCGTATGAAAACATCATTGCTCTGAAGTATGCAAATGATCTGGAGAAAATGATAACAAAATTGGAAAAGACAGGTGCTATTCGAAGTGCAATGTGATAAAAGGAGGAAAGCAGTTGATCTGACGTCTGTAGAAGATGTGTTTACAGCATGGCAGGAAGAGTTGAGTAGTGGTGTGCAAACATGCAGTTCACTGGGAACTGCCCGAAACTTGGACATGCTTGCGGGCACGGGGCATAAATTCCTTTGAAACATCCTTTAGTCATGCATACAAAACCACCCATGTCCAGGAGTTAATTCGGCAGACCTGCCAGAAAGACCAACGATCGCTCACGAATTTCTTGCTCACATAAAAGTGCACAAAGAATGGTCATGGAGCACTCTGTGAACAGACGAACCCCATCTCCAGTAACATATCAAAACGCTGCAGGATATGGGCAACAGAAAATTCACACACCCATCCACCGGTACCACTTTATTCTGCAAAGGTGTGGTAAGGGTTCACTGCTCCTTTATCGTAGGGCTGTAATTTTTCGAGGAGATGGGTCCCATAGGTGCTATACATGTACCGTCACTGGTGAACACATCAGCGTCATTTCTACCCTTCAGCAGCATGGATGTGTAAGTAGGATCGTTTTTATGCAAGATGGCGCTCCTCCCCACATTCCAGAGCCTGTGAAGCGGCTGCTGCAGAGGTTTTTCGGAAATGCTAGAATTATCAGCAGTCGTTTCCCTACAGTCTGGCCATCGAGATCATCTATTCTAAATCCATGTAACTTCTGGCTGTGAGGTTATCTGAAAGATGCTATGTCCAGTGCTAAGATTACAAACATTGCTGAACTGAAGGCACGCACTGCGCAACCCATTCTGAACGTGACCTCGGAGACACATAGATCTACTGTAGAACACGTTGGCCGGTAGTTGTGACCGAGCTGTTCTAGGCGCTGCTGCTCCGGTCGCAGGTTTGAATCCTTCCTCGGGCATGAATATGTGTAATGTCCTTACAATAGTTAGATTTAAGTAGTTCTAAGTCTAGGGGACTGATGACCTTAGATGTTAAATCCCATAGTGCTTAGAGCCATTTGAACCATTTGAATACGTTGTTTCTCGAATTTAACTTGTGGAGGAGAATGGTAGGCAGCGTGTCAAGTATATCTTGCGCTAGGTTCACGACAAATAAAAACCGATGTCATTTTTTAATGCCGTTTTTTGCGCCGGGCAATTACAGCCCGACTTGTTTTGCTTTTCATGAAGTTTTTGGCTTCTGGACAGTTAAAAATCAGTTTTTCCCATCCGGTGTGGTACGGCCTTGCTGTGGTGGGCGGGATTACCAAACTTACAGTGCCACAAATGTTGACCGCAGAACTTGCGCTATCATGCTCGTCGCACAATATGGACGGTGTAACGAGCATCTCAAACCAAAGCCGTCGTGTTGCGACTCATCTGTCATTGAGACGCTTACAGCGCAAAATTTTCGTAATTTTTTTTCTTGGCATTTCCCCTGCTCAGTAATATGCAGTTCAAATTTGACGTCATTTGAGCGATGGTTCTCTTTCTACAGCGTACTGAAGCTGGTGCATTAACTATGAACACCCTGTAGTTACTCTTGCCAGTGATTTACCATTAATTGTGTAATCAAAAAGTCATGAATCTCTCCGTCTGTTGATCATTAGTATAAATTGTGAGCACTAATGCCTCTGTAACACTTTCTTTTCATCATTACATTTTGTAATTTGGAAATGTTTGAAGATTCCTGGAAGAAATGAATTAAATAGTACACCACACAAACACACACAAATACATACACGTACGCACACGTCAACTAATAAGTCCTAGCCACCACCATTTACACATTACAATAAATTCTTCTATAGAATAGATGAATCTAAGATTTATAAAAAACGTCCTATAGCCAAGATCGCGTAAGTACTTACTTATTTTCGGCAACCAGTTTCGACAGATTTTGCAGTCATATTTTGGTCTTCAAAATTTTTCGTACTCAATGAACACGTTTTGTAACAAGAATTTTGAAGACCAGATTATGATACCAAAGTCTGTCGAAACCGGTTATCGAAAATAAATATTTATGCGATTTTCGCTATAAATAGTTTTTTATCTACTAAAACAGATCGCTCCTTCTAACTTTTTGACGTGATAAATTTCAATCATTACGATTTATCTTGCAACTGATCCCTCATATATGAAACTAAGACAGACCCACAGAGACAAACAAAAATATTTCTTTCTTTATTAGTGTTTCATTGCCTTCTATTGGCGTCAAAAGCAAATGCACATGTTCTGAAAGAAATCTGCGAGCAGAGACAATTCGTAGCAAACTATCCAAAGAAGGAAAACAAAGCATGTATTGCGACACTTTGAAGTTTTGACAGACTTAAAGTAAGGAAAAATTTTGGAAGAGAAAACCAAGGGGAGGCTAACAAAGTAATGGTCTAAGATGTGTTAGAAGTAACTAAGTGATGTAATTATCAAGTGGTGAAGAGGACACTAGATATCCGATTTTTGTAAAATCAAATGGGACTGTCATATGCTGAAGCAATGTTCCGTTATAGGCAATATATAAGCAATCCATTTTGTACTGGAAATGCAGGTTACTGCTATCATAGTGATAAATCGAAGCCTCTTACTTGCTTTACCAAAATGTGAACATGTGCCGATCCCTCCCCCTCTTCACACATTATTGCTCCCTCGAATTGTATCTACAATTATAATTCAATAACGGCATAGTAACAGGGTATCTCATTTTCGACTTTTGTTTATTAGATAAATTTACACTTATGAACTCTAAAAGCCAACTGTCAGTCTTCCCGCCTTTGTACTTCACATCATAAGGTTTCGTAACATACGACCCCCTAATACGCGACAAGTCGGAGACTGAACTTATCACTAGCCTCTGAGTACGCAAAAGCTGCATGACGTTGTTTGCTGGGTGATTGGTCTTTCGCAATAGCATTAGTGTTAAATGTGCCCACCCCCCCCCCCCCCCCCATTAAAATTTCTACATTTTATTTCCTCGTGTGTAGTATGTATACCGAGGTATCTTACACTAGTAAACGAACGTCAACCTCTATCACCAAGCTACAATCGTAACAAAAAAAATTCGAAATAAAATTAACTCATACAAACCGGATTTAATATCACGAAAGCCCCTGTTTTCATCCATACATCCTAATTCAAGGAATAAAACGAAGTAAGAATATTGGTAATTTCCATCAAGACATCTGATTGCAATAATTTTGTAGCTGAGTTACTGAAGAAGTTTTGTCGCTGATGTAACAAAACCTGGAAGACTGATCATTGCTTTTTGACTTAGATCATTGTTAATTCATGTATAAGAGAACACTCTCGACAAAATTTTGTGTGTATTTCCGTAATCTTTAGATATGTTGCTGAGATTATCCTGTCATGAAGTTTCATTTCTATTTTTACCTGTAATTTGTCTGAGAAATGCATACCTCAGTTACTAGTCGTATCTGAAAACTGTTGTGAAGAAAGGAACAGTTAAACCATCTCCTAATCACATGTTTCAAATAATGCCGTTGGCCATGTAAGTGTACTGAGGGTATAAGCTGAATGTATTGTTGGAAGTTGGAGAGGCATTGGTGGTTTGCAAGAAATTATTGCAAATGTAGTAGAACCAGCCGTAAAACCCATCAAAAATATTCAAAGGTTTTGATGTACAAAAACTCCCGTACTGCAAATGAATTTGAATTTTCGAAATTTTCCACACTGCTTCTTTTTCGTTACGTAGTTTCAGATAAATCGTCGATAGCAATAATTACAATATGTTGTCATCTGATCTGGTGAGCGAAATTGTAGAAAATCGAGGAGATAAAAGTATTTTCATTACAATCTAGAACGAATAAAAATTTGCACATACAATAAATTTAAGAAAAATATATAGTTAGTGGCATGAAATGAAACATAAATTTTTCTCCGGTTCTACACAAATTAAGAGAATGATGACTATGACGAACAATCGCTAATTCATTGATTTGTGAAAGAACTGGCCCCTTCCGAAGTCAAGTAATTAGCTGTTACAAATCTTATTCTTTGTCTCCCTTTTCAGAGCTGAAAAAAAAAAATCACTCCACAAGATTAGAGAAAATACAACACCATAAAACTGGTGCACAAATAATTCAGTCTTCGAAGCAGCGGACGCCAACTCAAGACTCTCAGTAATACGGAAGAATATGAACCTACGTATTTACTATCAAGCAGTTGACAGTAACATCTGCCAATGGTCAATGTGGTTAGCGCAGCATCCAACACACGGAAGGCATATGTGAAGCCCTTTATTACAAGGTCATATGCTTTTAGAGAGGTCTTTTGCTGTTGCTGTTGTCGTCAGTCCACTGGCGTACAGGGGGTGAAATCAAACATGAAAACAACAAGGAAACGGAACGGTACCTAACCTTATACGCTGTAGAGTGAGAGTCTGCATTTAAAACAGCTACCAGTCGTCTCGGAATGTGTAAAGACAGATCCTGTATATTTTAACGGGAATCTTATACCATTATTCTTGCAAAAAAGTCGTCCTTCCAATTAACGATTATGGAGGTGGATAGTGATCAGGCAACCTTCTTTCGAAGGTAGAATACAAAGGCTCAATTATATTAAGATCTGGTCACGATGGTGGCCAGGTAATGTGCTTAAATTCGCCCTCTTGCTCACAAAACCAGTCCTCGATGATGCGAGCAGCGTGAACTTGGGCCCTGTGGTCATGGAATACAGCCTCACCACTGGGGAACAAATATTGTACCATGACAGGGATGTGATCGGACAAAATGCTCTCATAATCCTCGCAGAGCACCCATGAGACCCATGGATCATTACGGTATCGTTGCCCAGATCGTCACCAAGCCCCCACTACGGTTAAATCTTGGCACGTTATCTCCACCATAAATTGGAAACAATGCGCAGAAAGACTCATCCGACCAAATTGCTGTCTTCCATTCGTCCATAGTCCAGGTTTTATGGCTTCGGCACCCCGTTTTCCTGTTATAGGTATTTGCATCACTGATGATTGCTTTTCGAATTCCAGCTTATTGACTCCCTTGGTGGTGTTTTGATGCTGGCAGTGCATCGAGTGCTGCTTTGACTTTTGCTGCACTCCTCTTGTTTTTCGTTCAGTGCTACTCAATCACCATCTGTCACTGTCACTCAAACACACTTTCGTCAGCGCTGTGACTTAGAGGGTGATGTTTTTCCGTTTTTTCTGTAAGCGCTATAAATCTTCGATATGGTGCCTTTGAAACACCAAAATCTTCTGCTACCTTGGTTACGAAAGCACTCACCATAGGAGGACCAACAATTGGCCCACTTTCAAATATACGTAGCTCCGACAAAGCACTCACAGTACACACATGATAGTTCTGAGCACGACTGTCACTTGAGAACATTGCACAGGTGCAATTCGCGTTCAAATACAACAGCCCAAGCTGCAGGCTTTGTTGGTACCTGCATTTATGTCCACACACGTTTTTCTCGCGATGTGCCCATATTTTTGTCCAGCACCTGTATTGGATGCAGCTCTCCGCCCTGCTGTCTTCTATGCCTCTTACCGGGAAAGGCGGCCCAGCGAGATGGCACTGCACTGACTTTCGCGAGGGCGGCAGTCATGATATGAGTCCGGGCATCGAGATTCGGGTATTTGGCCATTTCTCAAAATCATTCAAGACAAATGTCACAATATTTTGCTGTGGAAAGGGCACGGCCGATATACCTGGTGATCAAAATGTCAGTATAAATTTAAAAACTTAATAAGTCACGGAACAGTATGGACAGAGAGGTACAAATTGACACACATGCTTAGAATGACATGGGTTTTTATTAGAATCAAAAAATACAAAAGTTCAAAAAATGTCCGACAGATGGTGCTTCATCTGATCAAAATAGCAATAATTAGCATAACAAAGTAAGGCAAAGCAAAGACGATGTTCTTTACAGGAAATGCTCAATATGTCCACCATCATTCCTCAACAATAGCTGTAGTAGAGGAATAATTTTGTGAACAGCACTGTAAAGCATGTCCGGAGTTATGGCGAGGCATTGGCATAGGATGTTGTCTTTCAGCATCCCTAGAGATGTCGGTCGATCACGATACACTTGCGACTTCAGGTAACCCCAGAGCCAATAATCGTACGGACTGAGGTCTCCACCTGGAAGGCCAAGCATGACGAAAGTGGCGGCTGAGCACACGATCGTCACCAAACGACGCGCGCAAGAGATCTTTCACGTGTCTGTCAGTATGGGGTGGAGCACCATCCTGCATAAACATCGTACGTTCCAATAGGTGTTTATCAGCCAGGCTGGGGATGATGCGATTCTGTAACATATCGGCGTACCTCTCACCCGTCACGGTAGCAGTTACAAAACCAGAATCAAGCATTTCCTCATAGAAAAGAGGCCCGATAGCTGTAGATGTGGTTAATCCAACCCATACCGTGACTTTCTCGTCTTGCAATGGAGTTTCCACGACAGTTATAGGATTTTCGGTAGCCCAAATCCAGCAGTTGTGGGCGTTGATAGACGCTCGGAGTGTGAAATGAGCTTCGTCGGTCCACAACACGTTACTCAAGCAATCGTCATCTTCCGCCATCTTTTGAAACACCCACACCGCAAATATCCTCCGTTTCACTAAATCGCCAGGTAACAGTTCATGATGCCGATGGATTTTGTACGGATAGCATCGGAGGGTACGCCTAAGTGCCAACCAAATAGCAGTGTATGGAATGCCGGTGCGACGTTCGACTAAACGAGCGCTGACTTCCCCGTGCGTAGACGAACCCGCTACAGTCTCCATTTCTTCCTGAACTGTCTCAGCAGCATTACGCCTTGTGATCGGTCGGCCATTACGGGGTCTATCGTCTAAACAACCCGTGGCTTCAAACTTCGAAATCATTCTCCCCACAGATGCATTTGTCAACGGACCTTTACCCGTTCGAATCCCCTTCCTATGGCGATAGGATCGTAACGCTGAACTAGCACATCCTTTGGTAATACAGCTTCACTAAAAGCGCCTTTTCAGGTAACGTCAACATGCTGCAACTGCTGGCGCATCTGATTCTCTCTCTCATTACAGCTCTTTTTATACACGAGTGTCATGCGCAGTCACTGACGTTTTGCTGTCCAGCACCATCTGTCGGACATTTTGTGAACTTTGTTTTTTTTCGTTCTAATAAAACCTCATGTCATTACAAGCATATGTTTCAGTTTTTACCTCTCCACCTACATTATTTCGTGGTTTATTAATTTTTCAAATTTATACTGACCTTTTGATCACGCAGTACTTCGCCAAACCAACATTGTGCTCCGTCTTTAATGAGCTTGTCGTTTGGTGGACGAATTATAGTCTCCCATCTTTTTCATTCTGCTTATTTTCATTTGCGCATATTTACCACAGCCACCATTAAGTCAATCACGTTTCAAAACGTGCATCTGCCTGTACAGTTTGTACACAGCACGGTTATACCCATAACAATGTTGTCATGTTTCAGGCTGCGTCCTTTCAGCTTATCCCGTGGTGTTTTTTTTTTCTTGAAGTGTGTGTCCTCGTTTTGTTTCAGGAAAGTAAATGCTATTATCATCGTCGTCATCAAATAAAGGGTCTCTTTGTCGATGAGGCCATTATTCTGTTGCTTGTCGTCTGTGGCATGTGATTGGATTCTTACAGTTCATTTCACTGACGACAATCTGCAACCTGCGGCCAGCCTTTCATTTTCATAGCAAGATTTTTCTTTCGTTGATGATCTATAAGAAGCCGTTGTGCCAAATTAGATCACAAGTTGCTTCAGTTTCTTTTTCTTGTATGGCGTTAATCGGCATCACTTATTCTTTGTTTTTCTTTAGCATTGACTCTTTCATTTTTCTTTCAATCGTGAACGTTTTTGTCTACTTTCTCCGCTCTATATCTCTCCTTTCCTTTGCCTGTTTTTCCATAGTCCACGATTGACAGCGCTAGCTTGTTTTTGAACTAAGGTGGTTTTTCATTAATGGATTGCTTTCATTTCTCAAGACTTACTTTGTTATTCTTCTTTTGGTAACCGTTAGCCACCTACTGCAAAACATCACGTTGCAGGGAAGGTACTACAATTTCCAGATCTGTTTAAGTTATTCATATTCTGTTCTTATGCTGGTATTCGTAACGGTAAAGATATCGCTTCTGTACTCACGGCATCGAATCTGCTCTTACTCATCTTTGCTCCGGTGGAGTAGCAACGATTACGAGGGGATGCCCCATAAATTTACAAGGAGGGCGAAGTTTATCGCCTGCCGATGTTTTGGCGTTATTCATTGAGTCAGATGGACTCCATCATGACTGCACGGCAGGTCACGGGCGTTCCCTTCTATGCGCGATAGCGCACCGAAGCTTAGAAAGACTTGTCAGAACATTTATAAGTAAATTAACAGCAGTTCTAGTCGAACTGAGACTGAGATACAATGCTTGAACAACGCCCGGCTGTAATGAGCATGCCGAACGAATCTCGGGTGCAAGCGATGGGCGCGATCGCTTATACAAGTGAGTGAATTGTAAAAACCGAAGATAATCTTAAATTTTGTAACTGAACAAGACATGTCCAATAAATAAGTGATAGTAAAATACCGAACAGCGATGAAAAGCCCGAAAGAACTGTGCTAATCGAGTGACTGTAGCTGAGTGTGATTTTGGTCCCGTAAAGACATATTGTCTGTGCCTGAAGAATAGAAAAAACTCGCTGTTATTTAAACGGTGTTGAGATCATTGAAACCTATCATTATAATTTTATTGTTCTGCTAGTGGACATATGTAGTGGGAGTCTTGGTAAGGACCGTGTCAACAGGCACACAATCAGGCACGTCAGTAGTTGGACAAACTTGCCTTGGACGTATGTCTGCCTTAACGTGCTGCTGTAATTTGTAAGTCCGATGCCAAACAATTTCTAGAGTAAAAATGACACAGTCGTTCTTATAATCAAGACGAAGCAATAGCTTACACACTCAAATGCTGTTTTAGTTTTTCCATTGGGATGGTTCACAATTTAATTGTATTTATCTTTAAGTTATGGTTGATTAGAGCATTCACATAATTCTGCATCAAGTAATGCACTCATGGAAATCTGCAACATATAATTCACGTCGTTTTCTGAATCTGCCACCAACAAATCTGATGCAAAGTGTTTAGCCTCGGGTGTTATTCCGAGTTTTTCCATTGTATTCTAAACATGGAGAAAAAAGTTATATAAATCTCTCCATTGTCGATGACAGTGATCTGTCTAAAGAATGCAGCCGCGACTCATTTCCTTATGCGAAGGGTTACAGAGTTCCGCAGGCAGCACTTTAATCATGTTCACTACCTATACAAAATACAGAACTACGAAGGATCATCAGTTATCCATGTATGGACGTATCAATGAATCGGTATTCACCTATAAGCCAAAACATTATAATAACTGCCCACCGCACCGCTAGATGCGGCCTGATGGCACTGCGGGAGCATGACGCGGTATATAAAAGTATGTAAGCCGAGCAGACGCGGACGGGGCACTACCCTAGCTAATATGTGGGCTGCAAAAGGGGAAGTACATTGAGATAAGCAATTGTAACAAAGGAAATATAATTATTACGCAGAACTTGTAAAGAACTTGTAAACGAGTAGCTTGAAAAGAGCAAAGCTGGTCGAATGTCCAAGTGCTACTGTCGTGAACATCTACAAAAGGAGGTAGAAGGACATTGAAACTATCACCAGGTGCTAAATGATAGGACGTCCACAACTCTTCACAGAGCTTAGGGTTCAGAGGCTTGGCTGCCCTATAAGGTAGGATAGATGGTGATTTGCGGCGTTCAATGAATTCGAAAGTAAAGTTCTATGTACTGACTTGGCAGAAAATCGTAAAAAATTTTGGTCTTACCTCAAAGCGGTAGGTGGATCAAAACAAAATTTCCAGACAGTCTGCTACCAAAATGGTACTGAAACAGAGGATGACAGGCTAAAGGCCGAAATAATAAATGTCTTTTTCCAAAGCTGTTTCACAGAGGAAGACTGCACTGTAGATCCTTCTCTAGTTTGTCGCACAGATGACAAAATGGTAGATATCGAAATTGACGACAGAGGGATTGAGAAACAATTAAAATCGCTCAAAAGAGGAAAGGCCGCTCGACCTGATGTGCAGAACTATAGACCTATATCTCTAACGTCGATCAGTTGTAGAATTTTGGAACACGTTTTATGTTCGAGTATAATGTCTTTTCTGGAGACTAGAAATCTACTCTGTAGGAATCAGCATGGGTTTCGAAAAAGACGGTCGTGTGAAACCCAGCTCGCGCTATTCGTCCACGAGACTCAGAGGGCCATAGACGACGGGTTCACAGGTAGATTCCGTGTTTCTTGACTTCCGCAAGGCGTTTGACACAGTTCCCCACAGTCGTTTAATGAACAAAGTAAGAGCATATGGACTATCAGACCAATTGTGTGATTGGATTGAAGTGTTCCTAGATAACAGAACGCAGCATGTCGTTCCCAATGGTGTGCCGCAGGGGAGTGTCGTAGGACCGTTGCTATTCACAATATACATAAATGACCTTGTGGATGACATCAGAAGTTCACTGAGGCTTTTGCGGATGATGCTGTGGTATATCGAGAGGCTGTAACAATGGAAAATTGTAGTGAAATGCATGAGGATGTGCAACGAATTGACGCATGGTGCAGGGAATGGCAATTGAATCTCAATGTAGACAAGTGTAATGTGCTGCGAATACATAGAAAGATAGATCCCTTACCATTTAGCTACAATATAGCAGGTTAGCAACTGGAAGCAGTAATTCCATACATTACATGGGAGTACGCATTAGGAGTGATTTAAAATGGAATGATCATATAAAGCTGATAGTCGGTAAAGGACATGCCAGACTGAGATTCATTGGAAGAATCCTAGGGAAATGCAATCCGAAAACAAAGGAAGTGGGTTACAGTACGCTTGTTCGCCCACTGCTTGAATACTGCTCAGCAGTGTGGGATCCGTACCAGATAGGGTTGATAAAAGAGATAGAGAAGATGCAACGGAGAGCAGCGCGCTTCGTTACAGGATCATTTAGTAATCGCGAAAGCGTTACGTAGATGATAGCTAAACTCCAGGGGAAGGCTCTGCAGGAGAGACGCTAAGTAGCTCGGTACGGGCTTTTGTTGAAGTTTCGAGAACATACCTTCACCGAGGAGTCAAACAGTATATTGCTCCCTCCTACGTATATCTCGCGAAGAGACCGTGAGGATAAGATCAGAGAGATTAGAGGCCACACAGAGGCATACCGACAATCCTTCTTTCCACGAACAATACGAGACTGGAATAGAAGGGAGAACCGATAGAGGCACTCAAGGTACCCTCCGCCACACACCGTCAGGTGGCTTGCGGAGTATGGATGTAGATGTAGATCTCTGCCGAAAGAGCACAATGATGGTGCACGCACAATTGTTTCGGAGCACACTATTGTACGTTGTTGAACATGGAGCTCAGCAGCAGACCACCCCCGCGTGTTCACTTGTTCACCCGAAGACAGGATCATTTACGATTGCAGCGGGCACGGGATCATTGGGATTCGACCGTCGGTCAATGGAAACGTGTAGGCTCTTAGGGTGAATCAAATTTTTGGTGCAGTACATCGATGATCTTTTTCAAACGCACCGACATCGAGGTATACGGCGACCCGAAAGGTTCAGCGCACCACGGACGCAAGCTGGCGAGAGCAGTATTATGCTATGGGTTATAGTCTCCTACGCTTGAATTTTATCTGTGGTAGTAATCGAAGACAAGATGATAACTGCGAACTACCTGCGTCACTCCGTGTTTGATGTCTTTCCTGACGGCGATGTCATCTTTCAGCAGTATAATTGTCCGTGCTTTGCAAGAAAATCAACGGCCCCTTGTTTACGCAAATCAAAAGGCCTGTGCGTAGATATATGATGCGACGTACCTCCACAAACCCACCAACAAGGTATGGGATCCCTGATGGGCAAGATCAGTGATCTATTTCATTTCAAAGACGGACAAGAAAGGCATTAAGCAGGGAAATGTAATGTTTTGGCTTATCGGCGTAAATATGATTGAATTTCCAGGAGAGCTTCTGTAAAGTTTGGAAGGTAGGAGGCTAGATACTGGCAGAAGTAAAGCTGTGAGGACTGGGCGTGAGTCGTGCTTCGGTAGCTCAGATGGTATGCCGGCACGGTAGCTCAGTGTATTCGGTCAGAGGGTTAGCTCCCCTCTGTAATAAAAAAACAGAGTGAATGGATCAGTAACAAACTTCAATGGGCGTCAGGTGACTTCCGCCACGAACAATAACGAACAAAATGAGACTACAGAAAAAAAAGAAAAAATGGTACAGTACTTGCCCATGAAAGGCAAAGTCCCGAGTTTTAGTCTCGGTTGGGCCCACAATTTTAATCTGCCAGGAAGTTTCATATCAGAGCACACTCCGCTGCAGAGTGAAAATCTCATTCCAGATAATGTTTGTTGTGCAAATAATTAACATCTACAAAGCGCATAATAAATAAATTTTAGCAATACTACACTGTTAGAATAACTTAGTTCATGTGTCACTGTATACAAGAACGTCTACGTAACAAAGTCACGCAATAAGGTTATTCCCACGGAATCGCGAGACAAAATTGGAACGGATTGAAGCGCACGCTATAAAGTCTCACAGGTATTTTGCGGCGAAGACAGCAACTAAATAAAGAAACTCAAAAGGTAATAAAGAAACGGTGTATCCGCGCGGCACGCAGACAGACGGGGAAGAGAAACCGCCGGCCAGCAAACTGGAGCAGGGCAGGGCAGGGCAGCGACGCTGTGGGTGGCGGAGGGGGGCTGCCACCTGCCTCACGCCCACGCGCGACCTCCATCGGGGCCTTCCCGGTCGCGCTCCACCTGCGGCCGCTACCTCACCGCAGGCGGCCGAGCGGGGGCGGAGACCAGCCGGCGCCTCAGCCGGCGGTGTTCGCGTGACGAAAGGCAGGAGAAGCAGAAGAAGGTGCACTGGCAAACGGAGGCCCATGAAGATGTCAGATGGTAGGGCAAAGATTTAAAAATATAATTCTGTACTAGAAAGTATACACAGGTGCTGACAGTCGAGATATCCACACCTGCAGTTCCGAGAGCAAGAATTTTCGCGTGAACGCAGCCTCATAAAGCAAGCAAGTGCACAGTTAAGTCGCCGCGAAGAATAGACACGCACCTGTCTGCACGCTAGTGCATTTAAAAGAACGGGGACCGAGTGAGGTGGCGCAGTGGTTAGCACACTAGACTCGCAATCGGGAGGACGACGGTTCAAACCCGCAATCGGCCATTCTGATTTAGGTTTCCAGTGATTCCCATAAATTGCCTGCAGGCCGTTGTGACCGAGCGGTTCTAGACGCTTCAGTCCGGAACGGCGCTGCTGCTACGGTCGCAGGTTCGAATCCTTCCTCGGGCATGGATGTGTGTGATGTCCTTAGGTTAGTTAGGTTTAAGTGGTTCTAAGTCTAGGGGACTGATGAACTCAGATGTTAAGTCCCATAGTGCTTAGAGCCATTTGAACCTAAATCGCCTCAGGCAAATGCTGAGATGGTTCCTTTGGAAATTCACGGCTGACTTCCTTCTCTATCTGTCCCTAATCCGATGCGACCGATGACCTCAATGACATCACTGTCTGGTTCCCTCCCCATATCAACCAAGCAACCAACGGACAAGAATGCGGCATCACGTGGCACTCTCCCGCAGACTCTTTCAGTAACCTAGAGTGTCCTACGCGATCGTGGTACCTGTTGCTGGAAGAAGGACTTTGTGAGGGAGTTTATATCCCCCAGTTCCACGAGCTTCGAAATTGGTTTATTAATAAAAAATAAGAGAGAGAGAGAGAGACTGGATAAGATGTTGGTACAGTTCTTCAGGTGTTCTACGCAGTCATCCGGAGTAAAACACACAGAACGTTCATACAACCGTCTAAACTGTCAGAAACGTCCTTCTTTGGGCCGTTGTTCAAACTGTGTGTCATATTGACTTGAATGTTGGTTATTTTGTCAAAGCGTTGAGCTCACATTTGAATTTCTGTTCTTTGTCATTTTGTGATAGACTCGGGTTGATAACACCAAGTCTCGTCACACATAATAACTGTTTCCAGAAAAGAATAGTCCGCAATTCGCAGCAGGCGTCGTTTTTTCAAGAGTCAATTTGTGAGAGCAAACTTTGCACACACTTTTCTCTTGTACAGAATATTCTGGAGACTGTCTCGAACATTTCCTTTACCGGTCCTGCTCTACTGCGATTTGTTAACACTACTGACTCACTGTTCCACACGTCCACTACTAAACACTACCTGCTCACAACTGACTAATCGAATGCACATATGATGTTTACAATTTTTGGATGGGTGTTGTGTGTACAAAGAGCAACAGTACTTGTCCGAAGACCATACAAATTATTATTTAAAGACTGAGGCTGATAATAAGATGGATGCAATTTGCAAACCAGTCTTTTCCGAAGCAAATCGTTGCTTTGTTGCAAATAATATAGAAAGGAACAGAATAAGATCCGTGGCACTAACCATAGTGGCAGGTCTCTGGACGATATTTATATGCCAACTAAGTGGTGCTGCCATCAGCTTTTATTTCCCATGCATCAGGAACTGATAACTGCGAGCCGTTCTGACACTGATGTTTCTATGGGTGTAGTTATAGTTGTCGTTGAATACGATGATGACAAAAATCGTACTGATACAAAAGACAATGCCAAAAACTAAATTATGAGATCGACAGCACTCCTTGATGGTATCCAATAACATATCAAATGTTTCACTGTCTTTTCATAAAGACACATACTCCAAAAAGAATTCGTCTAATACACTCTCTTACGTTTAAGGTTTGTAGAGACTGCAAAGTTGCCAGAATGAAGTACAGCACAGATGGAATAGTTTATTAATCAGTGAAAATGAGAATGCAACTAAAAAACACAGAATTCTGTTTAAATCAACGCACTTACACATGAGGAAGTAAAGATTGGCAATTTAGGATCCAAAATAAGTATTCGTCTGCAATACTGAAAATCTCACTCTGAACACGGAATGTTATGCCTAATATTATTTGATCCATTATAAATGGGTTGTCAAAGCCTGCGACTGTGAAAACAATGTGTTTGCTTATGAATAAGTTTTCTGCCATCAATCATGATTTTCTTTCATTTATATTTCAAACTACTTGTTCCAGGAAATGATTCCCATTTTCAAGTGCGTTTTTTTGTCTGTGTGCTACACCATTTTTATGTAATGGCTCTAATTTGTGAGGTTCTGCCATATTCTGTAATGCAATATGTAACAGAAACGCTCAATTTTAATTGGTTTCAGATCTTTTTATGTAGTTAGTGGTGAAATTTGGAAGAACTTGTACCTACAATTTTCTTACAATCAATTTGCGAAGATTCTCACACATGTTAAACATCACACACAATGTTATGTGCACAGTATACACAGAAAATAACTTACATGAACACTCAATTACAAAATCGTTTTAAATGTAGTCGACGAAGTAATATTATGGCTAAATGGCTCTGAGCACTATGGGACTTAACATCTGAGATCATCAGTCCCCTAGAACTTAGAACTACTTAAAGCTAACTAACCTAAGGACATCACGTACATCCATACCCTAGGCAGGATTTGAACCTGCGACCGTAGCAGTCGCGTGGTTCCGGACTGAAGCGCCTAGAACCGCTTGGCCACTGCAGCCGGCAGTAATGTTATACTCGTAGGTCTTCCACAGAGTGTGATATGCTTTTCTTCAGAGCGTATTTACGTTAACAATCTGGATCATAACTTGCCTATACCTGTTTTACAGTGGTGCGTATTTTTGTGTGTTACTAGTTTTATTTAAGTATGCTGCGGAAGGATCTGAAGAAATTCACTAATTCACTTTCAGATTTTCAGTTTATTATCTTCCTATTTTCTGTAACATGAATATATTCCCAACTTTTCTAATAGATCAATTTTATGCCCTTTATTTAGTCGGCGGAATACTTTGACATTTTTCTATCTTTTCGAAATGGGCGTCCTGCATTATGTATGTGTGTGGCTGTTGCTGATGTGTGTCTGTTACGTGAGGAGGCTTTCATGAGCTTTGTGTGCCTGGTGTTGAAATTTCGGCCTGTTTATGTTAGACACAACATGGAGCATCCCTAGTACGTAACCTCGTATGTTCTAGAGTCTGAGATTGGATCATGGCCCCCTTTTATGACATGTATTAGTATTTTTGTAGTTTATTAGACGTAGAAAACCCAATTCTTGCTTCGTGGTTTTTGAAAATGTTTGCCATCTTCTGTGATATATATATATATATATATATATATATATATATATATATATATATATATATATATATATATATATACTGTACTTGTTTCATAACCTTGCTACAGGTGACTCATGACGAATGACGTTAATAACCCTTATTTCCAGCAATAAGTCAAAAGCAAATATCTTCATGCCCCAGCAATTAATTATCGATCCCAGTGCAATGCATTGCTTTAAAATATTAAAAAAAACAAAAAAAATACGAGTCCCAACTATTACTAGTATACAACTAAATAATGCTACCAGTTTAATATATATTTTTAGTCCTAAAGATAATGCAAATTTTCTGTGTATTCATTGCATTATGTCTATGTGTTATTGGACTACCGACCTCGAGTAATAGTTCCAATGTCTTACATTTTAAATATGTCTTATGTCACTTACATGATATCGTATATAAACACCAGTAACTTGAAGCTACACTCAATAACTCCTGTTTTAAATGATTACTTGTGAATAACCCTGAATAATGTTTTGTAACACTATATGAATACTTTGTAACTAGCCAATGAATGTCAATAATTACTGTCATGAATTGTCTTATGAATGCCACTGATAACTGTAATATGATGACTTATTCATAAATGCTATGCCATTAATTAAGTCCGTCTTTGAATGATGACTTCTGAATAATGCAGAAAAATGCTTTGTAACTGGCCAATGAGTGCCAATAATTATGGTATTGAGATGACTTATAAATAATGTTCTGTAATACTCCATACATACTGCTTAAATGCTGTGTAAATAGCCAATGAATGCCAATAATTATTCAAATCGGTTGTTACGCTAGTGTAATTCTATGATGACTAGCATAAGACTTAATGTGTCCTTCACCTTCTGACCTAATTACTGCAATATCCGTTTATCCTGTCCATCCTCATGATCATGGAGCACTATATTGGTTTTTGCACTAATTCTACGTTGCTGTAAGAGTATGGATTCTACAAGAATATGGTGTTGACATATCAAGCTGTCCACAACCTTGAACGATGGAGATGTTATTATGGTCCCACTGTGTGGTGTACCTAATGTACTACCAAAATGATAACATTGAATATTAATACAACATTTCAGTGTCTTGGCTACACTGATAAATACTTCAGGGAAGAGAACTTCAGATTGTCTCACTTGGTGTTGTGCTTCTGCAGAAAGATATGGACTTTCAGTGCAGTTACGTGCAACCTACTGTGCTGCAACCATGATGCAATCCTTTCCATTCCTTTCCTAGTTCCTGTAAAATAGTAAAGGCTTATACAGTGCATTTAAATTCTTGTAAAATTATAAAGACATATATATAGTGCGTGTGCCCTTTATTTCTTTTCTTAACGAATTCAGCACTTACAAAAAGGTTTAAAACTTTTGTCGTGCATGTGCCTTTTATTTCTTTTCTTAATGAATTCAGCACTTACAAAATGTTAAATCTTTTTATGGTGCGTGTGCACTTTATTTCATTTGTTAATGTGATCAGTTCATGTAAAAATGCTAAACATGTATACAGTGCGTGTGCACTTTGTCATTTGTTAATATATTTTGTACTCATTGCGTATATACTTTTGTCATTTCTGAATATGTTTTGTACTCAGTGCGTGTGCACTTTATTTAATTTCTTAATATGTTCTGCACTTATCAATGATGTATATACTCTGCGATTGTAGCCTTAGTAAACTAAATAGATTATAGAAAAATTTGTTGCTCATGGCAAGTCCAATTGACTCACCATCGCTGCCAAATTTTTGCCCCCCAGTGGAGGGTTATGTAAGAGGTCTGTAATTAAAGAATTTGTTGCTAGCGCACTCGAGCTGATGTAATTTCGATGTATTGCTCACGCGCAGCCTGCGATATGTAAGCTAGAAGAGAATCTGAGACCAAAGAGTAGTATTGACTGCAGTAGGAACTGTGTAGCAGTAGGAGTAGGTTGTTGCTAGCGAGCAGTCGTGTCTGGTGTATCGTGTTGGCTGGGCCGGTCGTGTGCAGTGATGGCGGAGCCTGAGCGATGTAGGATAAGGTAAAAGCAGCCTCGCGCATATGTAGTATTGTTACATCAAGTCCCATGTAAATGTGTTAAAAACTGTTAATAATAATCTTTCTCATAAAAAGTAACTTTTGACATTTATCTCAATTTAAAGAATTCACTAATTTCTCCAATCCTTGGCAATCCCGATTATTGGAAAGAAAAGTCTGTTCTTTCCTTTTTTTATAAGACAAATCTATCGGCCAGCATAGCACTTAGCTGCGCCAGGAAAATTTCTTGTAGGAACAGATTATACGCGTTATCCGGCGATCTAATTAAGGTAAGATTTTTCAGTTTATTCAGAATGATGTATCAGGGCCATGACGCAGCATTGCTGACATCCAAAATTTACCAGATTAAATTGACTGTCAATTATTGAAAGGTTATAGGTTTGTCACATTGTATTATATTTTCACTGTTGGGTAGTTACGCTAAATGAGAGTATCATTCATACTATTTTATTTTGTGGGGAGGTTACAGACTTATCAGCTTATATCCATAGAAGTAATGTTATCTCATCAATAAAGAAGGCATATGCGGATAAGTGTGAAAACTACCGGACGATTGGTGTGATAAATCAAACTTGTAAATTGCTGCCCAGAATAATATACAGAAGGACGGAAAGAAAAATTGCAAACAAACTGGACTAAGACCACTTTGGCTTCAGACGGGTATAGTTACCAGAAGAGGTAGTCTGACAATAAGCTTAGTTCTGGGAGGAAGACCGAAGAAAATGCAGATACTTTCCTAGCATTAGTGTTGAGTGAGAAAGATTTCAGTAAACTGAGTAGATATAATATTGAAAATCTTCAGATGTTTGAGGTTAATACAGAGACATGTATACTCTACAGCAGCTGGGAAACCCAAGTGAGAGTAATGGAACTGGAAAGTCAAAAGAGACCAGGTTGAGTTAAGGATTGAGTTAAGGAAAGTGTAGTGCAGGGTTCAGCTAATCATGATTGTTGTTCGACATGTACGTCGAAGTTGCGACGAAGGAAGTGAGAGAAAATTCATATACTCCGATTTCATAAGAAGAAGAAAAGAGCATAGTACAGAGCTATGACGTTTAAGGACCTGTTGAAAGGAAGTACATAACATGGATTAAGAGGAAGTACAGCGTCTGAGAATAACTGAGGTACCCAGAAGTGAAAGAGGAAACGAAATTAAGCTTCATGGTTTAAGAGGAATACGTGATGTTATTGCGGGATTATAAAATTGAATTAAATTAAGAAAGAACTTGACAGTACGAATCCTCTTATCAGTACAACGTTACACTCCTCTGGTCTCAATGCGTGCACTGATTCGGTTAGCACAGACGTCATAAGGTCATTTTATCCTCTCCGGGTAGGCTTGCACGCACTCGTTTTAACAGGCCCTTCACATCCTGTGTACTGGCAATGGGACATAGTTCACGTCTGAGTTGGTCCCACAACCGTTGTGTCAGCGGACAGATTTTTATGGGTCTCGCAGGCAACGGGAGTGCGTCAACATCACACAGACAATTCCCACAGACTGGTGCCAAGTGTGGGTGAGCACTGTCCTGTTTAGAAACGGCACCACGATACTATGGCGTGAGTGGCAGCACGTGAGGACGCAGGATGTCTGTGACGTACGGTTGCGCTGTCTAGAGTTCCCTCAGTCGCTACCAACCGCGACTTAAAGTGGTGTTCGATAGTTCCCCAAACCATGACGTCAGCGGTAGGTGTGCAGTGTCTGTCCAAGACATACGTGCAATGTGATCTGTTCTCAGGTCGCCACCGACGATGGTCGTCCGGCCCAGCGACAATTTCGACATGGTTCCCGCTCACGACACCACTCCGATCGCTGCCGTTTATGTTGTTGTGTTAGAGGCAGCTTACGAATGTGAAGGTAATTCAATAATCCCTCAGCTGATGGTCTCCTACCAGTGGTGTTGTATGACACAAAACGTTGTAGGGAGTCTGTTACTTGTTCTTGGATGGCAGCCGCAGATGTTGAGAGGGGGGGGGGGGGGGTGAGAGTTATGGTGTGATTGGTGTACAGTGGAGTGATCTTCCTGGTAGTGGTCAACGAGATCGATTGCGATCTTGCCCCCACGTTCCTAAGCAGTCCAACATAGGGAGACGGTCACATTCGAATAGCCCACAAATATGGATAATGCACGATTCGACCAGTCGACCATGTGGAAGGCCGAAATTAGGCCTCTTACAAATTCTGCCAAGTGTTGACAACATGGTTTCTTACGGGTAAGCGGCATCTCGGTGTCCTTCGCAGCGATATTCAACATCTGACGTTTTTCACGCGCCTTACACACTGAAGATCCAAAGAGACTGGTACACCCTGCCTAATATCGTGTAGGGTCTCCCGCGAGCACGTAGAAGTGCCGCATCACGACGTGGTAGGGACTCGACTAATGTCTGAAGTAGTGCCAGAGGAAACTGTCGCCACGAAACCTGCAGGACTGTCCATAAATCTAATATCGTGTAGGGTCTCCCGCAAGCACGCAGAAGTGCCGCATCACGACGTGGTAGGGACTCGACTAATGTCTGAAGTAGTGCCAGAGGAAACTGTCGCCACGAAACCTGCAGGACTGTCCATAAATCCGTAAGAGTACGAGGGGATACAGATCTCTCCTCAACAGCACGTTCCAAGGCATCCCAGATATGCTCAGTAATGTTCAAGTCTAGGGAGTCTGGTGGCCAACGGACGTGTTTAAACTCAGAAGACAGTACTTGGAGCCATTCTGTAGCAGTTCTGAACGTATCGCATTGACCTGCTGGAATTCCCCAAGTCCGTCGGAATGCACAATGGTCATGAATGGATGCAGGTGATCTGACACCGTCCTTAGTGTCAGTCTCGTATCTGGATTTGTCAGGGGTGTGATATCACTCCAACAGCACACGCCCCACCCCATTAAAGAGCCTCCAGCAGCTTGAACACTCCCCTGCTGACACGCAGTGTCCACGGATTGATGAGGTTGTCTCCATACCCGGCACACGTCCATCCGCTCGATACAATTTGAAACGAGACTCGTCCGACCAGGCAACATGTTTGCAGTCATCAACAGTCAACGTTGGTGTTGACGGGCCCAGACGAGGCGCTAAGCTTTGCGTCGTCCAGTCACCAAGGGTACACGGGTCGGCCTTCGCCTCCGAAAGCCCACATCGGTGATTTTTCGGTGAATGATTCGCTCGCTAACACTTGTTGATGGCCCAGCATTGAAACGAACAGCAGTTTGCGGCAAGGCTGCGCTTCTGTCACGTTGAACGATTCTCTTCAGTCGTCGTTGGTCTCATTCTTGCAGGATCTTTTCCGGCCGCAGCGACGTCGGAAATTTGGTGTTTTACCGCATTCCTGATATTCACGGCACACTCGTGAAAAGGTCATACGGAAAGATCCCCACTTCATCGATACCTCGGAGATGCTGTGTCCCATCCCTAGGGCGCCGAGTATAACACCAAGTTCAAACTCACTTAAATCTTCATAACCTGCCATTGTAGCAGCAGGAACCGATTTAACAAATGCACCAGACGCTTTTTGTCTTATATGGGCGTTGCCAATTGCAGCGCCGTATTCTGCCTGTTTACATATCTCTATATTAGAATAGGCATGCCTATACCAGTTTCTTTGGCGCTTCAGTGTATACAATATTTACCGAACTATAAAACGCTACTTACTATAAGGCGCAACTTAATTTGTAAGCAATTTCTTGTTTTAAATAACATTCTTACCAGTTTTATTATTAAATTTCAAAGCGAAACTAAAAAAATTCTTTGTTTATAAAACCGAACTGACCGTTAAAACCCCTGAAAATCGTCATCTTCTAGTTTTGATCATTTTGCATTCAGTCCTTTATTCTCACATTTACTCTTCCTCATTTTTTTCAGTTCTGCTTTACCACCCTACAATCGGGAATGGCTTTCCTTTTCGTTAGTGGAGGGCCGAAATGCAACGCAGGTATTCTGTTTCCATGTTCTTATGCAGCTGCTATTACTTTCAATTTGTAGCGAGCATCATGTGAATACCTTTTATTTTTTTCCAATTTGAAACTACCTACGACAAAAACATTCTAATGTTTCCGATAACATAAATCATTTTCATTTTCACTGGCATCGTAGACTCCAGTGACGCATAATGGACAGACAGCGTTCTGGGCATGTGATGGCGGGGCAGGATGGAGACAATGTTGGCAAGCTTGTGAATCCCCGCTATTCATTTTGGTGGCATCGATGCGCTGTTGTTACCAATTGAATCCATTGTTGACAGCCAGAGATAGGTTTCTCGTGGCATCGAATACATGGCCAGTTTTATGACTGGCGGGAATCTTAAGTGGGACGCTCAGCATTTTACATTAATTTCGAATATATGACGCACCTGACCTTTGGAGGCAATTTTTCAAAGGCAAAAAGTGCGTCTTTTAGTCCGTAAAACTCGGTAAGCACGAAAAACGTTAATCCACTTTGGTGGCCGCTCTATCTGTCACAGAGAACTGCAACTCATTTACAGATCGCCGGTGGTAAATTACAGCTCCCGCGCCCGTTTTCATTTTTCCTTCTTTATCTTTATGCTTGTAAGCGACTTGTCTGTGTCTCTCAGTAGAAGCCGATTGGTATCCTGAATGGAGAGTGAAACAAAGAAGAATCGGCCAGTCTCTTTCCGGAAGAACCATGCCAGAAGCACTTAAGAGTTTTTGACAGAGAACTGAAAACTGTCGCTGTGATCGAAGTAGAATGTAAGTCGTGCATTATCCATCCTTTTCGCCATGCTGCGCAGTTCATTTAGAGGTATAACAAAATGCTGTAAGTTATACAAAAATTACCATCTAGTCCACACCGCTTCACTGAACACCGCTAGAAGATCTGCATGAAAAGCGAAACTTATTAGTAGTGACGGGAGGTACGCACAAACAGCGGCATATTGCAAGAGTTTGCGAGCTGCTGCTGAATAGAAGGTCAAGTGTTCCCTGTTGCGTCTTTAGTACCAGTAATTTACTGCGTTCCACTCGCAGTTAGAGCTTAATATGCTGTATGTTGTCACACGTTACCTTCACTCTCCTGTGTGAGCATTGTGTAGGCGCCAGGTAAAACGTTTGGTCGCATGCTCCTATCTACGTACTTGAGTGTATACCGTTAGACCATGCGGCAGCTATTTTGTCGTCTCAGTCATCCACCCTTTTGTTCACTTGATGTAATTAGAAGAAAAACCAGACGAATTCCACAGAACTTCAGAATCTCAGCTACGTCTTTTAGGTATAAAAAAGGGTTTAATGCTTTTAAAATGGGTTCTCCTGTATGGAGCAGATTTTAAAGTGAAAATCAATCGTCTGCCGTAGAACGATGAGCGACAAGAAAATTATGACGCATTTGTTAGACTGCAAATGGATTTCGATTCGATTGATAATGAGATTTCTCACAGAATTATCAGAGAATTTCAGATCAGAATCGCGTTGGTCAATGTTATAAAAGGCTCACTGCCCAACTAGGAAGTCGACCATAGGACAACTGTCCCAGATGCTCAAAGTCGGACAGGATAATGGACTGCCGCCACTCACATTCACCTGTGTCCCATAGAATATCGCGATAATTTGGAGTTCGAAAATGGATTGTTAAGGAATAAATTCAATTATCTAAGGAAGAAAATACAAAGAGATGTAAGTCACTTTTCTGGTTTTTATTAGAGACTTTGCGCGTCTATCAGAAAGTGCACAGGAAGCGAATTTATTTGTCAGTCTTATAGAAAATCCTCTAGCCATATTGATCTCAGGATCTCAGTTGAATAGAATTTTTTTATGTACGTCTGCAGGAAGCAGTCTCAGGAATGAAGACCACAACAACAACAACGTCTGCATGGTTTCGTGGCTGTTGTCACTGAAGTTAAAATCTTCTGGGTTGTTAGGCCCCATCATATTTTAAAATATACGACGTTTCGAACTTCTCTACTCGAAACGTCGATTATTTTAGAGGAAATATGACGCGGTCTGACAACCCAGAAGATTTTAACTTTAGAATTTTTTTAACCAAGCGCCAATAAGACCTAGAAGGGAAATAAGAAAGATCGAAAGAAGCAAAGAAAATGTACGTTGGTGAGGCCACACAGAAAATCATATTAGAGAAAACTGCTATTAGAGTTCGAAATTTAAAAATTTGTTCGCAAAAAGTATCTGCAGCAAATGCATCTTTGGGAATACCAAAATAAGGCTATAGACTCGCAGACAAAACATAACTTCTTTATGTCAGTGAACGACTTTCAGTGAACAGCTTGGAGAAGCTAGAAGTCATTGACAGATGACACCTGCCATTCTGTTTACTGTTGCTTTATGGAGACATAACACTTCAGTGTGTTAACTTACGTGCGAACGCATCTTCCAGCAGTTTCATAACTCAGGTTTCTGACAAAGAATCTGTGAAACTTATTAAAACATTCTTACGCCTGTTTGACGAATTAGCCCTAGAAAGATTTGAAGTAATGATTCTTGAAAGGGTGAGTAGGTAATCAGGTTTGTAAAATATCCTTCGCTCATTAGAAGGGACTATCCCGTTATTCTTACGTCAGATTTGTGAACAGGAACACTAAGCTGAAAAGCGAACATTTGGTTGGTCCTGTTGTAAATGGGTTAAGACAGTGAAGCAACCAGCTATCTTCGTAAATGTGTTGAACGTAAGCTAAGTCCCTCTTTCAAATTTCACTGTTTGAATGATTTCCTTTACACTGCCTGCGATACTGTATCATAGGCACAGTATTTTGTAGCAGAAGAGAAACAAATCCACGAGGACACTTCTACTAGCAAATGGTATGTGCTAACGTTGATCGAAATTAGGTGAAAAAGCAGTTTTGCTTTTTTTGATTACGCTCGACAGTCCTCGAGTGGTTCTGTGTGAGTTTCAGTTTGTTTCTACTTCACGTTGTCGTTATTTGATTTCATCAGTATACGAAGTTCTCGCAAAATTATGTAAAATATTCTACTCTATAGCACTATGAACGGTTCGCCTTTGTTGATCCAACCGAGAAAGTGGTGTTGCACGCTCCAGGATGTGTAGTTTTCACCTTCTCGAAGTATAATGTTAATTAGATGGTTCAGATGGCTCTAAGCACTATGGGATTGAACATCTGAGGTCATCAGTCCCCTAGACTTAACTACTTAAACCTAACTAACCTAATGACATCATACACACATATGCCCCCAGACAGGATTCGAACCTGCGACCCTAGCAGCAGCGCGGTTCCGGGCTGGAGCGCTTAGAACCGCTCGGCCAGAACGGCCAGCCATAATGTTAATTACGGAGAAAAAGGTATTATATACACCAAAGAACTGATACATCTGCCTAATATCGTGTAGGGACCTAGTGAGCACGCGGAAGTGCCGCTACACGACATAGAATGGACTCATGTCTGAACTGTTGTTGGAGGGAACGGACACCATGTATACTTCAGAGTTGTCCATAAATCTGTAAGAGTACGAGGGAGTGGAGTTCTAAACAGCCATTGCAAGTCATCCAAGATGTGCTCAATAATGTTCATGTCTGCGTAATTTGATGACCAGCGGGAGTGTTTAAACTCAGAAGAGTGTTCCTGAAGAAACTCTGTAGCAATTCTGGACGTGTGGTGTGTCACATCGTCCTGATGTAATTTCCCAAGTCCGTCGGAATCCACAATGGACATGAATGGATGCGAGTGATCAGACAGGATACATTGTATCTAGAAGTATCAGGGGTTCCATATCACTCCAACTGCACACGTTCCACATCACTACAGAGCCTCCACCAGCATGAACAGTCACCTGCTGACATGCAGAGTACATGGATTCATGAGGTTGTTTCTACACGCGTACACGTCCATCCACTCGATACAATTTGAAACAAGACTGGTCCAACCAGGCAACATGTTTGCGTTCATCAACAGTTCAATGTCGGTCTTGACGGCCCCAGGCAAGGCGTAAAGCTTTTTGTCATGCGGTCATCAAGGGTACACAAATGGACCTTCGGCTCGGAAAGCCCCTATTGATCACGTTTCGTTGAATGATTCGCATGCTGACACATGTTGATGACCTAGCACCGAAATCTGCAGCAATATGCGGAAAGCTTGCACTTCTGTCTCGTTGAACGATTCTCCCCAGTCGTCGTTGGTCCCGTTCTAGCTTGATCTTTTTCCGGTCGCGGCGATGTTGAAGATTTGATGTCTTGCCGGATTCCAGATATTTAGGGTACACTCGTGAAATGGTCGTACGAGGTTATTCCCGCTTCATCGCTACCTCAGAGACGCTGTGTCCCTTCGCTCGTGCCTCAACTATAACACACATTCAACTCACTTAAATCTTGATAACCTGCCGTTGTAGCAGCAGTAACCGCTCTAACAACTGCTCCAGACAGTTGTTGTCTTACATATGCGCTGAAAACCGCAGCGACATATTTTGCCTGTTTACATGGTGAGGAAGGAAGCTGGGATATTTTTACTTCCCCTCTTGTTTTGCCATCTGCGTCCTTACAATTCACTTTTCATTTTTGACTAATTACTATTAAAATATGCGAGTACAATTTGCATTTTCATAAAGAGAAAGGTTGTACCTCAGTTTTAAAGAATATAACACCAAACCTAAATTTTGTGCTCTGTTTTATGTATGTAATTGATTTTATAATTTATTTTGACTATTCCTAGTTAATAGTTTCATTATAGAGTGAAATCAGTGATTGTTTCGAGACTTAAATTCTATTGTTGTCATATAAACAAATATAAATTTTGTAATAATTACAAACATTTGGAGGAATAAGTAATAGTATTCTGTAAGTATTTATTTGGCTCTATTCGAAAACATGTTAGCAAAGCCAAATCTTAATCAATTCTAAAGTAATTACCATTTGTGTCCACAGTATTGTTTGCGTAACTATATCTGTTGCGTAACTATATCTGTTGCGTAACTATACCTGTTAATTTCATCATTTAAACAAATAATTCGGCCTAACTCTTGTAGTAGAAGAAACTGTTAAAAACACGGAATTTTTTGATGTATTCAGTTAATTCAATGAGTTGAACTTTAATTGAAATTTCTGTAAGTTACACTAAAAGAATTTAGAAGTCGTAAATCACCTTAAGTGCATTCCAAAATTACTATCTGTTCTTTACTTCAAAACTGAGTAACTATTTATAGTTCTTAGTTTCCACATAGAAATAATACAGAAACATTCCTAGGCATAATGTGCTCATCTTGCAAAAATTTATACTGTGCTAGTCTGCATGTGAAATTGAAAAATTGTTGCTTTACTGGTTAGTATAATATCCAACGTACCCGGTAAAATGACAGAGCGATACACACAGAGAAGGACAATCAAAAAATGACACATAGCTGTTTTACATGTGTTTTAATGTTATCCAAAACCAACATAACACTGTTAACAGCCAGCACAATTTTTTCTAAAAAAAAAGCGCTGTTAGAGGAAATTGAATGGAATAGTTGGGTCCTGGTAGTACATAGTTCCTCGTTATTATAAGCGGCTAGCAAACTACAGTAAATAGAACACCAAAATCATACAGGTTGTCCAGTTTAAACATATAATAATATAGAGGCGTCTAGAAAAATGTAGACACTCTTTGATAGTCAATGGCTGTTAGTGTTGCCGGCGTGATGGCCGCACAGGACGCCTGATGGTTTCTCATAGCTCGTCAGTATAGCAGGCTCCTGGCGGTAAACTTTATTTTCAAGGTCCCCCGTAGGCGGAAGTCAGGAGTTGTAAGGTCTGGAGTCCGTGGTGGATACTTTTCGACCTATCTGTCGTCCAGGTAGATTTTCATCCATGTAGGCTCTGACATCCCTGTGATAGTGAGGCAGAGCGTCGTCTTGTTGTAGGTAAAATCCACCATTTCCAAACACTTCTAAGAAGGCAGGTGAAGTCGATGTTTGGAGCGTATTGAGATAACACCTCACCAGTTATGGTACCTTCGAATGGGCCAATCAAACCACGCGATGACAGACCGCACCACACGTTAACATAGGATTTTCAGAAGCCCAGTACACGCAGTGGTAGCGGTTTACAGTACCGTTCAGTTTGAACTGTACCTCGTCAGACCAGATAACTATCCTTGCACACCATTCATCCTGGCGAAGCTTGGCTCCAAACCACTCGCAGTACTCCATCCGTCGATCCAGGTCGTCCTCATTCATAGCGTGGAGCGATCTGGGAGTGAACTCTTTCTACTTTGCAGTCTTCAGAATCCGTCGTCCTCTTGATCGACTTACACCGCTTTCACAAATTTTTGAGGTGACTTAGTAAAATGTTGCAAAACAGCAGTGCTGGAAACTGTACTTGTTAATGTTTCTGGTCGTTCAGACCTTTCCGTATGCACATCTACATCTACATCTACATTCATACTCCGCAAGCCACCCATCGGTGTGTGGCGGAGGGCACTTTACGTGCCACTGTCATTACCTCCCTTTTCTGTTCCAGTCGCGTATGGTTCGCGGGAAGAACGACTGTCTGAAGGCCTCCGTGCGAGCTCGAATCTCTCTAATTTTACATTCGTGATCTCCACGGGAGGTATAAGTAGGGGGAAGCAGTATATTCGATATCTCATCCAGAAACGCACCCTCTAGAAACCTGGCGAGCAAGCTACACCGCGATGCAGAGCGCCACTCTTGCAGAGTCTGCCACTTGAGTTTGCTAAACATCTCCGTAACGCTGTCACGGTTACCAAATAACACTGTGACGAAACGCGCCGCTCTTCTTTGGATCTTCTCTATGTCCTCCGTCAACCAGATCTGGAACGGATCCCACACTGATGAGCAATACTCAAGTATAGGTCGAATGAGTGTTTTCTAAGCCACCTCCCCTGTTGATGGACTATATTTTCTAAGGACTCTCCCAATGGATCTCAACCTGGTACCCGCCTTACCAACAATTAATTTTATGTGATTATTCCATTTCAAATCGTTCTGCACGCATACTCCCAGATATTTAACAGAAGTAACTGCTACCAGTGTTAGTTGCGCTATCATATAATCATACAATAAAGGATCCTTCTTTCTACTTATTCGCAATACATTACATTTGTCTATGTTAAGGGTCAGTTGCCACTCCCTACACCAAGTGCCTATCCGCTGCAGATCTTCCTGCCTTTCGCTACAATTTTCTAATGCTGCAACTTCTCTGTATAGTTCAGCATCATCCACGATAAGCCGCATGGAACTTCCGACACTATCTACTAGGTCATTTATATATATTGTGAAAAGCAATGGTCCCATAACACTCCCCTGAGGCACGCCAAAGGTTACTTTAACGTCTGTAGACGTCTCTCCATTGATAACAACATACTGTGTTCTGTTTGCTAAAAACTCTTCAATCCAGCCACACAGCTGGTCTGGTATTCCGTAGGCTCTTACTTTGTTTATCAGGCGACAGTGCGGAACTGCATCGAACGCCTTCCGTAAGTCTAGGAAAATAGCATCTACCTGGGAGCCTGTATCTAATAATTTCTGGGTCTAATGAACAAATAAAGCGTGTTGGGTCTCACACGATCGCTGTTTCCGGAATCCATGTTGATTCCTACAGAGTAGATTCTGGGTTTCCGAAAACGACATGATACTCGAGGTAAAAACTTGTTCTAAAATTCTACAACAGATCGACGTCAGAGATATAGGTCTATAGTTTTGTGCATCTACTCGACGACCATTCTTGAAGACTGGGACTACCTGTGCTCTTTTCCAATCATTTGGGACCTTCCGTTCCTCTAGAGACTTGCGGTGCACGGCTGTTAGAAAGGGGGGGGGGGGGGGGGGCAAGTTCTTTCGCGTACTCTGTGTACAATCGAATTGGTATCCCGTCAGGTCCAGTGGACTTTCCTCGTGTTGAGTGATTCCAGTTGCTTTTCTATTCCTTGGACACTTATTTCGATGTCAGCCATTTTTTTGTTTGTGCGAGGATTTAGAGAAAGAACTGCAGTGCGGTCTTCCTCTGTGAAACAGCTTTGGAAGAAGGTGTTTACTATTTCAGCTTTACGCGTGTCATCCTCTGTTTCAATGCCATCATCATCCCTGAGTGTCTGGATATGCTGTTTCGAGCCACTTACTGATTTAACGTAAGACTAGAACTTCCTAGGATTTTCTGTCAAGACGGTACATAGAATTTTACTTTCGAATTCACTGAACGCTTCACGCTAACTTTGACATCGTTTAGCTTCTGTTTGTCTGAGAGGTTTTGGCTGCGTTTAAACTTGGAGTGAAGCTCTCTTTGCTTTCGCAGTAGTTTCCTATCTTTGTTGTTGAACCACGGTGGGTTTTTCCCGTCCCTCACAGTTTTACTCGGCACGTACCTGTCTAAAACGCATTTTACGATTGCCTTGAACTTTTTCCATAAACACTCAACATTGTCAGTGTCGGAACAGAAATTTTCGTTTTGATCTGTTAGGTAGTCTGAAATCTGCCTTCTATTACTGTTGCTAAACAGATAAACCTTCCTCTCTTTTTTATATTCCTATTAACTTCCATATTCAGGGATGCTGCAACGGCCTTATGATCACTGAGTCCCTGTTCTGCACTTACAGAGTTCGGGTCTGTTTGTTATCAGTAGGTCCAAGATGTTATCTCCACGAGTCGGTTCTCTGTTTAATTGCTCGAGGTAATTTTCGGATAGTGCACTCAGTATAATGTCACTCGATGCTCTGTCCCTACCACCTGTCCTAAACATCTGAGTGTCCCAGTCTATATCTGGTAAATTGAAATCTCCACCTAAGACTATAACATGCTGAGAAAATTTATGTGAAATGTATTCCAAATTTTCTCTTAGTTGTTCTGCCACTAATACTACTGAGTTGGCGGGTCGGTAAAAGGAGCCAATTATTAACCTAGCTCAGTTGTTGAGTGTAACCTCCACCCATAATAATTCGTAGGAACTATCCCCTTCTACTTCACTACATTATAAACTACTACTAAAAGCGACAAACACGCCATCACCGGTTGCATGCAATCTATCTAAACACAGCCTGTGCCTTTGTAAAAATTTCGGCAGAATTTATCTCCGGCTTCAGCCAGCTTTCAGTACTATAACGATTTCAGCTTCGGTGCTTTCTATCAGCGCTTGAAGTTCCGGTACTTTATCAATGCAGCTTCGACAGTTTACAATTACAATACCGATTGCTGCTTGGTCCCCGAATGTCCTGACTTTGTCCCGCACCCTTTGAAGCTGTTGCCCTTTCTGTACTTGCCCGAGGCCATCTAACCTAAAAAACCGCCCAGTCCACGCCACACAGCCCCTGCTACCCGTGTAGCCGCTTGCTGCGTGTAGTGAACAGTACCGTCGGCTTCAAATTTATCCCGAACACGATAAATTTTTGTACGTTTTGTTGACATTAAGCCATTGGCGTACTGTCATCATGTTTCTTTCGTACTTCCAGTACCACTTGCATACGTCCTCCCGTTACTCAAACGACAGTCTTACTTCATTCATTGCTACACTGTCATCTGCTGCAAAACGCGCGGCAAGATCTGTTGAGTAAACCAAGGACTACGCTACTGCGCAAAATAGCAACGATGTGCCATTTTGTCCCAAAGATATTAACTATCATAGAGCGTATACGTTTTTTCTGGGCCCCTCTGTAAAAAAATGTAATCACTTCAGACGTAACTGAGATGTTTACTGGTGGTTTGCTTCTACATTTATCGAACTGAAAATTTTTACTGTGTTTGATGGCGGCAGTTAGTATCCAGTGCGCATGCGCCTAACTGCTTCGTTCATGTAAACGGTTGTCACTAACCTTGTGTACTCCACAGCAGAAGGTGTTCTGTGTCCTTTCTCTCGCAGAACTGAAGTCTGTTACACTGATACAACGTCGGTTTCGACGTGAATACATACGTCGACCAACTGAGGATGTTCGTAATTACGTAACAAACAAGATAAAAGACAAGCGGCTTTGGGAAACTGAGAGTTTGCTTTCGATGTCAGGCCGCCACGCAAATCACTCAGTTTCAGAACTTACTGTTGAATTAATCCGTACGTCCTTCCAGTACTGCCCTCGTAAACCAATCCGACAAGCACGTAGGTTAACACTTGGAGAGAAGTGGAATACCGATTAGATGTCTGTGACACCATTAATGGTGGGCATATCGAGGATTAGTAAGTGTGCAACAGAACATTTTGAGTTATCGTATCTGCAGAAATATGTCAATAAATATCTCAATTACTTCTCAGTTTATTATGTTTTGTAATATTACGACGGGCATTCGTTAAGTAATGGGAAACATTTTATTTTTCTGAGAATCAGTTGTTTTTACTCACTATTCCAATACACAATATTATTTCCTACTCTTTTGGTAACAAAACCTTATTTTTCAACATAATCTTCCCTCAATGGGATGACCCTACTGCATCTTGCTGCGAGAGCCTGATTTCCCTCATGGTAAAATGACGTCATAGCGAACGCTGTACCGAATATCACGCTACATCAGCAACCTTCCCGTCATCCAAGTACTGCATCCCGTGGAGTGCATTCTTCATTGGGCCACAAAGATGGAAGTCGGAACGTGAGAGATCCAGGATGAAAAAGAGCTGTCCAAAGAAGTTTTGCGGATTCCTCTCGGGTGCACAGACATGTGTCAGACCTTGCGTTGTCATGGAAAAGAAGTAATTCGTTCGTATTTCTGTGGCGTCGAACACGCTGAAGTCGTCTCTTCTATTTCCTGACGGTACCACAGTAGACTTCAGAGTTGATCATTGTACCCCTTCGGAGGCCCAGAAGACCGTCACCGTGACTTTACCGCCTGGGGGTGTGGCTATGAACTATTTCGCCGGACCAGAGGTGGCGTAGCGCCACTACATGGACTGCCGTTTTGTCTCCGGTTCGAAGAGAAGAACCCAAGTTTCATCGCCTGTGGCGATGTTTGACAAAAAATTATCTTTTATATTTTGTATTGAAATCAGACCAATGTCCTGTTTATACCATTATGTGCAATAACTGTATCTGGTGAAATGAGCTCCGCCCAAAACCAAATAAAATAAACTTCAAGGTGCTACGTTCTTGGCCGGCAGGATTTTGTATCGAGCTGACCGATTTTCATGAAGCTCTGTGCAGCGTAAGGACTCAACAGAAGGCCGACACATCATTTGCGCACTAATTTGCCACGGGAGACAGCTCCTCGACAATTTGCACCATCTCTCTTTGTTTCGTGGTGATGCATTATCACAGAAGGGTCTCTATTAACTTTACTACAAGTGCTACTATAAATAAATGGAAATTGTGCGCGGTTCCAGTATCTTCCAAAAATCCATGCGCAAAAATGTGATTTTTCGGCGGTTCAGAGATAAGAGGTAAAGTGTTTTGGAAAGAACGGGCACTTGATAGCTATTTACAGTGCAGGGTCAAAATTTAAACAAATTTAAACAAAATTTAACCTTCTCCAAACCAGGCGAATGGAGGTTCTTTAGCATTAGCTGTGGTCTAGGGCGCGTCTTAAACGGCCTATGAAAGCACCGTTTGTTAATGAGCTGTTCCTGAGAAAATTGCGAAAACCGGTTTTTAGCCTTTTTGCACTGTGGGCCGCTATTATGTTGATAACTAACCGTAGAAAATGGCTCAAATTTTAACCTTAGATTTTTTATACATTTATCTAGAAAACTTATTTTCCCCATTTCGAAAATCTTTATCCGAGAAACGGTTATTCTTTCCTACCAAAAGTACAAATTGGGGGGGGGGGGGGGGGGGAGGTGAAAGGGGAATATGGCCTCTTCTATAACTTCAATTTATGTCAAATCGTCGAAATTTTCACCATATGTTCTTAAGGTGATGTTTTTGGGGAATCTTGCAATTTTTTTCGATATCATTATCCGTTACGGAGATACACAGGTTTAAAGTTACGATACTTACGGACGAAAATTATTCAAGTATATTAGGCCTGAGGCTTTAATGAAGTTTTATCTTACATAGTGAAAACATGTCATCGGAAGGGTTCTGAGGTACTACGGATGCCAATGAGCCGATCGTTGCGTGAAATTTTCATCAGATGCTAATATTACGTCATCGTACGTCTAGCTGGTATACAAATATGCGCCAGGTGGTATTTCAGAGACAGAAATGGGCTAAGGGTCTTAAAATGACCGAAAATAACTTAAAACTACTGGCAAAAATTATTAAAAATTGGAAAAATGCAGCCGAGCGCGGTGGTCTCGCGGTTCTAGGCGCGCAGTCCGGAACCGTGCGACTGCTACGGTCGCAGGTTCGAATCCTGCCTCGGGCATGGATGTGTGTGATGTCCTTAGATTAGTTAGGTTTAAGTAGTTCTAAGATCTAGGGGACTGATGACCACAGCAGTTGAGACCCATAGTGCTCAGAGCCATTTTTTGGTAAAATGCAAATCCAGTAAAATATTTTCAACATATTTAATCTTTTAAGAAACAACTCACAAGCTAGACGTTTTCCGTGGAATGCGACTGCGGGCAACGTATTAAAAAAAGTATAAAGCAACCAATTCTGTGTTAACGTTGCATTACGCTTACTTATTTTTCCTTCGTAGGTGTCAAAGTATTTAAATTTGTGGAAGTATACAAATAAACTGTCTATGCATTACTGACCTATAGAATTCATTTGATACAGGCTGTCTCTCGTAAGAGCCCTCGCGCGCATTCTCTAACGTTCCATCACATACAATTTCGTTTCTGCGTTGTGTAGCCGGATTCAGGGAAAAAAAAGGAAACATGCTGTTGACGTATTTTATGCGACGCCCCTTGTCCACGTAAAGCACGGGTTTTTTCCCGATGAAAAAGAAAACGATTTTAAAAGCGGCCTTTGACGTACCCTTTCGATAGAGCGGCCCCAGGTTAGTCTATTGCGATATTTGATTTATCGATATGTATTAACAGGGGCAGTGAAACTAGTACTCCACCAGCGACAGCACTGCCCTGGCCTTTACTGTTACCGCTAAGTATGTACGCTACTAAGTCGCTGCCAGAGTACTGGCTATTTTTCTTGTTTCATTGTCCCTGTCAATTCATACAATGCAAAAGCGATATTTCAAATATCTGCTTAAACACCAGAGCAAATGTGCCTGACAGCTCTTCTCTCCCACTGCCATTGACACCTATGTCTTGCACCCTCACTGTCTCTCTCCTACTCTTTCAGGACAAAAAAGCGCGAGCATGTTCGCATGCCAAAATTTTTGCTGCGGGCGGCGGAATCAAGTTTGAGGAGCTAGTTCCCTGATTTCTGTCAGTCTTTTAAAGAGGTACATGTTCGCCTTTTTGTGCTCCGACAAGAGCGTCTTCATGCTGGAAAAAATTATTAATGAATTTACATTTGTACTTATACAGGGTGTTTCAAAAATGACCGGTATATTTGAAACCGCAATACAAACTAAACGAGCAGCGATAGAAATACACCGTTTGTTGCAATATGCTTGGGACAACAGTACATTTTCAGGCAGACAAACTCTCGAAATCACAGTAGTTACAATTGTCAACAACAGATGGCGCTGCGGTCTGGGAAACTCTATAGTACGATATTTTCCACATATCCACCATGCGTAGCAATAATATGGCGTAGCCTCTGAATGAAATTACCCGAAACCTTTGACAACGTGTCTGGCGGAATGGCTTCACATGCAGATGAGATGTACTGCTTCAGCTGTTCAATTGTTTCTGGATTCTGGCGGTACACCTGGTCTTTCAAGTGTCCCCACAGAAAGAAGTCACAGGGGTTCATGTCTGGCGAATAGGGAGGCCAATCAACGCCGCCTCCTGTATGTTTCGGATAGCCCAAAGCAATCACACGATCATCGAAATATTCATTCAGGAAATTAAAGACGTCGGCCGTGCGATGTGGCAGGGAACCATCTTGCATAAACCACGAGGTGTTTGCAGTGTCGTCTAAGGCCTTTTGTACCGCCACAAATTCACGAAGAATGTCCAGATAGCGTGATGCAGTAATCGTTTCGGATCTGAAAAATGGGCCAATGATTCCTTTGGAAGAAATGGTGGCCCAGACCAGTACTTTTTGAGGATGCAGGGACGATGGGACTGCAACATGGGGCTCTTCAGTTCCCCATATGCGCCAGTTCTGTTTATTGACGAAGCCGTCCGGGTAAAAATAAGCTTCGTCAGTAAACCAAATACTGTCCACATGCATATCGCCGTCATCAATCCTGTGCACTATATCGTTAGCGAATGTGCCTCGTGCAGCAATGGTAGCGGCGCTGAGGGGTTGCCGCATTTGAATTTTGTATGGATAGAGGTGTAAACTCTGGCGCATGAGACGATACGTGGACGTTGGCGTCATTTGGACCGCAGCTGCAACAAGGCGAACGGAAACCCGAGGCCGCTGTTGGATCACCTGCTGCACTAGCTGCGCGTTGCCCTCTGTGGTTGCCGTACGCGGTCGCCCTACCTTTCCAGCATGTTCATCCGTCACGTTCCCAGTCCGTTGAAATTTTTGAAACAGATCGTTTATTGTATCGCTTTTCGGTCCTTTGGTTACATTAAACCTCGGTTGAAAATTTCGTCTTGTTGCAACAACACTGTGTTCTAGGCGGTGGAATTCCAACACCAGAAAAATCCTCTGTTCTAAGGAATAAACGATGTTGTCCACAACACACTTGCACATTGTGAACAGCACACGCTTGCAGCAGAAAGACGACGTACAGAATGGCGCACCCACAGACTGCATTGTCTTCTATATCTTTCACATCACTTGCAGCGCCATCTGTTGTTGAAAATTGTAACTACTGTAATTTCGAAAGTTTGTGCGCCTGAAAATGTACTGTTGTCCCAAGCATATTGCAACAAACGGTGTATTTCTATCGCTGCTCGTTTAGTTTTTATTGCCGTTTCAAATATACCGGTCACTTTTGAAACACCCCGTACATGTAAATGTCGGTTTTCGCATATCTGGAGACTCACTTTTGCCAGCAGACATTATAAATTAGACATGGTCAGCCATCTTCAAAACTTTTCTGTCTCAATGTTTCAGGCTTCATTCTAAGTAATTTTCAGCTTATTGTGTACCTGAATATTATCCATATAACAGTGTAATTGTGTCGCGCCTATGATAGCAGATTATACACAATTGAAGACAGTAGGGCAGAGTTCTGTACGTGGAAGATTGTACACCTCGGAAAACATGTTTCATGGTCAGCGTAAAAATTTAGTGGCCGATTTTAGAATCGAACGGAAGAACGTAATAAGGAATTTGCGGAATTTTCTACAGTTTTTGTTGTTGTCAGACAGAGGATCAGTATACTGCAGCGAACATAAATATTACGAACTATACATAATTAAGCTCCGTATGACATACCAAAGCTATTTTGAGGACACTGTTAATTCTTCTGTTACTGAGTTTCATGGCGAGTATGTAGTAGATTTTAACAGATTGACTATTAAATGAGAACACTTTTTAAATCTGAATAGAATATTTGTCCTCAGTTACGCGACTAAGTTTTACCTTGAAACAGCTTATTTTGCCGGAATTTTTTTTTTATTTCAGGAAAACACTGCAGTACAGATTTCACAACGCAATAAGAAAATACATACATGAAACTTCTATTACAAGGCTGGCTAGAAGCAAAAGTCTGAGAATTGTTCAAAAGGACAACATTCTGCTCTATGAAAATGTATCGATTGTTGATTACAAAAACAAATATTCGAAATCTACAAGTGGGGAGGGTGGGAGGCAGGAAATGGGCATATTTCTGTTAGGTAAAACTAATGGTTAGGAGGGAGGGCAGCAACTTCATGCGAATTTCTTTGATGTTATTGCTCTTTTCCACTGTTTGCTCTGAAAAAAATATGGCAACACTTTTGCAATACCGTCAAGTTAGAGTAGCCCCATATATCGACACTGCAAGCAATGAAAATTGTAAGTGGGCTGCTTCTGTGTTGGCAGCGCTGTGTAGCGCTTTTCATTGGATCTCTGACTGCGCTTTCTTTGTAAGAGTCTCTGTGGCTGGTCAGCCTAGTTATTGGAAGATAATCGCCAGTACTGTTGGGCAGTTAGACGTTAGTCGCCAGCAGTGATGGAAGTACTGTTGGGCATTTGGAAGTGGACAGCCACCAGTGATGGATGTTAGATGTGAGAAGTTATCAGTGATGGAGGGTAGAGGCCTGAATTGTTAGCGTAGGTTGAAACGTCCCCTTAGAAAAATTTTTACTAGACTGTGCTTAAACTGACACACAATATCTTTAGCGCAACGCAATCTGACTTCCAAAAATCCCTACGAAAGAATGGCCCTGACTAGCATTAACCTATACGTTTCACAAATCACTTACCTCACAAAAATCTTCGTTACTCAAGCTACTGCAATACAGCGAGCGCCACTACTGCCAGCTAAATAAAAGATTCAAACTACTGAAGGCACTAACTACTGATAGGCATAGTGAGCAAATGAAAGATTTTAATACAGAACAAACAATGTATTTACCTTTATAGTCATAATATATATATCAGTTCATGACACCAATTCTTACAAATTTCAAAACTCCGCCATCTCTCTCCCCACGTCCACCACTGCTGGCGGCTCACCTCCAACTGCGCAACGCTACGCGCTGTTAGCATCCAGCTGCCGCTGTCCAACACTACAATGGCGGACAACAATGCAAACCAGCCACAGACTGCACACGGCACAGCCAGTGATTTTTATACAGAGCGCTATGTGGCGGCGGCGTTACCAATAAAAAAACCTAAACAGCCTACTTACATAGCCCTCGTGCTCCCCACAAAAAAAATTACAAATTGTTTTGGGCAGTGGCCAATACAGATTTGAAAAATTTTTTTCATAATTACAATGACAAAGAATTGAAATGCACACACTTATCGATACAATGTTGGTCAAAAGCTAAAATTTTCTCACAGTCCATAAAGACAGTCCTGATCATTCATCAAAGTAAAATTGCAGTGTTTTTCTCAAAGTCTGAGTAGTAAAAGAAAATGCACACGGAAGTAGTGGATTTCCATGCAGTCTTGAAGAAGTAGTGTTGTCCTTTCAACGGAAAGACAGTGCTGACTCTTGACATGCAGACAAGTAATGGGCCACAACAGAGCAAACCCACAGCAGAGTCAGTCGAAGTTTTAAAGAATATTGGTAGGTAGGTCGTCACAGAGTAGACCCATTGTAGTGCTGGTAGAGATTACAGTATTGGTGGGCCACCAGAGGTGCAGACCCAGTGCAGTCCTTGTAGAAATAATGGTATTGGTGAGTCATCAAAGGTGTAGACCCACTTCAGTCCTTCTAGAGATTATGGTATTGGTGAGTCATCAAAGGTGTAGACCCACTTCAGTCCTTGTAGAGATTATGGTATTGGTGGGCCACCAGAGGTGCAGACCCACTGCAGTCCTTGTAGAGATGGCTAGCAGCCATCTGTTGCGACTGTGCAGTTGCACAATCACCATCAAAGAGTCTTGCGGAGAATATAGCAAGTCCATAAACCACCACTTGTGCACTCACAAAAATTGTTTTTGAAATGTCCTTTCAACCAGCAATGCTGTTATCCAGTCCCTTACTGAATTATTAACACACATGCAAACACTATCAGTCCCTACTTCTCACATATTGTCCATATACTATGACCAACAGAAACGTGTGCAGTGAAATGTAATTTACAAGTTACTTAATTTGATGAACTGGTGTCAATTACAATTTTATAACATAAGAATGCAATAACAAAGGTACAAAATACATCTTTAAAGAACATAACACTACAGATAACATTTGCAGTAGTACAGGCTTTACAAAAGAATCGAAATAGCAAATACATCAGTGTTACGAAAATTACGACATAAGTACATACATAAAAAATCAGAATAACTTTTGAAACATCGACTTCACACATGAGCATTAGAACAAAACAGAATAAATAATGTGTCAACATCTTTACAAAGTAAATAACATGTTATTAATGCAAATTATATTTGAGCATAACAGTATTCCTCATCATAGTGAATGTAGCTTAGTATTAGAAAAATTCTGCAACATAAGTCTTATCAGATAAACATATAAAGACAGGACGAACATAAATACACAAGGGTACACAAACACATAGTGGAATAACACAAGGAAAGGGCAGGGTTTGTTTTACTGCAGTATTTTGCAAACAAAACTTTCTTTACTTCTCGGAGATCTCCCTTCGTTCTTCATTAGTTCCAAAAAGTCCTATCTATACCTGCTTTCTGTACTTTTCTCATATAACCTCTCAGTGCATTTCTTCAAATCCATCGCAACTCATTCTCTTATATAGGCTACCCCCTCTTAAGCTAACTTAAATCTACTGAGCTCAGATGCTTAACTAAGGGACGAAGCAATGCAGCAGCACAAAATGATTAATACAAACAACAATGAAATAAAATGGAAGTTGTCAAACAAGCAGCAATATTAAAACTAATATAAGGCAATGCACAGCAAACAAGAAAAATAAATCCGTAGTAAAACTGGCTTAACAGAGTAATACAAAGTCAAATTCAGTAACATTATGCCTAGCAAACAGCAGCAGCAAATGAAATAACTTATATCTAAACATGACAAAGCTGAAGCAGAAAAAATATTACAGTAAAAATGTTTAATACCTATGTCACATCTTAACACTAGCGTGACGCATCACGAGAACATACGCTAGCAGATAAGTTACCAAATCGTAAAAAAAATATTTTTGCAATTCCTGTGAAGGGAAATGTCTATTTGTGCTCTCTTTTCTAAGAAAGTACATCATAAAATGATCCTTTACTGGGTCTGTAGACAGAAAATAGTTATATTGGTACATGTATTAAATTTTATTTTAAACAATGCTGCAGTGCAGCAAGAAACTAGATATTAAACAAAATAGGCAAAGCAAGGCGTGAAACGTCATCCGCTAGCCATAAGTCATTTCATAATGCAGTAAACAATCTTCCAACTAGCAAGACAATAGACATGAAATGTTTGTCATCATTTCATTTCAGTAAATATTATAAATTAAGAACTCCAAAGTGTAATCATATGTTTTCAAGTATGAGCGTGTCGTATTTGCGACGCTTTCTGTAAAGAAATGTCAATAGCGAGGATAATGGCCTTTTTTTTACCTGTGCCTCTGAAAGGCACACACTAATGGCTTGTTTCCAGGTGGCTGTCGCGCAGCTGGGTGCCCACGACGCATTGTGTGCGGGTGGTCACTTAACTGTCTTACCGAAATATTTACAACAGCAGTTTCCGCTACAATGACAGTCTCATATAAAAATATTTCACAGGTCAAGAATTTGCGTAACACATCTGTAGAAACAAAATCCTTTAAATATAATAGTGTCCAAAAAATTTTCGTCGGCACTGTAATACATTCACGCATGTACATACATTTCATAACTCTTAAAGTACGATTCTTGGTTTCCAACAACCTTTTTCACAAACCAGAGTCCCTAACCACTACTCATTATTCCTTGCTTTATTACACATATACATATTCGTAGACACTTCTTCAATATTTCATCATAATAAATAAGTAGCATAATCAAATTCCTCATATAGCATCAGCTTATTGATCATAAACATGCCTCAGCAGCATAATACACATAGTCATCGTAACAATAACATCATAACACCTCAGTCAACTCTCAAAATCGTCGTAGCTTCCTCCAATAATTTCAAAACCTAAAAAAATTCTCTGGTCATGTCAAAAGTGTCAGCTACCTCAAACGTACTTTAAAAATCATGATCCCATACCAAATACATAATTCAAAGCTCTCTTAATATCACAATGGTTCCGAAAAAATATGAACTGTTCACAAAGTACAGACAAAATACAATTTCATAAGTGTGAAGTTATCCAGCGGTGCAATTACGTAAACATCTGTCACTGATGTAGTAAAATAAATCTTTGTCTCTCTCAGTTAAATAACCAGATAGCTGTGTAATTTATGTGTTAGAGAAATACGGTACCGATGTGTAAAGTTGTATAAGCAAATACCATATTAGCTAGAGCTCCTTGTGCTTGCCAAACACATGGTACACAAAGTAGACGTGTACCCCCCTGAGGATTAATGTAATTATATCCTCAGGTGTTACAGATTACAGCAATTGAATGAAATGTATCACGGAAAACTTTCTTTGTAATTCAAATATGTTGAAAAATAAATAGTTTAATGTGTGTCCTGTAGCGCTAAATGTGCGTCTTGCTGTAAGACAATCTCTGTGGAAGTGTCGTAGTTATTGTCCTCCGAAAGCTAAGTTCTGCAGAAGTCAATGTACTTACCTCATGATAAACAAAATTGAAATGCTTTGCGTATAGATATCTTAGTTATTACGCTTTTTGCCGTGATGAAGTAAGTACTGTACTGTACGTATTGTTGTGCTACAGGTTTTGTGTCATTCAGATCATCATCTACCTTCGTAGATAAGTTAGTGAACTGATCTGAAAGTTCGGCTACTTTATCCGACAGTGAAATTATTTCCTCTGTGTATCTTTCTGAACCAATTTTCAGAGTATCTACTGTGTCCTTTAAGTTCGCTTGAGTTTTTGCAAGTTGCGTAACCGAATCGGTAGATGCAACTGAGTCAATTTTAGCTTGCAAGGTCTCATGATTTTCATGAACAATAGTTTGCAGTTCTTTTATGGCTGCTTCGTGATTCTGTAATGCATTTTCATGCCGCGAAAAAATAGGTTGGAAATGCTCACAAATTTGTGTTTTTACGTCATTACAGACTTTTTGACATTTCGATTCAGTGTTATGTAACTCATTAGTTAAATCTTCACGTGTTTGTTCGAGCGTGGTGACTAACTTTTGAAGCTTTTGTTCCATTGTGTCTAACTTTTGAAGATTTTGTCCCATTTGTTTCTGATTTTGTTCCATTTGTTGCATTAATTGCAATAATAATGTATTAGTGTCTGGAATCTGTTTTTCTATGCTTTTTGGCAGTGCATTTTCACCGGCAACATTTACATTTTGACAGGCAGAAAATGTGTCTTGACTCATTTGAGAAAACGGTGAGGACCCATAACCTAAGTCTACAGTATTTGCAATATTGTGTTCTGTCATTTCGGATTCCTGAGGCGAGCTGTTGCCGACTGATCGTTCGATAATTGTTCCTTGTTCACTACTTGTTTCATTGTCTACACCATTATTTGCCGCTCGCTCCATTTCCCTACGCACAATTACCAAATTACTACTTCGAATGTCTGTTAATTCACTACACAGTGGTGCTGATAAGCGACGCTCGTCGTCAGTATTATTTCTCAGTTTACTTTGGAGCCTAGTGTTACATTTTTCACACGCCATTATTGTCACAATATTTCACACGATAACACATAAAAGCACAATTTGAAGAGCAATAATAAGAGAACACATTACATAGCACTGAAAATAATATCTAGTTAATTGCAAGCGAAGCTGCGAAATACTTTGTGCAAATCTACATGCATGCCAAAACTGTTTTACTGTACAACAATGAAAGACTGCAACACAAAGGAAATTCTCTCTATGATTACGCGCTAGCAATAAACAAAGGCTACACTAACTACGCAAACTACAAGAAAAAATCAGAAGATTCCAATGAGGTATCCTTGGCTAAGGGTCGACATATATGAAACGTCCCCTTAGAAAAATTTTTACTAGACTGTGCTTAAACTGACACACAATATCTTTAGCGCAACGCAATCTGACTTCCAAAAATCCCTACGAAAGAATGGCCCTGACTAGCATTAACCTATACGTTTCACAAATCACTTACCTCACAAAAATCTTCGTTACTCAAGCTACTGCAATACAGCGAGCGCCACTACTGCCAGCTAAATAAAAGATTCAAACTACTGAAGGCACTAACTACTTATAGGCTTAGTTAGCAAATGAAAGATTTTAATACAGAACAAACAATGTATTTACCTTTATAGTCATAATATATATATCAGTTCATGACACCAATTCTTACAAATTTCAAAACTCCGCCATCTCTCTCCCCACGTCCACCACTGCTGGCGGCTCACCTCCAACTGCGCAACGCTACGCGCTGTTAGCATCCAGCTGCCGCTGTCCAACACTACAATGGCAGACAACAATGCAAACCAGCCACAGACTGCACACAGCACAGCCAGTGATTTTTATACAGAGCGCTACGTGGCGGCGGCGTTACCAATAGAAAAACCTAAACAGCCTACTTACAAGGTTAACGATCTGTACATGTTCGACTTGGAGACTGAATATTATTCATGATCATACACCTTTGTACTAGATGTCAATGACGATTTATATTCGTGTTTGAACTGGATTTCACATTATTAAGGTAAAAAATACATTATTTAGTGTGCAACAAAATCTTTTCTTTGCTAACCACATGCTTATTAGTAGTTAGTGGCTTTAGTAGTTAGAATCTTTTATTTAGCTGGTAGGATTGACGCTCGCTGTATTGCAGTAGTTCGCGTAATGAAGATTTTTGAGAGGAAAGTGGTTAATGAAATGGATAGGTTATTGTTAAGATTTCTTTTTAGTCAGTGCCATTCTTTTCAGTTAATTATTTGAAGTCAGGCTGTAATTCTTTTGAGCAGTGTCATTGCGTTGCGCTAGAATATTGTGGGTCAGTGTTGAGATAATAAAGAATAGTAAAGGGTCAGAATATTAAATTTCACTCATTAATGTAAGATAATTTAAATAAAGAAGTTTCAAAGTAACGTATCTTGTGGTCTAAGAACGTACCAGTGTTTTGCTAGTGAATAACAGAAGGAACATTGTTATGTGCAAGTACTTACTGCGATTATGGTGAAGTCTTCTAGATACAATAGAGGTACTGCAGGCAGTTTTTTTTAAGGGAATCAAGAAATATAAAGGCCTTAAAATTACATGTTTAGTATGCACACAAAAAAGCGAAGCACGCAAAGGACGTGATGTCAGTGTAACTTCTTACACGTACGCACCATTTGCGAGAATGTAAATGATTACAGTTGCAGTTCTCTGTGGCGAGTAGAATGGCCCCCAGAGTATATTAGAGTTGTTGGTGTTACCAGGCGCGGTAGGATTTACAGGGTGAGTCACCTAACGTTACCGCTGGATATATTTCGTACACTACATCAAATACTGACGAACCGATTCCACAGACCGAACGTAAGGAGAGGGGCTAGTGTAATTGTTTAATACAAACCATACAAAAATGCACGGAAGTATGTTTTTTAACACAAACCTACGTTTTTTTAAATAGAACCACGTTAGATTTGTTAGCACATCTGAACATATAAACAAATACGTAATCAGTGCCGTTTGTTGCATTGTAAAATGTTAATTACATCCGGAGATATTGTAACCTAAAGTTGACGCTTGAAACCTCTGACGTTCAGCTGCGTGTTGTAACAAACACGGGCCACGGTCGGCGAGCAGCATCTGCAGGGACATGTTTACGATGACGACCGTGTTTACGAGTGTGGCTGTAGTGCACTGTTGTGGTTTGGTCTAGCTGTCGCAGTCTTCGCATGTAGCGCTTGCTGCTATTGTTATTCTGCATTCGTCTCCGCACGCAGACCAACTGTAGTACACCGTGTTACCAGACGTCTGTGATAGTGTAGTGTTGTAGGAACTGTGACCATGGTGTATTCGAACTCTGAAAAGGTGGAGATGATACTCATCTATGGCGAGTGTCGACGAAATGCAGCTGAAGCCTGCAGGGTGTATGCAGAACGGTACCCGGACAGAGAGCATCCAACGTGCCGCACATTGCAAAACATCTACCGCCAACTGTATGCAACAGGTATGGTCGTAGCACGCAAACGGGTCCGTAACAGGCCCGTCACAGGAGAAGCGGGTGCAGTTGGTGTGCTAGCTGCTGTTGCCTTGAACCCACACATGAGTACACGGGACATTGCGAGAGCCGGTGGACTGAGTCAAAGTAGTGTCATGCGCATACTGCACCGTCACCACTTTCACCCGTTTCATGTGTCGCTACATCAGCAATTACATGGTGATGACTTTAATCATCGAGTGCAATTCTGTCAATGGGCATTAACAGAGAATGCGTTGCAGTTCTACCTGTTTACCGATGAAGAGGGTTTCACAAACCACGGGGCAGTGAATCTACGGAACATGCATTACTGGTCCGTGGACAATCCTAGCTGGCTCAGGCACGTAGAGCGACAGCGACCGTGGACTGTAAATGTATTGTGCGGAATCATTGGCGACCACCTCATTGGTCCTCACTTCATTGCAGGGGCCCAAACAGCTGCAACATACATCGCGTTTCAACAGAATGATCCGCCAACGTTGCTCGAAAATGTCCCACTGGAAACGCATCGACGTTTACTGATGGTGCACCTGCACATTTCGCAATTAACACTAGGCTGACCCTTGACAGGTGTTCGACGGGCGTTTCATAGGACATAAATGGGCCAGCCCGTTCTCCTGTTCTTCCACCTCTGGACTTCTTTCTGTGGGGTACGTTAAAGGAGAATGTGTACCGTGATGTGCCTACAACCCCAGAGGATATGAAACAACGTATTGTCGCAGCCTGCGGCGACATTACAGCAGATGTACTGCAGCGTGAAAGACATTCATTACGCAAGAGATTGCAATTGTGTGCAGCAAATGATGGTCACCACATTGAACATCTATTGGCCTGACACGTCGGGACACACTCTATTCACCTCCTTAATTGAAAACGGAAACCACGTGTGTACGTGTACCTCACCCCTCATGGTAATGTAAATGTGCGTCAGTGAAAAAGACCAATAAAAAGGTGTTAGCATGTGGACTTAATGTGCTGTTCCAGTCTCTTCTGTACCTAAGGTCCATCACCGTTCCCTTTGAATCCCTACGTAATTCGGTGCTCTCCGATTCACACGATCGAACAGCGGAGGAGTGGTACTCAAGCGTCAATTTTAGGTTACAATATCTCCGGATGTAATTAACATTTTACAATGCAACAAACGGCACCGATTACGTATTTGTTTATATGTTGAGATGTGCTAACAAAACTAACGGTGTTCCATTCAAAAAACGTAGGTTTGTGTTAAATAACATACTTCCATGCATTTTTTTATGGTTTGTATTAATCAATTACACTAGCCCCTCTCCTCACTTTCGGTTTGTGGAATCGATTCATCAGTATTTGATGTGGTTTACGAAATATATCCAGCGGTAATGTTAGGTGACTCACCCTGTATAAGCGGGGTGTACAGCGTCAGATGTTATCCAATCGCTGTGAAGGACACGGAGATGCGCATACTCGTCTAAGACAGTGTTATCGGCTCGTGGCAGAATTTTAAATGAGCCTCGTTATTGACCGGTTGATCGGATCGTTTACTGTTCAGATTAGAGGGGCATTCGGAAGTAACAGTGGCCACTTGTAGGACCGCATGGGAACGTGAGTGCAGCCATAGCGTTAAGGGATGATTGCTGTAAAGCGCACAAACCACAGAGCAACTCCTTAACATATGCACCTGCCATCCGATAGCAATACAATCCCCGTAACATTCCGTGACACCTCATACCACTGGTAGGAGACCAGCAGCGGACGGAAGGGAAATACCGCCCCACGCCTATGCTGCCATAAAAAAAATGATTCAAATGGCTCTGAGCACTATGGGACTCAACTACTGTGGTCATCAGTCCCCTAGAACTTAGAACTACTTAAACCTAACTAAGGACATCACGCACATCCATGCCCGAGGCAGGATTCGAACCTGCGACCGTAGAAGTCGCACGGTTCCGGACTGCGCGCCTAGAACCGCGAGACCACCGCGGCCGGCTATACTGCCATCAACACCGAATAATAAGCGGGTGTGGTTGGAGAGGTCACGTGACCGGGAAGCATCGACTTCTGACGAATGGTGTATTGTGCTCAGCAATGGTTGCCATTCCACACCACCCCGGATGAGCACCGTCGGAGCGTGTGGCAGCGATGTGGGGAGAGGTCACATTCTACAAATATTTTGGAGAGGTGCGGTATGGCTTCAGCTCACAGCTAATAGTGTCTGAGGAAACTGTCAAAGCGCAACGTTACGTCACAGACATCCTGTGTTACCCCTCATGCCACAGCATCTATGCTTGTCCACACATGGCACATGTCTCTAGGTACTGTCTGCGAGTCCTGTGACCAGCAAGGTTTCCAGACCTGGCCACGACAGAATACGTGTGAGGCGGCTTGGACGCCAACTCCGTCCCAGTGCCAGGACCTGGCATATCAAGGACCAGTTAAAATAGTTGTGGCCAGCTTTCCTCAGTAGATGATTCAACGGTTTCTTGACACCCCTCCCAGCCGAATCAGAGTGTGCATCCAGGCCGGATGAGGTACAATATCATACTGATAAGTTGGCTCATACTACGAGTTTCTTTGTGATTTTCAATTGATTTTGTTATCACAACAGTAACATGACACACCCACCGAACCAATGAAATTTCATTTCGTTTCCTCCTCCCATTCTCTCTTCTTCCCTTCTTTTTTTATAAAAACATTGTATTCTGAAGTATAAAACCACCAGATTTTGCCAGCATTAGAGATGAAGACTTTATGACGGTTGTCCGCAGCTCGTGGTCTTGCGGTAGCGTTCTCGCTTCCCGCGCACGGGGTCCCGGGTTCGTTTCCTGGCGGGGTCAGGGATTTTCCCTGCCTCACAATGAGTGGCTGTTGTGTCATCATCATCATCATAATCATCATCATCACCATCATCATTCATCCCAATTACAGTCGGAGGAAGGTAATGGCAAACCACCTCCGCTATGACCCTGCCTAGTCAGCGGTGCAGGTCTCCCGCATCGTCCCCTAAACTCCTAGGAGTATGGGACCTCATCATCATCATCACAATGTACGTATACGTTTTTCATGGGTTGCGGGTATTTAAAATGATTTGTAGATCAGCATTGTGGGACACCAGTCACCAGTGTTGTAATTCGAGTTTTTTGTTGGCTATGTAACCACAATGGAAAGTAATGTTTTCTTTAGAGTAAATGTGAACTGCATGGAGTATATTAATGTGATAACGTGCTACTGTGGTAATGTGCTTTTCATGGCATTTTAGCATTTCATCGATTGCTATGTATTTTGCTTCAAAATATTGGTATCGATAAGATTTACCTGCCTCTACATTGCAAATGATCTGTTATTTCCTTTTCTTGTTACTACATTGGTCCATAAATTATAGTTTCGTTTACTGACATATGAGTCAGTAATTTGTCACTGTTTTCATCAGTTTGAGAAATAGCTTGAATAAAACTGTGAAGAACAATTTTGTAAGAGGGCACTGAGCAAGCTTTTGACCTATCAAGACGCATGTATAAATTTGGAAAAGGTATTGATGTAACATCTGTGAACCTGTGTTGGCAGTACTGTAATATGTGGTTCAACAAGTATTATGCATTGTATATATCTGCGTGTCCGACAGAACCGACACCTTTCAGATATAAACATTTCTGAAAACGAAAGGGACGACTCTTCGATGTTTGTTCCGCAGCGAATACACAAAGATCGTCCGAACTCCTATGGGAATTACGAATTGCGAGTACAGAGTTCAATGGGCGAGGAACGCAGCATTGCAGCGTGAGATAATTGGAAATTTGAGTCGGTCAGGGACCGTGTCCGAAGCACTGAAGCGGTTAAGACAACCGCTCATGAAAAGCATTAAATCCGGGTTCGAGGCCCTGCCCGGCACAGATTTTCAACTTTCGCCATTGCATTACCACAATTCGCTGTGCGGCGAGCCATCACGATTTATCACCAATCCTTTCCCCTTCCAAAATTTGACGTTTACGTATTATATATTGCACCGCGTGCAGTTTGAGCAGCTCCCAACACTTGAAGAGGACAACTTTTCGACCACGAATCGCTACAGTTTTTCCCGCCTCTTTTTTTCCATTACATCAGTTCTACTGATGTATTTGCTTCAACAAATGAAGTATGGATGAACACACGGAGAGGGGAGAATGGCCAAGTTCTTCAGAGTCTGCTAAAATAACTCTGCCGTGGAAAGCTGAATGTAGTTTGAGGGATGCGACTTCATCGACCACAGACAAAAGGTAAACTACAGTTGTGAATAAGCTGAGCACTAGACGGAAGGGATATCCTCCAGAGAATTGGAAACTAATGTCACGCATGTTTACTGCAGATATGTTCACGTTTTACTGGGAATTGCAGCTGGAGTCCCTGAAGCACGACGTTGTTGGGGTAATTTCCTGCGGGTCAGTAAGGACTGTACGAGGTAGACTGGGGTCTCTATTACCGCATTTGTCTGTAAAGGCGAGCTTCCACCTTAGCTCCACGAAAGCATCAAAACCACTGCCGCCCCAAGGAGACAGAAGAATTTCGTGTGAACATCTCGACAAACCTAAGTTATCCAGTGATTGCTAGAGCTGAAGTATTTCCCGAAACATCCGGCAGTGTTAAATCTGAGATTTGATAGAATCATAGACAATCGCGTCTAGATATGCGTGAGAACTCTGTAATAAATAAAAATTATGTTGTAACCTCTCAACAGATAAAATATACCATTCACATTCAGTGTAACCTCCCAACAGTTTATTATTCCGTAACCTCGCAATAATAACGTGACTAACTTCTCAATAAAGTTGTGGCTCACTTATAACCTTTCAATATTTGACTGTGAATTTGAACTGGTTAATTTTGGACGTCAGCAGTGATGCGTCATGGCCCTGAAAGATAATTCTGAATAAACTGCTTTTACCTTATACTACATCGCTCAGGCACCGCCATCGCTCCCCACAACCGGCCCAGCCAACTCCATACACACGACTGCTCGCTACCACTTACTCCTACTGCCGACACAGCTACAACTGCAGCCGACACTGCTCTCTGGTCTGCAATTCTATTATAGCTCACATATCGCAGGCAGTGCGTGAGCAATCCATTGAAATTACATCTGCTCGAGTGCGCTAGCAATAAATTCCTTAGTTACGGACCTCTTACAATGTAGCCAGATTTCAAGAGTGTGCGAATGAGCACTCTTCACGCCCCCCCCCCCCCCCCCCCCACGCCCCCGTCACCCCTATATATCTCATACAGTCGTGACGAAAGTCATGGGATAAATGATATGCACAAATATAGTAGTATCGTGTATGTTGTGGTTGGCAGGAGAGCCAACCGTGTTCCTAAAGGATGGCGAAAGTCACGCGTTTTAGCTCACGCAGGCTGGCGTGAGGTCTGGGACATGACAAGGGAATTAGAAATGAGAAAAACTGACGTAGCTGGTGGAATACTTAACTTTAATCCATTAATGACGAACGTCGCTCTGGACATTACACGATTTACAATATCAATAGAAACTGAGCATGGCGCCTTGCTAGGTCGTAGCAAATAACGTAGCTGAAGGCTATGCTAACTATCGTCTCGGCAAATGAGAGCGTAGAAGTCAGTGAACCATCGCTAGCAAAGTCGGCTGTACAACTGGGGTGAGTGCTAGGAAGTCTCTCTAGACCTGTCGTGGGGCGGCGCTCGGTCTGCAATCATTGATAGTGGCGACACGCGGTTCCGACGTATACTATCGTACCGCGCCCGATTTAAAGGCTACCACCCAGCAAGTGTGGTGTCTGGCGGTGACACCACAGTGTACACAGGGTATAAAAGAGCAGCGTATTAGCGGAGCTCTCATTTCTACTAATGGTTCTTGTGTGAAGGTTTCCGACGTGATTATAGCAGCACGACGTGAACAACAGACCCTGAACGCGGAATGGTAGTTGGAGCTGGCCGCAGGAGACGCTTCGTTTCGGGAATCGTTGGGGAATTCAATATTGTGAGATCCACAGTGTAAAGTGTGTGCCGAGAATACCAGAATTCAAGCAGTGCCTCTCACCACTGACGTCACAGCGCCCGACGGCATTCACTTAACGACCGAGAGAAGTGGTGAGTGCTTAGAGTTGTCAGCGCTACAGACAAGCAACTCTGCGTGAAACAGTCGCAGAAATCAATGTGAGAGCACGTGCGACGAATGTATCCTTTAGGACACTGCGTTGAAATTTGGCGTTAATGGGCTGTGGCAGCTGATAACGGACTCCAGTGCCTTTGCTAAGAGCACGACATCGCCTTCAGCACCTCCCCTCGGTTCGCGAACATATCCGTTGGAACCTAAACGACTGGAAAACCGTTTCAGCTGGTAAGAGCTGATGGTGGGGTTCGAGTGTGGCGCAAACCACACGAAGTCATGAACCGAAGTTGTCAACAAAGTACTGTGCAAGCTAGTGGTGGCTACATAATGGTGTGGGCTGTGTTTACGTGGAATGGTCCTCTGGTCCAGTTGAAACGATCATCGAATGGAATTTGCAGCCATTCATGGACTTCATGTTCCCAAACAACGACAGGTTTTTTTTTCCCCTTGTGGACGACAAAGACAAAATTTAGGAGTCTAACAGAAAGAAAAAGGTTCTGCTGCTAGGTAGTTCGCACAGTAGAGGTGTGGGCCAGCAGTTGCAGGAAGTGTTAGTGAGTGAGTACCAAGTCACTATCATTGTGAAGCCTAGGGCTGGGTTGGCCCAAGTGACTGACAGCGTAGGGAAGTTATGCAGGAATTTTGCGAAAGAGGATCGGGTAGTGATAGTGGATGGAGCAGGGAACAGTCTTCATACGGACAGAGAATATGATGTAGGTGGTGACCTGGTAAAGATAGCTACTCAAACCGGTGGTACTAATGTGCATTTCGTGCAAACTGTTTCAGCGTCATGATAGGCCGCATCTTAATGCGGCTGTTAGGCGCGTTTACATGGGGCTGTGGAGGGTGCTGATGGCAGAGGGCATGGGTCACATCTCAGTGGTTCCAGTCGTGTCTATTAGTATATCAGGATTCACTAGGCATGGCCTGCACAATAGGTATGGGACTGGGAGGCCGGCAAAGCTTATAGGTGACAGTGTAGTGGGTGGTGGTGGGATCACTCATGGAAAAATTCCTGTAGTAGATGATGTTAGAGCTGCACTTTTCTTAGATTGAAGTCAGCTGATAGATAAACCTGCTTAAGGGTAGGCCCTCTAAGTGCCCACCTTCTGAGGTTGTAATGGTTCCAAGTACAGAAGGAATTAGCATATTTCATCAAAATATAAGAGGTATTAGGGATAAAGTCAGTGAACTGTGTGTAGATGTTGACTCTGAAATTATTGGTATATCGGAGCACCACTTAAATAATTTGACAATTGAGAGGCTTCCTTTATAAGGATACAGATTAGCTGGTTGTTTTTCAAGGAGTTCCTTGCGGGGTGGAGGTATGGCTATGTACGTGAAAAACAGTATTCCATTTGAGTCTATAGACGTATCACGGCTCTGCACTGAACAGATATTTGAATGTTGTGCAGTGGCAGTTGAATTTAGTGAAACTAAACTTCTATTTGTGGTTGTTTATAGGTCCCCTAGCTCTGACTTCATAGCATTTTTCCTCAAGCTACATAGGATTCTTGATTCACTTTGTAGGAAGTAGCAGAAATTAGTTATATGTGGTGACTTCAATATAAATTTTGAATATCATGGTGCAAGAAAAAGGATGTTGGTAGATCTCATAAATTCATATGATCTGATGCTGACTGTCTTTTTTTCCAACGAGGGTGCTGGGGAACAGTAGCACAGCCATAGACAATATTTTTGTTCATTCGTCATTACTGAATGGGCATTCTGTTAGTAAAAGGGTGAAAGGCCTTTCAGACCATGGTGCACAAATTTTAATACTAAAAGGCTTCAGAACTCAAACAAATGTCGCATTTAATTACAAACTGTGTAGGAAAGTTAATCAAACAGCAATAGAGAGTTTTCTAACCTTGTTAAGGAACAAGAGTGGCAGGATGTTTATAGCGCCGACAACATAGATATCAAATATAATGCTTTCCTTAACATATTTCCATTGCTCTTTCAGAGTCGCTTTCCATTAGAACGTTCTAAACAGGATACTAGAAGTAATAGGCAGCCTGGGTTCCCGACTAGTGGGATAAGGATATCTTGTAGAACAAAGCGGGAATTATATCAAAATCTTAGAAGCAGTCACAATCAAGATAAAGTAGCCCATTACGTACAGTACTATAAGGTGCTTAAGAATGTTATTAGGAATGCAAAGAGTGTGTGGTATGCTAATAGAGTAGCTAATTCACAGGATAAAATTAAAACCATATTGTCAGTTATGAAGGAAGTGTCTGGTCAGCAGCACAAGGTCGACGATATAAAGTCAGTTCGCAGTAAAATTATTTCTATTACTGATAAATCAGATATATGTACAATATTTAACAATCATTTTCTGAGCATTGCTGGTGAATTAAATAAAAATTTTGTTTCTACAAGGAATCATATGACTTTCTCGGCAAATGCCTTTCCAAGATGATGTCTGAAGTAGTCCAGTGATAAATACAAGAAGGAGACTGAGTCAATAATTAAATCACTGAAGACTAAGGACTCTCATGGTTGTGACGGAGTGCCTAGCAAAATATTAAAGTACTGTGCTACACATGTTAGCCCTGTATTTAGCCATATTTGTAATTTATTAAATTTAAACTAAAGATAAATCACAGTAAGACTAAGTATTTACTGTTTGTAACATGCATTTCAGCGAAACCTGAAGTTTTAATTTCACAGAATGAGCATATGATTAGTAAAACTGAACAGTTCAAACTTCTAGGTGTTCAGATATATAGTAAGCTGCCGGGGAAAGCTTACATTCAGAATCGTGTTCATAGACTTAATACTGCCAGTTTCACTATTCGAACTGTATCTGAAGTGAGTGATCGTTCGACACGAAAATTAGTCTAGTTTGGTTATTTTCATTCGCTTATGTCCTATGGTATTATATTTTGGGGTAACTCTTCCCATTCTAAAAGGATATTTTTGACTCAGAAACGGGCGGTTCGAGTAATAAGTGGTGTAAGTTCATGATCCCTTAGTCGGTCGCTGTTCACGAGTCTGGGTATTTTGACATCGGCCTCTTGTGGACAAGGGTGTGCAGTATATTGCTGCATCCATTTTCAATAAGCTACCACTCGAATTCAAGAACTTTGGCAGTAATCAATGCTCTTTCAAATCAAAACTGAAGAGATTCCTCATGGGTTACTCTTTTTATTCTGTCGAGGAGTACCTTGATATATTGTTGCATTGTTGATTGCGTATTCTTAAACTCATGGGCTGACTTTTTCGGGTTCATAAACATTTATTTTTATCTGTTATTACTTTTATGTTGTACTTTCATGTACTGACACGTTCGTGGCCTTGGAGGTTTGATCCTCAATTTGGTCCTACGGAACTTGACATGTAAATGAATAAATAAAGGCATCATGTCAACAGGCCACAGTTGTTCGCGATTGGTTTGAAGAACATTCCTGACAGCCCGACGTGAATCCCATCGACTATTTATGGGACGTAATTGAGAGGTTAGTTTGTGTACAAAATTCTGCGTCAGCAACGCTTTCGCAGTTATGGACTGCAGCACAGCCAGGATAGCTCAGTACTTCTACAGGGGACTCCCTACTACTTGTTGAGTCCTTGCCGCCGGCCGCTGGGGCCGAGCGGTTCTAGGCGCTTCAGTCCAGAACCTCGCTGCTGCTACGGACGCAGGTTCGAATCCTGCCTCGGACATGGATGCGTGTGATGTCCTTAGGTTAGTTAGATTTAAGTGTTCTAAGTCTAGGGAACTGTTGACCTTAGCTGTTAAGTCCCATAGTGCTCAGAGCCATTCGAACCATTTGAGTCCATGCCGCGCGGAGCTGTTGCACTATGCCGGGAAAAAGGCGGTACTACATGATATTAATAGGTATCCCAAGACTTTTTTCACCTCAGTTTATATTCCGTTATGGTCGTATTCACTCATCCACACAGCGTGTCAGCGTCGGCCGTGGAATCAAGGTAGCCCACCGACGCTACAAACCAAAATACATCGAAAATTGCTGTATTTCAGAGAAAAGGCAACGGATCCACGATGTCAGTGCTCGTATTCCTCATAATCGAGTAAAAATCAGGCTCTGAGGCACTTGTTTTCAGAGCGAACCGAGAGCGTACGAGCTTATTACCATCAGCTCGTGCGATACTTGGAAGCGGATTCTCTTCAGAAATTTTGCCGTTGCGAATGGTCTCGCATGGCTGGGCACTAGTCACAGATGCCCGTGGCAGAACCGACAGCGGAGAGCGTCAAAAACGGTCCGTTCTCCGCCGGACGCAGTAAAACGTGTCCGGGACGTGAGCCGAGGTTCCCGCCGGCCGCTATTTGAATATGCGCCCAAATGAGCGTTCAAATAACAGTGATCGCGCGGGGCGTAACGCGACCCAGTGCGAGGGCCGCGCGTTTAAAAAGCCATCAGGCGGCCCTGCGCTGCGGAACGCCGCCGACCGGTTCACCTTCCGCCGGGTCGCCAGCTGATGCAGCAGTCGGCCACACACTCCCAATTCTCACGCTCCGCCCACCCGAGTGTCGGTGTGCACGGGACCTGCTGCGCGAACCGCACTGGGATGCGCGTGCCGGCCGTTTCCAGGGGACGAGGCGCACGCTGCCCGGCGCGAAACCTGCCAACTGCGCGCTAGCTGCTCCGAGGCGCACGAGATCGTGAGCGTAATTGGCAGTTCCGAGCGCCTTTAGGGCCGCAGCAGGCGCACTCAACGAGGCTCTCAGTCACCGAAACGTAACGGCAATCGCTCGAAAACAGCGTGAGATCTGTGCACCTTCACAATCACATCCGGAGAGCAGGTACGCTCCTAGACTAGGATGCAATAGTGAGGGCGGGCGGTGAGTTGCGGATAGGGGGGGGGGGGGAGGGGGGGCGGGGAAGTCTCTATATATTTCATATGCAAAATCTTTTGGCAAAGTATTCCGGCAAACTAACCAATGGCTCTTTTAGATGCAATTTGTATAGAAAGGGGGCGACGTTGCCAAATAGAGATACACTCTTATTAGTCTCTTCCTTACCTTCTAGTAATAGGGTGAACTGTTCTAATCCGTCGTATTACACAAGTACCTCATGCGTGATACTGGCCTTGTTACACAAGATTGGTGACAACCCCCTCTCAGCGAATCGGTGCACAATAAAATGGCGGGAAATCTAATGGAGATCAAGCACCCCCCCCTCATCCCCCTTACCGCCTGTTATATCTGATCGTCACGTAGGCCGCTTCATTCTAGGTCTGTGAGCAATATGGGAGAGAGGCACAGGTTTGTCACACACAACAGCAAATCTTCATCGATCTTTTTCTCTCTCTCTATATATATAGTTCAATTATTGAATGAACCTAGTCAGTTGTACTCTATAGTGAAAGGGTTTGAAAATAATAACAGTGATATAAAAACTTAATTTTATGATTTATTATTAACAATTTCGTTTTTTAGCAACATAGTTTTTACAACAACATTTTACAAAGCTATTTGTTTCTGCTGACATATCTCACGGTGGTCTTCTTGAAAAATATATTTTTTCCTTATATACAATACTTTGCAAAGCTTACAGTTTTTTATGTATTTACACAGCCATATTTTCTTTACTTATGAATACATTGGTTTTATTAGAAAATTTATTTTTTCTGTTGACTTATGACTATCAGATGCTTTTATGTAGACCAAAGGTAGTACAAAGAAGTGGAACTTAAACATTATGTTTCCCATTTTGCTTCTGGGTACATTATTCACATATCCTTTCTATATACAGAATTTACATTTTAATCAATTCTCTCTGATATTTTTTTTCCAATATACAACATACATATACGAAACGAGGTCACTACCAGCAGCAGATGAAGAAAAACTCACACACGTAGAAATACATATACAATATTTACACCCAAATACTGCGTGTATTCGTGTACGTGGTACACATTATACGGTACACACACACATACTGTGCAGCCAGGCGTTCATTATCTCTCTCTCTCTCCCTCTCTCTCTCTTTCTCTCTCTCTCTCTCTCTCTCTCTCTCTCTCTCACACACACACACACACACACACACACACAACTATGACAAGCGGTTCATCCAACTATTCCCCAGATACACACCAACTATTTACAAATGAGTGCACAACCACACAATCTCCCCATTAAATAGGGTGAGTAAGTGAAAGTGCCAATCCTCTCGATCCAGATGAACCGTTTGTCGTCGTGATGGGACCGTCCTACTTCGAGCTCCCTGCAAATGTACCTCATCGCCTCTGAAACGAAAGACTAGGTGGCACATCATTTTTGGAGCTGTGCCAACACCCTCGAGGAGGCATCCCTTGTCAGAGCCGCGGACAGCTAGGACTTGGCCACGGGGAGGATGTGTGATCTGAGCCCCATCTCCAGACATATCGTTACTTTAAAGAAGATGTGATTTGATTCCAACACAACGCTATTTGGGGAATATTAGAGATAGAAAAAAGTTATCTTTGGGATGAAATACAGAATAAATATAATTTCTTGTTAAACACTAAGTAGATCTTCACTATGCAATCGGTCCGTGCACGGTACCAATTTGTCCGAAAAGGCGGCCGGCCGGATTGGCCGAGCGGTTCTAAGCGCTACAGTCTGGAGCCGCGAGACCGCTACGGTAGCAGGTTCGAATCATGCCTCTGGCATGGATGTGTGTCATGTCCTTAGGTTAGTTAGGTTTAAGTAGTTCTAAGTTCTAGGGGACTGGTGACCACAGCAGTTGAGTCCCACTCAGAGCCATTTTTTCCAAAAAAAGGCAACGCGACAACGCGATTTTTCCAGGTGTCGTATCTTGGGTTCTGTTGGTCACAGAGGTAAGGGCTCAAGTGTTTTGGATAGCTCTCGGCCTAGCGACCATTTGTGTACTTGTCGGAAGAACTGAGTACTGTTGCAACGAGCGAGGTGGCGCAGTGGTTAGCTCACTGGACTCACATCCGCGTCTGGTCATCCTGGTTTAGGTTTTCCGTGATTTCCCTAAATCACTTCACGCAAATGCCGGGATGGATCCTTTGGAAGAGCACGACCGATTTCGTTCCCCATCCTTCCCTAATCCGATGGGAACGATGACCTCGCTGTTTGGCCCCCTCCCCCATATCAATCAACCAACTACACTGTAGCTATCCTACAGTACAGGGTCAAAATTTAAACATAACACACTTTTTGTAGTTGGTTCTTTTGTATCAGACGTGTAGGGTGGAGGTTAGGCGGCTTATAGAAGCACCATTTATTCATCGGCGATTCCTGAGGAAACCATGATAAACAATGATTTTTACTGCAATATGTGTGTCCAAAGGAACAGGCACTGCTACGACTACAGCCGTTATTAAATACGTTTAATGTAATCGCTATTGCGAATAATGACAACCATCAGCTGTAGAATGGAATGACGCCAATTAAAATTTGTGCCGAACAGGTACTTGAATCCAGTTTTCCACCTTATCGCGAGCGGTCGCCTTGCCATTTGGCTATCTGTGCACGATTGACGACCAGATCCAAACTTCCAGATGTCGTCAACTATGCGACAACGACCCGTACTCGTACATCGATTATGTATATTCCCATTCAGGTCAGACGTTGTACTTCAAAGTCGCTTGCCCGGTATCGGTAGATATCCCGCTGCGGCGAGAAAAGGAATGGAACCAGCGGAAAAATGCTGTTGGGGTGCCAAAAGGCGAAAATGTTCTTCGTGAAAAGATTCTGACAGTAAAGTGAAGAACCAGCTACCTCCATCCACTTTCTGCCTTTCTCAGCAAAAAATTTGGCATGCTAACATATTTTCAGTTTTGTGTGCTGAAAGGGAGTAGCACAGAGATAGTGACGGTAGTAGAGAGAGAGAGAGACGACAGTGCCAATGGGAGACAAAGAGAAAGGTAAGAGAGTTTGTGAAAAAGAGGAAGTATCAGTGAAAACGGAAAGAGAGGTGGTTCAAGTAGTTCAGATGGCTCTAAGCACTATGGGACTTAACATCTGAGGTCATCAGTTTCTGTTCTGTGTTAAAAGAGCGAGAATACGTTCACATGTCAAAATTTTTGGTGAAGAGGGCTGAATGAGGACGGAGGCAGCGGGTTCCTTACTTTCCTGTCAGAGTCTTTTCAAGAGGAACATGTTCCTCTTTTTATACTCCAACAGGAGCATTTTTCCGCTGGTTTATACTGTCGTACCGTATGTTACACGGGATATAGCTAGCGGAATTCGAGAGAGTATACATCTTGTATCATCGAACCATTATTAACAGTACTAACTTTAGTTGAATGTCGCGAGTAGTGTTATCCCGTGTTACAGAAAATGTGAACATTCGAGAAAATTATACAGACAGTGACTTGTCATTGCATCGTATTTAGAAAGCGGATGCCCGAGGAGAAATAGCGAAAAACAGAGCAAAAAGTTTGTATACATGTGTATTGAGTAACTGTTCCTAATATTCTGATGTGTAGATGACAAAAATGTATTTTTTTGGTCATCAGTCCACTGACTGGTTTGATGCGGCCCGCCACGAATTCCTCTCCTGTGCTAACCTCTTCATCTCAGAGTAGCACTTGCAACCTACGTCCTCAATTATTTACTTGACGTATTCCAATCTCTGCCTTCCTCTGCAGTTTTTGCCCTCTACAGCTCCCTCTAGTACCAAGGAAGTCATTCCCTCATGTCTTAGCAGATGTCCTATCATCCTGTCCCTTCTCCTTGTCAGTGTTTTCCACATATTTCTTTCCTCTCCGATTCTGCGTAGAACCTCCTCATTCCTTACCTTATCAGTCCACCTAATTTTCAACATTCGTCTATAGCTCCACATCTCAAATGCTTCGATTCTCTTCTGTTCCGGTTTTCCCACAGTCCATGTTTCACTACCATGCAATGCTGTACTCCAGACGTACATCCTCAGAAATTTCTTCCTCAAATTAAGGCCGGTATTTGATATTAGTAGACTTCTCTTGGCCAGAAATGCCTTTTTTGCCATAGCGAGTCTGCTTTTGATGTCCTCCTTGCTCCTTCCGTCATTGGTTATTTTACTGCCTAGGTAGTAGAAATCTTAACTTCATTGACTTCGTGACCATCAATCCTGATGATAAGTTTCTCGCTGTTCTCATTTCTACTACTGCTCATTACCTTCGTCTTTCTCCGATTTACTCTCAAACCATACTGTGTATCATTAGACTATTCATTCCCTTCAGCAGATCATTTAATTCTTCTTTCACTCAGGATAGCAACGTCATCAGCGAATCGTATCATTGATATTCTTTCACCTTGTATTTTAATTCCACTCCTGAACCTTTCTTTTATTTCCATAATTGCTTCCTCGATGTACAGATTGAAGAGTAGGGGCGAAAGGCTACAGCCTTGTCTTACACCCTTCTTAATACGAGCACTTCGTTCTTGATCGTCCACTCTTATTATTCCCTCTTGGTTGTTGTACATATTGTATACGACCCGTCTCTCCCAATAGCTTATCCCTAATTTTTTCAGAATCTCGAACAGCTTGCACCATTTTATATTGTCGAACGCGACGTCGACAAATCCTATGAACGTGTCTTGATTTTTCTTTAGCCTTGCTTCCATTATTAGCCGTAACGTCAGAATTGCCTCTCTCGTGCCTTTACTTTTACTAAAACCAAACTGATCGTCACCTAGCGCATTCTCAATTTTCTTTTCCATTCTTCTGTATATTATTCTTGTAAGCAGCTTCGATGCATGAGCTGTTAAGCTGATTGTGCCATAATTCTCGCACTTGTCAGCTCTTGCCGTCTTCGGAATTGTGTGGATGATGCTTTTCCGAAAGTCAGATGGTATGGCGCCAGACTCATATATTCCACACACCAACGTGAATAGTCGTTTTGTTACCTCTTCCTCTAATAATTTTAGAAATTCTGATGGAATGTTATCTATCCCTTCTGCCTTATTTGACCGTAAGTCCTCCAAAGCTCTTTTAAATTCCGATTCTAATACTGGATCCCCTATCTCTTCTAAATCGACTCATGTTTCTTCTTCTATCACATCAGACAAATATTCACCCTCATAGAGGCTTTCAATGTATTCTTTCCACCTATCTGCTCTCTCTCCTCTGCATTTAACAGTGGAATTCCCGCTGCACTCTTAATGTTACCACCGTTGCTTTTGATGTCACCAAAGGTTGTTTTGACTTTTCTGTATGCTGAGTCTGTCCTTCCGACAATCATATCTTTTTCGATGTCTTCACATTTTTCCAGCAGCCATTTCGTCTTAGCTTCCCTGCACTTCCTATTTATTTCATTCCTGAGCGACTTGTATTTCTGTATTCCTGATTTTCCCGGAACATGTTTGTACTTCCTCCTTTCATCAGTCAGCTGAAGTATTTCTTCTGTTACCCATGGTTTCTTCGCAGCTACCTTCTTTGTACCTATGTTTTCCTTCCCAACTTCTGTGATGGCTCTTTTTAGAAACGTCCATTCCTCTTCAACTGTGTTGCCTACTTCGGTATTCCTTATTGCTGTATCTATAGCGTTAGAGAACTTAAAAACGTATCTCATCATTCCTTAGAACTTCCGTATCCCACTTCTTAGCGTATTGATTCTTCCTGACTAATGTCTTGAACTTCAACCTACTCTTCATCACTACCATATTGTGATCTGAGTCTATATCTGCTCCTGGGTACGCCTTACAATCCAATATCTGATTTCGGAATCTCTGTCTGACCATGATGTAATCTAATTGAAATCTTCCCGTATCTCCCGGCCTTTTCCAAGTATACCTCCTCCTCTTGTGATTCTTGAACAGGGTATTCGCTTGACCAGAAATCCTTGTCTTCCTTCCACTTCACTTCACTGACCCCTACTATATCCAGATTGAGCCTCTGCATTTCCCTTTTCAGATTTTCTAGTTTCCCTACGACGTTCAAGCTTCTGACATTCCACGCCCCGACTCGTAGAACATTATCCTATCGTTGATTATTCAATCTTTTTTTCATGGTAACCTCCCCCTTGGCAGTCCCCTCCCGGAGATCCGAATGGGGGACTATTCCGGTAACTTTTGCCATTGGAGAGATCATCATGACACTTCTTCAACTACAGGCCACATGTCCTGTGGATATACGTTACGCGTCTTTAATGCAGTGGTTTCCATTGCCTTCTGCAACCTCATGTCGTTGATCATTGCTGATTCTTCCGTCTTTAGGGGCAATTTCCCACCCCTAGGACAAGAGAGTGCCCTGAACCTCTATCCCCTCCTCCGCCCTCTTTGACAATGCTGTTGGCAGAATGAGGCTGACTTCTTATGCCGGAAGTCTTCGGCCGCCAATGCTGATTATTCATCAAAATTTAGGCAGTGGCGGGGATCGAACCCGGGACCTAAGACGTTTTGATTATGAATCAAAGACGCTACCCCTAGACCACGGGTAAACATGTATATCTTTCATGTACTTATCAATAATGCAATGTTTGCAAATTCTCTGATATCTACACAGAAATCAAAGATCATCACTCAGGTTTTAGATGCTTTTGTTTCAGTCGTTATTCTTACCATGAAGGAATGAACTACCGTAGTTATCTTGTCATTATAAGTCACATAATATCTTCTGTGAAATTTGCTTACCTATAATAATAAGTAACATTATTTTTCTACGAAATTGTGGAAATACAGGCTTCCTAGTTACAGAACTGACACTGAAAGGTAAGTTTCCTGCCTCAAGTACATAATTTTTTTACGAGCACATTTTGTACATCCATATTTATGTTCTCCTCGCAGATCTTAAATCGGAATTAAAGGAGGCTGCGATAACTACATATTTAAATAACATTTATAAATATATTTGCAATTTTCATTGTATGTAATCACAATAATTTCATAGAAAGAAACAGTTAGTAGTATATCTGCCTGATATGCCCTTTCTAAGATCATACTCTAAATGTCACACTCGTTTTGCAATGAAATTCTTCCAGGACTTTATTATAATATATAGCTTTCTTCATCCCAGTGCAAGTTCAGAACGACGTGTTACTAGACATAGCCTTATTAAGAGAAATGTATAATTTCTTGCCCTCTGTTATTTCAGAAAACTATTAATAGCTATTGTGATATACACTGTGCTATTTTCTGTCACAATTAAAATTACTTCGAATATAGTAAAACAAAAAATAGTCGTAAACCATGTCTCCGGTTTCCCACTGTGGATGTGAAGGAACTAACACACCAATCATATTAATCATGAGCGACAATGCAAAGGCTAAATATTTCGAGAAAGAATACCAGCGCCACGAAGCTATCATGAAGTAGGAGACTGAGAGAACAATAATAAACTGGTTTGAAAAGTAGTGACGAAAACATTTATCGAGAGCCTAAGACAACCACCTCTAGGGAACCGTATGACAGCTAGGCCGAGACTTACACGGCAAGGGAGAAAACTGATACAACTGACAAAATTAAAAGTTCGGCTTGTGGTGCTACTCAAAAATAAATTATTGTAAAACGTATGTATACTCCATTTTATTAATTGTTTTTATTTGCTTTCTCCCCACTTTAAAAGAAATGACTAAGTGTTTTACTGATTTGTACATTGGCAAAACGTCTGATGCAAATAACGATGCGATGTGGAGTGCTCTGTCCCCAATCATTCCGTGACGTATCCACAAATTTCAGTAAATAGACATGGGAACACTCGCATGTAAACCGTCATGAGCCGTGCAACGGGTAGCTTATTGTAACCTACTGGACTAAATACTGTCAATGGCGCTTTGCGAGACTTTCGATCAGGATGTGTTTGAATCACAGCATCAGAGTCTAGTTGCCTTGCCAAACATTCAGTTGTCAACTTTCCCAAATCTGTGGGACGTTTTTGATGCTTAGTTGATCTGAGACAATATTTAACACGACTCAGAGTGCTGATAAAATAGCTACACATACATTCGGAAAGAAGCTTAAAATGAAAAAAATGGCTCTGAGCACTATGGGACTTAACTACTGAGGTCATCAGTCCCCTAGAACTTAGAACTACTTAAACCTAACTAACCTAAGGACATCACACACATCCATGCCCGAGGCAGAATTTAAACTTACGACCGCAGCAGCAGAGCGGCCGGCTTAAAATTTTAAGGTAGTGTGTGCTATTCAAGAGTTCCAGTTGTTCCAAAATAATGTATTGAAAATTTTGAGTTTGAAATGTTTTCAGATATTTAATTTCTTCTTCTAAATATGTTGTGAGATCATTATGGCATTCATACTTAAATAACTCGCATACCTCAGCGACCTGATCGTCAGTCATCTCTGAATATTTCTATAAAACCCAAATTTTTCATTTAAAAACTTCATTCTTTCACACTCAGTTCTCAGGTTAAACATTAGATTGTCAATAATGGCATAAATTACATTTTTCTTGAATAAATCTTCTGAATTCACAACTGTCACTTCATTCCTGGTTTCATCATGAAATGATTTCCTCTTCTTAGCATGCATTTCCGGAAATGCAAGATCAAAATCAACTGCACTGACAACAACTTTGTATCACAGAGAATGACTGTCCGAGTTTATCGTGAAGATATTTTAAGTCATTTAATAAGCTCTCAGAATGTCTTACCTCAACATCGATGGTAGTATTAACAGCTTGTAATCAATTGTGATCAATTGCTGCCAACAACTTTAGCTAAATTGATATCATAATTAAGCACTTGAATGATCTCATATAACTGAAATCACCTCGTACCGCAGAATACATTTCATCTGACGAATTTGACGAATTTTTGAGAGATTCATCAGTAATGATAGCCTTATCCAGCAGAGTTGTAATATGTATTGCAGCGTCAACCCGAGCTCTCCAACGAGTATCAGACGTGGAAATGTAAAGAACTCCCAACACACTGTTTCAGAATGTGTCAGCGTTGTGGACTTCTACCGAATAGGTTGCTAGGAAGTTGAGTCACTCCGAAAACAAGTAGCTGCTTCATGGCAACTATCAGCTGGATAAACTCCACGTAAAGCTACGACAAGCAAACGTAGGAAATTTTGCCCAGTGATTTCACTGAAGAAAATTTGTCTGAGCTCCTTTATAAGACTCTCTTATATTACTTCCGTTATTATAACCTTGTCCGCGGCATTTACTGATAGTAACAATGTTTCACAAAGATTGATCGTATTAAACTTTCAATAACATCACTCGTTTTCTATTTACAATTTACGAATTCCAAAACTATTCACTCATTTCATATTTATCAGTTTCCTTCTTGAAGTAAAATAACGCAGGATGAATTTTGTTTGTTAAGTACGATATGAATCAGGAGCTGCTTCAACAGTAAATGAATAACACTTTTCATTTTCTCTCTGTTCCAAAGGAAAGTGAAGGAAGATTGGGTTTAACGTCCCGTCGACATCGAGGTCATTAGAGGTGGAGCACAAAATCGAACTGAGTCAAGGATGGAGAAGGAAACCTGCCGTGCCATTTCAAAGGAACCACACCGACATTTTCCTGGAGTGGTCTAGAAAAATCACGGGAAACCTAAATCTCGATGGGAAGACGCGGGTTTGAACTGTCGTCCTCACGAAAGCGAGCCCAGTGAGCTAACCACACCGTCACCTCGCTCGTTTCTCTGTTTCAAAATAGCGCCTCCGACCTGATGGGTACAACTAGAAATACATTCATTCTGGATATGACTTGATAGATAACGCTGAGCTGAACGTCGTTGGCCAAGAGATACTGTCACATCAAGTAAAAGAGTTCCCATGCAAGTTGGATATTCTTTGGAACAAAAGAAGAATATTACCTATGTAGCCATGTAAGTAGGCTGTTTATATTTTTTTATCGGTAACGCCACGTAGCGCTTTGTATCAAAATCACTGGCTGTGCTGTGTGCAGTCTGTGGCTTGTTGGCATTGTTGTAATACTCGCCATTGTAGCGTTGGGCAGTTGACTGTTAACAGCGCGTAGCGTTGCATAGTTGGAGGTGAGCCGCCAGCAGTGGTGGATGTGAGGAGAGAAATGGCAGAGTTTTGAAATTTGTAAGACTGGATGTCATGAACTGCTACAGGGTGTTTCAAAAATGACCGGTATATTTGAAACTGCAATAAAAACTAAACGAGCAGCGGTAAAATACACCGTTTGTTGCAATATACTTGGGACAACAGTACATTTCCAGGCGGACAAACTTTCGAAATTACAGTAGTTACAATTTTCAACAACAGATGTCGCTGCAAGTGATGTGAAAGACATAGAAGACAACGCAGTCTGTGGGTGCGCCATTCTGTACGTCGTCTTTCTGCTGTAAGCGTGTGCTGTTCACAACGTGCAAGTGTGCTGTGAACAACATGGTTTATTCCTTAGAACAGAGGATTTTTCTGGTGTTGGAATTCCACTGCCTAGAACACAGTGTTGTTGCAACAAGACGAAGTTTTCAACGGAGGTTTAATGTAACCAAAGGACCGAAAAGCGATACAATAAAGGATCTGTTTGAAAAATTTCAACAGACTGGAAACGTGACGGATGAACATGCTGGAAAGGTAGGGCGACCGCGTACGGCAACCACAGAGGGCAATGCGCAGCTAGTGCAACAGGTGATAAAACAGCGGCCTCGGGTTTCCGTTCGCCGTGTTGCAGCTGCGGTCCAAATGACGCCAACGTCCACGTATCGTCTCATGCGCCAGAGTTTACACCTCTATCCATACAAAATTCAAATGCGGCAACCCCTCAGCGCCGCTACCATTGCTGCACGAGAGACATTCGCTAACGATATAGTGCACAGGATTGATGACGGCGATATGCATGTGGACAGTATTTGGTTTACTGTCGAAGCTTATTTTTACCAGGACGGCTTCGTCAATAAACAGAACTGGCGCATATGGGGAACCGAAAAGCCCCATGTTGCAGTCCCATCGTCCCTGCATCCTCAAAAAGTACTGGTCTGGGCCGCCATTTCTTCCAAAGGAATCATTGGCCCATTTTTCAGATCCGAAACGATTACTGCATCACGCTATCTGGACATTCTTCGTGAATTTGTTGCGGAACAAACTGCCTTAGACGACACTGCGAACACCTCGTGGTTTATGCAAGATGGTGCCCGGCCACATCGCACGGCCGACGTCTTTAATTTCCTGAATGAATATTTCGATGATCGTGTGATTGCTTTGGGCTATCCGAAACATACAGGATGCGGCGTGGATTGGCCTCCCTATTCGCCAGACATGAACCCCTGTGACTGCTTTCTGTGGGGACACTTGAAAGACCAGGTGTACCGCCAGAATCCAGAAACAATTGAACAGCTGAAGCAGTATATCTCATCTGCATGTGAAGGCATTCCGCCAGACACGTTGTCAAAGGTTTCGGATAATTTCATTCAGAGACTACGCCATATTATTACTACTCATGGTGGATATGTGGAAAATATCGTACTATAGAGTTTCCCAGACCGCAGCGCCATCTGTTGTTGACAATTGTAACTACTGTAATTTCGAAAGTTTGTCTGCCTGAAAATGTACTGTTGTCCCAAGCATATTGCAACAAACGGTGTATTTCTATCGCTGCTCGTTTAGTTTGTATTGCCGTTTCAAATATACCGGTCATTTTTGATACACCCTGTATGTACGTTGTGACTTTTGAACACTATTGAGGTAAATACATTGTTTGTTCTCTATCCAAATCTTTCATTTGCTAACTATGCCTATCAGTAGTTAGTGCCTTCAGTAGTTTGAATCTTTTATTTAGCTGGCAGTAGTGGCGCTCGCTGTATTGCAGTAGTTCGAGTAACGAAGATTTTTCTGAGGTAAGTGATGTGTGAAACGTATAGGTTAATTTAGTCAGGGCCATTCTCTTGTAGGCATTACTGAAAGTCAGATTGCGTTGCGCTAAAGAAATACTGTGTGTCAGTTTAAACACAGTTTTGTATAATTGTTCAAAGGGGACGTTTCAACCAGAGGATCAGCACATCCTTCATGTAATTTCACTTCTTCACTTTTATTCCTCTTCCAGGACAATTAGATAGAAATACTGTATAAATATTTTATTTTGTGTTTACTCTTGAATCCAAAATATTTTCGTTACCCTTGTTTCACGTGTAAAATCACCTTGTGACGGAAGCCGAAGTGCCTTCTCTTTGAATGTTATAAGCAAACCTACCAAATTATAACGACGTTTCACAGCTGTTGCCGTATATATTTGGAAGGGAAAATTTTTTAGCTAAGGTTTTTAACAACACTTAAGAAAACCGCATTTTCAACTCCATCGCAAGGTGGGTTTAGTACACGATGTCTCAAGAAAATACGAGTATAGTGCTTTCTAGATTAAACTTGAAATAGAATTGTACAAAGCGTGGCGTTTAACGGGTGATGAGACACCTTGGAAATTATAGTTCTTGCATTTATTTGTACGTTCGGCATCAACACTGTAATTTCTATCGCTAGCTAGTATACAAAATACAAAGAAATATACATTCTTCTCATCTATATTCTGAACATTAATATATACTTATTATCGGCAATATATGCTCATGCTCGTAAATTAAGTATAAGGCTGCTACATGGTGAAATAACGCTCTACTGGGCGGTTTGCGGGTTTAAATCACCTCGGGGTATGACCATGCGGTGCATTTGACCTGCGGTCGTCGCATGGTGGCTCTGGCAGCAGTCCACATACGCAGACGTGTGTTGGTGTATGTCAGAGTACGGTGCAACGGTTTCAGACGTGCTAATGGTTTCTGTGTATTGAAAATGGCTCAAACAACACATATTGATGACGTTATGAGGAGTAGAATACTAGGGATACTGGAGGCTGGTCAAACACAGCAGGTCGTAGCACGGGCCCTCTGTGTGCCACAAAGTGTGATCTCAAGATTATGGCAACGATTTAAGAAGACAGGAAACGCGTCCAGGCGCTACAGTACGGGACGCCCACAGGCTACAACACCACAAGAAGATATCTCACCATCAGTGCCCGCAGACGGCCACGGAGTACTGCAGGTAGCCTTGCTCGGGACCTTACCACAGCCACTGGAACAGTTATCTCCAGACACACAGTCTACAGACGACTGAACAGACGTGGTTTATTCTCCCAGAGACCTGGAAGGTGTATTCCACTGACCCCTGGTCACAGGAGAGCCCGTAAAGCCTTGTGCCAAGAACACAGTACATGGTCATTGGAACAGTGGTCCCAGATTATGATCACGGACGATTCCAGGTATAGTCTGAACAGTGAATCTCGCCTGATTTTCATCTGGCGTGAACCAGGAACCAGATACCAACCCGTTAAGGTCCCTGAAAGGGACGTGTAAGGAGGTAGTGGTTTGATGGTGTGGGGAGGGATTATGAGTGGTGCACGTACACCCTTGCATGTCTTTGACAGAGGAACTGTAACAGGTCATGTGTATCGGGACGTTATTTTGCACCAGTGTGTCCGCCTTTTCAGTGGTGCAGTGGGTCCCACACTCCTCCTGATGGATGATAACGCACGGCCCCACCGAGTTGACATCGTGGAGGAGTACCTTGAAGCACAAGATATCAGGCGAATGGAGTGGCCTGCCTGCTCTCCAGACCTAAACCCCATCGTGCACCTCTGGGACGCTCTCGGTCGACGTATCGCTGCACATCTTCACACCCCTACGAAACTTAAGGAGCTCCGACAGTCACTGGTGCAAGAATTGGAGGTTATACCCTAGCAGCTGCTCTACCACGTAATCCAGAGTATGCCAACCCGTTTTGCGACCTGTGTACGTGTTCATGGTGATCATATCCCATATTGATGTCGGGGTACATGCGGAGGAAACGGTGGTGTTTTGTAGCACATGTGTTTCGGGACGGTTTTCTCAACTCATCTCTAATACCGTGGACTCACAGATCTGTGTCGTGTGTGTCCCCTACGTGCCTATGCTATTAGGTCCAGTTTTGTGTAGTGCCACGTTGTGTGGCACCACAGTCTGCAATTATCCTTAATTTATGAGCATGAGTGTATTTCGGAAGAGAGAAGAAACTGGACCTCCCCATTAAGAGGATCATAGAAATGCTACTATATACCAACATGGAGTACACGGCTGAAAACCTTACCAGACCCTCTTCCCTGCATGATAAAAGGTGCAAAGCACTCTGCGGCTAAATGGCCCTGCGATATCACGCCAACTCTCCCTCAAAACTGGACGACACCCTTCTTTTCGCTAGGATCACTTCCATCTTTCGGATGTTGTGTCAGCTCACAGTACAGTATTGTGTTAAGCTTAATGGCAAGATACCGTGATCCACTGACAAGTTTGGATATTATCCTTTCCAAAACGCCTTGGCGGCATTGAGCAAAGTGGCAGGATCTCAGTATACTGCGATCGAATTATCGATACGGCCAAGTGATATCCTGTCCCCAAATGAGCCAGAAACCACAGAATAGTCCAGTCGCAGGGGCCATTTTAAGTGAATTCGCACTGCGATGATAAACGTTTATAATATGCTTAGTTTTACCCACTCGACATCTAATGCGTGGGGTTCAGGGTAAAACGAACATGTTTTATAAGAGAAAGATGTTAAAGAACTGAAGATGACAGCAATGACTTTAGAAGCCCGTCGTCTTAAATTTTTTATTCTCTCTTGGCTTTTCAATGGTTTTTAGTAATTTACCGACGCCTTCAGACACCTGCGCGCAGCGACTGGCAACCGCACCCATCCATCCAACACGGCAGTCGCCACTATCGAAGAATACCAAACACAGTAAACTGCCTTTTGAAGACGGCTACTAATGTGGAATCCATCGATGTAAGAATCAAGCGTCGTTCAGAATACGCTACAAATCGCTTCCGCACTTACATTACTAACAAAAATGGAAATGGTTTGGCACCAATGGTCCAGAGGTAGCGTCTTTGATTCGTAGTAATAAAGTCCTTGACCCCGGGTTCTAACCCCACCACATCTTGAATTTCGAATAAAAATAATCGGGAATGGCAGGCCGAAGACCTCCGGCCTAAGAAGTCACCCTTACTCAACCAACGGCCTTGTCAAAGGGGGGAGAGGAGTTTACAGAGGTTCAGGGCACATTCTTGTCCTTGTAATGGGAAACTGCCGAAGAATCAGCAATGATCAAAGCCCTGAGGATGCAGAAGACTGCTGCATTATAGACACATAATGTATATCCACACGACATTTAGCCTGTATTGGAAAGCTGGAATTTTGGCTAAAGATTCCAACTAGTCCCCCATTCGGATCTCCGTGAGCTAACTGCCAAGAAGGAGGTGACCATGAGAAAAGGATGGAACACCCAACCAAAGTAAAATGTTCTACGAGTCGAGATGTGGAATGTCTGAAGCTTGAACGTGGTAGGGAAGCTAGAAAATCTGAAAATTGAAATGCTAAGGCTCAATCTACATGTGATGAGATCAGTGACACGAAATTGAAAGAAGACAAGGATTTCTGGTCAGATGATCATAGGGTGATATCAACACCGACAGAAAATTTTATAAGTGGAGTAGAATTTTTTATGAGTGGGAACGTAAGGCACAGGGGGAGCTACTGTGAACAGTTAAGTGGTAGTGTTGTTCTCATCAGAATCGACAGCAACGCAACACAGACAACGATAGTTGAGGTGTACTCGCCGTCGCAAGCCGATTATGAAGAGACACAGCAGATATATGACGATGCTGAAAGGTAATTCAGTACGTAAAGGGAGATGAAAATCTGATAGCCATGGGGCACTGTAAAGCGGCTATGGAGGAAGGAGTACAGAAAACGGATACGAGAGAATGTGGACTTGGTACTATGAATGAGAGAGGTAAGAGACTGAGTTCCACAGTAAATTTCAGCTAGAAATGACGAATATTCTCTTCAATAATCACAAGAGGAGGACGTACACTTAGAAAGGGCCGGAAGAGGCGGAAGGATTTCAGTTAAAACACATCATGTATAGAGACCCCCTTCCTAATTGGTCTCCTGGACTGTGATATAACTGAACGTGATCGAGTGTGCCTAACGAAATTTAACAGTGAGCAAGGATATCGACATCGACGGAAAATAGTACCGGTTAGTAGAAGGGAAGTGTACGACAGCTCCTTCTGAAGGAAAAATCTACCCTAAACCTAATCTAAACACTCATTTTGAAATGGGTGGAATATAGTGCAATCACTCATGAACCATGCAGGGGGAAATGGGTATTACGTAATATTTAATACAAAAAATTACTGACAGTACAAAAAAATACTGATTAGCTAGAAAGAGGATAGTTAAGCAGTCGCCAGCCCATTAGGGCGATGAATCTCCTGAATGTTAGGAAAGGTGATGACAAAGAAATTTTAGCAAATAATCACTGGCAAGGCAACAGAAGGTTGTCACGCTTTTCCTCGACGCAACAGTCCACGAGAAAATAAATAAATCAGAAAGCGCTGAGTTTGTAGTTACTTATTATGAAATATTGAATTTTGAGAGAAAAGTTAACGAAGTTACAGGTTAAATAAATGACTGGCTGTAGCTAAAACTTTGCTATGTAATAAATGACTTTCATTAATCTCAGTGTAACGTAATGCAAAATTTAGAAAAAGGCAAGCAATTTGCTTTTGATTATTGAAGCATGGAATTGCATTTACTTTAAGCTAAAGAGCAACTGACTTTATTTTTAATATATTAACAATGTAATGCATTCCAAGCCAGCAGAAGTCGGTCGCGAAGCTAAATACAGAATACATGAAATTGCGCACTCTTCATTTGTGCTAGATCTTCAGTTACTAGTATTTCCAGTGAAATTTTACGTTACTTTAAGTGAATGAAGTTAATACCCAAATTTGCAAATTAGTTAAGCCTCTGTTATGCAACACAAGAATATACTGCTACTGAGGCACAAAATTTAGACTGAAACTAGTCATTAGTATACAGACAAACCGTTAGTAATTAGTTAATCAATTTTAATTTTTTACTACACTCTTTGATTACATGGACAGGAAACAATGTCTGAGAACAATGACAACATAGCTTAGGCGTACTTTATGAAAGAAATGCCATTGGCTAATTCCTTTACAATAATAGCTACACTTTGTCATTTAGCAGTCTTACGACATTGTAGCTGTGCGGACGGTGAACAATGTAGCCGACACAGTGTTGAGCTGCTACTGTTGCTGCTGCTGGTTGAGAACCACGAGTCATCTCCAGAAATACGAATAATTATGTGACAGGCAATAGTTAGAACTCCAGCTTCCTCCGCCTGTTCACTCCTACCGTGCTCTCTATACTCTCGGGTTAACGAATCAGGTGCGCCTGCACTGGTGCTATCAGAGCTGCACAACGCGTCTGTGGGAGCGTCCAACAAACTCTTACGCGGTCTTTCACGACTCAAGCTCCTCTACTACCTCTCTGCTAGCAGCGCGACAGACACTTTCCATACGGAACAGCTACTGCCATTTCGTCGTTGTTATCAATACATTTAAATAAATTCCCCTTGCCTATTACCAGCAATTTACAATACTTATATTATAATTACTATCAATTATAAACAGCCAGAAATAAATACGAGTACACTACTGGATCCATTATACGAGGGTGAGTCAAATGAAAACCTTAAATTTGTAACAACAAATCGAAATTTTGCGTCATTATTCTCTAAGTTGGTAAGCGTGCTACAAACAGCGTGCAGAATGGCCTGTAGGTGGCAGCATAGTGCAGATGCACATATACCGTCCAGTATCAGTAAAAAGATGGTCGCCTCACTTGCGACTTGCACCAGGGAAGAACAGCGTTCTGTTATCCGGTTTTTGCATAGTGAAGGTGTGAAACCTATTGAAATTCATCGACGAATGAAGGTTCAGTGCGGTGATGCATGTCTGTCACAGCAACAAGTCTACGAATGGAGTAGGAAGTTCGCAGATGCTGTGACTTCAGTGGAAGATGCTCCTCGTCCAGCTCTGGCATAACGAGTTGTGACTCCACATAACATTGCAGCAGTTGAAGCCATAGTGTGACACTGAATGACATTGCAGCATGTTTACAGATTAGTCGTGGGTCAGCACACCACATTATGCATGATGTTCTCCTGTTTCACAGTGTCTGCAAGATTGGTGCCACGGCAGCTGACTCTTGAAATGAGAGAACAACGTGTTGATGCTTGTGAAGAACTTCTTCGGCGCTTTGAACGAGAAGGTGATGGCTTCCTTGCAAGAATCGTTACCGGGGTTCACTTCCTCCAACTGGAAACGAAGAGAGCGAGCAAGGATGGTGCTATTCCTCATTACCAAAACCAAAGAAGTTTCGAACAGAACAATCAGCAGGGAGGGTTATGCTGACTCTCTTTTGGGACAAAAAAGGTGTCATTTTGGAGCATTAAATGCTTAGAGGGACCACTGTCACCAGTGCATCATACACCGATCTCCTAAAAATCATCTGCGGCCTGCAATCAAATCAAAGCGACGTGAATTGTTGTCAGCAGGTGCCCTTTTGCAACATGACAATGCAAGGCTCCACACTGTCCGTACAACAGTTGCAACAATCACAGACCTGCATTTTGAGCATCTTCCTCATCCACCATACTCACCAGACCTTGCCCCAAGTGATTTCCATATGTTTGGACCACTCAAAGACTCAATGGGAGGAAAGAAGATCCGTTCTGATGAAGAGGTACGCCCCGCGGTGCATGTGTAGTTGCGCGGACTACCAAAAGAATTTTTTCTAAAGGAATTTATGCACTTTGTAAGCGCTGGAGGACTTGCAATGAGCGTGGGGGAGATTATGTTGAAAAGTGATACAGCTTTGTACCACTTCTGCACAATAAATAATATTTTTAAAAAAATATTAAGGTTTCCATTGACTCACCCTCGTATATGAAAAATAGTTCCTGTAATAAAAGCTGCAGATTAAGAAACATTAGTACAGTACAAGTTATCAAGATATATAAAACGCCGAAAAATTTTGGTTGGTGCAGAAGGTATTTTACCTGCATTTTCGGTGTTAAGTGTGCCCCACGTCCCATGAGTTTTTTCCTGTAGGGAAACAGAGTCAGGGAATGGCCGAAGAAATACAAACTGAAATGCAGATGCGTAAATGCATTCAGTTTTGTCTACATAAATTACGTTAATCACTCATTAAGCTACTCATTAACTATCATAATTATGTGTGGGCAAGTAATTATCATGACAAACTGTGTCATTATAACTCAAATCATCATAGTGTACCATACCATATTTCAAACAACAAAATAGTATATTTCAAAAAATCATTACGTTTGAAATGAAAATTTCATGTCATTACTGTACAAGAAAACGTAAGCAACGTAGATCATCATAAACAAAACAATAAGTAAAAGGATAAGAAACAAGATAACAAATACATCAAAGCTTTATACTGGTTATGTCTAAAAGAAGAACCTCGCGTTACACACGTGTATTTACAAAGGACGCGGCAACAGAACCCGCAGCCACTCAGTCCAGACAGGGCACTGTTACGTGTGCCACAGCGGCACGCTTGATCTCTCTGTTTGTGCAGTGGCATTCCAGAACGTCCACCTGCCTTGCATTCTTTGGAAGCTCACTCCAGAGTAATCTGAAGGAGTCCTTATATTTATATCACAGTGGATAACTCAAAACTACGCATGTTCCCAAGCATACACAAACTTATAAGTTGACTGAGTTATCGATATTCACTTATGTCACGGTATAAAAATTTTTTTACAGCATTTTATTTACAAACTTACAAATGATACACATACAGAGTGACATTTATACGCATTGCCCATTGGTTGGGGTTTTCTTTCGTTTCAGCTGCTTTCAGAACATCTACTCTGTAAGCTAAATTTTTCGTTATACTTCCTGCAATTCGTTGATAACCGTCTGGTCCAAGAAATGAATTTGGAATAAATTTTTAAAATTAAAATAATAATTAAATTTTTCACTGCAAATTCTTCTCAGATTAATCAGTTCTTGATTGATACAACTTAAACGCAACGATGTTGCCAGAATTGTCAGAAGTAGGAAAAGCTAAACAATAAGCGCTAGTGTAAGATATACTGACAATCTTAAATCGTGTATTATAAATAAACCTTAATTTTGAAATCTCTGTAGCAGTCTCGCTAGATTTCTAGTTCGCTATAACGAGAACGAGGCCACCAATTGCAAATTTAGCAAGCAGAGCTTTCGCATTATGACGCCGCATTCGCGCCGCTGCTTTCTTTTTCATTTCCTCTCGTAAGCGTTCATTCTTCACCTCAATGTCAATACTAACACGCGGAGGGAAATCGAATATCTCTTACACCAAACTCTTAGACTTAGCTACGGTCGCAAGTTCGAATCCTGCCTTGGGCATGGATGTGTGTTATGTCAGGTTAGTTAGGTTTAAGTAGTTATAAGTTCGAGGGGACTGATGACCTCAGACGTTAAGTCCCATAGTGCTCAGAAGAATTTGAACCATCTTAGACTTATGGTCTAATAGGATTTCGTCTGAAGTAAATCTGTAGATTTGTGCGTCAAAGCATTCATTATCTTTTCAAAATAGTTTATATATGTGCTCCACGCTCTGTGATTGTAATGACAATATGTTCGTCCCCAGGTCACTCATATCGTTCCGCTGGATTTCCGGTCGGACAGTAGACCGAGATGAATTTCATTTCAACGCCATTTCTTTCCAAACATTCATTCCATAATTTGGAAGTAAACTGAGTCCCAAGATCGGAAAAAACTGTTTTTGGTTTGCCGATATGCAGAAAATTAACCATTTGCAAGTGTGTTATAAACCGCTTTAACTGTTGCCTTTCTTATTGGCTATAACTTCATGAACTTCGAAAGGCTTCTAGCAGTACTAATATGTACGCGAGATTACTTGAGGTCTTTGGTTAGGGGCCATATTCGTCCGTACTAACTAACTCTAGTACATCGTCAGGTCTTATGCTCTGTACAATCACGACAAGTTAAGTTGGTCACTTTCACCCTCTGACACTGTCACAAGTCTTTATCCTGTCTGTTATTCTCTTTAACACGTAAAATTCACAACCTCAGCCATTTTTTTGGTACAGTACAGGATATTGTTGCACATGCTGCAATACTATCACAACCTTTCTCCGTCTTTATTCTTTTCATGATAATTGGTCTTATTATTTTGGTGCTCACTTCGATGACGACGCTTATTTTTACGAATACTCTCGATCTTCTTTCGTCCTTCTACGACAGTGCAACCGCTATTCAGTTTTCTGGTTCTTTTTTCATAATTAAATTGCTGTAAATAAAGAGACTATCTTGTCAATCTTTCGTGCAGTAAACGACAGTCTTTGAGACAAGTGAGCGCTATATGGTTTGTATGAATTATCACTTTTAGGCCGCACTAGTAAACTTCAAATTTCTTGAACTCCATACGAATGCGAGACCTTCGTTCTCATAAATCGTATAGTTTCCCCCACTTTTCGTCAGCGTCCGACTTGCGAACGCAACCATCTGGTGTTCCTTGAGCCCTCCTTCTCCCATCTCCTGAAAAATTCCACACGTAAACCGTAATTTGAAGAATCCATTTCCATGTGAAATGGCAACGATAGGTCAGGATGGTAAAGTATGTTACTCTGTAACAACCCCCTATTCTGTGTCTCAAATTCCGCCTGACACTCGTTAACTCACACAACAGTGTATTCTTGCATAACAAGTTGTTTAAGTTTTTATCATTGAACGCTTGCAATTATCATTCTTTTGTCTAAATATTAAGCTTAACATCGTCTGTTGTAGATACAGACCACCCAAGCTGGCGGGGTGTCGTCAATTGATCATCATAATCTCAGGGTTTGAAATAGCATTTAAATGAATTGAAAGTTTGTCGCTTGATATTTGATTTTCACCCCGGACGAAAGAGGGTACATTACAATTGTAATGTACCCTCTTTTGTCCAGGGTGAAAATCAAATATCAAGCGACAAAATTTCAATTCATTTAAATGCTATTTCAAACCCTGAGATTGTGATGATCAATTGACGACACCTCGCCAGCTTGGGTGGTCTGTATCTACAGCAGACGATGTTAAGCTTAATATTTATACAAAAGAATGATACATCACAGAATACTAAAACTAATTAAAATACCTTACCTTTAGATGCTGAATTTGGTCTCATTGTCTTGATTCTCGCCATGGTGCGTTCCATCCATCTAACATTGTTAATATTAGGTCCGGGTCTTTGTGTGCTAATGAAAACTGGTACTCACTTTTTGTTTTACTATTGATTCTTCATTTTTATTAATTTAACTTTTTCACAATAATTTCCATCTTCATATCACATACTATTTATGATACTGTCTATATAAGACGACAGACTTCCTTCCGCACTCCCATCAACAGTCCACCTCACAAAACCACGCTCTCCCCACAACCATCCAACTCACAACCCCCTCCAACAGTCGCCTTAACAATGACCGACTCTGTACCTTTCACACACGAATGTCTTTGGCTCACACTGGTGCCAACATATTCTCCAGAAATAAACAAATAAAGTTCACATTATAGAATAATATAATAAAAAAGATTTGGGAAAAAAATTAAATACTACATACAATAATATTAAATTAAAAAATCATACAAATGATATTTGAGCACTGACCCTGCAAGGGCAGATGCGACTATAAGGGTGGTATCGCACTCTTCAGTAGTCCGTTACATTACACACACCCCTCGAGATTTCATGCAAAAGTATTTTGCAAGAGATCTCGACAGATACGCAAAGCAACGAACCATTGGTTTTTTGATGTAATTAATGTAATCTTCAATAGTTGTCTTCTCGTCTCTTTCTGCTGGTCTTCTCCTCTTGAAGTTGTCCCCTTAATCGCCTCATCTGTCAAATTATATCATGGTAATTTTTCTGAAATCATACAACACTTAATTAGTCACATATAAATACATTGGTATCTCACCCAGGATGCCTCTTCCCTACCATACAGGGTTTGATTACCAGAGTTCACTTACATATTTATATAATGATTGTACAAATATATTAGACACTAAAAGTAAGACATAAAAGAGATAAATGTGGTCTTATATCGACTTGGTTTTAACATCAGCTAAAAAGGTTATTTTCAATTTAGTTCAGACATCTACTGAGAAACATGTGGCTAATATTTTTTTGATGTAAAGAGTATCATTTGAACAATCTCAGTTAAATAAGCGTCTCAGCGTCCTCATATCAATACGTTTTCCATAATGTAATGTAAAATAGCTAAAAAGTGAGAGTTTAGAAATGGCAGTGCAATGGGATCATGTTAACCCAGCCATCATCTGTGGTATCATGCTTCACTTGTACATATGTATAAAATAATTCAAATGTACAAATTCAGAGGTGGCATTGCAGTGGGAATCTGTAAACCCCGTCAAATGTATTGGGAAAATACTTTTCTCACAAATATAAATTAAATAGTAATAAGGTGAATACATGAAAATACTACACAAAGTTTTGTGTTTCTCAGTTCCTGCATGTACTTTATCCTCTAATCCTAATCCACTCCATGCTGACACTCATCCAACCTACCCTTATCTCATATTCTGTGTCTATACAAAATCAATTTCTTTCAGAGTTAGTCAGTAAAACATAAATCTGCGGAGATACAGAGCTCCATCCACATAAAAGTGTTGTTGTTTTCTCAACTGATCAGAACAGAAACTAGCAATTGCTTTGTCAGGTCAGTTTTTCAATATAAGATAATAAAATAGCAAACACACTTCTAATCCTAAAATTCAAAGAAAATATAAATACATATATATGAAAATTCCCTCTACTCATGGCATAGGCAATTGTAATGCACCCTCTTTCGTCCGGGGTGAAAATGAAATATCAAGCGACAAACTTTCAATTCATTTAAATGCTATTTCAAACCCTGAGATTGTGATGATCAATTGACGACACCCCGCCAGCTTGGGTGGTCTGTATCTACAGCAGACGATGTTAAGCTTAATATTTAGACAAAAGAATGATACATCACAGAATACTAAAACTAATTAAAATACCTTACCTTTAGATGCTGAATTTGGTCTCATTGTCTTGATTCTCGCCATGGTGCGTTCCATCCATCTAACATTGTTAATATTAGGTCCGGGTCTTTGTGTGCTAATGAAAACTGGTACTCGCTTTTTGTTTTACAATTGATTCTTCATTTTTATTAATTTAACTTTTTCACAATAATTTCCATCTTCATATCACATACTATTTATGATACTGTCTATATAAGACGACAGACTTCCTTCCGTACTCCCATCAACAGTCCACCTCACAAAACCACGCTCCAACCGTCACCTTAACAATGTCCGACTCTCTACCTTTCACACACGAATGTCTTTGGCTCAAACTGGTGCCAACATATTCTCCAGAAATAAACAAATAAAGTTCACATTATAGAATAATATAATAAAAAGATTTGGACAAAATTAAATACTACATAAATTCTAGCTTTTTAATTGTTTTCTACTCTTCAGAGGTGGACAACTATTTATTGTCTCTACCTTCTGTGGATCTTTGATGATTCCTCCTGTAGTAATTACCTGACCAAGAAAGTTCGATTCTTGCTTCACAAACTCACACCTCTGCAGTTTTAGAGTCATTCCATCTTTGTGTAAAACAGTGAAAACCGTGTCTAAAAGATCACAATGCTCTTGCCATGTCGCATTTGCCAACAGCAAGTTGTTTATGTGCACCGTCAGTATGGAACTTCAGGCCACAACTAGTACTTTATCGACTCCCTGAGAAAGACAGACGCTGATATGTTCAGTCTGAATGGTAATTCATTCCGACTGGTAACACCTGCATGCACACAAAGAAGCAGTATATTTCCTAGACTCATTGTCAAGAGTTGCTAGTAGCCAATTGTGAGGTCGAGGCTGGTCATATATTGTACGTTAGGAAATCTTTGCAATATATCTTCCGTACTTTATGGTCTATCCGTTTCACGCTAAACAGCTTTGTTCAGAATACGTGCATCTACCATGATTCTGACACTACCACTCCTGTTTTCTACTACGCTCAAGGGATTGCTATAGGGACTTGTACTCCACTCTATACCATCCCATTCCAGCATTCGATCTGTTTCTTGTTGTACGGCCTCCCATTTGGATTGCAATACCGAGTATGGTCGTACAAAGAACTGTTCATGGGGTATTGCATTTAATTTGCACTCGTATACAGTAACAAATCCCGGTGTATTCGAAAACACGTTTTTATTTCTCATAATTATTGTCTTATTTCTGTTCAGGTGTAACATTTGGCACACCATCAACAATACTCTCTAATTCGTCTTCCAAACTATTGTCGACATTTATATTCTTCATCATGCAGATTCCATATTTCTGCCTAAACCAATCTCATCAGGACAAGTAACATTGTGAAAAGGTTGGTATTGACTACTCACATCACCACCTGTTTCATTGAAACTGCACACCATTCTTTCATTTTTGCAGCCCATTACTGTGCCACATTTCACTAACCAATCTAAGTCAATTATTACCTCGGTGCTCAAATCTGGCGCAATGATAGATTCATATTCAAATTGTTCCCCTTGAATTTCGAAACAAAAAAATATTTGTTGGGATCTTGGTTGGATACTCTTTCCAGTAGCAGCGATTATTTTAACACCAATTACGGGCATTATCACTACTCCTCTTCTTTCTTTTAATAAATCGAAATTTCTTCTGGACATAGCACTTAGTTGTTCCGCGGGATCTATTAAAAGGTACATTGGAGGCTGTGCATATCGGCGGTCACAATTATTTATCTACACTTATCTTATCTACACTTACCTGTGCCTAGTACTTGGTTTTCCTGTAACAAGTCCTTATCCATAGCAAGACCATTCCAGAAAAACCCGTCCGGTTCTGACTCCAATAGCGATTTATCTGAAAGTTTTTTTAATTTTCTGTTATTGGATATTCATAATTTCTGTCGGCCTGTTCAGCGGTTGTAGAAGTCGTTCTCACCCCAACACCTTTTTATCACATTCCCCGATAAACGAATCTTGTATTACCAACAGTTAGGTGTCAAGTCAGGTAAATTTTATTCAGGGAGATGCATCTTCTAAATTGCTTGGAGAATTATGCTTTGTTTCTGCTTCTGATTCTCCCTATCTCATGCCACCCTAACTAGACTGTATGACGCCATCCTTAACCTCGTAGATGCTATACTCTACATGGCCGTCAGTCAGAGATACCCGATAATCAACGACAAATTCGTCTTGTCCCTTTTCAGAAATTTCACCACGATTTTCCATAGGACCAGCTTCAGTGGGGTTGGCTACATCAAATACTACAACATTTGGACAAGCATGCCTCTTGGGAACAGAGCTTTCAGTTTCTTTATAAACGCTAATTTCTTGTGGGTTGAGAAGTGTCAAATATTAACCGCTCTCCTCGTTAGCACACTTCCTATACAGTCCTCCATAATTCTTCAGTTCATCGTATATCTGACCCAGCTACATCTCTTCGTGTTCCGCGCTACCCTGAGCGATAACAGAAGTTTTTTCCGATATTGGCTTCTTTAATTCCGCCGGTAAATCACACTGTATTGGAGCCTGCGGTGCCATTGTTTCTTTAACAGAGGCCGTCTGTTCCACAATGATCGGTACTCCACTTTCATCGGTATTGCAAAAAGTGATCGCTTTGTAGACTGCCATTTCATTTTCAATTATGGTTACAATGGCTGCGTTTGAAGCTCCGTCTTCTTGCACATTTTCCCGTCACTGATTTATCCAATCATATCTGTCATAGCGACGCTGCTTAGGCTTACTTCTGGGCCGCCAAGGTCTTCCCATGCTCAGCGGCCCCCAAACCGACGCTGCTAATAGTTTCCCTGGGCCCATTTGTATCTGGCTGTCGCAGTTGCTGATGTTGCTCCTGACTATAATCATTCTGCTGAGAAACATGTACCAAATCCACTTTACACTGGCCTCTGACATTTCTTCTATCATTGTTCCCCCTATACCACTTATTGTTATCGAGGTGTGAGTTACTATTAGCATGCTGGTGGTTACCATTATTGCATGGTTAGTCGTATTACGGTTGTTGCTGTTGTGGTAACTGCTGCTCTCAACACGACTCTTAAAATTTTCATGGTTACTGTGCCCATTCTCTGTATCTTCAACCTTTTCTAAGGATGCAGTAATTTTTCTGTAACTACATATGTCTTGCAATCATCTGGAAGCTTCTTCCACAACTCCCAGACAATCTCCGATTCTGTCCATCAATCACACAAATTTTCTAATTTGCGGATTCAATTTTTGCAAAATTCTTTCACTGAGGCGCTTGAGTTTGCGTCGTAGCATTTTGACACTAAGCTCTCCTGCTCTTGCTCCGACCAATATTATTTCAAGATGGCATTCTTAAACTCTTCAAAGCTCAAGTTCACAACATTGAGGTTTAAGCCCCATTGCTTGACCTCGCCCATTAACGGGCCAATCACACCTTTAAATTTTCTCTTAGCCGTCCACGATTGAGGCAATACCCTTTCGCAATTTTTAACAAAGTCGGTAGCATCCAGTCCACCCTGCTTTCTGATGGGATTGAAATGCTCCTCCTTCTCTAAGATTTCAGTATCATGTGCGTGGCATGACACATGGTGCAGCTTTTCGTGTAGTCTCTTTCCTAGTTCGGTTGCTTTTGGAAATACTTGACATGTGCTCGTCGCTAACGTTTAAACTTCCCTGTTTTTCTCTTCACACTTCGTCAGCTGTTTCTTCACTCTAGTAGCTATGAATGATACGAAAGTTTGAAAATTCGTAACCTTTTCCCTATCGTCTTCTCGCACTAATTCTGCCTCTTCAGTTACTTTATTTTCAGTAATTGGATCAACAGATTGTTCCAGTTTTTGTTTAATCCTCTATACTTCCGTTTCAAAATGACTATTTATATATGCTATTTTTGTATGCATCTCTGTCATGCCCTGCTTAAGATGACAGATTTCGGTATTCGTTACAACTTTTTATTTCTTGATTTTATCTAATTTCATTTTAACAACTCCAAAATTATTGTTAACAACCTTGATTGCTTTGTCATGATCATACATTTTACTTAATTGTGCATTAGTTTTACTGTTAACTGATTTGGACTGAGCATTAATTGATTCCCACTGAACATTAATTTTATTGATCAACGTGTTCAACGAATCGTTTATATTTCCAGGTGTTACTGGTCTTGACACTAATTCTGGTTCTTTCTTAATGGTTTCCTCGTATCCACAGTCAATTAATTTGGTTTTGGATTTTATTCCGAATTCCGTAGCACATGCAGATGCCAGAAATTCCATTTTTGTCAGTTTCTGTGTTTGAGCATCATCGGGTTCCATTGACAGCGTTCCCCTTTGTTCCATCGATTGTTCCCCGTTAAGTACAATCAAATTATCAAATGGTTCAAATGGCTCCGAGCACAATGGGAGTCACCAGTCCCCTGAGGTCATCAGTCCCCTAGAACGTAGAACGACTTATACCTAACTAACGTAAGGACATCACACACATCCATGCCCGAGGCAGGATTCGAACCTGTGACCGTAGCGGTCGCGCGGTTCCAGACTGTAGCGCCTAAAACCGTCGGCCACTCCGGCCGGCATCAAATTATCATGTTCATCATGTTGCCTTTATCGTTAATTAATGGAAGTTTACATCTCTCATTTCTACCACTAACAAGTGGTGGAAATGAGTACTACTTCATTCGTAGCAAAAGGGTTTAATTCGTTAAGAATCAGCGCAATGAAAAATTCGTGCCAAGAACAATACCAACTTGATGCTGTCCTTTCACTAGGGTCGCCACGTGTAGCCTCCCCCTTCCTAATCGGTCTACTGGATTGCAATATAATTGACAATGATCGCGCATCCCCAATGAAATTTAACGGTGAGCAAGTACATCGTAATCGAAAGAAAATAGCACCAGTTAGTAGGAAGAAAGTGTACAACAGATCCTTCTGAAGGAAGGATCTGTTCTAATCGTAATGTAAATACTAATTTTGAAATGGTGTGCAATATAATGCAATTAATCACGAGCCACACACGGGGAAAAGGGTACAACGTAAGATTTAATACAAAAAATAATGATAATACAAAAAATACTGAGTAGCTAAAAAGGGGATAATTAAACGGTCGCCAACCCACTAGGGCAATGTATCTCCAGACTCTTAAGAAAGGTAAAAAAAAAAAAGTAAATAATTACTTGCTTGGCAACAGAAGCTTGTCACGCTTTTCCACAACGCAACAGTTCACGAGAAAATAAATGAATCAGAAAGCATTGAGTTTGCAGTTACTTATTATGAAATATTAAATTTTTAAAGTAAAGTAAATGAAGGTACAGGTTAAATAAATGACTAGCTGCAGCTAAAACTTTCTTATGTAAAAAAATGAATTTCAATAGTCTCAGCGTAGCGTAACGCAAAATTTAGGAAAAGGCAAGCAACTTACGTTGGCTTACTGAAGGATTACGAGCGTCCAACTAACACTTCCGCACTCTTTCATGACTCAAGTTGCTCTGCTTCCTCTCCGCTTGCAGCGCGACAGAAACTCCCCATACGCAAAGATAAGCTACGGCACAGCTACTTCCCGTTCGTCGTTGCCATCGATGCATTTGAATAAATCTCCCTTGGCTGTTCACCAGCAATTTACAGTATTTATATTATAATTACAATCAGTTTGAGACAACCAGAAATAGATACATTATCACATCCATTACATATTAAATTTAGTTTCTGTAATAAAGGCTACAGACTCAGAATTAGAAATGCAGTGCAACTTATTAAATGATAACAAACACCGAAAAATTTTCGATGATGCAGAAAGCATTTCTAATTCATCTGAATTTTCGGTGTTACACATGATCAGAGTTTTCGAAATCAGATATCTGTTTTTATCACGTACACAGGAGCAAAGATATACTGAGACCACTATTTAGTAGTGATTAAGAGTAGATTGAAGTTTAAGAGACTGATCAGGAAGAATGAATGATACAAACAAGTGGGATGCGGAAGTAATAAGAAATCAATAGATATGCTTGAAGTTCTCTGCGGCTATAGATACTGAAATGAGGATTAGCTCAGTAGGCAGTTCAGTTGAAAAGGACTGTACCTTTCTAAAAGAACAATCACCGAAGTTGGGAAGAAAAGCATAGGTACAATGCGAATAAACCATGGGTTACAGAAGAAACACTTCACTGGATCGATGAAAGAAGGAAGTACAAACATTTTCAGGGAAGTTCAGGAATACAGAAATACAAGCCCCTTAGCAATGAAATAAATAGAAAGTATAGGAAATCTCTGTCGAAATGGGTGCATGAAGTGCATGAAAACTGTGAACAAAAAGAAAAAGAAATGACTGTCGGAAGGACTGATTCTGCATACAGAAAAGTCAAAACAACTTTCGGTATCATTAAAAGTGAATGGTATCATTAACACTACAGTGGGTATTGCACTATTAAATGCAGAGCAGAGAGGAGATAGGTGGATAAACTACATTGAAGGCCTCTATGAGGGGGAAGACTTGTCTGATGACGTGATAGAAGAAGAGACAGAAGGCGATATGGAAGAGATAGGCGATCCAGCATTAGAGCCAAAAGTTAAAAGAGCTTCCCAAGAGTAAAGTCGAATAACGCCGAAAAAGGGCTAGATAACATTCCATCAGAATTTCTAAAATCGTTGGGAGAAGTGGTAAAAAACGACTAATCTCTTTGGTGTGTAGAATGTATGAGTCTACCGTTATACACTATGTGATCAAACGTATCAGGACACCCGCAAAAACACACGTTTTTCATATTAGGTGGATTGTGCTGCCACCTACTGCCAAGTACTCCATATCAGCTATCTCAGTAGTCATTACATATCGTAAGAGAGCAGAATGGGGCGCTCTGCGGAACTCACGGACTTCGAACGTGAAGAGGTGATTGTGTGTCACTTGTGTCATACGTCTGTACACGAGACTTCCACACACATAAACATCCCTAGGTCCGCTCCGATATGACAGTGAAATGGAAACGTGAAGCGAAACGCACAGCACAAAAGCGTAGGGACTGACATCGTCTGTTGACTGCCGACAGTTGAAGAGGTTCGTAATGAGTACGTAGGAAGACATCTATTCAGACCATCACACAGGAATTCCAAACTGCATCCGGATATACTGCAAGTACTGTGACAGTCAGGCGGGAGGTGAGGAAACGGATATCATGGTCGAGTGGGTGCTCGTAAGCTTCACATCACGCCGGTAAATCCCAAACGACGACTCGCTTGGTACAAGGAACTTTGGACGATTGAACAGTGGTAAAACGTTGTGTAGAGTGACGAATCACCGTAAACAAAGCGGTGATCCAATGGCAGGATGTGGTTATAGCGAATGCCGGGTGGAAGACATCTGCCAGTGTGTGTAGAGCGGACAGTAAAATTCGGAGGCGGAGGTGTTATGGTGTGGTCGTGTTTTTCATGGAGGGGGCTTACTCGCCTTGTTGTTTTGCGTGGCACTATCACAGCACAGTCCTACACTGATTTTTCAAGCAATTTCATGTTTCCCGCTGTTGAAGAGTAATTCGGGGATGGCGATTGCATCTTTCAACACGATCGAGCAACTGTTCATAATACACGGTCTGTGGCGGAGTGGTTACACGACAGTAACATCCCTGTAATGGCCTGGCCTCCACAGAGTGCTGACCTAAATCCTACAGAACACCTTTGGGATGTTTTCTAATGCCGACTTCGTGCCAAACCTCACCGCAGTGCAGAAGAAGAATGAGCTGCCATTCCCCAAGAAACCATCCAACACATGATTGAACTTATGCCTGCGAGAGTGGAAGCTTTCAGCAAGGCTAAGGGTGGACCAACACCATATTCAATTCCAGAATTACCGATGGAGGGCGCCACCAACTAGTAAGACATTTTCAGTTACGTGCCCGGATCCTTTTGCTCACATAGTGTATCATACCTTCAAAAAACGCCATCCACTCAATTCCGAAGGAAGCTAGAGACACCAAGTGCTTTACCGCACGATCAGCTTAACAGCTCACGCGTCCAAGTTGCTGACAAGAATAATACACAGAAGAATGGAAAAGAAAATTGAGGATGTGTTAGATGATGATCCGTTTGACTTTGGGAAAAGTAGATGCACCAGAGAGGCAATTCTGACGTTGTGGTTGATAATGGAAGCAAGACTAACGAAAAATCAAGACACGTTGAGACAATGTGGTGACCTGAAAAAAGCGTCGAGAATTTTAAATTGTTCAAGATGTCCCATGACGGACGGAGCAAGGAGCACGTAGAAAGCAGACTATCACTGGCTAAAAGGGTATTCCCGGTCAAGAGAAGTCTGCTAGTACCAAATATAATGCTTAACTTGAGAAAGAAATTTCTGAAAATTTGCATTTGGAGCATAGTATTGTAGCGAAACAAGGACTGAGGAAAAATCGGAAAAGAAGAGAATCGAAGCATTTGAGATGGTGTGCGACGGAAGAATGTTGAAAATTAGGTGGACTGATAGGATACGGAATGAAGAGGTTCTCCGCAGAATCGTCTACGATAGGAATGTATGGAAAACACTGGCAAGAAGAAACTACAGGCTCCTAGGATACTGCTAAGACATTAGAGAATATCTTCCACCGTACTAGAGGAGGCTGTAGACGGTAAAAACTGTAGAGGAAAAGAGAGCTTGGAATACATCTAGCAAATAATTGAGGGCGTGGGTTGAAAGAGCTACTCTGAGAAGAAGAGGTTGGCACAGGAGACAGGAGAGAAATTGGTGGGAGGGAGAGGGGGGGCGCATCAAACCCGTCAGAAGACTGATGACTCAAAAAAAAAAAAGTAAAGTAGCGACAATAATGTTTAATCCACATGTGAGAACCTTGGACAACGTCATGTAGCTTTGAGTTGTCGCTATCGCTTGCGAGGTTGTTGCCATTATCGGAGGTAAATGAACGAGGATGTGTCAAGATGTTACCAACCTCTTATGTATGTAGGAATCTGCGAGGTAGATTTAGAAATCCTTATGTGGCATTTTATATGATCACGAGTTTATGCAAAGAATTTCCACGTCCAATAATTAACATTATAGACAGATGGATAATATTCTGCATTAGACCTTAGTCAAATATAGTTTGTCGATTATCCATGTTGGGAACAGAACCATGGGTGAAGAAACTAAATGACACCACTTTAGGTCATCACTTCTAAATGTTGTTGTAATTACTCTCTTTTACGTGAATTTCTCAGGGCCTGGGGCTATAGTGGATGCGATTTTATTTTCTGCATGCATGCCATTACCGAAAATGCATGCTATTGGTTTTAAAAGACCACTTTCTAGCAAGAGTGTAACTGCTTACATTTTTAAGTGATAATAACAGCATATGAGAGTAGAATGAGTAGCAGCGTATGACTTATTTATTTATTTATTTTTATCTGTTATCTTTCATTCCACCTCTGAAAGATATGGTGGACTGCAGGACAGCATTGACCTTTTCTGCCAGTAGTTGTAATTTGTCCTGTTGTTACACCATTTACTTAGATAATTGGGTGCTTATTTTATTTCATAGAGTTCTTAATAAATGATTAACTGAGAGGAAGATCATTAATTAAAACTTCCGGGCTAAGATTCCGTGGCGGAACAGCAGAAATTCTTCCTTATAACTGTCTTGTTATCCATGACGTTTCAGGTGTGAGATAGTGGTGACCTACCTTACAGCGTGCAGCAATTCTCCTCCAAAACACTCCATTGTATACATCTCAAAGCAGTAAATTTCGCACAACTGACACTGCTGGAGAACACTCGAAAAAATAGTTAAATGCACGTTAAAAGTTTTTAAGAATTAAACTACGAGCAGTTGTATTAAGTGCTAATGTACATGGTTTCTCTCTCGGCTTTTAGGGCAGATCTCTCTGTCAATTTGGAGTCAGGCGCTGCTGTGGTTATAATAGATGTTTCTTTGTAACTTTATAGGAAAGTATCTCACAGATCTTCAGACAGTTTCTTCTAGTGCTTATGTGACAAAAAGTTTCGGTTACACTGTAAGTATGAATAATAGTACCCTGAATGATCATGTCGATTCCGATTTTGCCAAACTATGACGGCGTGCGTGCAACGACAACAAATCGTCTCGGAACACAGTAGAAAGCTGCAATCCATTCAGAGCACATGTTCGAAGTGGCCTTCATTGGACTGCAGATGACTGGGTCAGTAGCGGTTGTCATCCAGGATGCACATAACCATACTTTGGCTTACACCATATTGGTGGGCCAGTTGCCTGGAGGTTCGTCTCAATATCGTGTAGAATTCGTCCTCAGACCTCACAGTCTGCCGCCTCCCTGCAAGTGCATCTGTCTGAAAATGTCCATGAGTAAAAAACTCCCAAAATGACTTGAAATGTTGTGTGATGTGGTTATTATCTGTGAGGGTACTTTTTGGTATAGTTGTGCTTCCTCTCGATCGTTTCCATCTGCTTGGCCGAGCACAAACACCATCTCGGCTTGTTCCCGACATGAAGATCGAACCATTCTTACGCTTACAGTACCCTGTGTTATTCACACAGCCGGAAACACACAAGAAACACACTGCACGGGGCCAGAGAAACTGTCAGTCATCAGCGGCAATTGCTTACATAACCAAGGTGCGGTTAGCTATTTTTTCTTATACCAACCACATTTGATACACAGGCCCAATTCAGCCAGGGTATCTACTTATTTCTCCCAATGTCATCACTAAATGGCAAAGCCAACGCTAAAACATACACACGCACATACATGGTTTACAGCGGGACTAGAGTGTCGGCGTTATTCTGACGTAAACCCACACATAGAACAGTTAAAAGCTACAATATTTTCTGTGCACGCTTCCCACAGGGGTCCAGACTCCCCCTCACTGACGCCGAGGCGTCGGTGGCGGCGTCGGTGGCGGGCGGCTGTGGCGTCGGCAGCGTCTGACCTAAGCACCTGCATAAGGTGTTTGCGTAGGACCACGTGACCAGTTTTGAGTTACATCATGACCTTGAATGTAACTCACACAGTTGCCTAAGATGTATATGGTGGGGAGGGGGGTGTCCCCTGGGTACCTTAATCAAGTCTCATTCCAGTGAATTAAGGGGAGGGGAGAACTTGAATACAAGTCGCCCAAGTAGGTAACTTGAGACTGGATGTGTAACGTGACACCGGATGAGATAAGACCGTTATCTGGGCCCTAACGAACACTGCTACCCTTCGGATTATCAGTTATGCCATTTCCACTTAAAACTTCCGGGCTGATACGCCATGGTCGATGTATAATACTCTCCATTGGCGTTTCGTCCCCGACTGCGGGAGTCATCCTCCGAGGTAAAGAGGTGCAATTCGCCGCTTTACCTCGGAGGATGACTCCCGCAGTCGTAACGTCAGGAGGACTGAAGTGAAGATAGTATGGGCGGTAATTGCTTATACTGTATGATCGGTCGTTATTAGATCAGATGGTTCGAATGGCTCTGAGCACTATGGGACTTAACTATTGAGGTCATCAGTCCCCTAGAGCTTAGAACTACCTAAACCTAACTAACCCAAGGACATCACACACATCCATGCCCGAAGCAGGACTCGAACCTGCGACCGCAGCGGTCGCGCGGCTCCAGGTCCGGCGTTATCATATCACAAGCTAATATTGTTGAATCGAATGTTCGCTACCCAGAACTTGCAATTTTTCACGACGCACGCGGTTGTTTCTTGAAAGCAGTGCTCACCGTACATAATGCGTCGCCGAGTGTTCACCCTTCTTCATACTGGTATTTCTATCTCACTCATTTCAACCCCGTGCACTTTATTAAAATTCAAAATGAGCAGTCTACGACCAGATACAGTGTTTCATCCTCTGCAACGTCCCACATCAACAACACACAAACAACGCAAAAGCCGTATCCCACAGAGTCGCATTGAGTACAATATCTGCGCTCCTGACAACCATGCCATCACTGTGGCGACAAGTAGAATGGCTTACATCTATCAGTCACATGATACAATAATTTAATCATAAAAGAAACAGTAAATAATGTTTGTGAGAACTACATACCCATAAATGATAGTGTTTCAGTCAGTCTGTTTTAAAACGTAAACCACGTTCAAACTGTGCCACTTAGTTAAATGCTAAAACGACACCTGCCGTGAGCCACCATCACACAGCAATGCTTAAATCATGTCTGCTTCAAGAGGCATCCGTAATGCATGAGTATTTTCACGGTCTCCGCTGCGTGCAACCGGTAAAGAAGGCACCAAACATTTCATTCTCGGAGACATTAATCGGGACGTTTCGTCAAATTCTAATTCCTCAGGTTCTAATAATTCCCTATCGACTTCAATAACAGCGTTATTATCGACGACAATAGAAGAAATGTACAGGCTATTATACATTTCCTTAATTAACTTAGCAATAACCCGTAAACAATGTTATGTGGTACTGTTAGTAACAAGCTACAAACTTACAACTTGGGTTTGCAGGCCAGCTGTCGTTTTCACTTTACATGATATTTTGACAAATTCCCGGTTTGCCTTCGTCGGCTATCCAGCGCTGATAAACGGTACACAATTTAGTTGAAATTATGAGGTCTCCGTTTTGAATTTGACGTATACTACTTGACCGAACCATCACATACGGCACAGAAATAATATGTCTACCTATTTTTAGTAACATGTCAGCAATTAATGGCCATCGACTCGGTAATTACACATAATCAGGTCTGTTACAAACGCCACGACGATGCATATAAAATTATTTGGTTCTCGACAATGAACGTTCCTAACTACACCTCCCAAACTCACACTTTCGTACTCAACACTGTTAATTAGTCATTCCAGAGAACCCACCATTTCATTTATTTTGATTATTTTATCTGTATCAGTTTCATCTTTTATGACATTCTTGGTCGTAAATTCTCGTGAATTCCAACGCGTAACTTCAGTTCTTCTCGCACTAGAAAAGCTGACATTCGCTTCTGCCTACCTGTTGTATATAATTATCATTATTAATCAATAACCGCAGGACTTCTCAATAAAAATCTTCAATACCGCCTGTGGCTCTTTCGCTTACCGACCCCCATCATTACCATCCTACAGACACATGTAGCTCCCCGCACCTACCTACTCGCATGCCCGCTCGTTACGCATTGATACAATGTCAGTCCAATGTTCCCGATGCCTAAAAAAAGGCGCAATACGTACTGAAGGTTCCAGATTGTCAGAGTCGCCGGCTAGCGTGTACTGACCGAAGAGCATGAGCGCAGCAGAGTCCAAATAGCGAGGTCGTAAATCTGTGCTAGACACCTGAAAAATGTTGTCGAACTATGGTATAAAGGTAAAATAACAACTGGTGCGCCAAGCTCAAAAATTGTAAACCACCGGTTTTCTTTAGCAAACTTGAAGAATCACAGTGGTGGTGGTGGTTGGTGGTTAACGTCCCGTCGACAACGAGGTCATTAGAGACGGAGCGCAAGCTCGGGTGAGGGAAGGAGTGGGAAGGAAATCGGCCGTGCCCTTTCAAAGGAACCATCCCGGCATTTGCCTGAAGCGATTTAGGGAAATCACGGAAAACCTAAATCAGGATGGCCGGAGACGGGATTGCACCGTCGTCCTCCCGAATACGAGTCCAGTGTGCTAACCACTGCGCCACCTCGCTCGGTTGAAGGATCACAGGTTGCGTTGAGTATTACATTGTGTCTAACAATGGACTCCTTGATTATGAAATTAAATAACCTGGACACAAAGTTCAACAAACATTAAATATTATATTTTTTGTGAAATCTGTAAGAATTTTGTAGAATTGTTTCGAAATAGTAGTTACAGGAGCTGCTACCTAATGGCAGTGTCATTGCAATATGTAGGACCTATGAATAATGCTAGTTCTATTACTGAAAATTTAGAAGTAGTTAGCATATCAAAGGAAGAGGTTAACATTATTTATTCCACTGAACAATGTGTGTTTCTGATAATGGAATATAACGGGTTAGAACACACCTTAACTAGAACAAAGCCCCGTACCACCTGAAGTTATCCCTGAAAATGTGACTACAGTTTGTGTATTTATTCAGCAAATTCAGCAACATCTGAGGAAACCGTCGAAAGAACTGCAGCAGACACTGGTTTGAAGCGTTCCAGCAAGCAAGCGATTCTGAGGAACAAACTACACATGTTTTAATTCAAAATCCATAGTCACCATATAGACCGTGGTCAAAACTCTCCACTGACGTTTCGTCTCCGACTACGGGAGACATCCTCCGACGTAAAGAGGTCCCTCCAAGCGACAAAGGTCTGACTACAGGAATCAGATTTTCACAGTGATTCTTAATGTAGGATCTGACGTTATCTGAATCTGGTTTAAAGATAAAGCACACTACCACCATAATGAACCCCTAAAAAAACAAAACTGGCGATTTTCGCTTTCCCAAAATTCCCCATTAGTGTGAAGCGAAACCACCACATTCTCGTAGAATTACTGTTTGAGCCCGCGGAAGGCGGCTGAGGCATTAACGAGCTAGAGCCGATTACTACACTACTGGCCATTAAATTTGCTACACCAAGAGGAAATGCAGATGATAACCGGGTATTCAGTGGACAAATATACACTCCTGGAAATGGAAAAAAGAACACATTGACATCGGTGTGTCAGACCCACCATACTTGTTACGGACACTGCGAGAGGGCTGTACAAGCAATGATCACACGCACGGCACAGCGGACACACCACGAACCGCGGTGTTGGCCGTCGAATGGCGCTAGCTGCGCAGCATTTGTGCACCGCCGCCGTCAGTGTCAGCCAGTTTGTCTTGGCATACGGAGCTCCATCGCAGTCTTTAACACTGGTAGCATGCCGCGACAGCGTGGACGTGAACCGTATGTGCAGATGATGGACTTTGAGCGAGGGCGTATAGTGGGCACGCGGGAGGCCGGGTGGACGTACCGCCGAATTGCTCAACACGTGGGGCGTGAGGTCTCCACAGTACATCGATGTTGTCGCCAGTGGTCGGCGGAAGGTGCACGTGCCCATCGACCTGGGACCGGACCGCAGCGACGCACGGATGCACGTCAAGACCGTAGGATCCTACGCAGTGCCGTAGGGGACCGCACCGCCACTTCCCAGCAAATTAGGGACACTGTTGCTCCTGGTGTATCGGCGAGGACCATTCGCAACCGTCTCCATGAAGCTGGTCTACGGTCCCGCACACCGTTAGGCCGTCTTCCGCTCACGCCCCAACATCGTGCAGCCCGCCTCCAGTGGTGTCGCGACAGGCGTGAATGGAGGGACGAATGGAGACGTGTCGTCTTCAGCGATGAGAGTCGCTTCTGCCTTGGTGCCAATGATGGTCGTATGCGTGTTTGGCGCCGTGCAGGTGAGCGCCACAATCAGGACTGCGTATGACCGGGGCACACAGGCCCAACACCCGGCATCATGGTGTGAGGAGCGATCTCCTACACTGGCCGTACACCTCTGGTGATCGTCGAGGGGACACTGAATAGTGCACGGTACATCCAAACCGTCATCGAACCCATCGTTCTACCATTCCTAGACCGGCAATGGAACTTGCTGTTCCAACAGGACAATGCACGTCCGCATGTATCCCGTGCCATCCAACGTGCTCTAGAAGGTGTAAGTCAACTATCCTGACCAGCAAGATCTCCGGATCTGTCCCCCATCGAGCATGTTTGGGACTGGATGAAGCGTCGTCTCACGCGGTCTGACGTCCAGCACAAGCGCTGGTCCAACTGAGGCGCCAGGTGGAAATGGCATGGCAAGCCGTTCCACAGGACTACATCTAACATCTCTATGATCGTCTCCAGGGGACAATAGCAGCCTGCATTGCTGCGAAAGGTGGATATACACTGTACTAGTGCCGACATTGTGCATGCTCTGTTGCCTGTGTCTATGTGCCTGTGGTTCTGTCAGTGTGATCATGTGATGTATCTGACCCCAGGAATGTGTCAATAAAGTTTCCCCTTCCTAGGACAATGAATTCACGGTGTTCTTATTTCAGTTTCCAGGAGTGTATTATACTAGAACTGACATGGGATTACATTTTCACGCAACTTGGGTGCATAGATCCTGAGAAATCAGTACGCAGAACAACCACCTCTGTCCTTCAAAACGGCCTTCATACGCCTGGGCGTGTCAAACAGAGCTTGGATGGCGTGTACAGATACAGCAGCCCATGAAGCTTCAACACGATACCACAGTCATCAAGAGTAGTGACTAGCGTATTATGACGAGCCAGTGGCTCTGCCACCATTGACCAGACATTTTCAATTGGTAAGAATCTGGAGAATGTGCTGGTCAGGGCAGCAGTCGAACATTTTCTGTATCCAGAAAGGCCAGTACAGGACCTGCAACATGCGGTCGTGCATTATCCTGCTGAAGTGTAGAGTTTCGCAGGGCTCGAATGAAGGAAAGAGCCACGGGTCGTAACACATCTGAAATGTAACGTCCACTTTTCAAAGTGCCGTCAATGCGAACAAGAGGTGACCGAGACGTGTAACCAATGGCACCCCATACCATCACGCCGGGTGATACGCCAGTATGGCGATGGCGAATACACACTTCCACTGTGCGTTCACCGCGATGTCGCCAAAGACGGATGCGACCGTCATGGTGCTGTAATCAGAACCTGAATTCATCCGAAAAAATGACGTTTTCCCATTCGTCTACCCAGGTTGAGTACAACATAAAATTCACTCCTGTATGTGATGCGGGGTCAAGGGTAACCGCAGCCATGGTCTCCGAGCTGATAGTCCATGCTGCTGTAAACGTCGTCGAACTGTTCGTGCAGATGGTTATTGTCTTGCAAACGTCCTCATCTGTTGACTCAGGGATGGAGACGTGGCTGCACGATCCGTTACAGCCATGCGGGAAAGATGCCTGCCATCTCGACTGCTAATGATACGAGCCCGTTGGGGTCCAGCCGGCGTTCCGTATTACCCTCCTGAACCCACTGATTCCATATTTTGCTAACAGTCACTGGATCTCGACCAACGCGAGCAGTAATGTCACGATACAATAAACCGCAAACGCGAGAGGCTACAATCCAACCTTTATCAAAGTTGGAAACGTGATGGTACGTATTCTCCTCCTTACACGAGGCATCACAAGAACGTTTCACCAGTCAACGCCGGTCAACTGCTGTTTGTGAATGAGAAATCGGTTGGAAACTTTCCTCATGTCAGCACGTTGTAGGTGTCACCACCAGCGCCAACCTTGCGTGAATGCTCTGAAAAGCTAATCATTTGCATATCACAGCATCTTTTTCCTGTCGGTTAAATTTCGCTTCTGTAGCACGTCATCTTCGTAGTGTAGCAATTTTAATGGCCAACAGTGTAGTAAACGTCACGTCGCAGTTTTGCAGTTTGCCACTAAACAGGAAGCGCTGGTTTTTCATGCAAGATATAATACGGCCACATTGCAGCGAACAAATGTTTCGTATTCTTTATGAATACTCGGCAATAGAATCATAATGTTGGATAACCACGCTGTATGACCTTGACTCCTTAATCATTGGGGCAAGTGAATGGGTATCTGATGAGACGCGACAAGATGCGACAGCAAATTTCACCGTTGGTTTGCGCTATCTCTCTCTATCGGTCGGAGAACATTTTGAAAAGGTTATGATGTTACTGCACAGACTGCTTTGCAGAGAATAATTTTATGTATATATGCTTTTGTAGCCACTATTTCAAAGCTTCTGCATAAAACTCAAGTAGCGTTCACAATAAAACCAACGTTTGTAACGTTTTTCTATCCATCTTAATTTCTATGTTTTTGATTTTAAAGTCGAGGTTCCTCAGTTGAATATTCTGTAATAAACAGCTTTGCTATGCTGCCTGAATAGGATCTTCTCGCAACAAAATAAGGAATAAATAAAAATACCTATGGAGCCACCTCTGGATAAATGTCCAAGCATACATTGCTGTAACAAGAAATAAGGTTTTCGGGTGATATCTCGCTGAGTATTGACACAGCGTACAGTTCCTTCATTACATCCATGACAGTTCAGTTCTTTTCAGATGCCAACTTCGATTTAGGCGATAGGTAAACAATCTCCACGATGTTTTCTCCCTAAATTTTGGGCTTCCATAATATTTTGTGTAAAATGAAATCTTTTCGATAAAGAAGCATTTCCTGTCTAGTAGTTTTTGTTCAAATCACTAGGTATTTCTACATTATACTTATGTACTGTTCTTGCCACACAACATTTTACCAGCAAAAACAGTATTTACGACTTACCTCAGTCTGGAATGGTTCGTAGCTAACGAGAAGATAACTGCTTGTGGTGCATGGCAAGGATACAAGACGTATGGGATGAATATCAATACTATATTAACTGTATTGAAGTCTCAAAATGTCAGTACTATCTATCGCATCCGGATATGAACTTACACCAATGCCTATCGCGTGCATTTGACCTTTTGAAACACGCCGTTATCGTCCTATAGTAAGAGAATTTTTGTGGGTCCAACATGGAGGGAATTGTGAGAAAGAGGTTTAATTATGCGATAGCTAATATCTTGACAGCCAATCGAGGCAATTCTGAGTTAAGTACTTGCTTCGTATTGCGGCATACAGTTTTCATGATATCAGCGCAACTTTCGTGTAAGTCGTCAAGGAAAGGTAAAGTAGCTCTAACTTCAGTATTTAACAAATCTTCCTACCACTTGTAATAGGCCCACGTTAAGTAGAGTCATGCAGTAGTCAAATCAGCCTTCGTTTTGAGTATACCTTTACCTAACTTAATTTTTTTTTTAAATCGCCTTTTTCTTTGCAAAAAGTAAAAACTATCAGACGCCATGCAGTGATCTAAGACCATGCAATAAAACCAGGCGCCCTTGCTCCTACAGAGTTGTCGTAGTCTAGGAATACTTTGGCGCCACGGACGGCAACTTTCCCTTCTCGGTAAGCTGTGTGAATGAAAATGATTACCGAGTCGTGTCGTGTATAGTATTTTAGTCTGCGTCGTAATCATTAATGGTCACTCCTACACGGAAATCACAGATGCAAACTCTGTTACGCTGCCATACGAACGTAATATATCTTCCGTAATAGCTACCAGCTTCCCTGAAGACGGCTGTTAGAACCACGCACATTGGTGATTCGTATTTATCTATTACGGTAAATAAGCAGTGCGGCTGTAAATTCTTTCCAAGTCTCCATTGACGGTATCATCTCATGAATGCTCATTTATTGAGAAAATTGTATGGAATTCCGCACCCATAATTTTCATTCTGGGTGTAAATAGCACATCCGCTGTTAGTATTTTCTGTTGAAGGTGTTTGGATAACATTTACAAAACTGATTAATGTACTAAATTAATTCAATATTCGACATGACGAGTGATTTAAATATCACAGTGCTTCACCAGGGATCGTGCTACTGGATTTTTAAGCCGTGGCCTTCCTCTGAAATGAAAACTGTCTCAACTTGATTATAGAGATTTTTTAGTTTACTAGGTGTAGGACACTGTACAAAGTAACATTTCTAAAATACGTAAAGTAATGATACTTTAAAGGGGTAAAGTATTTATTACTCATACATTATCCAGTTGTACAGGCTAATCCGTGTTTATTACTTTAATATAATGATACTTAGTTGCAGTTAGGTGCAGCATTTGCAGTCAGTATCAAATGGAAGAATTAAGTGTGAAAGTTGTAGCGATGTGAATAGAATATTCGAAGCCTATACTTCAGTTACTTATTTTCACAAACTATATCTGTTTTGCACTGTAGCCAGCCTGACTGCAGTTATCCTTCACAAAAACTGTTCTGAAACCAGTAACATCTTTCCATCACACAAATGGTTCAAATGGCTCTCAGCACTAAGGGACTTAACATCTGAGTTCATCAGTGCCCTAGACTTAGAACTAATTAAACCTAACTAACCCAAGGACATCACACACATCCATGTCCGAGGCAGGATTCGGACCTGCGACCGTATCAGCAGCGCCTAGAACCGTTCGGCCACAGGGGCCGGCTCTATCACACAGAAAAATTAAAAATAAAGCAATTATTCGCAATTTGTATTGAGTCAACTTAAGGCCAATTTTCTAGGTATTAGTTATAACTTTCAGGCAAATGAGAAACTGGCAGACGTAATCTGACATATGCCAGTTAGTTACTTTTATTACCGGTGATGTGTCAATGGTGTGTGGAATGGAATAATTGGAGCGATCACATACCAGAAGGCAGCTATTGTATGTGTTGTAATGGCCAGGTGTAACTTGTACAGCTGTCTGTTGGCAATAAGTCGCACAGACAGTAATTGGTTAATTTCAGAAATAAAGTGTTAACCGACCTTTACTAGCTGATTTCTGGCAATTTTTGAACTGACTCCCACCAAGCCTAGCATCAAACCATCCAACAGATTGAGTATCTCTTCTCTCTCTGTCTCCTCTCTTCCCTCTCGCACTGTCTCTCTCTCTCTCTCTCTCTCTCTCTCTCTCTCTCTCTCTCTCTCTCTCTCTCTTTACTTTGAAAAATTGTCGCTTCCTGTCAAAAGCTAGGTACTAATAAATGTTTTGTCCATAAGGATCGGCATTATGAGGGCTGGTACTGTTGATAAATACAAAGAAAGAAAAACAGTTTTCTGCGTGGATCACTTGTTTATTTTGCCACCACACGATTCACACCATGTCTTCAGGAGGAAAATTCTTTATTTACATACCTGGTGATGGTGAAGAGCAGCAGACGAAGGTGCAAATCCAGCGCTGCGAATGCAAGGAAGACGTGTAGAATTGCTTCCATATGTAATGGATTAGGTACGTGAGCGTGGGCAAAAAGGATCAAAGAGGTGAGAAACACATAATGTTGGTGTTATTATTTACAGCCGCTTTCACACTTTGTTCCGTATGAACACCGGAGACGTCGAAGAGATGCTATACAGCGCCACATTTGCACCTTGTTGGTAAAATTGGAACAATTTTTTTCCAGCCTAAAGCGGTACCACATTAACGCATTAGCATATCTACTAAGTTTCACTGCACTGCACTGCACTGGACCTCCGCGAGTAGCTGCACTTTAATTACAGCCAACGGGAATATTTAGGGTGTAACTCTCACGTGCCTTGTGTAAAATTTCTAAATTACGCTACTGGCCATTAAAATCGCTAGAACACGAAGATGACGTGCTACAGAAGCGAAATTTAACCGACAGGAAAAAGATGCTGTGATATGCAAATGATTAGCTTTTCAGAGCATTCACGCAAGGTTGGCGCTGGTGGTGACACCTACAACGTGCTGACATGAGGAAAGTTTCCAACCGATTTCTCATTCACAAACAGCAGTTGACCGGCGTTGACTGGTGAAACGTTCTTGTGATGCCTCGTGTAAGGAGGAGAATACGTACCATCACGTTTCCAACTTTGATAAAGGTTGGATTGTAGCCTCTCGCGTTTGCGGTTTATTGTATCGTGACATTACTGCTCGCGTTGGTCGAGATCCAGTGACTGTTAGCAAAATATGGAATCAGTGGGTTCAGGAGGGTAATACGGAACGCCGGCTGGACCCCAACGGGCTCGTATCATTAGCAGTCGAGATGGCAGGCATCTTTCCCGCATGGCTGTAACGGATCGTGCAGCCACGTCTCCATCCCTGAGTCAACAGATGAGGACGTTTGCAAGACAATAACCATCTGCACGAACAGTTCGACGACGTTTACAGCAGCATGGACTATCAGCTCGGAGACCATGGCTGCGGTTACCCTTGACCCCGCATCACATACAGGAGTGAATTTTATGTTGTACTCAACCTGGGTAGACGAATGGGAAAACGTCATTTTTTCGGATGAATTCAGGTTCTGATTACAGCACCATGATGGTCGCATCCGTCTTTGGCGACATCGCGGTGAACGCACAGTGGAAGTGTGTATTCGCCATCGCCATACTGGCGTATCACCCGGCGTGATGGTATGGGGTGCCATTGGTTACACGTCTCGGTCACCTCTTGTTCGCATTGACGGCACTTTGAAAAGTGGACGTTACATTTCAGATGTGTTACGACCCGTGGCTCTTTCCTTCATTCGAGCCCTGCGAAATCCTACATTTCAGCAAGACAATGCACGACTGCAGGTTGCAGATCCTGTACGGACCTTTCTGGATACAGAAAATGTTCGACTGCTGCCCTGACCAGTACATTCTCCAGATCTCTCACCAACTGAAAACGTCTGGTCATTGGTGGCCGAGCAACTGGCTCGTCACAATACACCAGTCACTACTCATAATGAACTGTGGTATCGTGTTGAAGCTGCATGGACTGGTGTACCTGTACACGCCATCCAAGCTCTGTTTGACTCAATGCCCAGGCGTATGAAGGCCGTTATTAGCCCAGAGATGGTTGTTCTGGGTACTGATTTCTCAGGATCTATGCACCCAAATTGCGTCATAATGTAATCACATGTCAGTTCTAGTATAATATATTTGTCTAATAAATACCCGTTTATCACCTGCATTTCTTCTTGGTGTAGCAATTTTAATGGGCAGTAGTGTATTTTGCTTGTGACCTATTTCATATTTATCACCGAGGTCACTCTTTTTCTGATCATACATGGGCTTATATCGAACTGCGAAAGTTCTCCCCTTCTATCCGACATGAAATTAATAAGGGCATCCCCTGACCTTCAAAATGTTCCCATCAAACACCTCTTATGGAGTAACAAGAAACAGAAGCGGTGCCACGTGTTGGAAAGCGGTTAACTGACTACTTTGCGGTTTCAGCAGTGAGCAGCATGCGAGACGGGGATCTCCGGCCACCCCGTGGAGCCCGGTGTCGGATTCCGAGTGGCAGGTATGCGCCGTCCGCAGGACGCTGTCGTGCGGCTGACGTCGAGATGTGGCCCACACCCCGCCGCGGCACGCCACACCACAGCACACGGCGCCTCCCTGACCCCTAACTGTTCATGCGCTTACTGGAGCGGAAACATCGTGTCCGGTGGGCGCGATCCGGACCGGCCGCTACGTCCGCCACCCGCAATCTCGGTCGCACCTCGCTCCCGTCCTCTCTGCACTTGTCTGCTGGCGGCAAGCACCTATTCACGATCTCGAGCGTTTACAGTCGAGGACGAGGTATTATCACTGCTATTTGTTTTTATCATCCAGGCTTTCCTGGCGATATGTTCACTTGCTCAATAATCAGGTCTTCTCCTGGTTGTTCCCGTCGGTAGCCTCAGATTTCAATCTATAATTTGACCTAGGTAAATCGAAAGTAGTAGTATTTCGGGTCATACAAACGCTAAGACCAAAAACAGTATTGAATAGTAAAGTTATACACTTTCCAGGGGCAGATGTGGACTCTGACCACAATCTGTTGGCTATGAACTGTAGATTAAAATTGAAGAAAATTCAAAAAGTTTGGAATTTAAGGAGATGGGACCTGGATAAACTGAAAGAACCAGAGGTTGTACAGTTTCAGGGAGAGCATAAGGGAACAACTGAAAAGAATGGGGGAAAGAAATACAGTAGAAGAAGAATGGGTAGCTTTCAGGGATGAAGTAGTGAAAGAAGCAGAGGATCAAGTACGTAAAAAGACGAGGGCTAGTAGAAATCCTTGGGTAACAGAAGAAATATTGAAAGTAATTGATGAAAGGAGAAAATATAAAAATTCAGTAAATGAAGCAGGCAAAAAGGAATACAGACGCCTCAAAAATGAGATCGACAGGAAGCGCAAAATGGCTAAGCAGGCATGGCTAGAGGACAAATGTAAGGATGCAGAGGCTTATATCACTAGGGGTAAGATAGATACTGCCTACAGGAAATGAAAGAGACCTTTGGAGAAAAGAGAACCGCTTGCATGAATATCAAGAGCTCAGATGGAAACACAGTTCCAAGCAAAGAAGGGAAAGCAGAAAGGTGGAGGGAGTATATAGAGTGTCTATACAAGGGCGATGTACTTCAGGGCAATATTATGGAAATGGAAGAGGATGTAGATGAAGATAAAGTGAGAGATATGATACTGCGTGAAGAGTTTGACAGAGCACTGAAAGACCTAAGTCAAAACAAGGCCCCGGGAGCTGACAACATTCCATTAAAACTACTGACAGCCTTGGGAGAGCCAGTCCTGACAAAACTCTACCATCTGGTGTGTAAGATGTATGAGACAGCCGAAGTACCCTCAAACTTCAAGAAGAATATAATAATTCCAATCCCAAAGAAAGCAGGTGTTGACAGATGTGAAAATACCGAACTATCAGTTTAATAAGCCACGGCTGCAAAATACTAACACGAAATCTTTCCAGACGAATGGAAAAACTAGTAGAAACCGACCTCGGGGAAGATCAGTTTGAATTCCGTAGAAATGTTGGAATACGTGAGGCAATACTGACCCTACGACTTATCTTAGAAAATAGATTAAGGAAAGGCAAACCTACATTTCTAGCATTTGTAGACTTAGAGAAAGCTTTTGACAATGTTGCCTGGAATACTCTCTTTCACATTCTGAAGGTGGCAGGGGTAAAATACAGGGAGCGAAAGGCTATTTGCAATTTGTACAGAAACGAGATGGAATTTCTAAGAGTCGAGGGGCATGAAAGGCAAGCAGTGGTTGGGAAGGGAGTGAGACAGGGTTGTAGCCTCTCCCCGATGTTATTCAATCTGTTTATTGAGCAAGCAGTGAAGGAAACAAAAGAAAAATTCGGAGTTGGTACTAAAATCCATGGAGAAGAAATAAAAACTTTGAGGTTCGCCAATGACATTGTAATTCTGTCAGACATAGCAAAGGACTTGGAAGAGCAGTTGAACGGAATGGACAGTGTCTTGAAAGGAGGATATAAGATGAAAATCAACAAAAGGAAAACGAGGATAGTGCAACGTAGTCGAATTAAGTCGGGTGATGCTGAGGGAATTAGATTAGGAAAGGAGACGCTTAAAGTAGTTAATGAGTTTTGCAAATTGGGGACCAAAATAACTGTTGATGGTCGAAGTAGAGAGGATATAAAATGTAGACTGGCAATGGGAAGAAAAGCATTTCTCAAGAAGATAAATCTGTTAACATCGAATATAATTTTAAGTATCAGGAAGTCGTTTCTGAAAGTATTTGTATGGAGCGTAGCCAAGTATGGAAGTGAAACATGGACGATAAATAGTTTGGACAAGAAGAGAATAGAAGCTTTCGAAATGTGGTGCTACAGAAGAATGTTTAAGATTAGGTGGGTAGATCACGTAACTAATGAGGAGGTTTTGAATAGAATTGGAGAGGAGAGAAGTTTGTGGAACAACTTGACTAGAAGAAGGGATCGGTTGGTAGGATATGTTCTGAGGCATCAAGGGATCTCCAATTTAGTATTGGAGGGCAGCGTGGAGGGTAAAAATCGTAGAGGGAGACCTAGAGATGAATACACTAAACATATTCAATAGGATGTAGGCTGCAGTAGGAACTGGGAGATGAAGTAGCTTGCACAGGATAGAATAGCATGGAGAGCTGCATCAATCCAGTCTCTGGACTGAAGACAACAACAACAACACTTTAAACATACCGGATGTTGCAAATTCCCGCTATAAACTTCTAGGACCTGTAGAGGGGAGTAAGTACACAATATTTTGAGTAGGAACCCATGACCGAAAACGTACCGTTCCCGTTCTCTGACGGTTTCATTTCAGATGCGTAACGCGTCCAGGTCTACTGAGGGAAGGAATTGCTGGTCCTTACCAGGTGTGGCGTTTTATCTGTGTCGGCTCGATGGTGATGGTTGTCACGGTCTGGTTGACATGGAACAGCCTCCGTCGATTGCGACGACTCCGATCTGTAACTGTTAAAAACGAACTCCTCGCTTGGTTGATTATTTTCAGGCACTATCTCCCTTAGACTGATATCAGCGTATCGATGGAGCAGCACGTCGGAATGTATAAGTAGCTCTTGTTTAAAACTGTAATCGAAAGTGATAAAATTTCGGGGCATACAAACGCTAAGACCAAAAACACTATTGAATAATTAAGTTATACATTTCCGGTCTTCTTTACTTCGAACCCACAGTGATTGCACCACTTGCTACCGCAACAACTCCCTTGATCTGAAACAATTAACCAGATATGCTTCGCGTGTTTGCGACAGGCTGATAAGCTTACGCAAACTTGATAGCTGTAGTTCTTATGCCCGGTTTGCGAATGAGTGTTCAAACGCAGACAATAGTTTTACGGAGATGTTGCGTTATTAATTAATATAAAAGTCGCCAAGGCTTCGCTACAGTGTTAATTCAACAACTAAAACGACGTCATTCCAGAGATAAAATAATCTTATGACAACGCGCGGAAAGCGTCGTATTTTGGTGTAAACTTGCTCTTCACTGTTAATAAAATCACAGGTGTAGGATTCGTTATGAATAGGAAGGTAGGGCAAAGGGTGTGTTACTGTGAACAGTTCAGTGACCGGGTTGTTCTAATCCGAATCGACAGCAGACCAACACTGACAACGTTAGTTCAGGTATACATGCCGACTTCGCAAGCTGAAGATGAACAGATAAAGTGTATGAAGATATTGAAAAGGTAATGCAGTATGTAAAGAGGGACGAAAATCTAATAGTCATGGGCGACTGGAATGCAGTTGTAGGGGAAGGAGTAGCAGAAAAGGTTACAGGAGAATATGGGCTTGGGACAAGGAATGAAAGAGGACAAAGACTAATTGAGTTCTGTAACAAGTTTCAGCTAGTAATTGCGAATACCCTGTTCAAGAATCTCAAGAGGAGGAGGTATACTTGGAAAAGGCCGGGAGATACAGGAAAATTTCAATTAGATTACATCATGGTCAGACAGAGATTCCGAAATCAGATACTGGATTGTAAGGCGTACCCAGGAGCAGATATAGACTCGGATCACAATATAGTAGTGATGAAGAGTAGCCTGAAGTTCAAGAGATTAGTCAGGAAGAATCAATACGCTAAGAAGTGGGATACGGAAGTTCTAAGAAATTACGAGATACGTTTGAAGTTCTCTAACGCTATAGATACAGCAATAAGGAATAGTGCAGAAGGCAACACAGTTCAAGAGGAATGGACGTCTCTAAAAAGGGCCATCACAGAAGTTGGGAAGGAAAACATAGGTACAAAGAAGGTAGCTGCGAAGAAACCACGGGTAACAGAGGAAATACTTCAGTTGATTGATGAAAGGCGGAAGTACAAACATGTTCCGGGAAAATCAGGAATACAGAAATACAAGTCGCTGAGGAATGAAATAAATAGGAAGTGCAGGGAAGCTAAGACGAAATGGCTGCTGGAAAAATGTGAAGACATCGAAAAAGATATGATTGTCGGAAGGACAGACTCAGCATACAGGAAAGTCAAAACAACCTTTGGTGACATTAAAAGCAACGGTGGTAGCATTAAGAGTGCAACGGGAATTCCACTGTTAAATGCAGAGGAGAGAGCAGATAGGTGGAAAGAATACATTGAAAGCCTCTATGAGGGTGAAGATTTGTCTGATGTGATAGAAGAAGAAACAGGAGTCGATTTAGAAGAGATAGGGGATCCAGTATTAGAATCGGAATTTAAAAGAGCTTTGGAGAACTTACGGTCAATTAAGGCAGAAGGGATAGATAACATTCCATCAGAATTTCTAAAATCATTAGAGGAAGTGGCAACAAAACGACTATTCACGTTGATGTGTAGAATATATAAGTCTGGCGACATACCATCTGACTTTCGGAAAAGCATCATCCACACAATTCCGAAGACGGCAAGAGCTGACAAGTGCGAGAATTATCGCACAATCAGCTTAACAGCTCATGCATCGAAGCTGCTTACAAGAATAATATACAGAAGAATGGAAAAGAAAATTGAGAATGCGCTAGGTGACGATCAGTTTGGCTTTAGGAAAAGTAAAGGCACGAGAGAGGCAATTCTGACGTTACGGCAAATAATGGAAGCAAGGCTAAAGAAAAATCAAGACACGTTCATAGGATTTGTCGCCCTGGAAAAAGCGTTCGACAATATAAAATGGTGCAAGCTGTTCAAGATTCTGAAAAAAGTAGGGGTAAGCTAAAGGAAGAAACGGGTCATATACAATATGTATAACAACCAAGAGGGAATAATAAGAGTGGACGATCAAGAACGAGTGCTCGTATTAAGAAGGGTGTAAGACAAGGCTGTAGCCTTTCGCCCCTACTCTTCAATCTGTACATCGAGGAAGCAATGATGGAAATAAAAGAAAGGTTCAGGAGTGGAATTAAAATACAAGGTGAAAGGATATCAATTATACGATTCGCTGATGACATTGCTATCCTGAGTGAAAGTGAAGAAGAATTAAATGATCTGCTGAACGGAATGAACAGTCTAATGAGCACACAGTATGGTTTGAGAGTAAATCGGAGAAAGACGAAGGTAATGAGAAGTAGTAGAAATGAGAACAGCGAGAAACTTAACATCACGATTGATGGTCACGAAGTCAATGAAGTTAAGGAATTCTGCTACCTAGACAGTAAAATAACCAATGACGGACGGAGCAAGGACATCAAAAGCAGACTCGCTATGGCAAAAAAGGCATTTCTGACCAAGAGAAGTCTACTAATATCAAATACCGGCTTTAATTTGAGGAAGTAATTTCTGAGGATGTACGTCTGGAGTACAGCATTGTATGGTAGTGAAACATGGACTGTGGGAAAACTGGAACAGAAGAGAATCGAAGCATTTGAGATGTGGTGCTATAGACGAATGTTGAAAATTAGGTGGACTGATAAGGTAAGGAATGAGGAGGTTCTACGCAGAATCGGAGAGGAAAGGAATATGTAGAAAATGTTGATAAGGAGAAGGGACAGGATGATAGGACATTGTTAAGACATCATGGCATGACTTCCACGTTACTAGAAGGGATTGTATAGGGCAAATACTGTAGCGGAAGACAGAGACTGGAATTAATCCAGCAAGTAATTGAGGACATAGGCTGCAAATGTTCCTCTGAGATGAGTTTGGCACAGGAATTCAATCTGAAGACAGACGACTCAAAAAAAGAAAAGGCCATTACCCACTTCGTTTTCTTTTAGTTCACTTGATCGTATGGGAAGGTTTCTCTCTCTCTGGGTAACCAGGGATGTAATTGATAGCATTTCAGGAGTACGCTAAACTGCTCATCCGATCCCTCATGGAGTTCTTGTCTTGCTGCCAAAAAATCCATTTTCTGACAGAAGGTATGCGATGAGGATGTGCGATCGTGCACGATCGCTCTAACGATATGTTTGTGTTCTCAGTGGCTTGACATTCGGAGTCATCCACATCCTGCATGACATTCAGTGGGGCCCTCCAGAACCAATCGATTTCATGTTGCAAGGGTCGAAGGATCCTGAAAAAAAAATCACCCTTAACTTCTTCGTTCTCTCGAGAAATAGTTAATTTCACAATCACACAGTAAATTTCCATTAAACGACGTAGCCGACACGAAGCTTTAAGGTTATATTGGAGTATATTGAACTTGGTAATTATTTAAACCTGCACTTGAAACACACCGATCTGTCATTCAAGGTCTTGAATCTATTTGCATCAGCGATTCTGACATTGACTACAGCTTCCGACAACACGGCGTTAACTGTAAGATCTTCGGGACAGCGTGTAGCTGTTTCCTACTGAAGGCTGATAATAGAGTTTATGTTGGCGGTTGGTATATTGCTGTGTCCTTTGATGTTCATAACAATCACAGATCACGAAGGCTAAGTCTCAGCGTTAATCAGGTTTCACACGATTTACTTTTCTTTCACATATAATAATTGCTCCATTGTCTGGCTAAACCCCAATTGCTATTTTACTTCAGTTCGATATTCTGACTAGTACGTCAAGTCGATACTGGAAAACTTTTAAGACTTCAGATCGGTTTGGAACAATCTAGTAGCGTTCAATAGGCTTACTACTATCGAGACGTCTACAAGAGAGACTGAATTATCATCTGCATTGCAGTGTTACATTGTAATCGCAGCGAATTTACAGCTCGTGCGGCTACAACTCTCACCTTGGATAAATGTTATCTCTGATCTGTTTATGGTCTGGGCTTTAACCTTCGTAGAGTATATATTTTGAATTATTTATTTAAAGTTTCAGGCTTCGTATCATCTCATAGTATTTCATTTAGTCCTTTCTTTATAGTAAACGTTATTACTTACATAGTATTCCTGTTAGTCAAACTTGCAAAAGTGTTGATTTTGTTGACAGTAGCTCACGTCAATGTCAGGAAACTAATTGTGTTATTTCTTTTGTTACCAAAGAGCTTTCATTAGGGGTTCCATATTTGGGGTGTTACATAGGCGATGCAATAGGGTAGACAGAATTTTGCGCACTACGTCCTACGGACTAATTGTTGTGGGGTCATATGCAAAGTTAAATTTACGAGACTCCTGTAGAGACAGAGGAAGATCGGCTGGCAATAGTTCTGGCCGATACACTAGAAACTGAATATACTCTGGGTGGACGTATCAGAACATGCTTCGTAGGCACAATGTCGTTAACAACGTTAGTGGTCGCCGTATCGAGACGCTGTTGTAATGGATCAGTACTGTTCTATGTTTACCCTACGCTGGGTTCTTTTTTCTTTTGGAGTAATGCAAACATATAATGTTTAAGTGTAAATACGAACAAATGTGCTTAAGTTATGAATGGATGATTTGTTATGTTTCGTTTCGAATTGTTACCTAAAAGTTTTACGCCATCACGTCTAAATCAGTTCCTCACGCAGAATTGGATGAGTCAAATATCTGAACTAAAACCGTCGTGTAACGGAAATGGTACATTTCCGGACATGGGTTGCTGCTCAAAACGTTACGGACTCATTCCCCTCAACAAGCCCTATGCTACGTGACATATGAATATAGCCATGACGCTCACCAAAAAGTAAATAAGTTTCCTTCCATATACGGGTCGAATGTAAAGGCAAAACTTGCAGAATAAAGCCAGGGAAGAAACACAGCTGAAGTTTCACAAAACCATAGTAGCATGAAACCATATGGAAGTGAAGTACAGGAGACGACGAGACACCAAGAAATTCGAAGACGGATGCAAGAAATGAGGTTTCAAAGAAGAGTGGGAGGATTTACAGGAGAAGAAACATTTACGAACATATAACATAAATGAAAAAAATAATGGAAAATTGGCTAAAACGGCAGGAACATGTAGACCGTACTGGTGGAGGAAGATTCTCGGTAAATGCTCTCATAAACGCACTGGAAGAGGAGATGTAGGAAGATCATCAAGAGATGGGGTACTGTAACAGGCAGTTTACCCGTAAACCGCAGAAAGTTGTGGTAAGGTGAGACGAAAGGGGAGGCCTTCACTAAAAAGGACGGCAGCGCCCACTCGTCGTCACCGATTTCGTCCAAACATGTGGTGTATATAGGACTTGGCCAGAACTAAAAGTTACAGAATGGGAGCTACCGAGCGAGGTAACGCAGTGGTTAGCACACTGGACTCACATTCGGGAGGACGACAGTTCAAACACATGTCCAGCCATCCTGATTTAGAATTTCCATGATTTCCCTAAATCTCTTCAGGCAAATGGCGGGTTGGTTCCTATGAAAGGGCACGGCCGACTTCCTTCCTCATTCTTCCCTAATCCAATGGGACCGGTGACCTCGCTGTTTGGTCCCTCCTCCAGAGCAATCAGCCAGAATGGGAGCTCGAAATGGCGAAGCGCTTTGAAGGAATGGCATTTTTGGAGCGGTTCGGGCGAGGGTTGAGCCATTTGTGTTAGCGTAGTTCGTAGGTGATGGTTGGAGCAGCGGAAACAAGTCAGACGGGTAATGTGAGAGTTGTGGGGTCTAGTATCCATGTGACAATTTTTTTTACTCTCAGCGTTTACGTTTCTTACACCGAAAAAACCAACAAATAACGCTCAAGATATTTTATTACTATTTTCGTAACAGGCATGTAAAGAAAAGGCAAAAGAAAAAATCGATAGGAAATAAATTTTCAAGAAACGATTATACATGCAGCAGCCACGGAAACTCTGCAAGTAAACTTCCAGGAAACTATTATAAGGCATTTACGAGAACTTCACACATAAAATTAATTGCTGTTATTATTTTACGGTTGATGATTTACTCGTCCTTAGGTTATAATCATTGTAGAAGCAGAGGAGGCAGTAATTTTCGTGGCATCATCCATTCAGTTGTAAATGCCGCATTGTTACAATTTCATGGTTGTGTTAAGGTTTCTGTATAAAAAAAAGAAAAGTTGTTTTACGTTCATGAAAAGTTGTCTCTCATCGCACAATTTGGTAGCAAACCACGGGTGACGCTTCGTATGCTTATAGTTGGCCTCTGACTTGCTATGTAGTTCATCTTCTTTATAATAGACACTGCCTTTCCCCTTACTCATATGTATTTACAATCTATCTTACGACATTGACATCATAACAAATAAATGCATCAACAGCCAATAACAGGTTGCCCAACGGAATGTCGCTGTGTACATGCCACACATATCGTAGGCTTATACACTGACTTACCTCATACAGTGGAAGAAAATAAAATGTTTTTACCTATGTGTACACAGAAGAAGGCGGAATTTGAAAACTGGGTGGAATGATAACGTAAGGAACGAGTAGGATCTGCGCGGTATCGGAGGCGAAAGGAACATGCGGAAAGCACTGACAACAAGGAGGTACAGAATGATAGGACATCTGTTAAGACATCAGGGAAAGATTTCCACGGTAGAATTTTGGAACACGTATTATGTTTGAGTATAATGACTTTTCTGGAAACCAGAAATCTGCTCTGTAGGAATCAGCATGGGTTTCGAAAAAGACGATCGTGTGAAACCCAGCTCGCGCTATTCGTTCACGAGACTCAGAGGGCCATAGACACGGGTTCACAGGTAGATGCCGTATTTCTTGACTTCCGCAAGGCGTTTGACACAGTTCCCCAAAGTCGTTTAATGAACAAAGTAAGAGCATACGGACTATCAGATCAATTGTGTGATTGGATTGAGGAGTTCCTAGATAACAGAACGCAGCTTGTTATTCTCAATGGAGAGAAGTCTTCCGAAGTTAGAGTGATTTCAGGTGTGCCGCAGGCGAGTGTCATAGGACCATTGCTATTCACAATATACATAAATGACCTGGTGGATGATATCGGAAGTTCACTGAGGCTTTTTGCAGATGATGCTGTGGTGTATCGAGAGGTTGTAACAATGGAAAATTGTACTGAAATGCAGGAGGATCTGCAGCGAATTGACGCATGGTGCAGGGAATGGCAATTGAATCTCAATGTAGACAAGTGTAATGTGCTACGAATACATAGAAAGATAGATCCTTTATCATTTAGCTACAAAATAGCAGGTCAGTAACTGGAAGCAGTTAATTCCACAAATTATCTGGGAGTACGTATTAGGAGTGATTTAAAATGGAATGATCATATAAAGTTGATCGTCGGTAAAGCAGATGCCAGACTGAGATTCATTGGAAGAATCCTAAGGAAATGCAATCCGAAAACAAAGGAAGTAGGTTACAGTACGCATGTTCGCCCACTGCTTGAATACTGCTCAGCAGTGTGGGATCCGTAGCAGATAGGGTTGATAGAAGAGATAGAGAAGATCCAACGGAGAGCAGCGCGCTTCGTTACAGGATCATTTAGTAATCGCGAAAGCGTTACGGAGATGATAGATAAACTCCAGTGGAAGACTCTGCAGGAGAGACGCTCAATAGCTCGGCACGGGCTTTTGTTAAAGTTTCGAGAACATACCTTCGCCGAAGAGTCAAGCAGTATATTGCTCCCTCCTACGTATATCTCGCGAAGAGACCATGAAGATAAAACCAGAGAGATTAGAGCCCACACAGAAGCATACCGACAATCCTTCTTTCCACGAACAATACGAGACTGGAATAGAAGGGAGAACCCATAGAGGTACTCAGGGTACCCTCCGCCACACACCGTCAGGTGGCTTGCGGAGTATGGATATAGATGTAGATGTAGAATAGAGAGAGCTGTAGAGGGCAAAGACTGTAGAGGAAGTAAGTGGTTGGAATACATCTAGCAATTAATTGAGGACGTTGGCTGCTAGTGCTACTCTGAGATGAAGAGTTTAGCACAGGAGAGGAATTCGTGGCGGGCCGCATCAAATCAGTCAGAAGACTGGTGAAGAAAAGGAAAAAAAAACACTGAATATGGGTCATTCTTCACAAAACAGGCGAAACTATTAACGTGGGGAAGATGGCGTTACCGTGCTACCGGAAGCTTTCGTCACATTCTCTGACCAACAAAGACGCACGTGTTTCCCATTACCGAAGAGGTTTCTGCTTCAGGAATATCGATCCTATGTAAGAGTGTTGTGTTGCTACACTCGTACTCTTTGGTTAGCGTGCGTTAGCCCGCGAATGTGTCATTCTGGTACCTTCGGTACACTCCGAAACTTTTTTCAGCAGCGGCAGCTTTACGAGTCACATCGGCATTGCGTCAGGACCGGTATACAACGATTAAGCATGAAAGAAGCTAGGCGTTTGGATCTAGAAGTGTTGGTCGAATCATAAATATGGGTGTCAATTGCAGCATAAGGCAAAGACGTGTTGACAGGAAGAATTGTATTCAGAAATCGTAATTAAGCAAAAGGAGTGGTTGTTAGATCTCTAGTATGGGTAGAACTGAAGTCATTGATTGAAATTTATGTGAATTAACGACGAACTGAAAACTGTGGTAAAAGTTATAACTGGTATCTAACAAAGAAACAAGATTAATTAAATTGTGACTTCTCCACAATGCCAAATCACCTGCGTCAGTTACAAAGAGTAGGTATCGAAGACCGAGTTAACATTCATTGTTGGGGACCGATAAACTGGGTTTATATACATCGTTTCCTTTTCCAGCAGTTCCTGACCATGTGTAATTACCAATCTGATGGCCATTAATTACAGACGCGATACAAACATTAGACAAACGGTCTCTTTCTGTGTCAGTCGGGATATGTTGTAAGTCGTCTCCCTTAAAAAGTCCGATCGCCAAATCACTAAATAAGCAGTAATATACCTAAAATTTCAGAAGGGACAGCTTACGAGTGTCAGGGTGTGTTTGCTTCAGCAAAGATGTCGTCTGCTGAAGCCTAACGAAATAATGGGAGGTAGATGAAAGCAAAATAGCAAATTTTCACACTGTGAGAGATCAAGCCCTACAGACTTGTTATTGTTTATCAAATGCAGTACCAATTCTACAAGCAGGCCAGAAAAGGTAATTTTTTCGATTTCGCACAATTCTAAATCAGTGAATTCATTTTACCCATGCGATGCTCACCGAAGAAACCGTTTACTATCAAGACAGCTACACAAAGTTAATATTGTTCGGAGCTGTTACGTTTCTGTCTGTATAATTTTATTTCGGGAAATTTCACTTGTGTTGGAAAGAAGATCCATTTACCTACGCTATATTTCTAATTAACCTTTTGTAAGAGATTGGAAAGACTTCCAAATTAGCGGGAAAGTCCTTGGTATTTATGCCCATTATGCGAATGTCATCATTAGCGCACTCGGGGCTCTTTGAGTTAGCTGAATGCCGTTGAAAAATAACTGATGCACTAGCGATGTCGAAAGGCAGACGATTGTATTGAAACAGGCCTAAAGGGTCGTTAATTACAAGAATGCACCCGAAGTTCGAAGTCTTCATCCAATGGCAGCTGTAGGTAAGCACCCCAGAGGTCATGCGTACCCCCAGCTAGTTTTGACATGGTGAATGGGATAAGCCTTTATTACAGAATGTGCAACGTCTGTTGACTTAAATCCAACGTCTTGAAACCACCAAGAATCTTCAAGGAACCATTAGACTTTTTAACTGAAGCAATCAGGATAAATCGCTGACTGCTCGAGACCGTATCAGGATTCCATGGTCTAGCGACAGCTGGATTCTACATGAAGTATGTCTCCCAAGGTGATAGGCACATTGCGTGCACTAAAGAGCTTGGGAGTTGCAGTCAATTGCTAAGCAACATGTGCTTTAAAATACATTACGCCAGTAGTCTGGTGGGAAAACACTGAAGTATACGTCCTCAGCCGGTTATATTAGACCCACAGAATCCGAATTCTTTAGAAAGACGAAATCCTAAGAGAACCCTCAAAGCCCTAAAGTCGGAACCCATAGACAATGAACAATTGCGTCCTTTCACTTTCCAGCACATAATCATTTCAAGCCAGGAAAATCTCCAGTATTTGATGATATTCACCCTGAATTTCTAATAAAGTGTGACAAATGTACAAAATATGGATGGCTGATTTCCTCACAGACATCGTGCAGCTCGTAAACATATCACAACAATTCCAGAGTTCGAAGACCACCGCTATAATAAAACCAGGCAATACAGTCACTATAAGACTACTTCAGGCAATCCCAGTCGGACAAGCAGACTTACAGCCAAAAGAAAACTGCACAGATTAAGTGCTGTCAATCACAAGGCTGGAATTCAAAGAAGCCGTAAAACCGCAGCTACATTTCTATATTATCAGCGGCCTGTAACACAGTGTACAGAGAAGCAATGGATACAGGCTTCTTCATATAAATCCTTGCAAAACCCAAAACTCGACTAATCGACAGTATGCTAAACGTTTGAGTATTCGGAAGCAACATCAGCTATCCAAGTAAATTAAAGAACAGTCTACTGTAGGGATCAGTTCTGGCTCCATTCCGTTTCAGCCGGCACACTGCAAACACGCCGACGACCAAGTACATGCAACAAGGAGTTGCTTACCTAAAAGAAGAAATCGTGATGGAAAAGCTACATGTAGTAGGAAAGTGCTTTCGCAAATGGAGACATCAACGAAACGCGACCGGGACGGAATTTTTCTTGTTTCTATCAAAATAATAAACTCTATCTAACAAAAAAAGGCGCAAAATTGAAAACAAGAAACAACATCACCAAAAGCTAGTTGCTACATTCTGAGAACCCACTCTACGTCTTCCTGCTCTCGGCTTTGTCTTCTCAATCCCGAATACTGCGCTCTAGTTGGCTAAACGGCACTCATGTACAAAAAATATAGTCTAACTAAATAACACATTAGAATGATTGCTAATGTTATCAGGTCGACCCCTACGGAATTAATTTTCTCTTCATTTATCATTGTCTTATTTTGTAGACATCATCTAGTAATAAGAGACTTAGAGGTAAACTGCTGCTGATTCCTGACACATTTTATCCACAGCCGTAATAAATGCTGGTGTCATTTGCTAATAACATATTTTTCTTTTGTTTAACAAAGTCATTTACATCACTAGTGTAAACATGGAGCATCAGAGGCTATAATACAAATATCGGTGTTACTCCCTAATTCAACAAGTACTTATTGCATAGATATGTTTCTCTTTTACTATTTTTTATGTCGTCATGGCTTAATGTTACCATTTGCCGCCTGCCTTCTGGTTCAGATATATTGGTCAATTATGTGAAATGATTTGAGAGATCTAGAAAAATATCAGCATTGTGTTCTCAGTTATGCAGTGCTTTACACAGTGTTTGTAAATACTCATACATAGTTGATGATGACTTTGATTTACTAAATCTATGTTAAATATGTGATATCAATAAAAGTTTTCTGATGTAGCTTTGAAGCTATGAATCGAAAACCTTTCCAATTATGTTGCGGAAATAACTGAGTTGGAACATTGAGCGATAGCTTTGGCGCGAGCACATACTTATGAACGACTACAAAGGTTCAACTGCACTTAAAGAAAATTCATTGGTATGATTTCGGAAAATTATAGTTCCTCTGAAAATTGAAGCTGACCTAAAACACAGGCCACGGCACGTTACTGTGACATCGGCGTCTGTGACTATAGTGTAGATTCGATGTTACACGTGTTATTTTATTTGTAAATGAGTCAAGTACTATAATACAGTTTGTACCACCGCACTTTGCTCTAATGTGTACAACGAAGTGATTCAATATATCTACAATGTTTTTATTCTGAAACAGGGAAAGTATAATTATCAGACGAGTACATATCTCCAGTCAGATAGATCTTGCTTAGCTATCTTCCCTTCCTGTTGTACAAGATATTGTTATAACGACTGTCCAGGGGTACACGTGGTACAACGACTTTTCAGTATTTGATGCGAAATGTTTGTATACTAACCAGGTTTGTAACATTGAGATTTTACTTTACTGTGCTCTAGTTACAGCACACCTTGTTAATAAATTATCGCATTACAGACTGACTGTAATGGAAGTTTCGAAATGTTGTTGTTGTTGTTGTCTTCAGTCCTGAGACTGGTTTGATGCAGCTCTCCATGCTACTCTATCCTGTGCAAGCTGCTTCATCTCCCAGTACCTACTACAACCTACATCCTTCTGAATCTGCTTAGTGTACTCATCTCTCGGTCTCCCTCTACGATTTTTACCCTCCACACTGCCCTCCAATGCTAAATTTGTGATCCCTTGATGCCTCAAAACATGTCCTACCAACCGATCCCTTCTTCTAGTCAAGTTGTGCCACAAACTTCTCTTCTCCCCAATCCTATTCAATACCTCCTCATTAGTTACGTGATCTATCCACCTTATCTTCAGTATTGTACTGTAGCACCATATTTCGAAAGCTTCTATTCTCTTCTTGTCCAAACTAGTTATCGTCCATGTTTCACTTCCATACATGGCTACACTCCAAACAAATATTTTCATAAATGACTTCCTGACACTTAAATCTATATTCCATGTTAACAAATTTCTCTTCTTCAGAAACGCTTTCCTTGCCATTGCCAGTCTACATTTTATATCCTCTCTACTTCGACCATCATCAGTTATTTTACTTCCTAAATAGCAAAACTCCTTTACTACTTTAAGTGTCTCATTTCCTAATCTAATTCCCTCAGCATCACCCGATTTAATTTGACTACATTCCATTATCCTCGTTTTGCTTTTGTTGAAGTTCATCTTATATCCTCCTTTCAAGACACTGTCCATTCCGTTCAACTGCTCTTCCAAGTCCTTTGCCGTCTCTGACAGAATTACAATGTCATCGGCGAACCTCAAAGTTTTTACTTCGTCTCCATGAATTTTAATACCTACTCCAAATTTTTCTTTTGTTTCCTTTACTGCTTGCTCAATATACAGATTGAATAACATCGGGGAGAGGCTACAACCCTGTCTCACTCCTTTCCCAACCACTGCTTCCCTGTCATGCCCCTCGACTCTTATGACTGCCATCTGGTTTCTGTACAAATTGTAAATAGCCTTTCGCTCCCTGTATTTTACCCCTGCCACCTTTAGAATTTGAAAAAGAGTATTCCACTCAACATTGTCAAAAGCTTTCTCTTAGTCTACAAATGCTAGAAACGTAGGTTTGCCTTTTCTTAATCTTTCTTCTAAGATAAGTCGTAAGGTCAGTATTGCCTCACGTGTTCCAACATTTCGACGGAATCCAAACTGATCCTCCCCGAGGTCCGCATCTACCAGTTTTTCCATTCGTCTGTAAAGAATTCGCGTTAGTATTTTGCAGTTGTGACTTATTAAACTGATAGTTCGGTAATTTTCACATCTGTCAGCACCTGCTTTCTTTGGGATTGGAATTATTATATTCTTCTTGAAGTCTGAGGGTATTTCGCCTGTCTCATACATCTTGCTCACCAGCTGGTAGAGTTTTGTCATGACTGGCTCTCCCAAGGCCGTCAGTAGTTCTAATGGAATGTTGTCTACTCCGGGGCCCTTGTTTTGACTCAGGTCGTTCAGTGCTCTGTCAAACTCTTCACGCAGTATCGTATCTCCCATTTCGTCTTCATCTACATCCTCTTCCATTTCCATAATATTGTTCTCAAGTACATCACCCTTGTATAAACCTTCTATATACTCCTTCCACCTTTCTGCCTTCCCTTCTTTTCTTAGAACTGGGTTGCCATCTGAGCTCTTGATATTCATACACGTGGTTCTCTTCTCTCCAAAGGTCTCTTTAATTTTCCTGTAGGCAGTATCTATCTTACCCCTAGTGAGATAAGCTTCTACATCCTTACATTTGTCCTCTAGCCATCCCTGTTTAGCCATTTTGCACTTCCTGTTGATCTCATTTTTGAGACGTTTGTATTCCTTTTTGCCTGCTTCATTTACTGCGTTTTTATATTTTCTCCTTTCATCAATTAAATTCAATATTTCTTCTGTTACCCAAGGATTTCTAGCAGCCCTCGTCTTTTTACCTACTTTATACTCTGCTGCCTTCACTACTTCATCCCTCAGAGCTACCCATTCTTCTTCTACTGTATTTCTTTCCCCTATTCCTGTCAATTGTTCCCTTATGCTCTTCCTTAAACTCTGTACAATCTCTGGTTCTTTCAGTTTATCCAGGTCCCATCTCCTTAATTTCCCACATTTTTGAAGTTTCTTCAGTTTTAATCTACAGGTCATAACCAATAGATTGTGGTCCGAGTCCACATCTGCCCCTGGAAATGTCTTACAACTTAAAACCTGGTTCCTAAATCTCTGTCTTACCATTATATAATCTATCTGATACCTTTTAGTATCTCCAGGTTTCTTCCACGTATACAACCTTCTTTCATGGTTCTTAAACCAAGTGTTACCTATGATTAAGTTGTGCTCTGTACAAAATTCTACTAGGCGGCTTCCTCTTTCATTTCTTAGCCCCAATCCATATTCACCTACTATGTTTCCTTCTCTCCCTTTTCCTACACTCGAATTCCAGTCACCCATTACTATTAAATTTTCGTCTCCCTTCACTATCTGAATAATTTCTTTTATTTCATCGTACATTTCTTCAATTTCTTCGTCATCTGCAGAGCTAGTTGGCATATAAACTTGTACTACTGTAGTAGGTGTGGGCTTCGTATCTATCTTTGCCACAATAATGCGTTCACTATGCTGTTTGTAGTAGCTTACCCGCATTCCTATTTTCCTATTCATTATTAAACATACTCCTGCATTACCCCTATTTGATTTTGTGTTTATAACCCTGTAGTCACCTGACCAGAAGTCTTGTTCCTCCTGCCACCGAACTTCACTAATTCCCACTATATCTAACTTTAACCTATCCATTTCCCTTTTTAAATTTTCTAACCTACCTGCCCGATTAAGGGATCTGACATTCCACGCTCCGATCCGTAGAACGCCAGTTTTCTTTCTCCTGATAACGACATCCTCTTGAGTAGTCCCCGCCGGGAGATCCGAATGGGGGACTATTTTACCTCCGGAATATTTTACCCAAGAGGATGCCATCATCATTTAATCATACAGTAAAGCTGCATGTCCTCGGGAAAAATTACGGCTGTAGTTTCCCCTTGCTTTCAGCCGTTCGCAGTACCAGCACAGCAAGGCCGTTTTGGTTAATGTTGCAAGGCCAGATCAGTCAATCATGCAGACTGTTGCCCCTGCAACTACTGAAAAGGCTGCTGCCCCTCTTCAGGAACACACGTTTGTCTGGCCTCTCAACAGATACCCCTCCGTTGTGGTTGCACCTACGGTACGGCCATCTGTATCGCTGAGGCACGCAAGCCTCCCCACCAACGGCAAGGTCCATGGTTCATTGGGGGGGGGGGGGGGGGGGAGTTTCGAAATAACATATCAATATATATTTTATCTGCTGGTTTTGTGAAATACTAAAATGCCTGAAAGTGTAGTGTATTTGAATTCAGATCGAATTACATATTAGAAACTAAGAAGTAAATCGTCGTAATATGGCTTCATCACATTTCAATGGATTTTTCTAAACTAAAACAACCTCGTACTAATCGTTAAATCGAAAAAGACTCAAGGCGCGGTGATTAACGGAATTAGATGTATCGATAGAAGTCTAATGGCATTGGTCGGTATTTGCAACTTCATCCGACCACACGGCTGCAAACCATTCCGGATTGTCCGTAACTGTTACAGATTTATCACTTTAATTACGGAGGGACGGGAGGTGACTAAAAATTGAGGAAATAGACATTTTAAAATTGGGTGATTTAAGACAGTCGGAAAAGGTACAGATTACGTGTTAATAATCATTTGCTACTATTCGCAAAATGTTATAATGATTTCCTTCCTGAGTACACAGTAAACCCGTTACGAATCATTTTGCCATCACGCCTTACTATGGATATGTTGACTGACGATGAGAGCTTTTCGCCCTGGGAATGTAATTGCTTTCGAACCAAGTGACCTCAAGGCATTTGTCTAACCAGGAGACGGTTACAATGAAATACAATGTCGGGACATATAGAAGGAGTTGCTGCTTCTTTGAAGGAAGTTCAATCATATATAAGAATACAAAGTTGTTCCTGCACAAACAGATGCGAAATGCCTCGAATATTTTGCTGCTGACGTGTTTGCAACGAAATTTTATTAAGTTCTCTAAAAAAGAGAAAAATAACTGTCTATTTTGTTACTGTGACTGAAAACAATATAATTCCAGTGTAGACGACAACTATGGAGCCCGTTTGTTAAAGCAAAACGGTACGGAAAAGAAGCGTACGTTAATGACTCGCATTTATCATGGGGTAAGTAAGCGCAAAGCATGTTGTAATACGATTCCCTCGAGACATTAAATGCACCACTTTGTAATCCACAAAGCCAAATAATAATAAACAGCACGTACTACACTGAAGCGCCAAAGAAACTCGCATAGGCGTGCGTATTCAAATACAGAGATATGTAAACAGGCAGAATCCGGCGCTGCGGTCGGCGGCACCTATATAAGACAACACGTGTCTGACACAGTTGTTAGATCAGTTACTGCTGCTACAATGGCACATTATCAAGACTTAAGTGAGTTTGATCGTGGTGTTATAGTCGGCGCATGAGCGATGGGACACACCATCTCCGAAGAAGCGATGAAATGGGGATTTTCCCGTATGCCCATTTCAGGAGTATAACGTGAATATCAGGAATCCGGTAAAACGTCAAATCTCCAACATCGCTGCGGCCGGAAAAAGATTATACAAGAATGAGACCAATAGCATCTGAAGAGAATTGTTGAACGTGACAAAAGTGCGACCCTTCCGCATATTGCTGCAGATTTCAGTGTTAGGTCATCAACAAGTATCAGCGTGTGAACCGTTCTACGAAACATCATCGATATGGGCTTTCGGAGCCGAAGGTCCACTCGTGTACCGTTGATAACTGCACGACACAAAGCTTGGGCCCGTCAAAACCGATATTGGACTGCTGAGACTGGAACCGTGTTTCCTGGTCGAACGAGTCTCGTTTTAAATCATATCGAGTGGATGGACGTCTACGGCTATGGAGACAATCTCATGAATAAATGGACCCGGATGTCATTAGGGGACTTCTCAAGCTGGTGAAGGCTTTGTAATGGTTTGGGGCGTGTGCAGTTGGAGTGATATGGGAGCCCTGATCCTTCTAGATTCGTAAATACGTGATAAATACGTAAGCATCCTGTCTGATTACCTGCATCCATTCGTGTCCATTGTGCACTCCGACGGATTTGGGAAATTCCAGCAGGACAATGCGATACCCCACACGTCCAGAACTGCTACAGAGTGGCTCCAGGAACATTTTGTGTTTAAACACTTCCGCTAGCCACCAAATTCCCCGATATGGACATTACTGAGCGCACCTGCTATGTCTTGCAACGTGGTGTCAATTTCCTCCATCACTGATTCAGACATTAGTCGAGTCCATGCCACGTCTTGTTATGGCACTCCTTCGTGCTAGCGGGGGCCCTACACGATATCAGGCAGGTGTACCAGGTTCTTTGGCTCTTCAGTGTATAGTTACCATCATCATAGATTCACGAGAACTACCTTCTTAACAATTTTATTATGTGACGTACCAAACTGACTCGTCCGATTAATGTACGCCGACTTAAATCATTTATTTGAATTAGAACCAAGAAATGAGGTCAGAACTGATGAAATTTTCTCTTCTTTCAACATAGTTAAATTCATCAACGACAGATTTTTGGGCCTGTTGCACCTAATAAGAAGTAGTGATAGTTTATAACTGATTGCTGGAAAGATTCTTATCAGGTTACTTGCCTGTCACTGTTATTACGTTTCCGGCTGGACCTTCCAAGCCCTGAAACTTCGACTCGCGTTATATTGCAGGCAAACTTGTTTTGTAGGCGATTAAAAATTGAGTCGAAAACTCAACACATGGCGTATTTCTGGGGATTAACGCAGATTTCTATTAAACAGGCGCCAACGCTTAGCCAACTCTGTATTAGCGCATCTTTTTGTCTACGTGAACCTTCCTTACACAAAATGTTTTGTCATGCTCATGCAAAGCTCAACGGGGAGCGAAGCAAAATATGACTCTTATTCACATAGCCTTGGCCAAACCCCCAAGCTACATCCTACATTTGTTTCCATGAAAAGTAAAGGTTTATTCTTTTTGATGCGACTTTCGAACTACGTAGCTTCGAACTGTAACCTTGTTTTTCCTTTACGAAGACTTATGCGAAAGTAGTAAGGAACCAGTTTGAGGTCATGTATTTAGTGTTAGCGGTGTACGTTTTTCAGCCCATCTTTGAATTGTTTTGTGTGCAATGAGCCTGCCACAGGGCATTAAACATCCGAATTACAGTAATTATTGTTGTAACCCTGCGGCTGAAAGTGATCCTGGTGGCAGCTTATTGAGACAGCTTCACAAGTGCCGCTGTGTCGAGAATCAATTCGTAATCGCTTCACAAGAGCAGCAATGACGAGTATCGCTTCGTTTCCGCAGATGAACTCTATCTTTCTAATCATCGGGTGGTGCAACACGTCGTGTAATTTGCCTCGCAGGTCGCTGGGAACACGTGGATTCCGCCCTTGGATATGAGAGAGACTTCGAATAGCATCACTTATTATGAATATCAAGGAACTTTGGAAGTGGAGGTAGTAATTGCTATCAAATACCATGTTCCCCTGTAATAGAGAAAAAAAGCTGTCGCCGATTATAGCGTTGCTTTACGATGTACCATTATCATTAATAATGCTCCACGTTCCTCTACATGTACATTTACGTACAGAGGTAAATGTGAAGTGAGTGGCACAGGGTACTTAGCATGCTAACACATATTAGTGGTTCTTCCCGGTCCAGTTTCGTATGTAGTGCGGGCAGAGTGGTTGCTTGCGTTCCTCTATCCGTATTGTAGTTAGTCTAATCTTGCCTTCGTCCACCTCCGTAGCTGATTGGACTGTACAGATGGCTGAAACGTGAAGGGCCTGGATTCGATTTCCGTTACTACCAAGTATTTTTCCTTTGTGTGAATACTAGTACAGAGTGTTCACAGCCTTGTGATGCCAGCGGAGGATCTATTTGGCAGAAAAGTAGCGCCTCCAAGATGTGGAAAGACGGCAAAGCGGCCGCGAGAGCGGGGTGCTGACCACACCGCATTTGCATGATGCCCGCAAGGCGGAGTATGACCCGCCAACTAGTCGATATCCTTCAGCGCCTGCACGAGGAGCTCGTTTTGAATCTTATCTTCCCTGTCCACAGAAGAGTGCTACTTTGGGGCATTAAGAATGTCTAGAGTCTTCACTAATTACTGTCTGTGACCATTCGTGCCGCTCTTTTCTGTATTCGTATGCGTCAATATCCCGTGTTAGTACTATTTCGTATGGTTGCAGACACCGGAGTGATATTCGAAGATGGGATTGACACGTTATTTGTAGACTTGACTGAATTTTCCCAGTATGCTACCAAAGAACCGAAGTTTTCGAGCCGGCCGCTGTGGTCTCACGGTTTTAGGCGCGCAGTCCGGAACCGTGCCACTGCTACGGTCGCAGGTTCGACTCTTGCCTCGGGCATGGATGTGTGTGATGTCCTTAGGTTGGTTAGGTTTAAGTAGTGCTACGTTCTAGGGGACTGATGACCACAGTAGTTTAGTCCCATAGTGCTCAGAGCCACTTGAAACATTTTTTTTTTTTTTTGAAGTTTTCGACCTGCCTAACCTAAGACAGGCTCTATGTGATTATTGCACTTCATATCTCTACAAATTGTCTTCTGTAGCCTCCCATTTTCGTTCGCGGCCAAAGTACACGAACTCTTTGCGGTGGGCGGCGCGCGAGACATGGTACGCTACACGCAGCCTCGCAGACTTAATCGGAAACATTTGTTGTGGACCTAGCTAGCTTCACAGTTCCACGAGCTCCAGACCGCTCCACAAAATTATTTTAACACTAAAGCTTTTCATCCAACGTGACGCAGGAGCTGAATTTAGACACTTCATTAGCGATTTACTACTTCCGCGTATAACGCTTCTGTAAGGTGGTACATCAGGCACCATTTACAAATTTTTCTGCCACAGATGTGGGAAATCACTGGTCTCCGTGGGGAAAATACTTGTGCAGGAAATCAGCCAACTCGGTTCCGGCAATGACCCTTTTAGGAGGATGAGGGAAAGAGAGGAGCATAGTATTCAGGCCTAACAAAAGCCACCTTCCCCCTGCAAGCGGAAACTGGCTGAGATGACTATTCTAATGAACAGTGATACCACACAAGGTTGGCGAGGAAATGGCACATTACAGTTTCGGGATGTAGCCTGCTACGTTTGGGCACAGTGTGATAATCATAAACTGTTACTCCTTAGACTAGCAAATTTAGTTATGAAACTTTTTTCTCGCCAGTGAGATTAGAAGAAGTACCGCCACACAGAGCCGGTCCGAGAATATTCGTCCTGTCATGCGACGTACCACTACGGGTCCCATCACCCTGTCTCCTTCAGACATTAATTTATTTCCCTTGGACTCCTGTTACGGCCTTAAGAATGAATCTAAAACTAGTGGTCGTAGAAACAGGTTGTTTTTTGGAAATTTGTGGTCAGTTCCTATGGAACCAAACTCCTAAGGTCATCGATCCCTAGGCTTACACACTGGTTAATCTAACTTAAGTTAACTTACACTAACGACAGCACACACCCAAGCACCAGGGACGACTCGAACCTCCGACGTGGGGAGCCGCGCGAACCGTTGCAGGGTGCCTTAGTCCGCACGGTTAAGCCCGCGCGGCACAGATTGTTTATAGGTACAAAACAAATTGCTGAATTTTATTCCAGTGCTGACTATTAAAAGAAGGAACAATTCATTTACATTTAAGGTAATTGCTGAGATCTTTAAAAAGCCTTTAGTGAAATCAGAAAGAACTAGACATATCATAGTATACTAGCTACAGTAAAATATTTGCTACTTTTAAGCCGAGTGCACAGAATAAAAATATACAAATTTATCTTCTTTTTAACTTTAATAATGTAACTTACTTCACTTTCCGTGTGAACAATCGGGACTGACATTCGAAAAACATAATCGAATTATATGTTGACGTGTTAAAACGAAAGATACTATTTAACTACATAAGATGTCTGTTATATGTAAAGAAAACTCACCTACAAGTAGCATAATTGTAGATAATTTCCCACTAATGTAGCTGAAGATGGATAAACGTGGTGAAAATTTTTATAGCCGAAATTTTCTACATTTGTTCAGTATGTGTGCTGAGAGCATAATATTTCAAAATAGAAGCTCAATCTATTAAAATCAAGGTATCACTTTCAATTACTAAAGAGTATAGTCCACACAACCGTTATTGGCGAAAAGTATGTATATATCAACTTAAATTTGAAAAACTCATTTAATCACTAGCTACATGTATAAAAAAAGTCAGGAGTATTTGTAAACTTACCGAAGTAGTGGAGAAATCATCAGTAAACTCTCTTTTCGTAATATAATATAATGAGTTTTGTGGAGATCATCCAATGGGAAAAAAGGGCGCTAAGATCCAGACTTCATTTAGTTTCTGTCAATTGACGGCTCGTTCATCGCCACTAATTTCCACAGTCCCAAGACCTTTTAGATCTCCACCATTCCACGTTTGTAGAACGTAAATACTGCATATAAATCTGGAGCTGCCTTCTAGTGAAGAGGCAGCTGTATCGACGATGAGGTAGAAAAATTTACCTTAAAGGAAAGTTCTGCTTTACTTTAATCAATAATTATCTTTAGATTCATTGTTTCTTTACTCACCTCGGACGAATTTTCTTTCCTTTTGTTCAAAGTCTGAATGAGATCCGAGTTCGACAGCAAGCACTTCGGCATCCGTTGTTAAACAATTAATGCCATCTTTGATTCTCATATTCTTCAAAAAAACGGCCAGCATTTTCAAGTAACCAACACCACTCTGTCGGTTTACAGTATGTCTTTGAGGATTTTGCTGTACTGGTTGATCCTGAACATAGTTCTCATACTAGATCACTGTTAGACAAAGAAATCTAAATTCCTCTAGCTTTCGTTCAATACCACTGGCTCTCATCCAATAGAATCTGCTTTAGAATCTCGACTAGCTTACTAAACAGCATCATACACTTCTTCAGTGCAATATCTAAGAGGATCTTACGCCTCTATTCAGCTATCCCAATGGGTACACCTGAGAGAGATTGCAGTCATATTAAGTACTTGATTCTTCAGAATACCCCGTCGATAGGCAGATACAGTAAAGAAACAAACTTCTTTAACTGTACTGAAAAATTGTAAAATGTAAACTTTCACGGCCGGAACTGTCATGATTAATAAAATTCTTTTCCGGGCTATTATGCCGTGGTCTGATGGATTTCGCATTGTAACCCAACGTTTCGTCCCCATCTGCGGAGGACATCTTCAAGGGGGTTCGTGGCTTCTGTTAACTTCCGAAACACACACTGTCTCACTACTGACTGCAGCAAATTTTTGTTTTCGCGTGCTCCCGCGCATAGGCGTGACGTCACATGTTTTGAATACGCGAGCGCAATTGGCCGTTGTCGGTTGCCGCCGTCCGCTGTTGCTATCATCCCATGGCGGAAGACTGGTACACATCTTCTTCAGCACCGGCATCCAGATGTCATTCAATTTCACGCCCTCCTCCTTCCTATTAAAATTCCTGGGGTGTTTCATAATCTCTATAGCCTCTCTGTAAAGCCTTTCATGATATCCGCTTGTGGCTGCCAGTACTTGAGTTCTATCAAAATAAATGTGGTGGTCTCCTGACTGCAAAGCGTGTTCCGCAACAGCTGATCTATCAATCTCTCCCCTTCTACAATTGCCCTTGTGCTCTTCTAGTCGTTTTTTGACCGTTCTTTTTGTGGTACCCACATATACCTCCCCACAACTGCACGGGATCCTGTAAATTCCTGCTTTTTCCAGCGGTTTACGAGCATCCTTAGCCAATCTCAGGTGTTCTTGTATCTTCCGGGTAGGTTTGTAAATCACCGCGATATTCCGTTTTTTCAATATTTTCCCTATGCGGTCAGTGACGTCCTTAATAAGAGGCAGGAAAAGTTTCGATTTTGCAAGCGCTTGTGCATTGCTATGATTTTCACGCGGCGATCTTAACGCTCTTTTTATCTCAGCAGCCGAGTAACCATTCCTGAGTAATGCATCAGTGAGGTGTTCCAGTTCCGTATCCAGTAGCCCAGGTTCACAGATGTTCCTCGCTCTATCCGCCAACGTTTTTATTATGCCTCGCTTTTGTTGTGGGTGGTGGTTCGAATCCCGGTGTAGATAACGATCCATGTGCGTGGGTTTCCGGTAAACTGTATGGCCTAAGCTACCATCCTGTTTCTTGTAAACTAGCACATCCAGAAAATTTAGTCTCCCTTCTGCCTCCTCCTCCATGGTAAACTGAATCTGCGGATTAATACCGTTTAGATGTTTGTGAAAACGGCCTAGTTCCTCTCTGCCATGCCTCCACAACACAAACGTATCATCTACGTAGCGGAACCAGATATTCGTTTTTTTGTTGGCAGTTTCTAGAGCCTGCGCCTCGAATTTTTCCATGAAAAAGTTAGCTATAACCGGGCTTAAGGGGCTCCCCATTGCCACGCCATCAGTCTGTTCGTGGAACTCATCGTTCCATTTGAAATATGTGGTCGTAAGGCAATATTTAAATAGTTCTGCAATGTCGGGAGGAAAAATTCTATTCAGCTGTTGCAACACCTCATTGAGAGGAACCATAGTAAATAGCGATGCCACATCGAAACTGACTAACATGTCCTCCGGCTGGACCACTATGCCGCTTAATTTACTGATGAAATGTGCAGAATTCTTGATATAGGAGTCCGATCGTCTCACATGTGGCCGTAATAGCGTTGTCAAAAACTTGGCAATAGAATAGGTGGGCGAACCAATGGCACTCACTATAGGTCTCAGAGGAACAAGCTGTTTATGAACCTTCGGCAAGCCATAGAGTCTTGGTGGCACGGCAACTGAATTGAACAGACTTTTCTGAACGTTCTGTTCGATAGAGGACTTCTTAATTAACCGCGTAACCGTTCTAAGAACTTTATCAGTCGGGTCTTTACTCAGCTTCTTGTAAGTCTGCGGATCTAGTAAGTCATTAATCTTGCTGTGATAGTCAGTAACATTCAAAACCACTGTCGCATTTCCCTTGTCAGCGGGGACAATGATAATACTATCGTCCTCATTTAGGCGTTTTATTGCATTCCTCTCACCCACGGTTAAATTACTTTTTGGAGGATTTGCGCGAGCTAATACTCTCACAGTTTCTATGCGGATTTCTTCAGCTGTAATCGCGTCCACACTACGAATGCCTGCTTCTACACTGGCGATTATCTCCTCAGTGGGCACAACTCGCGGACTAATGGCAAAATTTCCACCCTTGGCAAGCACAGATCTCTCATCGTCAGATAACAAGTGTTCGGATAAATTGATAACAGTACGGGAAGCGTCTAACTGGCGGATCGTCTGATTAGGATGCAAATTATCAAATTTCTTCCTCTGTCTACTAGACGTTGTCAACATGTGGTTCCTAATCACGCCATGCAACAGTCTGTCAATTCTATCCCAGTCACCACTACACAATTTATTACTGATAGTAATATGGAGAGACATTAACTTACAGTTTGTGCTTGCCAAGTCCCGGCGGGTCTGTTGAATCCGCTCTCGTAGTAAAGCGTCTTCCATCCGTTTGAAAATACGCTGCGCCTTGGCCGAGCTGCATAGTCGCTTAATCCTCAAAAACTTTGGAATAACACCGACCGCTCTGCAACGAGACAGAAATGTGAGTGAACACAAAAGCTGCACTCTCTTCTTCTGGAGATTTTCCATGCGTCGCACATTCCTTGACATCTCCTCCTCGTAGAGGCGTCTAATTGTAAAATGTAAACTTTCACGGCCGGAACTGTCATGATTAATAAAATTCTTTTCCGGGCTATTATAGAATTGTAGAAGGGGAGAGACTGATAGATCAGCTGTTGCGGAACACGCTTTGCAGTCAGGAGACCACCACATTTATTTTGATAGAACTCAAGTACTGGCAGCCACAAGCGGATATCATGAAAGGCTTTACAGAGAGGCTATAGAGATTATGAAACACCCCAGGAATTTTAATAGGAAGGAGGAGGGCGTGAAATTGAATGACATCTGGATGCCGGTGCTGAAGAAGATGTGTACCAGTCTTCCGCCATGGGATGATAGCAACAGCGGACGGTGGCAACCGACAACGGCCAATTGCGCTCGCGTATTCAAAACATGTGACGTCACGCCTATGCGCGGGAGCACGCGAAAACAAAAATTTGCTGCAGTCAGTAGTGAGACAGTGTGTGTTTCGGAAGTTAACAGAAGCCACGAACCCCCTTGAAGATGTCCTCCGCAGATGGGGACGAAACGTTGGGTTACAATGCGAAATCCATCAGACCACGGCATAATAGCCCGGAAAAGAATTTTATAATTCATGTACTGAAAAAGTTTGTAACAGTTGGACATGATCATGCTGCATCGTTCGTAACAGCGTATAACGAATGAGCCCCACAATGAACAAAAATGTTCCAGGCTTAAGTCCCTACTTTTTTTCGAAATCCTACATTTTTCCCTTTCATATTCGTTATCATATCCTTGACCTCTCACTTTCAAAGAAATATGCGACTTTACGAACTTTTTTTAAAGCGAACATTAGCCAAAAGTTCGCCAGTAATTATTGTGTATGAAATAAAACCAAGAAAGTGTTTCTTGATAGTTATTTCGTTACCAGGATTAAACAAAACGAACGACCATTGACATTAGTTCTGTGTGACCCATTTCAAAGCTATAGTGTAAAATAATTAAATAATATGCTGCTTTTGTAAGTTCAGTAAAATGTAATCTTGAAAACGTATTGATAGCAAACTAATGAATTCGTTTTCTGTTGCGTTAGAGAGGCAGTAAACATTGGATTCACGAAAATACACTGTCAGCAAATGCTTTCAACACGATGAACGTGACAAATCCACATTTTTAATATGCCATACCATTGTTCCGTCTCGGCTCTGATTTTATTCATCGAACATATTGCACAGGCGACAACGCAAAAGTAATTGATGACAAGATTGGTATGCCTTTATATTATTGGGGTTTTTCATGTTGGGCTAGATGTGGAGGCATACATTTCCATTCTGAAAACCTTGAGGAGCCTGTAAGCGAGATAGAATCAGCACTGAAAAGTCTGTAAGGGAAAAAAAGAAACGAATATGTTGAAACAGAATAAATACGCCAGTCTGTACAGATTTCTTCAGCGTTAGAAAATTTTCATTTGGCGTTGTTGGAGGAAATTTTTAGAATATTAGACATACTAAGTTAAACAAGACACAAAGGAAATAAAGACGTTAGCTACCAGTGGGTATTGATTAATAGCAATTGGACAAGTTGAAAATTTTTGCCTCATGGCGATTCTAACTCGGGTCTCGTGCTTGGTTGCCAGATGCGCTGATCACTCTAAAAATAATTTTAAAAAAACATCAATTTGTTCGTCATTGTTCGTTGCACTTGCCGTTGCGGGCGTCCCTTGACATCCGTTCAAATTCATCGTTGATCTATTCACTCAGTTTTCTTTTTATAGAGCGCACATATCCCTCTGACCGGACACGCTGAGCTACCATTCTGGCACCACTCCGGCATCCAAGTATCCAGACACGGCTGCCACCCCAGCCGACGGACTACCCTAGCATACCTCCCGTCAGACCTAAGTTCTCAACTTATACCACAAACTACCGATGTAGCGCCTCTGCTCAGTAGCCTCATTACTCGCACATTTCGCCATTTCCCGCAAGAGTTCCAGCTTAATGTGCATCTGCAATGAAGGGATCATTTGCCGTCATCACTTTAATTAGTTATATGTGTGGTGCCTGTACTTTCATGCCGGCCGCGATGGACGAGCGGTTGTAGGCGCGACAGTCTGGAACCGCGCGGCCGCTACGGTCGCAGGTTCGAATCCTACTTCGGGCATGGATGTGTGTGATGTCCTTAGGTTAGTTAGATTTAAGTAGTACTGGGGTGCAGTCGAATTAAATTGGGTGATGCTGAGGGAATTAGATTAGGAAATGAGACCCTTAAAGTAGTAAATGAGTTTTGCTATTTGGGGAGCAAAATAACTGATGATGATCGAAATAGAGAGGATATAAAAGCAATGGCAAGAAAGCGTTTCTGAAGAAGATAAATTTGTTAACATCGAGTATAGATTTAAGTGTGAGGAAGTCGTTTCTGAAAGTATTTATATGGAGTGTAGCCATGTATGGAAGTGAAACATGGACGATAAATAGTTTAGATAAGAAGAGAATAGAAGCTTTTGTAATTTGGTGCTACAGGAGAATGCTGAAGATTAGGTGGGTGGATCACATAACTAACGAGGAGGTATTGAATAGAATTGGAGAGGAGAGAAATTTGTGGCACCAGTTGACTAGAAGAAGGGATCGGTTGGTAGGGCATATTCTGAGGCATCAAGGGATCACCAATTTAGTATTGGAGGGCAGCGTGGAGGGTAAAAATCGTAGAGGGAGACCAAGAGATGAATACACTTAACAGATTCAGAAGGATGTAGGTTGCAGTAGGTACTGGGAGATGAAGAAGCTTGCACAGGATAGAGTAGCATGGAGAGCTGCATCAAACCAGTCTCTGGACTGAAGACCACCCACACACACATACACACACGCAAGCTCTAAGGGACTGATGACCTCAGAAGTTAAGTCCCAGAGTGTTCAGAGCCATTTGAACCATTTGTACTTTCGGGTCAGAAATATTAATTAAGGTAATGACAGCTAATCATCCATGCTGTGCAAATGCACATCACACTTGAACTCTTACGTGAGTAGGAGACACGCCCCGAGTAATGAGGCTATTGAGCAGGGGCACTACATCAGCAGTGTGTGGTATAAGTTGTGAATTTCGGTCTGACGGGAGGTATGCTAGGGTAGTCCGGGCGTAGTGGTCAGCTCATCTGCCTAGTAAGCAAGAAGCTTAATGTGGCACATATTCTCAACTTGCCCCATTGATATAAATCTATACCCATTGACAGATAATGTCTTTAATTACTTTGTATGATTCATAGTGGCTGCAGGATCAAGATTGTGTCTGTTCTTTCGGATATGTCTGAAAAAACAGACACTACATACAAAAGTAGGTGAAAATTAGGCCCAATTACAGGGTGGCGCACGAAATGTGTTACACATTGTTTCTTTCACAATATACGACGCACATTAGATATCCCTCTGGGATCTCTACAACAGTACCAGCAGAGCTTGTAAAAACAAATGAATTACGAAATGACGTGTAATTCACCAAATGCCGCCGCTAGGAGACTAGTAAGCAGCAATGGCTGACAGTGGAAGACTGACGATACGGCAACGATCGGCAGTTGTGTTACTTTTTCATGAAACTAAAAACCTTGTTGTGGCTCAAAGGCGTTTTCGACAACAGTTTAACACAAGATGGGTCCCTTGCAAGAAGATCATCCACAGGTTGTACGATAAATTTGTACAGGAAGGAACAGTATTGGAAGCGAAGCGACCACGGCCTAAGCCTGTTTGTTCGCCGGAGAATATTGAAGCGGTACGAGTTGCTGTACAGAGACGTCCCGGGAAATCGTGTAGAAAGGCACCAGTGCAACTGGGAATATCCATACACTCCGTTCAACGCATTCTTAAGAGTGACCTCCATATGTACCCATACGAGAGCTGTGCACCGAAGCTCACTGAAGAGCTCAAGCAGCAGAGACTACTGTTTGCTCAGTGGGCGGAGGATAGGGAAGAAACTCTCAACAAAGTTTGGCTTTCAGATGAGGCGCATTTTCATTTAGACGGTGTGGTTAACAAACAAAATGTACGCTTTTGGGCCACTGAAAACCCACAAGCGCCTCAGGAACGACAACATTATGCTCCGAGGATTACAGCGTGGGCTGCAATTTTCAGTCACGGACTTATTGGACCCTTTTTCTCTGAAGAAACTGTGAACAGCGAGCGTTATTTGAGCATGCTTCGCAATAGCTTCATTCCACACCTTCTTGCTACTGCCCTGCCCTTCAACACGAAGTGGTTCATTCAAGATGGAAGAAGGCCACATACTGCAAACACTGTGTTGGAGTTTTTATACGAGCATTTCGACATGCGGATCATTTCACTCAGGTTTCCAGGTCGCTTCAATGACGGACAAAATTGCCCCCCCCCCCCCAATAGTCCAGACCTCAATCCATGTGACTTTTTTCTTTGGAGGTACCTAAAGGGAAAAAAAATTAACCCGAAACGTTCACGTGATTTAATGGAGCTCAGAATACTTATTTTTCAAGCTTCCAATGAAATTACGGAAGACATGTGCCGTAAAGGAAAAAAAATTAACCCGAAACTTTCATGTGACTGAATGGAGCTCAGAATACTTATTCTTCAAGCTTGCAATGAAATTACGGAAGACATGTGCCGTAGGGTAATCACTAACTTCAGTGTTCGTTTGAAGGAAGTTAGGAAACGAAATGGTGGACATATTGAACATGTGCTGAGTTAGAACAAATCTCCATGGACGGCTCTTCATTGTAGTATATGTTCCTTTCAGACTCTATTGAGAATAAAGCTTATATTCAAAAACAAAATGGTGACACATCTCGTGCGCAACCCTGTAAATTATGACTAAGCCGAAAAGTTCACATTTCAGACACATTTGCCTAAACTAGGACAACAATACTGATACTGACGTTAGTGGCGGTTCGTAGCCACACACCCGCGACTATCTCACAAACGGCTCGTCTTCGGATTTATGTTTTTGCTTCTGCTACAGTATACTTTAACCGGTCACGGTCTCCACTACAAATAACCGCCCTGTATACCGATCGTGCAGGTGAGTGCAAGCGGCCACTTGTGTCGCAGGGGCCACAAACCACCACTGCCACCATAACAACGTGCCTGAGCGTGGTGACCTGTAACTAGCGTCTGCCCACAAAGAGTAAACGGCCGGTGAGGCGAGTGTCCACGTCCGGTGCCACAATCCCATCTTAAGAGCTGGGTCGGTGAGCAGGCGAGCAAGTATCGTCATAAGGGTATAGTGGGAGCGCCGCGGCGACAGGGTCGTAACAATTAGTCGATCGTAAAAGAGGTAAGACCGTCGTCGCAGAACAAGGCGTAATTGTAAATCACCTCCATATGGCAGCGCTGCTGATCCGTGTTGACGAAGGAACGGCGCGCAAAGACTTGTAAGGTCGCCCACACGAGCGCAAATAGTCGCAGGCTGGACTCTTCGTAGCAACCCACCTGCTGTCGGAGCGTCTCGTTACCAGTACGTACGTGTACTTTCTTTACTAAAACTGCAGCATCCTGAGGGATGAAAAGCAAATGTAGAACGACTGTACGTCCACCCGCTTTACTAAATGGCTGTTCTCTCTAAATGTATTGATTCATTCATTCACTTAGCCTTTGATCGGTGATTAGAGCAGTACTGGATACGTCAACGTATGTTCATAATTTATATTGACAGTCTACATAACATTCGAGCTTTAATAAGATTTTACAATTGACAGACCCTAATTATGTCTTAGCATGTGCAATACTCACTGAATGCCTATGACTGCATACATCGCAAGAGCCTGCTCAACTGTTTAAGGGAGTTTGGCATGGCAGAGAAACTCATCAATCTGATAAAGATCTGTCTGAACGAAACACGTGCAAAGGTGAAGATGGGAAATCACATAACTGAGGAATTTGAAATTGTGACAGGACTCAGGCAAGGAGATGGGCTGTCCCCTGTCCTGTTCAACTTTGTCCTTGAGAAGATAGTACGCGAGACCTTCCACGAGAAAGAAGGGATTGAAATCGAAGGAAAGAGACTGGAATACTTAGCCTATGCACACGCCATCTGTTTACTCTCTAGGTCGGAAGAGGCGTTGGAGCAAATGACCGAAGCTCTAAAGGAGGCTACCAGCAAAATTGGGCTACACATAAACGAAACCAACACAGAGTACCTCGTCATGACGCGTGATCATTTTCAGACTGCTGGTCATCTACAATCACTGCAGGTTGGGGACCAGTCCTACAAGAGAGCGCATGAATTCAAATACCTAGGGGCACTTTTCACTGAGAACTCGTCATGTGAAGCAGAGATCAATGCCAGAATACAAGCAGGAAACCGATCTTACCACAGCCTAGCACAACGGCTTCGGTCCAGATATCTCTCCAGACATTTCAAGATTCGACTGTACAAAACCCTGATCCAGCCTGTTGTTCTATATGGCTGTGAGACATAGAGTATCCAGACCTCCATAAGCTCCTTGTTTTTGAAAGAAAAGTGTTTCGGAAGGTCTTTGGTCCGGTTCAGAATGCATATACAGGGGAATGGAGGATCAGATACAACCAAGAGCTTGAGGAACTATACCAGCAGCCCAACATAGCAGGAACTGTCAAAGCCAAACGAATGCAGCGGGCCGGCCACGTGGCCCGGATGGAGGATCAGAGATGGCCTCGGAAGCTCCAGGATTTCACCCCTACAGGAAAGAGACCGCCATGGAGACCCAAGAAGCGTTGGAGGGATTTACTCCATGAAGATTTAAACCAAGTGTCAATAGATGTGGACGGATGGCGGATAGCAGCAATGGACAGAATACAGTGGAGGAGGAAAGTCGTAGGTGCGTGCGGTCCACTGGGCCTGATCAAGTAGTAGTAGTAGTAGTAGTAGTAATACTCACTGAAACTGTGTAGTAGCTAACTTCTCAGAAACTGCATCACTGCCGTAATTTTGTTCAAGGTTTTTGGAATAGTCTCAAGATGTTCCTTAAGACAGTGAAAACGCGTTGTTTTCACGTTCTCTCTTCGATGACATTTACATATTTTTTTAAAGTTTCTTGCAATTTTTCGGACACCCAACTTCTGCAGTATCTTTATGGCCAGTTTGATGTGATAATTATCTCTGATTCTTGTGTTCTAAATCCGCAGTTCTCTGTTTAGAATCGATGCGCACTTTACTCTGAACACAAAGCTATTTCACACACATACATGGAAGGAAATGTAAAAATTTCTGATTTTTGTTTTTGATTTTGTAAGACTGTCTTGCTGATAGCTTTCTTCTACTTCTGATTGCTTTTCTCTCAGCTGCAGCAATTTGTTTATGTGCCCATTTGCTGCTGAGAAATGTAGATCTGTAGTACATCTTTAACAGTGTATCCACATCAACAGGATGGGACAATTTTTTCAGTAAAACTACACTGCAGCTTATCTTCTAACAGATCTCTTTTATACGATTTTCACAAATCATAAATCTGCATGTTTTTAATCCCAGAAGCCGTTACTTTCAATTACTGTTATCAGCATGCCCATAAGTCTCATATTTCATTTCTCTTCAACCAAGTTCTATTTGCAAATATTCTCAATAGGTTTTTTTCAGTTAATATTTCCTTTAATTTAAATGTTCATTACTTCATTTCTCCTTTCTATGTCCTTGGCAAGCCAGCCGGTGTGGCCGAGCGGTACTACGCACCTCAGTATGGACCCGCGCGACCACTATGGTCTCAGGTTCGAATCCTGCCGCTGGCGTGGATGTGTGAGATGTCCTTAGTTTAGTTATATTTAAGTAGTTCTAAGCTCTAGGGGACTGATGACCTCAGATGTTAAGTCCCATAGTGCTCACATTTTGTCCTTGGCAGTTCTTATTTCTAAATCATTTATTAAGCTAGCAGTTCCAATAAGTTATGTTTCATCTAAGTGAAACTTCCTGGCAGATTAAAACTGTGTGCCGGGCCGAGAATCGAACGCGGGACCTTTGCCTTTCATGAGCAAGTGCTCTACCATCTGAGCCACCCAAGCACGACTCACGACCCGCCCGAGTTCGAGTCTCGGTCCGGTACATAGTTTTAATCTACCAGGAAGTTTCATATCAGCGCACACTCCACTACAGAGTGAAAATACGTAAATGGTGGAGAGTCGTCTGCCTGCATCTATAATTGAAATCTAAGAGTACACGGTCCTATTTCGTAAGATTAACAGAAGTATAAGAGCTTTCAGAAGACGACAGATATAATTAAATTATATATAGTGATAGACACACGCATACAAAAAAGCACAGTTTCGTACATACAGAATATTTACTAATAATGCAATTGTACTATCCTTCATTTTTTTCCATTTTAATTATATCATCATTCTTTGTTATTATTATTGTAATACAACGTTCAAGAGCTGTGATTTCAGCAGAAAGAGTATTCATCGTTCAGAAGAATATGTTATACCCAATTTTGGGAATGGTGGAAAACCGATTTCATTGTGGCTTACTAACAGCCAAATTGTCGTGGGCCACCGAAATATCTTTCAAGAAGTTAGAAAACATCGTTTTTGTTAAACACAGCTAGCTCTTTACACACCTAAAGTGTTGAATGCTATTGACAAGGCATTTCAAAATGATTCCCTATTTCTAGAATTCCAAAATATTTTGGACACTGTGCCACGCAAGCAGCTTGTAGTGAAATTTGAAGCTTATGGAATATCGTCTGAGTTATGCGACTGTGTTCGGATCCATTGCTAGGGAGGTCACAGTTTGTAGTATTTGATGGAAAGCCATGGAGCAAAACAGAACTCATTTCTGGTGTTCCCCAAGGTTGTGTTATAGGTCCTCTGCTGTTTTTGATCTATATAACCGGTTTAGAAGACAATCTGAGCAGCCGTCTTAGGTTGTTTGCAGATGACCTTGTCTTTCATCGTATAGTAAACGTACCAGAAGATCAAAACAAATTTCAAAACCAGTTAGAAAAAAATATCTGAATGGTGAAAAAATTGGCAATTGACCCTAAATAATGAAAAGCCCGAGGTCATCCACATGAGAGGTAAAAGGAATCCGTTAAGCTTCGGTTACACGATAAATCAGTCTAATATAAAGGTTGTAATTTCAACTAACTACCTAGGAATTTCAGTTACGAACAATTTAAGTTTGAAAGAACAAATAGAAAATGCTGTGGGGAAGGCAAACCAAAGACTGCCTTTTATTGGCAGAACACTTAGAAAATGTATCAGATCTACCAAGGAGACTGCCTGTAGTACGCTTGTCCGTCCTATTTTCGAGTACTGCTGCGCGGTCTGGTATCCTTAACTGAATAAACTGAGGAAGTTCAAAGAAGAGCAGCACGTTTTGTATTACCGCGAAATAGGGGAGAGAGTGTCACGGACGTGGTACAGGATTTGGGATGGACACCATAAAAACAAAGGAGGCATCTTACAGCCAAGCCTAACGCTGACCCAGGGACCGTCTGTGGTAACCTATTAACATGGAGACTGCACATTCGTCTACCTTTTTCGCTGTAAACGTTGGCGGCCAAGAGAGCCCACATGGGGCTCGATGCACTTCCGCTTCTCTCGATTTGATTTAACATCGATAAAAGTATCATGTTACAAGTCGAATATTTGGCGATAGTTGTCGCATTAGATTTTCATACCAATATATGTAGACTAAATTTTGATTGACTGGCTATTACCGAATGTAATTTCCGGGGCTTACGTAGTTATATGCTGTTCCGGTATTGGTTCTGAAAATTATGGTGAATGACGTAAACTGTGGGGAGTTAAAGTTAGCCCGAAAGACGGAAACTGTAAAGGTATGGAAACTGATGTGGTGACTGATTATCAACACGAAATTCAAGTTCCACTATTGTTTTCAGGTACCAATTCGTTCATCGCTGGTTGTGATATGTTAATGTGAAAAAATTGGCTCTCGTGTAGTGTGATTTGAATGCAACACATCCAGTTTACTGGCAGCACGTTTTTTTTATTTACAGGATTGTTTTTCAAAACTGCTGCTTATTACCTGAAAAAGACAAATTATTGGTTATGGGAAATGGGAGAAGGAGCATAAATATGATAATGGGTATTTTTCTAGCCTATGTATAAAATGGATAATTAATTAACTGCTATGCATTGCAAATAATGTAACAGTGTAGAAATTGTAAATGTTTCGCTTTCGCAAATCTGCTGCTGTGAAACTCTGTTTCTGATAAATTGTGTTTCAACTTTTTTAAATATCAGTGCAGATATACGTCTTCTGGATTTCGTTACAATAGTGAAAGGTATGAGGTTCCCAATGATTCACTGAAAATATATTATGCAGGCACGAAAAAAAAGATAAGCAAAGCTAACTTCAACGATGACTATCCCAGCAGAAGAAAACTTAAATGGCTTCAGAACAATAAATGCAAATGCATGTTGTCGAGTCCCACAATCCTAGGTGCGAAGGACTGTTACAAATGGCTAACATCGCACTGTTTTGGCGTTCGTCCCCTTAGGAACGCGTCGTACAAGATTGATCAGTATTCTCCATGTTAAAAATGTTGTATAGGAGTGGTATCTGCTTTAGCCACGTACCAAATAGCAAGACAGAAGTGATGTTTTGGTGCCACTTGTCACATCGCCCCCTTGTTATAGGCGATAGGCTACTGCGTTTCACGTTGCAACGCTACCTGTTTCTACACCCCGCGCTCAATCTGGTGAAGACATGGCGACCACCTGCGGGTTAGAAACTAGTTTTCCTCAACAATATTGTTGTCAAATGATCGTATCTGAAGAAGCAAGTTAGGCATTTTCAGTTGTCATTTAAACAGTATCGTATTTTGAACTGAACTATTTTGTTTAAACAGTACATCATGACACGTTTATCATTATTAATTTGTTTGTGTGTTGATACCTGTTCCAGCTTTGATTTACGTTTCTGCAGCCCCGTTGTATAGCAAGCGTCATTACTAGTGTTTTGTACGAAACAATTCCCAACAGCTTTTCAAAGTCGAATAATAAAATTAATAAAATACAGTTACGGAACCAAATTTAGTAAATGCTAAAAAGTTCAAGTTTCGGTACATTCTGGCAAGACTAACTTATGAATCTCCTCATTTTTCCAAATGACTGGTGCACTAGATCGACAGTGAACTTGAACGGCGATTGGTGGATACACTCGGAACAGGGGAAGAGGAAACAGAACAAATACATGACTTTCTCAGATTTTGAGCACATGAACTAGTTGATACTGATGCTTCGATAGAGTAGATGTAGAATCATTGTCTTGTGAAAGCATAGAGCATGGAACACGTGTCCACTGAATTTGCGCGAAGTGCTTCTTGATGAATAACGCAATGTATTGTTAACAGTTTGATAATACCAATGGATTCACATCCTGAGTTTAGTCTTCCAATGAAATCTGTATATCTGTCACATATATTTCTCTCTTTAAAAGATATTCTCATCCATTGTTGTACCATGCGAGGAAATCTGATCCGGTAATTCTTCAGTAACTTAGAGTTAAACGAGCAGGAAGAACTGTGTGCTACTTTAAAAACATTCGGTCAATCGAGGGCCGGATTAAAACCCTTCACAAGTCGGATGTGGCCCTCAGGACGTATTTTTGAGACCCCTGCTATAGACTATAGTTCACTGATCACGAGTGCTTCTTAATGTATTTAAAAAAAATAATTTTTGCCACCTCTGCGTGAATATGAATATTCTTGTACAATCAGAATGTGAACTGTGTGCCAAGTAAGTTTAATTTTTTTTTCAAATGATGATTTTCAATCAGTCATTAAATTGTATGTAATACTATGATACTGCTTTGGGATAGTAATATATGATGTGAAGGTCGATGGCAGCATGTCATGACCTCACACAAATGCAGTATGCGTTTCTATTGCTACTCCTGGGATTTGCAGTGGGATGATAGAGGCTAGCCTGAGTGGGATGGTTGTAGGAATCTGGAACATTCTTCAATAATTACTACTGGAGTACTTTAGTAAACAACTTTTACTTAACTTTGTCCTGCTACTGCACTGCAGCAAGATAACTAATAACTATCTTTCTTCAATACAAATGACTCATTAACAAACACTGACTGGATTATACAATAAGCAAAATAACACAATTCTGGTATTACGTGCGTAACACATGCGCAAACTAGAGTCTGCGAACCTAGCGAGCAGAAGGCTATTCTAATCTGACTTCGCTCACGACCTGTAGCTGACTCGGGCGGTGCGATCTGAAAGTCTCTGTCCCTTCCATACAGCGCCAGCGATTCCAGAGAGGTTGCAAGTACTGGACCGCTATCGATTATATTTCAGTGACACACACACACACACACACACACACACACACACACACACACACACACATATATATATATATATATATATATATATATATATATATATATATATATTAGTCAGTGAAATGTTTATAGTTGTCATACAATACCAGAATAACATACAATGCATTATCAATTCTTCCTGCTTGACTTCGTTGGATTTCTTACAATGCCAGTGTGTCCATTGCACTTACTACTCTAATTACAAAACACTTTATCTACTTACTATGCAATATTAGGTTTTTGTTACTTTATGCACACTACTTCAGTATACACACCACAATATTACGGAGTCTAAACATATACTATTTTCAGTCGTCTATTTGTACTTCTACACCTACATACGTAATCCGCAAACCACCGTATGTTGCGTGGCGGAAGGCAGTCTGTACCACTACTAACTATTTCCTTTCCCATTCGACTCGCAAGAAGATCGAAGAAAAACAGACTGACTGTGTGCCTCCGTATGAACCCCAATCGCCCATGTCTTATTTGGATGGTCCTCGTGCGAAATGCACATTACCGGCAGTCAGCTTCAAATTCCGGTTCTCCAAGGCTTCTCAATAGTGTTCCTCGAAAAGAATGGGGCCTTCCTTCCAGAGATATCCATTTCAGTTTAAGAACCAGCTCCGCCATACTTGCATGTTGTTCCAACTTACCGGTAACAAACATAGCAGCCCGCCTCTGAAAAGGTTCGATGTCTTCCTTTAATCTGACCTGATGCGAGTCCTAAAGACTCTAGCAGTACCCAGAATAGCTCGCACCGGCGTTCTATATGCGGTTTCCTTTGCGGGTGAACCAAACTTTCCCGAAATTCTCCCAATAAACCAAAATCAACCATTCCCTGCCATGTTCGTTCCATTTCGTATCACTTAGCAACGTTAAGCCTACGCATTTGAACGATGTGACTCTCAGGCAGGGCACTAGTAATGCTGCATCCGAACATTACGGGCCCGTTTTGCCTACTTATCGGCATGAACTTAAATTTTTCTACATTTGGAGCCAGCTGCTATTCATGGCACCCGCTTTAAATTTTGTCTAAATCATCTTGTATTCTCCTACAGTCACTCACTTTCGTCATCTTCTAGTATACCAAAGCTTTATCAGAAAACAACCATGTCCATCAGATCATTTACGTATCTAGAAAACAATAGCCGTCCTATCACACTTCCCTGGGGCAGCCCTGACATTATCCTTATCTCTTATGAACACTCGCCGTCGAGGACTACATAATAGGTTTTATTACGGAAGAAGCCTTCGAGCAACTCACATATCTGGGAAACTATTCCATATGCTCGGACCTTCATTAACAGTCTGCAGTGGGACACGGTGTCAAATGTTTTTCGGAAATCTAGAATTATGGAACATTCCTGTTGCCCTTCACCCATAGTTTGCAATACATAATGCGAGAAAAGGGCGACCTGAGTTTCGCTTGAGCGATGTTTTCTAAAGCAGTGCTGGTTCGTGTACATCATGTATTCCTGAACATTCCTAAGCTGGTTGGCATTTGTGTAAATATAGTACTTCTTATTTCACATTCATTTTCTTGGTTATACGTTTTGCACTATTAATGACTTAGCGTAACATAGAGGCAGTAATTCACTATTTACATAACAATATGCTGCAGTAGATCACACATGTACAGTTTATCTACTGTCTCTCGCTATTTTGTTCAAAACAAACGCTTCACTAGCGGTAATATAGGTTTTACACATACTTTTTATCACCATTGTGCATCGTGCCGCATGTTACAGACACTCTTCTCTTCACTTAAAACTTCCGGGCTGATAGGCCGTGGTCGAAGTATAAAACTCTCTCCTGACGTTTCGTCTCCGACTGCGGGAGACATCCTCGGAGGTAAAGCGGCAGTTCGCCGCTTTACCTCCGAGGGTGTCTCCCGCAGTCAGAGACACTTCGACCACGGCCTATCAGCCAGGAAGTTTTAAGTGAAGACAATACCGGCCGTGAAAGCTTACATTGTATGATCAGACACTCTTCTATTAATTTTTGTTGTCTTACTCAAGCAATGATAAAACATGCTAAGCAACTGTGTGTTGTGCATTAGTCTTTTTTGGATATAAAATTGATAGTCGCATTAACGCAGTTTGTACGGTATTTAACACTACTTGTATCAAATGATTTAATGTTCTGTCTCCCTAAGAGCTTTCTTGTACATGTTATAATGGTACACCAATGGTTTATGTTCTCACATGGTAATTTTGTGCAGTTAGTCAATCACACACACAATTGTTACATTTGACACATGACATATGACTAGCTATCAGTTTGACACTCATGATGGTTGTTGCTTGTTGATTGCTGGAATAATTAATAATCTGTTAAAGGTGATTAATTAATAGTCAATAATTAACATAATTCCCCTGCTTCATTATTTATGTTAATTTTTAAAAATATATTCCAAATTTCATTTCACAGTTAATTTTTTATGAAAATTTTTAACTCTGGAGGGGCTATGTAAATGTATAGCACTCTTGAATGCAAAAAATGTAATCGCTGAGAGCAACAATTCTTTGCAGCAAACAAAATGCAGTACACAAGAGACTTCTGTTACTTGCAGATGAGTTAGAATGCTAGATTGTTTTGTGCTTTCAAAATAGCTCAAATGGCTCTGAGCACTATGGGACTTAACTTCTGAGGTCATCAGGCCCCTAGAACTTAGAACTACTTAAACCTAACCAGCCTAAGAACATCACACACACATCCATGCCCGAGGCGTGATTCGAACTGTAGCGGTCGCGCGGTTGCGGACTGTAGCGCCTAGAACCGCTCGGCCACCCTGGCCGGCTTTTGTGCTTTTACAGATCAATTTGTGGAACACAGTATTAGCAACAAATGTATATTTTGAAGTCTTTGTATGAGGGAGCGTTGATACATGTGAATAAATAGTGTTGAATTTTCGCCCTAACTGGAAGTTCGCATTTTATCAGTGGAAATCCTAGCAGCATACATGAATGTTTTGTGACCAGTGCAGGTCACCAAACAGGAAAAGGAGTAAAATAGCTACAGTTACCGGCAGAAGATAGACAAGAGGATAAATGTAAGACATAGGGGGAAATGATCACCATTGAGGTTATAAATGATGGATATGATTTAAAATATTTGTATGAAAGGTATCGGAAATTTAACAGTCAGACTGACTGAGATATACAGACATAGAAAGAAAAAGTACAGTAATGTGATAAGGCAAGAAATATCTAGATATTATTGAAACATCATCAAGTGTTTCTGAACGCCTTGTCACACATAAATACAAACAGGAATGAATCAAATAAGACAGAAAGACACAGGAAAGAACTTATTGGCCCATTTGAAGTGTCTATTACTTCAATTCTGTATAAGGAAATCACATTTCAGAAACAGACAAAATGAAGCACTGGCTAGAAAGAGTACAGTTTCACTAGACAACAAAATGCGTAACCTGTTTCCAATAGATAAAACAGAAATCTCTAATAGAAACAGGTAACTGAAAAACAACATTACAAAAGGAATAATAGAATGTCTGTAAACTTAATCAAACACTGCTTACAATATTTAGTAAAGCGTTTGACATTCCTAGTGAACTTGGTAATGGAGATGGATGTGCACCCATCACGTCTTAAAAATGGTAAAGTAGTACCAGTTTAGAAAGAGGATGACAAGGGGACTGTAGACTTAAAACGATTACTCCCACTTCATCAAAAATTGTAGACACAGTTAGAAAAACGATGTTACAAAATTCATGGAAAAATGAAATATACTGGAGAAATTTGTGACATATTTCTGGATATCATAAAATCCTTTGAGTTCACTCTTAAATAAAATACATAGACATGGTACCACGAGCAATGAAGACAGTAATAAGATCATTTGCAGAAAACAGAGAACTAGGTGTAGAATTGAGATACAAGAGAATGATGTGGTGAAAGTTTTTTACTCTTTCAACTGGTAAAGCAAGTGGTAGCACAAGGCTCGATGCGCTGACCACTATTGTTCATACTGTATGTGAAAAATATGTCAGCACTTGTAAAATGCAATTTAATCATAATGAGATTTTCACTCTGCAGCGGAGTGTGCGCTGATATGAAACTTCCTGGCAGATTAAAACTATGTGCCGGACCGAGACTCGAACTCTGGACCTTTGTCTTTCGCGGGCAAATGCTCTACCATCTGAGCTACCCAAGACGACTCAAAAAATCAAATGGTTCAAATGGTCCCGAGCACTATGGGGCTTAACTTCTGAGTTAAGTCCCCTAGAACTCAGAAATACTTAAACCTAACAAACCTAATGACATTACACACATCCATTCCCGGGGCAGGATTCGAACCTGCGAACGTAGCGGTCGCGCGGTTCCCGTCTGTAGCGCCTAGAACCGCTCGGCCACTCCGGCCGGCAGCACGACTCACACCCCGTGCTCACAGCTTTACTTCTGCCAGTATCTCTTCTCCTACCTTCCAAAAATTACAGAAGCTCTCCTGCTAACCTGCAGAACTAGCACTCTCGAAAGAAAGGATATTACGGACCCATGGCTTAGCCACAGCCTGGGCTGTGACAGGGAAAAGGCACAGACCATCCCATTCTACACGAAGAGTTGCAAGGTCGATGGACAAAGCCTTAGACCAATTTCCCACACAGCAATTTCTTGTGTAGCTATGGAACCAAGCACAGCGGACAAAAAATAAGTCACCCAAGAGACGTTTACTTGTACATGACAACTCTTCAGTTTACAATTAACTGCCTGGCACAGGGCTCATCGAACCAACTTCAAGCTATTTCTCTACTGTTCCACTAACGCACAGCGCGCGTTATATAGATCTCTTAAATTTTTCCGTGCAAGCTCTGATTTACGTATTTTATTTCGATTATCAATTCTCCCTATGTAGGTCGGCGTCAACAAAACTTTTTCACATTCGGAGGAGAAAACTTATGACTAAAATTTCGTGAAAAAGGTATAGCCTCAAAGAGGAACGCTTTTGCTTCAACGATTGGCTACCCCAACTCACAAATGATGTACGTCGCACTTACAACACTACAGTGTGCTACTGCTATACCATAAGCTTAAAGTTGGATGCAGATCGTGAAATGGAACTATCTACTGTGTGACTGTAACGTAAATGATTAATTTTACTACTCATGTGGATGACGTCACACTTCTCCCCATTCAGAGTCACGGCCACTTTTCGTGACACACAGTTATCTTGTCTAAATAATTTCACATTGGTTTTCATCTTTTGGTGACTTTTCTAGACGGTATATGACATAATCGTCTGAAAATCCAAGAGGGCTGCTCCTAAATCGTTTATTTAGTTTATATCCAACGGAGATCCTGTAACAGAGTTCATTGGGGAGCATCAGACATTAATTGATGACTCGAAATTTGGTAGAAAATCCGAAGAAATTCTGGTCGTATGTAAAGTACACAAGCGGCAAGACGCAGTCAATACCTTCGCTGCGCAGTGCCGATGGTACTGTTACCGATGACTGTGCCACTAAAGCGGAGTTATTGAACGCAGTTTTCCGATATTCCTGCACCAGGGAAGACGAATGAAATATTCCAGAATTTGAAACACGAACAGCTGCTAGCATTTCTTAGAATCAGATACTTTAGGGGTTGCGAAGCAACTCAAATCGCTTGATACGGGCAAGTCTTCAGGTCCAGATTGCATACCGACTAGGTTCCTTTCAGATTACTCTGATACAATAGCTCCCTACTTAGCAGTCATATACAACCGCTCGCTCACCGATAGATCTGTACCTACAGATTGGAAAATTGCGCAGGTCGCGCCAGTGTTTACGAAGGGTAGTAGGAGTAATCCATCTAACTACAGACCTATATCATTGATGTCGGTTTGCAGTAGGGTTTTGGAGCATATACTGTATTCAAACATTATGAATCACCTCGAAGGGATGGATCTATTGATACGTAATCAGCATGGTTTCAGAAAACATCGTTCTTGTGCAACGCAGCTAACTCTTTATTCGCACGAAGTAATGGCCGCTATCGACAGGGGATCTAAAGTTGATTCCGTATTTCTAGATTTCCGGAAACCTTTTGACACCGTTCCTCACAAGCGACCTCTAATCAAGCTGCGTGCCTATGGGGTATCGTCTCAGTTGTGCGACTGGATTCGTGATTGCCTGTCAGGAAGGTCGCAGTTCGTAGTAATAGACGGCAAATCATCGAGTAAAACTGAAGTGATATCAAGTGTTCTCCAGGAAAGCGTCCTGGGACCTCTGCTGTTCCTGATCTATATAAATGACCTGGGTGACAATCTGAGCAGTTCTCTTAGGTTGTTCGCAGATTATGCTGTAATTTACCGTCTAGTAAGGTCATCCGAAGACCAGTATCAGTTGCAAAGCGATTTAGAAAAGATTGCTATATGGTGTGGCAGGCTAAATAATGAAAAGTGTGAGGTGATCCACATGAGTTCCAAAAGAAATCCGTTGGAATTCGATTACTCGATAAATAGTACAATTCTCAATGCTGTCAATTCAACTAAGAACCTGGGTGTTAAAATTATGAACAACTTCAGTTGGAAAGACCACATAGATAATATTGTGGGGAAGGCGAGCCAAAGGTTGCGTTTCATTGGCAGGACACTTAGAAGATGCAACAAGTCCACTAAAGAGACAGCTTACACTACACTTGTTCGTCCTCTGTTAGAATATTGCTGCGCGGTGTGGAATCCTTACCAGGTGGGATTGACGGAAGACATTGAAAGGGTGCAAAAAAGGGCAACTCGTTTTGTACGAGTATTATCACGTAATAGGGGAGAGAGCGTGGCAGATATGATACGTGAGTTGGGTTGGAAGTCATTAAAGCAAAGACGTTTTTCGTCGCAGCGAGATCTATTTACGAAATTTCTGTCACCAACTTTCTCTTCCTAATGCGAAAACATTTTGTTGAGTCCAACCTACATAGGTAGGAATGATCATCAAAATAAAATAAGAGAAATCAGAGCTTGAACAAAAGGTTTTTCCCGCCCGCTGTTCGGGAGTGGAATGGTAGAGAGAGAGTATGATTGTGGTTCGATGAACCCTCTGTCAAGCACTTAAATGGGAATTGTAGAGTAATCATGTAGATGTAGATCTAGATGTTGATGTAGACTTTCCGTCCGTTACTACGGCGGGTTATCTCTATGATAGGAAATCACGAATCTGGTTGCACAACTGAGATGATACTCCACAAGCAAGCAGTCTGATTAGAATGCAGTGTATGATAGCCATTAACCTTGATAATGATATCGCTTCACGGAGGAAAGGAGTCCACAAGGTGCACCTTACCCAGCTGAAGCCACTCATCATGATCGATGATCAGATCTTGCAGAGGACCAAGTTTGAGGCATGTTGAGGCTGTTCCGAAGAAAGACAGGCATTTTATACGGGATTTGGACAGATTCTGCTCTGCTTCGTGTGCCTTAAAACCCATCAACACTAATTTCCTCCAAAATGAAAGTTTAGTTTAAGCTGACATCTGCCATAGATGACAAAAAAAATTCGGGTAGGTGAACTTCCATCATTAATATATTTAACACACTGTCAGTTTCGCGGTAGGAAGTATGCTCAGGAGTCAGTCTTGGATCAATACTGTGAGTGATCTAATTTTGGGGAATATGCTCACGAACTTAATGGTGCGTTAAGTACATTGCGCAATACAATTAAAGGGTCACTTTTTCGAAACATCGCCAAAACCTCCCATGGCTGCGCAGAAGCTTGAAATTAGGCTCGAAAGTGCCAAGCGTAGCGCCCCGTCAGACTCCGGCTCGGCAACGCTTCAAACAGCGAGGGACAGACACGTGTGGAAACAAAGGCAAGTTCTTGTGATGTGTAAGGTGGATTAATGATGTCACTTTGGCGCCAAAGTCCACCAAAATTCTGTCTAACGCCACACGCAAGTGTCACACTGTGGGAAGGTCGTCACCCCCTCTCTTACCCACGTTTCACCCTTCTTTTGACGCCTCTGCGATTGAGATCAGAACGGCGATGCCCATCGTTTGAACTGGTTTTCGTTTTGGTGGCCGAGGAGATATTACAGACACACCGCCGCTAGGTATCGACACGGAAGGCCTCAGAGGTGGCATGAAGTCACCCAAGGGAAAAGGGTGGCACAAAAGTGGGGGGGGGGGGGGGGGGGGTTAAATGAAGCCACCCCTTTCCTTGGGGCGTTGATTCGCACACATTTCGAAGACGACAGTTCACAGTCCGATGAGAAACAGGACGACGTTCTAGGCAACCTTCGACACTACTGGCAAACCCCCAAACGATTCAGCTATTCTCTGAGGACATCGTGGGCCTCAAACCCAACTAATCGCACACCTTTGGAATGTAGCGCAGCCACAAATTTTTGCTCTGGTATACAGGGTGGAACCACTAGGACCCGTTCAAAACCATTCGACGAACTCTGAACGTGATCCGTGGCAGCAGAGGGTATTAACGACTTTTCAGTCTTCCTGTTTGGCGCCCTGTTGTAACGTGATCAACGTTTCAGTAAGATGGCAAAGAGTCATAAGCTCGGTTACATCCTCGATGGCACCCGCGCATTTATGTTGAGAGCTCTAAACATGTTCCTTCACAGAGACAGCCAGTTACTGATGCTGGTGTGACAGGCTACAATTTGGACACGTCTGAAAAAGAGTGTCGAAAGGGATGTCTCTTACACTGGCTGTCTCTGTAAAGATACATTTTCAAAGTGCTCAATAAAGATGTTCTTGGGTATTGCTGAACTTGGGAGGCGGATCGGGGTCTTGGGGAATCTTTGCCTATGTCAGTGTCGCACCCCTCTGCGATAGTGCCACAGGACGTCGCGAAGCATGGCGGTTAAGAAACATTAACAACCTTTGCTGCTTCTAGTCGCGTTAAAACTTCATCGTATGGTTTTGAAGGGTCACTACTGGTTGCACCCAGTACACTAGGGCAAAATCTGCGGTCATGCTTTCCTCCATGTGCGATCGAGTTCGGTGTGTTTTTAGCCCTACGATGATTTAAAGAAGGGTTGAATCATCCGGGAGATGCCAGCACTGTGAAAGATTGTGGAAAATGTCGTTTTGCTGCTCATCGCATTGCGGACTGAGTTTTCAACTGCGAAATGCCACACCTGAGGCCCTTTGTGTCGATGCCGAGAAGTGGTGTATCATGTTTCCTCGCCTGTCAAAAAGAAAATCGCTTAATCCCAACGCTGGGCATCGCGGTTCTGACCCCCATCGCAGAGGTGTTAAAATGTGGGCAACCTTCCCATCGAGTAACACTTCCACAGTGGCTTTGGGTAAAACTGTAGTGAATTTCGGTGCCAATTTGACCGATAACCCACCTTACAACTCACAAGCGCTTCGCAGCTCTGGCCTTTTCTACGTATGTGTCAACACCGTGCTTTTTAAGCGTCGCCGAAGCCGAGGATGACGTTTCAGGCCGCCACGGTTTCAAACTTCTGCACCCCAATGAGAGCCTATTTCGGGGTTTCTAAGAAATGACCATTTAATTGTGTTGCACAATAAGCTGTGCTTATAATTTCCTTGAAGAACGGTAGCTTTTGGTCTGTGTGTGAAGCTATATTGTGAATTTGATGACAACAATGGCTGCATCAGAAGAACTGGCATATTCCACAGAACTAAACAATACTCTCATTTCTTCGTTGTGCTTACCTTTATGAACTTTGGTGTGTGTGTGTGAGGAGGGGGGGGGGGGTGAGACTCATCTAAAATTCAACAATTATGTTTTTAAGTTCTCGTAAAGAACAATTTCAGGTACAATTGTATTCAGATCATATAACCGATAATGAAACTACTAATTGAAACTAATTTGAGGTATTTTTAAAATATTTTCGAGTAGTCTTGTTTTGCAATCTCTAAGTGAAGAAAAACCGTGCAGAATATGATGTTCTGCTTCACACAATTTACGTTTGAATAATTCACTGCGAATTTCACGGTTTGTGCACTCATGGTCCGGAATCTGTGATGCCGGTGCGACCTCATTCCTCCCCGCATACCCAACCTACTTTCATCGCGTTAACCGCTCGCTCGCTTTATGTTTACATGCTTCTCACGATGATATGTGTCGTAATGTCAGACACGCGTGTAACTGATAGTGGCTCGAGAGGTGATCGCTCACAGCGGCACGCCGCCACACGTCTGAGGATGGCGAACGGCCAATTCATCACCAGAGTGTCTCCCAGCTGGTCGGGGAAGAGAAAGCGCTCTCGTACGCTTTATTTGTTTATTTTTCTTCTTGTGATATTGCTACATTTATTCCTTGACTGAGTAGATACTTCACGCTTTAAGAGTGTCATATTAATCTTGGCAGAGAAAAATGGAATGTGGCAACTCGAATACGCATAGCTGTAACAAATTAAGAGCTAGTCTTCTTGCTGTGTGTGCCCATTTATCACATTTCTGTCATTGTGGCTAAAATTTGTGCTGTTTAGTAGAGATTTTTTTCTTATGAACTTGAGCTGGGTTCGAATGAGCCTTAGCGGTCGTTCGTGTTCTTGTTCATATTGCTAGATGGCTGAGCTGTTGCTTGCCTGTTGACGAAACGACTAGTTCTTATATTCACAGCCGCACGGATCGAAGTTAAGGCTGACTGGTCTAGTATTACCCAGTTTGAAAGTAAAATATGCTTTTGTAACTATCACCTTCTGTGTTCAGCGCCAGTTTTCCTTCATTAACTACGCTACGAAAATATACCAGTTAACACATTTTTCTTTCCAGCTGCTTGAACAGTGTACCTAAACGAAACACCGCTACATGCTGTGTGCAGTTGCACTCCAGCAACCGAAAACACAGGTGTAATCTAGGTTTCTTTAAAAAGCGCATCGCCGGCCTTGTGGACGAGCGGTTCTAGGCGCTTCAGTCCGGAACCGTGCTGCTGCTACGGTCGCACGTTCGATTCCTGTCTCGGGCATGGATGTGTGTGATGTCCTTAGGGTGATTAGGTTTAAGTAGTTCTATGTCTAGGGGACTGATGACCTCAGACGTTAAGTCCCATAGTGCTTAAAGCCATTTGAACCATTTTGAAAAAGCGCGTCGCTTTTGACGTATCAGATTAAGAACTTTATTCTTGCAAAATACATTAAGAAAATGCATAAACATGTTCTTCACACATTCCTATTTCAGGCAGGGGAAATGGCGTTTAGCATGAGACATCCTCCACGGCGCTGGCATTCAAGAAGCCTGTTCATGAAATTCGCTACAGTTGTTTGACGAGAGTTCACTTGTATTTCACCAACAACGCGCCGAATTTCCTCCTTTAATTCGTGAGTGCTGCAAGGTTTGTTAACATTAGCGACGACTGAAGATGTCCTCGCAAGAAAAAAATCGCCAGGGCTTAAGGCAAATGGCCTTGGTGGGCAGTATTTTTATTTTCCATGGGCAGTACATGCAGATGCGCTCAGTTACAGTTTGTGGGGGAACTGGATTTCCTGAGACAATAGAAAATGCCGCTGACAATTGTCTTGAAGACGTCGGTAGCTCTGTCGTGCAGTTAAGGTCAGGAGTCATCCAGTTGCGCAATGGCTATTTTTGGTGGGTCCTGTACCGACCTGCGACACACTGTGCCTACGTACTGTTGCTGTTGTTGCTGTGTGGTCTTGAGTCCTCAGATTGCTTTGATGCAGCTCTCTACACTAATCTATCCTGTGCAAGCATTTTCATCCCTGGATATGTACAGCAGCCTATAACTGTGAAACTGCTTACTGTCATCAAGCCTACGTCACTTTCCTCAATATTTACCTCCCATAGTCCCCTCCATTACAAAGCTGAATATTCCTTAATCCTTCACGATGCGTCCTATCAAGCAATCCCTTCTTTTAGTCACTTTCTGCCACTGATTTCTTTTCAGCATCGCCTCCTTAGTTGTTCGTTCTACTCATCTAATCTCAGCTTTATTCTATAACACGCTACTCAAAATCTTCTATTCTCTTTTTGGATGTACTGCTTACAGTCCAAGCTTCGCTTCCATGCAAGGATACTCTCCAGACATATAGCTTCAGAAAAATGTTTCTAACGATTAAATTGAAGTTAGTTGCTGACAAATTCCGCTTATTCAGAAATGCTTTTCTCGCAATTGCCAACCTATATTTTATATCCTCTCTACTTCGATCATTATCTGTTACTTTTCTGCGCAAACAGCAAAACTCATCCAATACTTTTCGTGTCGCAGACTCTTAATAATTCCCGCTGCATCACTCAATGTAATTCGACTACATTCCATTACGTTGTTTTACTTTTTTTATGCTCATCCTCTCAACCAATGCTTTTCTTTCATGTCCGATTCCTATAAGTGCAGTCGGGCCACTGAAAAGGATGTAACCAACCTTCCGCTTACTGTACTTCGGCGTCGTTGCCTTAAATATTTGAGAGTTAATTGTGGCAAAAGCTTTCGTTACATGTAAAAATGCTGTTAACGTAGGTTTGTCTTTCCTCATCTGTCATGCAAGGTAATACGCGCTGGGTGAATATTGCCTCGGGTGTTCGTACTTTCTCCGAAATCCAAAGTGATGTTTACTGAGGTCGTCTTCAACCAGGTTTTTCATTCTTTTGTACGCGATGGCCGAGCGGTTCTGGCCGCTTCAGTCCAGAACCGTGAGACTGCTATGGTCTAAGGTTCGAATCCTACCTCGGGCATCGTTGAGTGTAATGTCTTTGGATTTGTTATTTTTAAGTAGTTCTAAGTTCTAAGGGGACTGGTGACCTCAGATGTTAAGTCTCATAGTGCTCAGAGCCATTTGAACCATTTAAACAATTGTTTTGTGAATAATTCGTATCACTATCTGGCAACCATAATTTATTTAACTGACGGTTCGGCACTACGAGGTGCATTCAAGTTCTAAGGCCTCCGATTTTTTTTCTCCAGACCGGAAAGAGATAGAAACATGCGCATTGTTTTAAAATGAGGTCGCGTTAATTGTCAATACGTCCTAGAGATGGCAGCACCGTACGGCAGATGGAATTTTACCGCCAGCGGTGAGAATGAGAACTGTTTTAAATACTTAAAATGGCGACGTTCTCCTTACTTGAACAGCGTGCAGTCATTCGTTTTCTGAATTTGCATGGTGTGAAACCAATTGAAATTCATCGAAAGTTGAAGGAGACATGTGGTGATGGAGTTATGGATGTGTCGAAAGTACGGTCGTGGGTGCGACAGTTTAATGAAGGCAGAACATCGTGTGACAACAAACCGAAACAATCTCGGGCTATCACATTCCGGTCTGACGACATGATCGAGAAAGTGGAGAGAATTGTTTTGGGGGATCGCCGAATGACTGTTGAACAGATCGCCTCCAGAGTTGGCATTTCTGTGGGTTCTGTGCACACAGTCCTGCATGACGACCTGAAAATCCGAAAAGTGTCATCCAGGTGGGTGCCACGAATGCTGACGGACGACCACATGGCTGTCCGTGTGGCATGTTGCCAAGCAATGTTGACGCGCAACGACAGCATGAATGGGATTTTCTTTTCGTCGGTTGTGACAATGGATGAGACGTGTATGCCACTTTTCAATCCAGAAACAAAGCGCCAGTCAGCTCAATGGAAGCACACAGATTCACCGCCACCAAAAAAATTTCGGGTAACCGCCACTGCTCAAAATATGATGGTGTCCATGTTCTGGGACAGCGAGGGCGTAATCCTTACCCATTGCGTTTCAAAGGGCACTACGGTAACAGGTGCATCCTACGAAAATGTTTTGCAGAACAAATTCCTTCCTGCACTGCAACAAAAACGTCCGGGAAGGGCTGCGCGTGTGCTGTTTCACCAAGACAACGCACCCGCACATCGAGCTAACGTTACGCATCAGTTTCTTCGTGATAACAACTTTGAAGTGATTCCTCATGCTCCCTACTCACCTGACCTGGCTCCTAGTGACTTTTGGCTTTTTCCAACAATGAAAGACACTCTCCGTGGCCGCACATTCACCAGCCGTGCGGCTGTTGCCTCAGCGATTTTCCAGTGGTCAAAACAGACTCCTAAAGAAACCTTCGCCACTGCCGTGGAATCATGGCGTCAGCGTTGTGAAAAATGTGTACGTCTGCAGGGTGATTACGTCGAGAAGTAACGCCAGATTCATCGATTTCGGGTGAGTAGTTAATTAGGAAAAAAAAAAAAAATCGGAGGCCTTAGAACTTGAATGCACCTCGTACTGACACCTATCAGCATTTTCTTTCTTTGGTACTGGAATTATCGTGCCAGCGCTAGAGTTTTTAAATGAATCACTTTGCCTCATGAGACGCTATTGAAACAGCCATATTTATTACACGTAGGAAGATTCTATCTTCCGAAAAATGAGTCAAGTGGGAACTACATGGTGCGTTACCAAGCTCCTACAATATGCCTGTCATGTGAATGGATCTAACCGCTTGTTGGAGGGACCACAGCGCGACTCGGTGGAGGTCGATTCCTACTGTCTTGCTTTGCCTTGCTTATCTGAGCTTGTTTTTTTATACAAATGCAGAGATCATGGATGATCTTCGTCTTGGTAGGAGACTGCACCCAGTGCTGTGTTATTAACAATGACGCATGAAAATACGATTCTCACACCACTTCATCACCAGTTCATGGTGGCAGTTCCAGTTTCAGTTTTCAGATGACATATGCGTAAGGAAGACGCGATGGCAGAAATACATCCGCTGACTAATCAATTTGAAGCTCATTCCCGCGACGCAAAAAGACCTTTGAAATGGGGGACTCTGCTGTGCTGTGGAACGTAAGGGCATCCGAGAATGATTGGTAATTACGTTTAGAAGTTTGCTTTGAAGACTTTTCGTGTAATAGAGTGACAAGTAATTTAATCAATATTTCAGTGATTCTGTTGACACTGCTGTAATTTTCGTATACTATCATGTAAATGTAGTGGCTTACACGAGATGCATTATTATTCTAGGTGCACCAGGGTGCCGAACTGATTCTCTCAAACTGAACCACTGAACTTACTGGGTAATGTTGCTTCAAAGCGAGCGTATCCGTCTCATATTAGTGCCTTAACAAAAGTTTAAACATAACTAGCATTTTGTGAGTCTAATGCATTGATTTTCGCCATTTACGCATTAGATGCCTGTTCGGAACAATGCACATATCCTTTCTATAGAAATAACACAGTTTTATGTTTGTACAAAGATCCTGATGTCGCATATTTTCCTTCCATTTCTCTGCACAGCGCGGAGAGTGTGTAACTAACATGGTAAGGCTTTGGCTGACGCCCTAAAAAGGCCTCTACAGTGCTGAGTCTGGTGTAGATTTACAACATTTTCACGTCATATCTGCAAATTCTCTTTTTCTATAATTAACTGACTCTTTACTAGCAAAGGAGAAATAATGGAGAATCAACTACACGAAATGATATTATGTGGAATATTAGACCGCTAACCAATCTTCTATTTCGGAATTCTGGAGCATTGTACTAAATGCTAGTGCCAAAGCAGACACTCCGGTCCCAATATCACTTGCTGTCACTTTCGTTCAGTAACTTAGAAAACAAAGAACTACGTATCCATAGAGAGTGGATATAAAGATTCTTTCCCCTCCTGCAGCACTGACATCTGCTTAGTTTTCTCCTCCCTCACACTTTCTACATCTACATCTACATGGATACTCGGCAAATCACATTTAAGTGCCTGGTAGAGGGTTCATCGAAACACCTTCACAATTCTCTATTATTCCAATCTCGTACAGTGTGCGGAAAAAACGAGAACCTATATCTTTCCTTACGACCTCTGATTTCCCTAATTTTATCGTGGTGATTGTTTCTCCCTATGTAGGTTGGTCTCAGAAAAATATTTTCGCACTCCGAGGTGAAAGTTGGTGATAGGAATTTCGTGAGAAAACTCCGTCGCAACGATGTCCAGCCCTGATCCTGTATCATTTCTGTGAAACTCTCTCCCATATTCCACGATAAAGCAAAAATTGCTGCCCTTCTTTGAACTTTTTCGATGTACTCCGTCAGTGCTATCTGGTAAGGATCCCAGAGTGCGCAGCAGTTTTCTAAAAGAAGACGGACAATCATAGTGTAAGCAGTCTCCTTAGTAGGTCTGTTACATTTTCTAAGTGTCCTGCCAATAAGACGCAGCCTTTGGTTAGCCTTCCCCACAACATTTTCTATGTGTTCCTTCCAATAGAAGTTGTTCGTACATGAACCATGAACCATGGACCTTGCCGTTGGTGGGGAGGCTTGCTTGCCTCAGCGATACAGATAGCCGTACCGTAGGTACAACCACAACAGAGGGGTATCTGTTGAGAGGCCAGACAAACGTGTGGTTCCTGAAGAGGGGAAGCAGCCTTTTCAGTAGTTGCAAGGGCAACAGTCTGGATGATTGACTAATCTGGCCTTGTACCAATAACCAAAACGGCCTTGCTGTGCTGGTACTGCGAACGGCTGAAAGCAAGGGGAAACTACGGCCGTAATTTTTCCCGAGGGCATGCAGCTTTACTGTATGATTAAATGATTATGGCGTCCTCTTTGGTAAAATATTTCGGAGGTAAAATAGTCCCCCATTCGGATTCCGGGCGGGGACTACTTAAGAGGATGTCGTTATCAGGAGAAAGAAAACTGGCGTTCTACGGATCGGCGCGTGGAATGTCAGATCCCTTAATCGGGCAGTTAGGTTAGAAAATTTAAAAAGGGAAATGGATAGGTTAAAGTTAGATATAGTGGGAATTAGTGAAGTTCGGTGGCAGGAGGAGCAAGACTTCTAGTCAGGTGACTACAGGGTTATAAACACAAAATCAAATAGGGGTAATGCAGGAGTAGGTTTAATAATGAATAGAAAAATAGGAATGCGGGTAAGCTACTACAAACAGCAAAGTGAACGCATTATTGTGGCCAAGATATATACGAAGCCCACACCTACTACAGTAGTACAAGTTTATATGCCAACTGGCTCTGCAGATGACGAAGAAAGTGAAGATATGTATGATGAAATTAAAAAAATTATTCAGATAGTGAAGAGAGACGAAAATTTAATAGTCATGGGTGACTGGAATTCGAGTGTAGGAAAAGGGAGAGAAGGATACATAGTAGGTGAATATGGACTGGGACTAAGAAATGAAAGAGGAAGCCGCCTGGTAGAATTTTGCACAGAGCACAACTTAATCATAGCTAACACTTGGTTTAAGAATCATGAAAGAAGGTTGTATACATGGAAGAACCCTGGAGATACTAAAAACTACCAGACAGATTATATAATGGTAAGACAGAGATTTAGGAACCTGGTTTTAAATTGTAAGTCATTCCCAGGGGCAGATGTGGAGTCTGACCACAATCTATTGGTTATGACCTGTAGATTAGAACTGAAGAAACTGCAAAAAGGTGGGAAATTAAGGAGATGGGTAAACTAAAAGAACCAGAGGTTGTACGGAGTTTCAAGGAGAACATAAGGGAGCAATTGACAGGAATGGGGGAAAGAAATACAATAGAAGAAGAATGGGTAGCTTTGAGGGATGAAGTAGTGAAGGCAGCAGAGGATCAAGTAGGTAAAAAGACTAGGGCTAGTAGAAATCCTTGGGTAACAGAAGAAATATTTAATTTAATTGATGAAAGGAGAAAATATAAAAATGCAGTAAATGAAGCAGGCAAAAAGGAATACAAACGTCTCAAAAATGAGATTGACAGGAAGTGCAAAATGGCTAAGCAGGGATGGCTAGAGGACAAATGTAAGGATATAGAGGCTTACCTCACTAGGGGTAAGATAGATACTGCCTACAGGAAAATTAAAGAGACCTTTGGATCTCAAAAATGAGATCGACAGAAAGTGCAAAATGGCTAAGGAGGGATGGCTAGAGGACAAATGTAAGGATATAGAGGCTTATCTCACTAGGGGTAAGATAGATACTGCCTACAGGAAAATTAAAGAGACCTTTGGAGATAAGAGAACCACTTGTATGAACATCAAGAGCTCTGATGGAAACCCAGTTCTAAGCAAAGAAGGAAAAGCAGAAAGGTGGAAGGAGTATATAGAGGGTCTATACAAGGGCGATGTACTTGAGGACAATATTATGGAAATGGAACAGGATGTAGATGAAGACGAAATGGGAGATAAGATACTGCGTGAAGAGTTTGACAGAACACTGAAAGACCTGAGTCGAAACAAGGCCCCCGGAGTAGACAACATTCCATTAGAACTACTGACGGCCTTGGGAGAGCCAGTCATGACAAAACTCTACCATCTGGTGAACAGGATGTATGAAACAAGCGAAATACCATCAGACTTCAAGAAGAATGTGATAATTCCAATCCCAAAGAAAGCAGGTTTGACAGATGTGAAAATTACCGAACTATCAGTTTAATAAATTACAGCTGCAAAATACTAACACGAATTCTTTACAGACGAATGGAAAAACTAGTAGAAGCCGACCTCGGGGTTGATCAGTTTGGATTCCGTAGAAACACTGGAACACGTGAGGCAATACTGACCTTACGACTTATCTTAGAAGAAAGATTAAGGAAAGGCAAACCTACGTTTCTAGCATTTGTAGACTTAGAGAAAGCTTTTGACAATGTTGACTGGAATACTCTCTTTCAAATTCTAAAGGTGGCAGGAGTAAAATACAGGGAGCGAAAGGCTATTTACAATTTGTACAGAAACCAGATAGCAGTTATAAGAGTCGAGGGACATGAAAGGGAAGCAGTGGTTGGGAAGGGAGTGAGACAGGGTTGTAACCTGCCCCAGATGTTATTCAATCTGTATATTGAGCAAGCAGTAGAGAAAACAAAAGAAAATTTCGTAGTAGGTATCAAAGTCCATGGAGAAGAAATAAAAACTTTGAGGCTCGCCGATGACATTGTAATTCTGTCAGAGACAGCAAAGGACTTGGAAGAGCAGTTGAATGGACTGGACAGTGTCCTGAAAAGAGGATATAAGATGAACATTAACAAAAGCAAAACGAGGATAATGGAATGTAGAAGTTTGTGGCACAACTTGACCAGAAGAAGGGATCGGTTGGTAGGACATGTTCTGAGGCATCAAGGGATCACCAATTTAGCACTGGAGGGCAGTGTGGAGGGTAAAAATCGTAGAGGGAGACCAAGAGATGAATACACTAAGGAGATTCAGAAGGATGTAGGTACTGGGAGATGAAGAAGCTTGCACAGGATAGAGTAGCATGGCGAGGTGCATCAAACCAGTCTCAGGACTGAAGACCACAACAACAACAATTGTAATATCTAGGTATTTAGTTGAATTTATGGCTTTTAGGTTAGACTGATTTGTTGTGTAACCGAAGTTTAACGAATTCCTTTCAGCACTCATGTGGATGACCTAACACTTTTCGTAATGCAGGGTGAACTGCCACTTTCCGCACCATCAATTTGCAATTTGTTTCGATCTTCTGATCACTTTATTAGTCGATAAACGTCAGCGTCATCTGGAAACAACCGGATACGGCTGCTCAGATTGTCTCCAAAATTGTTAATATAGATAAGGAACAGCAAAAGGCCTGTAACACTACCTTGGGGAACGCCAGAAATAACTGCTGTTTTATTCGATGACTTTCCGTCAATTACTACGAACTGTAACTTCTCTGACAGGAAATCACAAATCCAGTCATATAACTCAGACGATTTTCTATAAGTACGCAATTTCACTACAAGCCGCTTGTGTGGTACAGTGTCAAAAGCCTTCCGGAAATCCATAAATACGGAATCGATCTGAAATTCCTTGCCAATAACACTCAGCACTTCATGTGAATAAAGAGCTCGTTTGTTTCACAGGAACGATGTTTTCTAAACACATGTTGACTGTGTGTCAATAGACAGTTTTCTTCGAGGTAATTCATAATGTTTGAACATAATATTTGTTCCAAAGTCCTGCTTCACATCGACGGTAACGATATGGGTCCGTAATTTAGTGGATTACTCCTACTACCTTTCTTGAATATTGGTATGACCTGTGCAACTTTCCAATCTTTGGGTACGGATCTTTCGTCGAGCGAACGGTTGTATATGTTTGTTAAGTATGGAGCTAATGCATCAGCATACTCCGAAAGGAACCTAATTGGTATACAGTCTGGACCAGAAGACTTGCTTTTATTAAGTGATTAAGTTGCTCACTACTCCGAGGATATTTACTCATGTTGGCAGTTGTTCCTGATTCGAATTCTGGAATATTTACTTCGTTTTCTTTTGTAAAGGCATTTCGGAAGGCTGTGCTGTAGCTCTGCTTCGGCAGAGTATCTCCATTTATATCGCGCAGAGAAGGCATTGATTGTTTCTTGCCGCTAACATACTTCACATAGGGCCAGAATCTCTTTGGATTTTCTGCCAGGTTTCAAGACAAGGTTTCGTTGTGGAAACTGTTATAAGCATCTGGTATTGAAGCCCGCGCTAAATTTGGAGCGTCTGTAAAAGATCGCCAATTTTTGGGATTTTGCGTCTGTTTTAATTGTTCCGTTGTTTCTCAACAGTGTTATAACCCGTTTTGTGTACCAAGGAGGATCAGCTTCGTTGTTTGTTAATTTATTTGGGATAATTCTCTCAATCGCCATCGATACTATTTCTTTGAATTATTAATTTGGAATGAGTGGAGATTGTGTCTCAGGAAGGCGTCAAGTGAATATTTATCTGCTTTTTTGAATAGGTATGTCTTTCGCTTATTTTTGGAGGATTTGAGGATTACAATATTCATTCTCGCTACGACAACCCTGTGTTTACTAATCCCTGTATAGGTTTTGATCCTCGTTATTAGCTCAGGATCATTTGTTGCTAAGAGGTAAAGTGTGTTTTCACAACCGTTTACTATTCGAGTGGGCTCATGAACTAACTTTGCATAATTAGTCACAGCCTAGATAATTGCCCGCATCTCGTGGTCGTGCGGTAGCGTTCTCGCTTCCCACGCCCGGGTTCCCGGGTTCAATTCCCGGCGGGGTCAGGGATTTTCTCTGCCTCGTGATGGCTGGGTGTTGTGTGATGTCCTTAGGTTAGTTAGGTTTAAGTAGTTCTAAGTTCTAGGGGACTGATGACCTAAGATGTTAAGTCCCACAGTGCTCAGAGCCATTTGAACCATTTGAACCTAGATAATTTCACAGCTAATTGGTAATAGATTACGTCTCTGTTATTCACTACAAACCAATTTAGAATAATTATCAAATGCCTATGAACGAGTGCTTAATTATTTACAGCTAATATAAACGATTTTACTTAGAATATCATTTTGGTATCTGGTATCTGAAATGAACCATATGCGTTAACAACCAAAGGATTAGATTTACCAGACTCGTTGGATTCGTAGGAAGACAGAGAAAAGTGTAACTCGTCCGTCATAAAACCGTTATGAATGAATATGAAACACTTGTTTCAAGAGATTACATCGGGAATGCACAAGCAGGCAACCATGCAGCAAATAAATGCGACGGACGCGGTAAGACTATGAACACGTGGCTGAATTATATGCGTTACGCCTGGAGAAGGGCAGCCCTGGAGAAGGGAACCGTTAGGTCCAGTCCTGATGTGTAGCCTCCGACGCGTTGAATCTTACGGGGCTGAACCTGTAGTAAAAACTGTCATTAGTGAGATACGAAAGTAAACAGTTTATAAAAATGTGGGTGTATGGAGGACAGTCTGAAATGACAGTTAACGTTTTTTTCTTTTTTTGTACAGTCTTGTTACACGATGTAAGAAAGGACAGATAACCCTATAGCGATCAGTTTACAGAAACTGGTAAACAAGCGAATAAATGTGTAGCCAATATAATATCGTATAGCCAAACAAATCGTAGGAATATATGAGAAAAGTATACCACAGCATTATCTTGAGAATGTCGTTCTTCTGTCACACTACTAGTTTCGGCGGCACATTACCGCCATCCTCAGGATCTGTTTACCAATGAACAATAGCTCAGTACCAATATTTGAGAACTAAACAACTATACATGTAAAACAACGGACGCATGAAATTCTGTTGTTCTAACGTATTAGTTGAAGTAACCTTAAAGTAATATTCTACGACGTACCAATAGAGGACATATGTCAATACCACCATTTTTTTCCAGAAATGTACAAGGGTATAAAACATACACACAGAATTAACCTGAATCTCAGGCACAAAACACGTGGTTGCCGACATGTTTGAAAACAATGGACGTATAAAAAGCAACAGTGTTTCGTTTCAAACCAAATCAGGAAAACAACGCAATGTACCACGATTATAAATCTAACAAAGGCCCCAAATATCAGACGTGGTCGAACTAAAAATGTTCATTAACGTTTGAAGACGAATGCCAAAGGTGTAAACGTGATGCAAGAACCTAACGGTAAAAGTGAAACCAACCTGGTATAGACCCATTGCAAACGTATATGAACCACCCAGTTTTGTGACAACTTATCCCCAAGAATCGAAAAGGACCTCCTCTTGAAACCCTTGAAAACTATATACTCTTAAATATCCAAATATACGAGGCCTCAAATATTATGTTCCCTATTACACACTTGTGAGATAAACAAAGACACTTAACCGCAGAAACAAATCCGAAATATCCACTTTAAAAGGTACGTTCCTCCATAGTAAAAATATTCCTAGGAATCCAAAAACACACTTAAATATCTACAACCTATGTCGTACTCTCTGATCTCTAATCATACACAATATGCACCGTCAGGTAAGGTGTAACAACAATAAAAAAATAAAAATGTGGTAGTTGTTTGTGAAACACCCATTACTTATTACGAACACTGTAAATCACGATATCTGAAGCGACACATGCTTTGACATACTGAAGTAATGTCCATCGAGTCAAAGGGAAAAAAAGAAATGGAAACCGGACCTTGACCTCCACGATACTGGACCACAAACTATCACGCCATAAAAAATAGGATGTGGGAAGACTAACACATAATAAAAATCTGCTCGCTATATAGGCAAGGACTATTTGACATGAGTTTCAACCCCTCATTCTAGTAACTGTGCACCAAGCCCCCTGATAAGAACTGCTCACCCTAGAAACTTCTGCGTGAACTCTGGAACGCATAATGTACTAGAGAACAAGTATCCTTAGTAATAATTACACAACGAGCGGTAAAACAAAAATCACAGCTGAACTCATTATCAAAATTACACCATGATGGTAAAACAAGAACCAGCAAAATGCCACATGACAGGTCGATAAAATACCAGTAAACGTGGGTCAGTGCTCGTCAAATAAATAATAACCGAATACAGGCCAGAACAAATTAGGGCTATCAGTAAAATAACACAAATCCAGAATATACGACGAAACAGTCCATCTTTCCCGTCAGCCGGTACTCGAAAATGTTACTAAAATGGCCTGACTATATGTGAAGGTACCATTCACTTCGAAAGGAGAAACACATCTAGAAAAAATAGATAGCAGGCAGTATCAGAACTGTAAGGAATAACAGTGGGTAACCCACCACAGATTACGGTTACTAAAAACATGTAGACATATGTATTTTTTATGTTTTTATTGTTGTTACACCTTATCTGATGGTGCACTGGCCTACAATTTATGTATTGTAAGATTAGAGATCAGAGAGTACCACACTGACTTAGGCACCCGTGCCTGACACTCGGACAATGAAATGGTAGCAGTTAAACTGTAGATAATTAAATGTGTTTTCGGTTTCCTACCTTTTATTTCCAGGACGGATTTTACTATGGAGGAACGTACAGTTTGAAAAAATGGCTCTGAGCCCTATAGGACTTAACATCTGAGGTCATCAGTCCCCTAGAACTTAGAACTACTTATACCTAACTATCCTAAGGACATCACACACATCCATGCCCGAGACAGGATTCGAATCTGCGACCGTAGCAGTCGTCGGTTCGGGACTGAAGCGCCTAGACCCACTCGGCCAGCGCGGCCGGTTACTGTTTGAAGTGGGGTATTTTAATTCTGTTTCTTGTGATTAGGTATTTGTGTTTATCACACAAAGGTGTAATAGTGAACATACCTGTAATATTTGAGGCCTGGTATATTTGGTTATAAATGTGTGTGCGGGGAATTCCTAAGGGACCAAACTGCTTAGGTCATCGGTCCCTAGTCTTACACACAACTTATACTAACTTAAATGATCTTATGCTAAGAGCAACACACACACCCATGCCCGAGGGAGGGCGAACCTCCGGCGGGAGGGGCCGTATATTTGGTTATTTAATGGTGCACAGTTGTCAAATATTTTGAAAGAAGGGCATTTCAGTTCTTGGCGACAGGTTGTCACAAAATTGTGTGGTTCATGTACGGTTGCAATGGGTCTATATTTAGCCTGTACCAGGTTGCTTTCACTTTTAGCGTTGGGTCCTTACGTCACATATACACCTTTTGAATACGTCTTTAAACGGAAATGAACATTTTTAGTTGGTTCTCATCTGATATTGGGACCATTTGTTAAATTTATAACCGTGGTACATTGTGTTGTTTTCATTATTTGGTTTAAAATGCGCGATAGTTGTTATTTAGATGTCCGTTTTTTTTAATATGACGACATCCATGTGTTTTGGAACTGAGATTCAGTTTCATTCTGTGTATATGTTTTATACACTTATACAGTTCTGGAAAAAAATGGTGGTATTGACATGTGTGCTCTGTTGGTAATTCGTAGAGTATTACCTTAAAGTTACTCCAACTAATACGTAAGAGTATCATAATTTTATGTGTTCGTTGTTTTATAGCTGTTTAATTCTAAAGTATTAGCATTGTATTTTGTTCTTTGGTAAGCAGGGCCTGAGGATGAAGGTAATGTGCCGCCGAAACTAGTCGTGTGAAAGAATAAAGACATTCTCAAGATACAACTGCGGTGGAACTTTTCTCATATATATATCATCAGCTGAAGTCCCTTGTTCATGCAACAAGATGGAAATCCATAAATCAAATCTTAGAAAACTGAATCTGACTGAAAGTCTTTGGACACGTAACATAGTACACTTCCTAATAGTTTATAGTATAAGTAAAGATCTATACAGTCTTGTCTAGAATAAAATAAATTATGCTTTTCCTATATAATATGTCATTTACCGAGAATCAACCAGTGTTTTTTTTCTAAATGTTTCAATTATTGTTGACAAGTCATTAACATAAACTAGGTAACTAGAACTGATCCTTACAGAATACACAGTACCCATAAATCCCTCCAATGTGATCTATTTGCTGCAATGACATACTGCTCGCACATGTTAAGACATAAACGAAACCACGAAGAGAATACATAGGCAAGTATTACTTCAAATTTGCCAGTATTATAGTCTTTTCTTAAGTTTATAAAGCACATATTTATTGCCTTAGGTCTCTTCAGTTTTATCGAAGCTATCGCCGTACTGAATACTTAAATAATCATGATCGGCACTCTCCTAGAAAGTTCCTTCTGAGTAAATAGTCATTTAGATGTCTGTGACGTGTACTCAAAGTCTCGCATAGCGATGCTACAAAATGAATCAATCAGAAGTCAACGTTTGTTGATTGTTGGGTAATGGATTTCAAATCCCTATTAGCAAAGCTGCTAAGATAACGTTATCAAGGTATAATTGATACTGATCGTTGGTAACAGCGATCAACGATAAACTTAATAATTTACACTGTAAAGTCGTGTCTGCGCTACCGAATGATGTCATTCGATTGGGTTTCTGGTTTACTGATACGTTTGTGTTTAAGGAGAAAAATTTTGACAATCAGTTCTGTTAATGGATCAGATTTTTAGCTTTGTAATGTTAAGCGTTGGGCCTTCCGAGGCCTATTCGGACGGAGTTTAGTTTAGATTGACAAAATTAAGTCGGTGTAGCAAAATACTGATTTAGTTTCTCAACTAAGACGAGATCAGACGTAAATTTACGTTTACCTATCCCCAGACCACGAAACGTTTTGGAGAGAGTGGTGGACGTGTGACAGTTCTCGTAGTACTAGCATATGTCGTGTTTTTCACAAACTGTCTATTGGGTTTTCCAAATGTCTGTAGCCAATATATTTGACAGAAATTGTGTTTCATCTGCATGAACTGCGCGCTGAGTCTCTAGCTTTTTAACAAGACGGTTCAGGTTACTTACAAGCCAATGCAAAACTAGTCTTTTTATTATTCGGAACGCCTTTCTGTTACGAAATGGTGAATCTTTCAAATCAGTCACGTTCTTCACAGTTTACGTCTACACTATTCTCTGTCTAGGACCTATGGTCTCCCGTAGCCCGTTACAGAGTAATTAAATTTCGTTTGGACAATGGATTGGACGCGGATAGCCTGTTCCACGTCTAGCTTGATCACCAGAAATCGATTTCTTATACTTGGGGCATAACCCAGATTTCGAGACTCCGGTCGATACTCACGCAGTCCTGGCTGATAGGACGGCCGCAGACGCGCAAGTTGTACGCCATACTCCTGAAGTTATACAGCGTGTAAGACCGTCGATGGTGCGTGGCTGTACACGCTGTCGTGACAGCGGTAATAATCATTTTGAGCAATACGTCAAGGAGAACAGTTCTACATTTATTAGATACAAACTCCACTCTGACAGAAGTGTATGTGCTTCGTGTGGAGTTTGTTGACTTACACGGCTATTTGTGTTTTAGGTTTTTTTGAAACACATGAAGCCTTTTTCACGCGTGAGTAAAAAAGCTATTGGGGCTAACAGACCAAATAAACCACTGAAAGTTTGTTTAAACATTAATTGTTGTTATTGATAGATTCTATTTATTAATTTTTCACTGACAATTGCTTTACTTGGATTGTCTGAAAGGCTGTTTCAGAAGTTGCGTCTACTGAAAATAATGAATCGAAACAGGAGTTAATCTGACTGCTTGATTTCCAATAAAAGTCGCTTAATAAAGAAAACCAGACACTAAGTTACCTTCAAAAAATCGTATCACTTTGTTTCATACTTCCTTACTTCTCTGACATGAAATCTGATAAAACCATATTCCTGGTCTAATGAAAAGATGTGCCTTGAAGTTTGAAATGTATTTTCTTTTCTTTTCTGCCTGTTGTACGTATAAAAGGTTAAATTTATTTTGACAAAAATTCCTCAGCCGTATCATGTTGTGCTCCATCATTCGATCGTAAAAGTGTCAGGAACTATTTTCTATGTGTAAGGAATGTTTATAACAGTAAATCAAAATTCTTGCAGATGCAGCGCCCAGCGAGCAAAACGTCTGTGGGAGAATATTGTCATTAAATATTGCAGTGCACGGTGCACAGTAGAAACTGCAGGGTGTTTTCCAAGTAAGAAGTAGGGAAAATTAGCAAAAGCCAAAAGACTGCTACCACTTCAAGTTCTGTGACATTATGAAGGCGATAAAACACGGCCAGCGAAAGCAATACTCATTTGTACTATAGCACTGTACTCTTCAATTTCCTGAAATAAGTGAACACCAAGCGCAGTCATAGAAGAATCTGAGATGTGCGGAAATCACAAGAAAGGTCAGGATGGAAAAGTAATGCTGCGTTAGTTAATACATGTTTTAAACTATCATGATCTGTCTAACCAAGTTAATTCCCATACCAAGCTGTGTTCTGCTAAACAGCATAACCGAGGTATGTTAAGAGCTTTGCAGTCAATGAAGTAACGCAAAAAATGAGACAAAGATAGCTCCTAACTTGACTTTTGTTGCGGGAGTTGAATTTCACAAAGTGCCTGTAATTTCTCTGGGTCAGGCTGAATTGTTTTTTTCTTTTTTTTTTCGGTCGTCAGTCTACTGACTGGTTTGATGCGGCCCGCCACGAATTCCTTTCCAGTGCTAACCTCTTCATCTCAGAGTAGCACTTGCAACCTACGTCCTCAATTATTTGCTTGACGTATTACAATCTCTGTCTTCCCCTACAGTTTTTTGCCCTCTACAGCTCCCTCTAGTACCATGGAAGTCATTCCCTCATGTCTTAGCAGATGTCCTATCATCCTGTCCCTTCTCCTTATCAGTGTTTTCCACATATTCCTTTCCTCTCCGATTCTGCGTAGAACCTCCTCGTTCCTTACCTTATCAGTCCACCTAATTTTCAACATTCGTCTATAGCACCACATCTCAAATGTTTCGATTCTGTTCTGTTCCGGTTTTCCCACAGTCCATGTTTCACTACCATACAATGCTGTACTTCACACGTACATCCTCAGAAATTTCTTCCTCAAATTAAGGCCGGTATTTGATATTAGTAGACTTCTCTTGGCCAGAAATGCCTTTTTTGCCATAGCGAGTCTGCTTTTGATGTCCTCCTTGCTCCGTCCGTCATTGGTTATTTTACTGCCTAGGTAGCAGAATTCCTTAACTTCATTGACTTCGTGACCATCAATCTAAATGTTTAGTTTCTCGTTGTTCTCATTTCTACTACTTCTCATTACCTTCGTCTTTCTCCGATTTACTCTCAAACCATACTGTGTACTCATTAGACTGTTCATTCCGTTCAGCAGATCATTTAATTCTTCTTCATTTTCACTCAGGATAGCAATGTCATCAGCGAATCGTATCATTGGTATCCTGTCACCTTGTATTTTAATTCCACTTCTAAACCTTTCTTTTATTTCCATCATTGCTTCCTCGATGTACAGATTGAAGAGTAGGGGCGAAAGGCTACAGCCTTGTCTTACTCCCTTCTTAATACGAGCACTTCGTTCTTGATCGTCCACTCTTATTATTCCCTCTTGGTTGATGTACATATTGTATATGACCCGTCTCTCCCTATAGCTTACTCCTACTTTCTTCAGAATCGTGAACAGCTTGCACCATTTTCTATTGTCGAACGCTTTTTCCATGTCGACAAATCCTATGAACGTGTCTTGATTTTTCTTTAGCCTTGCTTCCATTATTAGCCGTAACGTCAGAATTGCCTCTCTCGTGCCTTTACTTTTCCTAAAGCCAAACTGATCGTCACCTAGCGCATTCTCAATTTTCTTTTCCATTCTTCTGTATATTATTCTTGTAAGCAGCTTCGATGCATGAGCTGTTAAGCTGATTGTGAGATAATTCTCGCACTTGTCAACTCTTGCCGTCTTCGGAATTGTGTGGATGATACTTTTCCGAAGGTCAGATGGTATGTCGCCAGACTCATATATTCTACACACCAACGTGAATAGTCGTTTTGTTGCCACTTCCCCTAATTATTTTAGAAATTCTGATGGAATGTTCTCTATCCCTTCTGCCTTATTTGACCGTAAGTCCTCCAAAGCTCTTTTAAATTCCGATTCTAATACTGGATCCCCTATCTCTTCTAAATCGACTCCTGTTTCTTCTTCTATCACATCAGACAAATCTTCACCCTCATAGAGGTTTTCCACCTATTTGCTCTCTCCTCTGCATTTAACAGTGGAGTTCCCGTTTGCACTCTTAATGTTACCACCGTTGCTTTTAATGTCACCAAAGGTTGTTTTGACTTTCCTGTATGCTGAGTCTGTCCTTCCGACAATCATATCTTTTTCGATGTCTTCACATTTTCCCTGCAGCCATTTCGTCTTAGGTTCCCTGCACCTCCTATTTATTTCATTCCTCGGCGACTTGTATTTCTGTATTCCTGATTTTCCCGGAACATGTTTGTACTTCCTCCTTTCATCAATCAACTGAAGTATTTCCTCTGTTACCCATGGTTTCTTCGCAGCTACCTTCTTTGTTTCTATGTTTTCCTTCCCGACTTCTGTGATGGCCTTTTTAGAGATGTCCATTCCTCTGCCTACTGCGCTATTCCTTATTGCTGTATCTATAGCGTTAGAGAACTTCAAACGTATCTCGTCATTCCTTAGAACTTCCGTATCCCTCTTCTTTGCGTATTGATTCTTCCTGACTAATGTCTTGAGCTTCAGCCTACTCTTCATCACTACTATTTTGTGATTTGAGTCTATATCTGCTCCTGGGTACGCCTTACAATCCAGTATCTGATTTCGGAATCTCTGTCTGACCATGATGTAATCTAATTGAAATCTTCCCGTATCTCCCGGTCTTTTGCAAGTATACCTCTTCCTCTTGTGATTCTTGAAAAGGGTATTCGCTATTACTAGCTGAAACTTGTTACAGAACTCAATTACTCTTTCTCCTCTTTCATTCCTTGTCCCAAGCCCATATTCTCCTGTAACCTTTTCTTCCACTCCTTCCCCTACAACTGCATTCCAGTCGCCCATGACTATTAGATTTTCGTCCCCCTTTACATACTGCATTACCCTTTCAGAATCCTCATACACTTTCTCTATCTGTTCATCTTCAGCTTGCGACGTCGGCATGTATACCTGAAGTATCGTTGTCGGTGTTGGTCTGCTGTCGATTCTGATTAGAACAAAACGGTCACTGAACTGTTCACAGTAACGCACCATCTGCCCTACCTTCCTATTCACAACGAATCCTACACCTGTTATACCATTTTCTGCTGCTGTTGATATTACCCGATACTCATCTGACCAGATATCCTTGTCTTCCTTCCACTTCACTTCACTGACCCCTACTGTATCTAGATTGAGCCTTTGCATTTCCCTTTTCAGATTTTCTAGTTTCCCTACCACGTTCAAGCTTCTGACATTCCACGCCCCGACTCGTAGAACATTATCCTTTCGTTGATTATTGAATCTTCTTCTCATGGTAACCTCCCTTTGGCAGTCCCCTCCCGGAGATCCGAATGGGGGACTATTCCGGAATCTTTTGCCAATGGAGAGATCATCATGACACTTCTTCAACTACAGGCCACATGTCCTGTGGATACACGTTACGTGTCTTTAATGCAGTGGTTTCCATTGCCTTCTGCATCCTCATGTCGTTGATCATTGCTGATTCATCCGCCTTTAAGGGCAATTTCCCACCCCTAGGACAAGAGAGTGCCCTGAACCTCTATCCACTCGTCCGCCCTCTTTGACAAGGCCGTTGGCAGTATGAGGCTGACTTCTTATGCCGGAAGTCTTCGGGCGACAATGCCGATGATTTATCAAAATTTAGACAGTGGCGGGGATCGAACCCGGACCGAAGACGTTTTTGATATATGTGCCCGAAATAATATGTCGTAATACTTCACTGTGAGATTTTCGAATTCAGATTTGCCAAGACTGAAAGTAATACCACAGTTTGAAAGATTTGAAAAGGTTTCCAACAACAATTTCACAGTGGAATAATGGATATTCACTATGTGATAAAACGTATCCGGACACATGGCTGAAAATGACTTACAAGTTCATGACGCCCTCCATCGGTAATGCTGGAATTCAGTATGGTGTTGGCCCATCCTTAGGCTTGATGACAGCTTCCACTCTCGCAGGCATACGTTCAATCAGGTGCTGGAAGGTTTGTTGGGGAATGGCAGTCCATTCTTCACGGAGTGCTGCACTGAGGAGAGGTATCGATGTCGGTCGGTGAGACCTGGCACGAAGTCGGCGTTACAAAATATCCCAAAGGTGTTCTACAGGATTCAGGTCATGACTCTGTGCGGGCCAGTCCACATAGGAATGTTACTGTCGTGTAACCGCACCACCACAGGCCGTACATTATGAGCAGAACCTCGATCCTGTTGAAACATGCAATCGCCGTCCCCAAATTGCTCTTTAACAGTGGGAAGCAAGGAGGTGCTTAAGGCATCAATGTAAGCCTGTGTTTTGATAGTGCTACGCAAAACAACAAGGGGTGCAAGCCCCCTCCATAAGAAACATGACCACACCGTAACACCAAAGCCTCCGAATTTTACAGTTGGCACTAAACATGCTGGCAGATGACGTTCAGCGGGCTTTCGCCATACCCACACTCTGCCATCGGATCGCCACAATGTGTACTGCGACTCGCCACTCCATACAACGTTTTTCCACTGTTCAATCGTCCATTGCTGACGCTCTTTACACCAAGCGAGGCGTCGTTTGGCATTTATCGGCGTGATGTGTGTCTTCTGAGCAGCCGCTCCACCATAAAATCCATGTTTTCTCACCTCCCGTCTAACTGTCATAGTACTTGGGGTGGAGTCCTGGTGCAGTTTGGAATTCCTGTGTGATGGTCTGGATAGATGTCTGCCTATTACACATTACGATCCTCTTCAACTGTCGGCGATCTCTATCAGTCAACGGACAAGGTCGGCCTGTACGCTTTTGTGCTGTATGTGTCCCTTCACGTTTCCACTTCACTATCACATCGGAAATAGTGGACCTAAGGATGTTTAGGAGTGTGGAAATCTAGCTTACTGACGTACGACACAAGTGACAGCCAATCTCCTGACAACATTCTAAATCCATGAGTTGCGCGGAGCGCCCCATTGTGCTCACTCACGATGTCTAATGACTACTGAAGACGCTGACATGGAGTACCTGTCAGCAGGTGGCAGCACAATGCACCTAATATGAAAAATATATATTTTTTTGGGGATGTCCCGATACTGTTGATCACATAGTGTACCAAGTTTTCTCCGGAACGAGAATATCATCGATGTAAGATGTGATATGTCCAATGATTGAGGCCTGTCACTTTCTGTAACAATAATTGTATGTATTTGTCAGGAATCCGATACTAGTCTGATCGAACTATCTTTTTTCTCAACAATAGTAAGCGGGCTGTTGTGAGAGCTGACAGCAGGTTAGATGACACCTTATTGTAGCGTAAGTTAAGTCTTCTGTTGGACTTTTTTTATACGCGAGTGTAAATTAACGGTGTGGTTTTACCTGAAATTCATACACAAATCCTCGAATTGTTACTGGAATATTATAAAAAGCAAATGACACCGTAAGGTGCGGTGTAATTGCTGATTTTCAATACTTGTCGTGGTTTCAACTTTACCTACTTCGTTTAGATTTTACCTGAAAAAGATCTATATCAGATTAGTCCGCTTCATTGATGTGGAAAATTTCTACCTTAGTACAAATAGATGAGTACCAATTCTTATTTCTGTGCGAAGTCGACAAGTGAAGTCTGTTAATATCTTGGTCTTTTTCATCATGCAACGATCGAAATGTAATATAGCCATAGTGTCGTTATTTCGTAGAGAAATGTAACAAATATTGAAATCAAATATAGCTTTTTGTCAACTCAAGAAATCCTTGCCAAGCATAATTTCGGTTGTAAGTAGCGGAACGATTAAGAAATTTGTCAAAAAATTGTGGCCTTGTGCAATGAATTCTAAATATGTTTGTGTCTTTACATCCGTTTCTCAACCTGAAACAACACATTTTCGTACGCAAGTTTCATCTTCGTTACATCTGTCAACAGCACTGTCGATGATTACTTACATGGGAGAGCCTGAATGCAAAACTGCAGATAAAGTATATTTTCCTATGTGTTTGTTAATAACAGGGTGAGCTACGTGTCCTTTGGTTTCTTCCTTCTCCTGAAGGAAATTATCCCTGATGTCTTCTAGATTGATGATGTTTGTAATTACGTTCTTGGAATGCGTGGTATTCTGTGTCGACAGCGCGAGAGCACATTCCGGAGGCTTTGCTCCTAGTCATTGTTAGTCCACGCTGTCGGGTCTCTGTTAACATATCGGTGATCCGGTGGACGAACCTCAACGAGCGTTGTGGTGGATTGTCCGAGTTATCTTGTCTTGAAATCTCCTGTCAGAATTTTTTAACGAAAAATGTTGTTCATTCCCGTAATTTGATGTGTTCCATCTACCCTGTCTTCTCTACTCGAGTCCTGATGTCTGTGTTCGTTATTGTATAGTCTGTAATTGGAATGATTTGGATGGTGTCGGTGCTGCCGGTATCCGTGCAGATTGTTATTCTTCTGTACGTAATTGTTCCCTGTGTGGTATGGGTGACTGTATGTTTGCTGATGTGATTACTGATTTGAGTCATTATTCACTTTTTTTTCTACCTGAGTAATATAATGGCTGATTACCTTGTCGGTAATTTGATTCGAGTTGAAAATGATCGCATGGTTGTCTGTTTTTGTCGTAGCGATAGGCTGCTTGATTGCTGTGTCGTCCCTGCCGCACTCTATTGTCTGTCATCATTTATTGCCTGACGAATATCTGCTTTTACATTGTCTATTTCCAGTCATTGTAATACACCACAGGAATGACTGATGTTGTCTTTCTAATGTCCTATTGGCAGTGATATTCGTAGCGATCTGGCTAATTTCGAAATGCAAAGCCGTATTAAAGCAGGACTGTATAGTTCCGTCAGCTGTCGATTTTGTTGTACCAAGTTTTCGAAAAACTGCCCAATATGCGGCCAGAAATGAGTAACACTGCCTAGCGATCTGTCGCATCCGCGTGACAGGTAAACCTTCTAAAAGTTGCAAACGAATTCACGTTTGTGTGGGGCCGGTCAATTAGGTTGTAGAATGGCTCAAATGGCTCTGAGCACTATGGGACTTAACATCTTAGGTCATCAGTCCCCTAGAACTTAGAACTACTTAAACCTAACTAACCTAAGGACATCACACAACACCCAGCCATCACGAGGCAGAGAAAATCCCTGACCCCGCCGGGAATCGAACCCGGGAACCCGGGCGTGGGAAGCGAGAACGCTACCGTACGACCACGAGATGCGGGCAATTAGGTTGTAGAGAGAAGTTAAATTTCTGAACCCATTTTAATGGACGCAAGTCATTCTTACCAAGTCATTCTTACCATTCCTGAAAACTCTGAACTTTCGTATAGAGAGAAAATGTTTTCAGTCAAAACTTATATGTTTTGTGACACAAAATTGTCACGCCTGTTGAAGAAAGTGTTTGAGGATTCAGTTCTATTTGCATAATCCATTTCTCTAACAAGTCTGCCTGAATAATCGGTGTATAATTGTTCATGTGCACAGTTGTGATATAGTGTGTCAAAGTCATACGTGGTGTCTTCCGTTACTAGACGCATTCGTATTTTAGCGAAATGAACACGTAATCTATTGAAATTTTTGTTTATCATTTATAGCCATCTGCCCTTCCTTGAATTATTCAAGTCACTGGTATTCTTCCGTCCCCGTAAAGTGTATCGGATATTTATCGTTAGCAGAAGTTTCGGAATTAAATTATTTTGTGAAATACTCTGCGAAAGGTCATCTATATGTTCCTTTAAAATGTGACATTGTTCTTTAATTTTCAGCTCCATTTGTTTCGTTAGTCTTACTACTGCTAACTGTTGTACCCATTGTGCCTGTAATTTTCTAACTAGTGCACTGGGTTCCACATTTTCGATTTTTGCCATGGTCTGTTCTTTATGAATGAATTTGTTATGAGGTTCCTGATTTTGTCGTTTACTAATTTGTCTCTCTGCATCATGTATGCATCTAAACATGACTGGGTAGTAGAAATCTCCTCGATTCGAGTTGCTAAATTTCTCAGTTCTGGTTTGATATCACTACGTAATTGTTCTGTGATTTTTTTTCCTTCCATTGTCTGCATTGCGCCAGAAATTTCTACCTGTAGCTTGGTAAACTGCCAAACTGAGTAGTGAAAAGGGTTTCTAATTTTTCTCATTGTTTTAATGTTCGTTGTAAGATTTGCATAAGGTCAATGTTATGTAAGGAATGTGTGACATCCTTCAATGGTGGAGCTAATTACTTTTGTTCTCTGTGGCGCAGTTTGTCTCAGCAAAATTTAACATCACGTGATAAGAGCTGATGTCTGTGAAATGGAATCCTCGTTTGTCACTCTAGAATTCTGAGAACTGTCAGGGAATGAAATGTTCAAGTTGGAAAATGTGATCCATTCACTACTCTGTAACGCTTTTGTGTTGAGAGGAAGCTGACTACTCTAGTGAAATACATTCGCTTCTCGCATTGTTATGTTCATGCTCGCATGCACTGTGATCATCTGCTAACTCATCAGAAGACATGCTTGCGTTGGGAATAGATGAATTCTGATTCTGAGGTGGTTGTTGTTCGTTGCTTTTGAGCCTAGCTTCTCTTGTAGCATTATATATTTTCACGAAGTCTAGAAAATTGGAAAATCAAACTTTGCTAAAGGTTGTTTCAGAAGTTGCGAAACGAAAGTTAATCTGGCCACGTGATTTCCAAGAAAGCGTACTGAGCCGCCTAATAAATCAAACCAGATTCTACCTAAGTTTCTTTCGAAAATCGTGTATTCTGTTTCATACTTCTCTGACACGAAATTTGACTAAACGTTAACTGATTTCTCGTCGAATGAAAGTAAGTACCTTGAAATGTGAAATGTAGTTCTTTTTCTCTTTTTGGCATGCCTTTTACAATGGATAACGCTCGCGCAACTGCACTCTGGGAACCGTTGCTGCTGCTGCTGCTATTGAAAGCTACTAAAAGGCGCGTCTTATTTACTAGGTACCACACTAACTACAGGTGAACTCCGTGTGCAGTGAGTCCACATGTCCGCATTTTAAATTGCAATTATGAAACTTTCTCTAGTGAAGGACAGAGATTGGAAAATGGATGATGACGCGGTAAGTTATGTTAACGCTGATTCCTTTAAAAGGTTATTGCCAGATTTAGAACAGTCGCTTTAGAAAAGTAATCTCCAATACAATCAAAAATTGCAAAGAACTGATATTACAAAATATATATGTCCATCATGGATTACAAACGGTTCACTAATTGAGTCAATGTTTCCTGAATTGTCGCTAATGTTACCTAATTAAGAAGAGGAGAAAGTTGAATGTTCAAAACGAAATTGTTGTAATGGTGTGCAGGCAGCAACTCGCGCACAATTCAAGCATAGAAAACTAGTTGCTATCTTACTATGAAGTATTCAACAAATCAATCAAAACATCTTTCTCTCTCGCAGTAAAGACACCAAATTTCCCCAGTAATGCAAAATACTCATCGTTGTTGACATGGCGGCTTCTCGGCCGTCACTCATTTCGCGACTACCCGGTACGGACTAATGGTCTCTGCGAGCAGAAAAGGTGCAGAGCGGGCGACGTAGAGACCAATTTGGGACGTGCAGTGTCGGAGATGAAACAGCGCGCTGCCTGAGAAAGAAATTAAGCGCGACTGCCGTCTGTGTATTCAAGCTGACAGACAACAAATATCAACACCCCTTTCAAGGTCATTACAGCGTCAACCTGTAACGAACAACAGAATCTACGGTTCCCTTATATCTTCTTCTTCCACTTCTTCTTCTTCCTTCTTCTTCTTCTTCTTCTTGCGTTACGGCCTCTGTAGGACCACGGGTAGCCCCTTAGTGGACTGCATTTTCCTCTTCTTCTCCCAGAACCTCTTCATTCTTTCTCTTTTTCTCTCCCGCTCTTCTTCCGATATCTTCAGTTTCCGTTTCTCCTGTTTCCACTGGTGACACTGTAGTCTTTTCCTGTATTCTTCTCTATCATTGATCTCCAGCATATTGGTCGGTGTACATTTGTTCCTCTAATTTTCCTTTCCTTCGACCTTGATCCCCAATTCCAACCAGTCCTTCCGAAGTTCAACAACCCACTTGGTTCCTGTCTTTCCCCTTGTCCTCCCTGTTGTTTCCCCCACTCTCTTTGTCATTCTCTCCATACTCATCCTAACTACACGTCAAGCAAACCTTGCCCTTTTGAGTCTGATTTCCCCGGATATTGTTTTCATGTTCCGGTACAATTCTTCCCTAGGTCTTCGCATCCACTTCTCTCCACCTCTCTTGGGGCCTAGTATTTTTCTCACTATTTTTCTTTCTTCTTTCTCTAGTTGCTCTGCCCCTTTTCTTCCTAGTGTCATCGTCTCAGCAGTATATAATACTGCATTCCTCGCCGTTGCCTTGTAGTGGCGTATCTTTGCCTCTGTGGATATATTCTTTTTATATTATATGTCTCTGGTCATGGAGAAGGCTGACCTCATCCTCTTTATCCTCTCTGTTATTAATTCCTTGCTCCTGTTCCAGTTATAAATTCTCCCAGATATTTAAATTTGTCCTCCATTTGCACAGTGCCTCCTGGTGTTTCTCAGTCTGCAGTGGTATTTAATGTCTTTGTCTTGTTATAGGCGATCCTCAGTCCCACCTTTCTGGCTACCTTACTTAAGTTGTCGAGTTGTGTCTTTGCGTCTTCTTCCGTCTCACTATTGATATGTCGTCTGCAAAGGCTAGGCAGTCCACTTGAGCCCTGTTGTCCTTTTTGTCCCCCACATGGGTCTCTGGTATTCCCATTTCCTCGTTTATTGCTCTCCACTGCCTGATCACTTCGTCCAGTGATATATCGAACAACAATTGTGACAATCCACCTCACTGTTTAACACCAGTCTTGATCTCTAATTCTTCTGACAGTGCTCCTCTGAATCTCACCCTTGCTTTTGTGTCTGTCAGAATTTCTTTTATGAGTTCTTGCGTAGTTCCATCAAGTCCTCTGTTCTTCAGGATCGTAACAAGAGTCTGTCTGTTGATGGAGTCATATGCCTTTGTGAAGTCCACGAAGTTTATTGCTGTCTTTTTGTTTTTTTAGGCCCTATGTTCTATCAGTTCCTTCAGGATAAATATCTGTTCTATATAGCCTCTTCCCTTCCTGAATCCCGCTTGGTAGTCGCCAACTGTACTTTCTACCTGTTCTTCTACTCTCTTGAGCAATAGTTTTGACAGCATCTTGTATCCGACCTCTAGTAGCGATATTCCTCTGTAGTTGTTTGCATCTCTCTTGTCCCCCTTCTTATGTATTGGTACTAGAATTGCATTCTTCCATCCTTCTGGCAACTTATTTGAATTTTGTTGGTCATGTCGTCTATTGCTTTGTTACCGCCCTTATATCAAAATACTCAACATTATCTCATTATCTCTTAAAACTTCCGAAATTTTATTGGTGAAATGTAGCCACTAAATCAATTGCAAACACCATCTTCCTGATGAATGTCCGTGCAGTAGTAGCCGCAACAGTTGATGGATTATACGTAGTGAATGTTACTGAATATGTTTCGTGTTCCTGAAGAAATTATCGCGTTTTCCAGCATTAATTATTAATTCCAAAACCTGAACTGTACCACCATCTCAACATCATCGGTACTATCAAATAATTCTATGAACTAGCCTACGTTTTCATTGTGGAGTTACCTGTAACTCATGCAGGATGTTTTAAAAATGAGTCACATATTTCTACAAGAGGTGGTATTGGACAAAATTAGAAGAGAAGTTCCGATAACGATATAGACGGAAACTAATACCCGTTGAGAGAAATGCCAATCTGTCCTCTCATTGCATCTGTTACGGCGCAAAGTCAAGCGCCGGCACCCCAGTCGGGAACGACAGAGAAGAGATGGCTGTGAGAAGACGTCAGTCAATCTCAAGCTGACCGACCCCTTTCCAGGACGACAACGCAACAGCAGCGGCCCCTATGTGGGGAGGACATAAGCGTCGCGACCGACGGTCCTGTAGAATAGTAGCTTCAAGACTAGGCACTTCACTTGTACTCTTTATGTAGCACAGACTTAGTGTTGTTTATGCAGAAGAAGACTGCTTATTTTGTATGTCGCCTTTCGTTTGTGACATACTGGTACCTGTGTAATTGCAAAAGGTTTGTAAATATCTTTTTGTAGTAAAACTTTTTAACACGATTTGTTTGAATCTCTGTCTAGCGAACCGAGTATGCAGGTTTCCTGGACACCATATCCTCTGCTGTTACTTACAAGCATATACTATAGTCAGTGCTCCCTGTGTTTACCACGCATCCTGAACATCTTTCAGTCCTTATACGCAGTGAATCATGAACTCTTTCAAATACACTTAGCCCTATTCTCATTGCGTCACATTCATTGCTCACACACTCCTATAGCGTCTGCACATTGTCGATCTGTTGGGTGTTCGCCAATGCCTTTAAATGTCCCCATAGCCAGGATCACACGTGGTCTAGGCCAGTCTGCAGTACTTCCGCCTGCGGTGCGTGTGAGCTCGCGTTTGTTAACATTGTGACTTAGCATGCGCGCGGGCTTCGCTCATTGCAATAATAGAAAATAAGTTCAGAAAATCCACTGTAAGTTTCAACTTTGTCCGGAATATGTACGAGTGAAAGCCTTAGACGTGGAGACGAAGAACTCTCCATTTTTTTTAAATCTCATTTTGTTCGTTATTGTTCGCTTCAATTGTTCGTGGCGGACGTCACCTGACGCGCGTTGAAGTTAGGTATTGATCCATTCACTCAGTTTTTTTTTTTTATTACAGAAGGCACCTAACCCTCTGACCGAACACGCTGAGCTACCGTGCCGGCAATTTTTTTTTTATTTTTTTTTTTTGTTCGTTTACGTTCGTTGCATATGCTCGGGACGGACGTCGTAAGACATCCGTTTAAGTTCGTCATTGATCCATGAACTCAGTTTTTTTTTATTACAGAGGGCTATTAACCCTCTGACCGAACACGCTGAGCTACCGAGCTCATTTTGTTCGTTATAGTTCGTTGCAATTGTTCGTGGCGGACGTCCTCTGACGGCCGTTGAAGTTCGTCATTGATCCATTCACTCAGGTTTTTTTTTTATTACAGAGGGTAGCTAACCCTCTGACCGAACACGCTGAGCAACCGTGCCGGCTTCCATTGGAACTTGTGGGTAACCGTCTCTCGAATCTCAGGAACACCGTTTACGTTAAAATGATGAATGACGCTGTGTGAGAGACTGTTTTAAATGCGACGAAACAGGAACTTCGTTTCCATCACGCTAACGTTAACGTCGACTTGATCACAGTCGAACATAAGGGACAAGCTATTCACATGTTCGAACTGCCATTCAAGGTACATACATAGGATGTCGTCATTGCTTTACGGCTGGGCCTACTTCCGCACATACCCTGTTCTTAACGGGGTGCCTCAGATCACAGCTGATCTGCGCAGCTATGTTCCGTCTAATCTGATCATTAGCAGATGTCGGGCCGTAATCATGTACCACGGACAGCTACGTGTGGTTGTGGGAAAGAGGGTCACATCAGATATGAATGTTTGAAGGGAAGTATAACGCAACTACAGAGTGAAGGAGAGGTACTTCCCTCCTCGTCTACAATACTTCCGGTCACATATGTGACGGTGCTGAACTCACCACCTTCACCCTGCGGCTCTCGGGATCACCTGAACAGCTGATGGATAGCGTTCCGATCCTTCCTGAACCGGTTGCGGACGACGTGACTGACGATGTGTCTTCAGCCATGTCCTCAGTTCCGGTGGTTGCTCCTGCTGCGCCTTGGCCGATGATAATGTCGAACGAGACTCATTAGTCGACATTCTGGTTGTTCCGACAGCAGCCTTTCTGTCTGACCAGCGGGACTCCCTTCCGTCTTCGGACACAGTAGGACGATTGCGTAAACAACGCTTGCCTGCGACGACGGAACGGGACTGTTCTCCCTGCCAGATTATACCTGTTGAGCAAATCATTGTTTCAGCACCTTAAACCGAGAACGAAGATCAATACTGGAATGTTACAACATACCGTGAGCCGTGTCTCATCGTTCGCGGTCTAGCCCAACAGGGTACCCGGGAGGTAAGGCGAGTAGACGATCCGGGATTCATGATTCACGAGAGCCATTCGGCAAGCCGGTTGGACCTCATTTATCCCTACACTGCCTGTTGAGCAAATCAATGTTTCAGCATCTGAGGCCACAGTCGACGGCGTCACCTTTACGTCTGTGGAACGGCGGTTCCCAGTGGCTCTGGCGTCGACGGAATGGAAAGTTCCTGCCTCTGAAGTCCCTACTGCAGAAGGAACGATACCAGCCGATCTGGCAGGTTGATGCCGTGATCGACGTAGAGGCTTTGGCTTCCTCTGACCACTGCACCTACATGTGTACACTACTCCGACTCCTCCAGAATGTATCGAGGAGAGGGACACCATAGAACCTCAACACTCAGCATCTGCAGGATCCCGATTGTATCACTGAGACGTGGACAAGGAGTTAGGGGCGTCTCCGATGCTACCCATCAGTGGTGGCCTGGTGGCTGGAATGTACCAAACCGATGCTCCATCATATATTCGTTACTTGCAGCAGGGATGTGGCCGTTTGCCACTGGCGCACGACAGACTTCTCCTCCAGCGCCCTCCGCGACTTGTTTACCACCCACCCTCCTCCGGAAGAACTGCTACCAGAGATTTCTCGCCGGAAACCTAATGAGGTGTGGCGGGAGAATCCCTCCGTCCATCATATTGTGCGCGATCGCAGACGCCGCAGACAAAACTGAGTTACCGAGCTCGTCGATCACCGTGCATAGCGTGTCACTTGCAAGGCAGACGTAGTCGATAGCTTTGTCGACTATTATCGCCGAGTGTACCGATCCAATGATTGGCCCGTCCTGGACTTCGATCCTGTCGCTGTGCACGTTCCACACCCCGGAAGATCTGGCGCCCCTGACCTTTGTCCAACTCACCACTAGCTTGGGATCAGCTTTATGTCGTCAAAGCGCCATAGAGCGGCGGTCAACTTCCGTCATGTTTCCAGAACTACCAGTATGATGATCAGTCACATCTCCATACGCCACCTCGATCCTTTGCAGTGGTAGCGTCCTAGCTTCCCACGCACGGGTTCCCGTGATGACTGGATATTGTGTGACGTCCTTAGGCCCAAAAAAAAAAAAAAATGGTAAAAATGTCTCTGAGCACCATGGTCATCAGTCCCCTAGAACTTAGAACTACTTAAACCTAACTAATCTAAGGACATCACACAACACCCAGTCATCACGAGGCAGAGAAAATCCCTGACCACACCGGGAATCGAACCAGGTAACCCAGGTGCGGAAAGCGAGAACGCTACCGCACGACTACGAGATGTGGACTACGTTTAAGTAGTTGTAAGTTCTAGGGGACGTATGACCATAGATGTTAAGTCCTATAGTGCTCAGAGCCATTTGAACCATTTTTTTCCTTTGCAGCGTGTTGCCTGGCTGAATGCCTAAGTGGCATCCAAAATGGTACATACTGCGCAGGTTCTTCCGACGCCGATTACAGTACGTTGTATTCAAGAGGATATTTTCTGACGATTGGATCCATCTTCAAAGTACGCTGTGACACACCTACTCACCCACCGCATGCAATGGGACTTGGTCTTACGAACGTACACCATCGTGCGGCGGCACTTTATATGGCCGTGATGGCCATAATATATAAACGACGGGGAGATGTCAAGGCCTCCTTACGCACTATTTACTTGCCGTCTTTGTGCCAGTATCCCTCTACCGGTCGCTCCCAATCGCTACCATCATGCCTGCGATTTGTGAAGAAGACGGTTCCTGGAGATTTACTGTGAGCATGAATTTGCAATCAGAAAATGTTTAAAGAAAAACTGCATTAAGTAAATTAATTTTGTATACACCCCAAGAACCCGTTTTACTTCCGGAAATCTCGAAAGCGAACCTCTGTATGAGAAGTTCCTCAATCCTGTTAAAATTCTGATAGTAAAATCATTTGATAATGAAAACAGTAAAGCTCTCCGAAGTTAATTTGATAATTATGACACCGTATACTGCAACTTAGCTTACCAGTAACAGTTAAACTCAGATGAACTTGCATCTAATCATGATTGAATGGGAATATGACGTTAAGTAGCATGTAAACAAAGATCGCGTACTTTGTTAAATTCAAAGTTCCCTCTAATACGCTAACTTGAACCACAGGCGAAAAAGCTGCTTCTTTTTAATTGGTTGGTGTAAACAACTTTAATGACGGATGCCTCAACTCACACGTCTGGCCATATTTCACAGTAAAATACATAAATTCTCCTGTCTAAACTACTGTATATATACATCGAGGCACACCCTTCCAAAGACACACACAACACATGCAACGACTACTGGAAAGACACTGAAAACCAAAACAAATAATTGATGGGAATAACATCTGTTAGTGATGGGGTCAACAATCACTGAAGGAGAACAGCGTTACAATACACTACTTTTATTTATGGCAGGGCTTCCCACCCTTTTCAGTTGGCGGACCCCTTCTTCAGTCGAAAATCATGGCGGGCCCCGTCAGTCAAGAGCACAGTAACTTTAAATTTCAGAGCGACATCCATGGGAACTGAAAGCTTCTTAATGCAAGTGCCATGTTCCCAATGACCAGCCCCCATCCCCCCCACCCCCATCCCTTAAGTATCAATGAAAACAACTTGAAATTTACGATCCAATTTGAATTCCCACTGTATCCAGACACTTAGTAGTGGGTTTACTCCCTTTGTTCAACACACTGTTCGCTGTTGACAAGCTGCCGCTTGTGGTCTGTTCATTTCCACTGTTTGGCTTCTGTTGTGTAAGGAGCATGCATATTTCGTAAACAGTCTTGTGTGTGTGGGGGGGGGGGGGGGCTGTATGTGTGGTTTTTCGTGAAATTGGAAGAAAAATGGGACTTAACTGCGACGTCATCAGTCCCTAGTCTTACACACTATTAACCTAACTACCACTAAGGACAACACACACACACACACGCACACACACACACACACACACACACACACACACACACACACACACATGCCCGAGGGAGGACTCGAACCTCCGGCGAGAGCGGCCGCGCAATCCACGACGACATGGCGCCCTTGACTGAGCGGCCACTCCACGCAGCTATGAAGAAAAGAGGCAGACCCATGATTCGGGATACAAACACATCAACAAAGAAAAGAGACCAAGGAATTGCCTTTAAGGGACTATTGTGACATCTGTTGTGCAATGTGTGGGAATACATTCACCCAGTTTACATGCGTTTCCAAAACCGGATTTCGTAAGCCGATGTCCCAGTTCCGCTTTTGGTTGGACAGGTGAACACTTAAAAATCGATTCTGGAAATCTACTTTTATAAAGCCGTTTTCCAGTTCCACAATCGATTTTCATGGCCATGTAAAGAGCTCGGAAAGTCTAGTTATTTTTACGTCTTTGCGTATCTACTGAACGGCAGCTGTCAGTCCATAGCCGGCAGCTAGCAGGCGGTGTTGCAACAGTGTACTGTCAGTTGGTAGTTGGCAACTGGCAGGCGGCGTAGCAACAGTTTAGCCACAGCTGACAACTTGAACTACTACTTTACATCGTGGCAGTCAGCCTCAACTGTAAACAAATTAGGAAAACAAACAAACAGACACTCTTATTTCTATACAAGAAGACAAAGTATTTCATAGAACGTAAGACTTCTTTCTCAAAGAAAACAAGTCTGGCAGAGGACGTTTACAAGGTGGCACGTGAAAAGTCCTCTTTTGTTTACGCTCGCAGCCAGTTGCCACAATACAGTGTCAGAGTAATGACAAGTAATTGTAACTGAAGTATAGGCAGGCCATATTTTTAACTGAGAGGACGGAACATATTATAAAGAAAAGAAATTAGCTTTAGAGATCATTTTAATTTTTGTAACAAAAATATCAATGCCAACCGAATTCAATTAACAATTATTTTGTAAATGATAGAAGACAGAAACAAAATTCCGAGAGAGTTATAGTTCAGGTACGTTCACTGAGAATCTAAGAAGAAAAATGCTTCCTTCTTTACTATAGATGGGTCTGTAGGAATAATAATGGAACCCTAATGGTATGGTTGAGGTGCTTCTGCTGACACAATTTTGAAAAGTTGGGTTCAATTCTTGACAACTGGAGACAGATGTCTGTTTTCGCATCTAGACAGTTTCGGCACTTAGTTTCGTGGGCAGCATAAATCGAGAATCCAGATTCACACATGTATGTTGTGTCAAACGGAAGAAGTACACGTTTTGCCTTTTCAACAAGGGGAAGTATTTCTTGTTATCCTAACGGATCGAAAACTGTGAGTAACCGTCAATGTCAAAACCTGAATTCAAGGTAGAGTCTGTGGCAATTTTTATCAGCAACTCATATTCATTTGATGATAGAATGTCCGGCTTTTTGGATGCAGTGAATGGGTTGACCATCCATTCGTATTTCTGCAGCTTCTCATCTTCAGCTGTTGGGGAATAACGCTCTAACAATGACATCAAGCTTCGGAGATGTTCCAGGATTTGATTAAACAAATTCTTCCCAAGCGCCAATTTTTTGTTTTCCAAAAACTCCTTGAGAAGAGGAAAACACTCGATCTCCCCATCCTCGACACTCTCTGCCCAAAAATTGATTTTCGTCTTGAATGCTCAAACTTTGTCGATAGCAGTGACCTTTGTTTCACTTTGCCCTTGGAGTGAAATATTCATTTCTTTCATTTTGGAGAAAATATCTGACAAATAGGCAAGTATGCACTGCCAATTTTCGTCATTAATAAGGTCTGCTAATTTGGTGTTATGCTCCAAAACGAAAGCTAAGACTTCCAATCTTAATTCGTACAACCGAGAGAGTGCATTCCCTAGCGAGAACCACCTCACTTCTGTGTGGAGAAGCAGGGAACGATGAAGGCTTCCCATATCTTCACACAGTGTTGTGAAAAGTCTCTACTTCAGCGGCTTTGATTTTATGTAGTTAATGATTTGAATGGATTCGTCTAAAACTTTCCTGAATGAAACAGGCATTTGTTTCGTAGCTAAAGCGTATCTGTGGAGAGCACAATGACTACTGATTCAGTTCTTTGCGATTTTTTTAGTTTCGTTATCCGACTGTAGGCCACGTCATAGCTTTTGCACCATCTGTGCACACATATATGCAATTAGACCATGAAACTTCGTTAGTCCTTAAAAAATCATCCAATAGACGGAATATTTCAGCACCTTGTGTTGGCATGTAACGTTCTGCACAATAAGAGGTCCTCCTCAAAACATCCAAAATATTCATAGACAAAAGCCAATTAAATCGCTAATGCTGCAACATCAGTGGATTCATCTATCTGCGAGATAATGAATTGTGTTGGATGCGAGAAACTGTCTTTCACATCATTTGACATGTCAACAATGTATCTCTTGACAGTATTGTTTGATAATGGCACCGAAGATACAAGCTTTACTGCCTTTTCGTATAGCATGAAAGAAACACTCGATAACTAACCAAGAAAGAATCTTTTAAAGAATTTCCATTAACTGTTTTTGATTGAGTTTTCATGCAATGCTGAAAAGCAGCTAGTTCAGCACTCTTCCTTTTGAAAAAATCGATGTCTTTAGCCTGGAAACCCGGGTGAGTACCTTCAGAATGACGGCGTAATTACAACTGGAACCACTGAACTATTCGGAAGGACACGCGCACAAATTACACACTGAGCTTTACCAGCCTTTGCCTCCATAAAGCCCATTTCTAAATAGCTTTCGTTGTACTTACGCTTCTTGGTTATTCTACCTCCACAGGATATTGCAACCAATGGAGTGAGTGCAGCGTTTTCACGTAATAGATCCGGCTGTGGAGCTTCTTGTGATTGTTCTTCCTTTGGTCGTCCTGCCTCCCTCATTCATTTCTATTGGAAACTTCCCTTGTTGTGAAGGCGATGGAGAAACTGCACCCTTCTTCAATGATCTAGGCGCGCAGTCCGGAACCGTGCGACTGCTACGGTCGCAGGTTCGAATCCTGCCTCGGGCATGGATGTGTGTGATGTCCTTAGGTTAGTTAGGTTTAAGTAGTTCTAAGTTCTAGGGGACTAATGATCACAGCAGTTGAGTCCCATAGTGCTCAGAGCCATTTGAACCATTTTGAACTTCTTCAATGATCGTGACTTCAGCCAATGATCCATGTTAGAAGTAATAAACTGGTCAAAAATCGAGTTATGAAATAGGTAGTGCACTGACAAAGCAAGTTTAACATTTAATTAAGTCTGGGGCCGAATACGTGCCAGCGAGGGCTGTAATTGGTCGACAAAGCTCGCTCCGCGCATGCGTAAATGGTTTCAGCGCATCTAGCGCCATGAGCCGGTGCACAAACGACTCCCGTATTGTTGCGAAACAGTCGATCAGAGAAGCCGCATTCACAGGCACTAAACTGTGTATGCGTTCTCACTTAGGAACCGCAAAGGCCACTTTGGAATACGACCTGAAGTAAAAGTACACGTGTTTTTCACACAAAAATAGTGATGAATTTGATTTTCACATTTATATTCAATAATTTTACTCATTACTTTACACGATTTGGTGAAAGGTGGCAGCGTACCCCCTAGAAAGAGCTGGCGGACCCCTAAGGGATCCGCGGACCACACGTTGGAAAGCACTGATTAATGTAGAGAAAAGTTAATAAATTGGTCTATTACAAGCAAAATTAAATTAAATTGGATACAAATGTGAGTTTCTCGAAGAGAGGAATGGTTTTGCGTGCTATCTGTTCTCGGCCAGTGTGATGTGGCGACGGCGGTAGAAGCGGTTAGAACTTTCTGATGTGTACCCTGTAAGTTCATCAAATGGTTCAAATGGCTCTGAGCACTATGGGACTCAACTGCTGTGGTCATTAGTCCCCTAGAACTTAGAACTACTTAAACCTAACTAACCTAAGGACATCACACACATCCATGCCCGAGGCAGGATTCGAACCTGCGACGTAGCAGTCGCACGGCTCCGGACTGCGCGCCTAGAACCGCGAGACCACCGCGGCCGGCTATATGTTCATCCAGTCGTCTTTGGCAATAATATATCCTCTTTCCTTATAAGCTGTTTCGCCTGGCGGTGGTAATAAGTTGCGTAATTACTGTACAGTTACAGGCACTAACTTCCTTGGTACTTCAGGTATCTGTAGAGGGTGGAAATCGTAGAAAGAAACAAAAATATTTGTTTCTATGGGAAAATTCTTTCCCCTCCCTTTATTTCTAAAATCGATAGAATTGATAAAAGCACGTTTCGTTTCGATATTGAATACCGTGTGTAAGAATTGCTACATGAAACAGTGCAATAGAGCAGATGTTTGTGCGACTTTTGTTGACAGCCAGAGAGTGGTTTTTACCGCCGTTATGTTGTTACCATTTGATAACGTTCCACATGTTATGTTCTTGAAGTCCTCTTCGAAGCTCATTCCAGTGCCATGGAAAAAAGTACAGTGCGTATCAAAAAGAATCATCCGATTTAAAGAAATCGTAGCTATTACGATACTTGAGATATGTACGTGAACAACGTACTGATGGAAATGGCAAACTCTCGAGTTTTACACGGTTTCCGCTAGGTAGCAGCGATGTGCGCCCACTTCAGTTCTAGTAGAAATGGTGTCGGTACAACAGAAAGCGTTTTGTGTTCTACTTTCTGCCCAGAGCGGGTCAGTAATTGTTCAGCGTGACTTTTGTACTAGATATTGTGTATCCACCTACAGCACAGAGCATTAGAGGATGACATGAAGAATTACGGCAAAATTTAATGTGTTTTGTGCAGTTTCTAGGGGAAAAGGTGTATGGACCATTTTTGTTTGCCGAGAACAATGTTACAGGAAGCACATCTCTCTATATGCTTGAGAACTTTCTTTTCCCACAGTTGGAGACTGATTCGAACGCCTTCATTTGCCGACGGAATGGGGCACCGCCACCCTGGCATCTGAAGTGCGGAAAGTTTTAAATCAAAGGATTACTGAACGATGGATCGGTCGCACTGGACCAAATGATTCAGCCTTAAATTACTTGTCTACAAGGTCACCGGACCTGACTGTATTGATTATTTCTTGTGGGGGTTTATAAAAGACTGCTTAGCTGCCTCCGTTAAAAACAAAAATGAATGAACTGACATATCGCGTAACAGCAGCTTTGGAAGCTGTAACTCAAGACATGCTCGCTGCAGTGTGGGAACAATTGACATATGTCGTGCATCTCAAGAGCGGCCTATTGAACACCTATGAAAAGGTATGAAAAAAAACTTTCTGAGTTTCCCCTTACTCAAAAAACAAAATTTATTGTACATGTTTATTAATTTCAGAAACAATGACATGCCAAATCTGATTATTCTTTTTGATATACATTGTACATAGTGACATTAAAGCAAAACGAAGTAGATGCCATAATTCGGCAGCGATAAATGTTAAAAATTATTTGCATATGTCAGAAAATTCCCCTCTCTGTCCTCTATAGCGGAAAACATTTCGGTACATTTCGTCGGTATGTACCGGGTGATCAAAAAGTCAGTATAAATTTGAAAACTGAATAAATCACGGAATTATGTAGATAGAGAGGTACAAATTGACACACATGCTTGGAATGACATGGGGTTTTATTAGAACCAAAAAAATACAAAAAATCAAAAAATGTCGCAGATGGCGCTTCATCTAATCAGAACAGCTATAATTATAATAACAAAGTAAGGCAATGCAAAGATGATGTTCTTTACAGGAAATGCTTAATATATCTACCATCATTCCTCAACAATAGCTGTAGTCAAGGAATAATGTTGTGAACAGCGCTGTAAAGTATGGTGACGCATTAGCGCCTGATGTTGTCTTTCAGCATCCCTAGAGATATCGGTCGATCACGATACACTTGCGACTTGAGGTAACCGCAAAGCCAATAATCGCACGGACAGAGGTCTGGGGACCTGGGAGACCAACCATGACGAAAGTGGCGGCTGAGCACACGATCATCACCAAATGACGTGCATCTGTTGGACATTTTGTGAACTTAGTTTTTTGTTTTTGTTTTGTTCTAATAAAACCCCATGTCATTCCAAGCATGTGTGTCAATTTTTACCTCTCTATCTACATTATTCCGTGGTTTATTAAGTTTTCAAATTTATACTGACTTTTTGATCAGCAGGTATATGTCTGGGATGGCCTGTAGCTGTGGATGTAGGTCAGATCCATTCGGAATAGGAACGTTTCACTTGCCGACATGTGAAGCAGGTACATTACAATTTCGACATAGCTCGTTAGCCTCATTTTCAAAGAGCACTAAAGCTCTGCGGGTCATGGGTCGGTGTAATGAGTCTTGTTATTACAAATGCGAGTACCCACAGTAAAGCTGTCGGAAGTCATTTACGGCTGCGGCACGTGATTAACGCACCGCAGCCAGCTGAGCAAATTATTAATAACGCCGCTCTGGGGATGGCCGCAGTGACCCGAGGGGTCGCCCCACGCCCCGCAGAGGCAGCGTCGCATTATTTATAATAATTATGTCCACAGCCAGGGGTAAGGCCGCGTTCACACAGGGCAGGCGCTGCCGCCGCAGCCGCCGGCCAGCCTAATACCGACTCAGGTGCATTAATAACCTGCCGCTTCCCTCTTCCTGCCGGCCGCGCCAACGGCTTAATTAGTTCCCAAGCGGCGTCGCTGAAGGCCAGCCAATCGCACCGTACCCGTGAGCCCTTTCTCACCGTCCTCAATACCGTTTAGTTGGTGGAGTGTATCGCTATGTTTCCACCTGCTCTCCAGTACCGACAGCTTCGCCCCTTCCTCTCTCATCAGCCTCTCTGTGACTCGCCTCATTTGTACTACAAAGCAGTGGCGGACTAAGCCCGGCGAAACTACATTACTGGCCATTAAAATGGCTACACCAAGAAGAAATGCAGATGATAAACGGGTATTCATTGGACAAATATATTATACTAGAACTGACAAGTGATTACATTTTAACGCAATTTGGGTGCATAGATCCTGAGAAATCAGTACCCAGAACAACCACTTCTGGCCTTGATAAGCCTGGGCATTGAGTCAAACAGAGCTTGCATGGCGTATACAGGTACAGCTGTCCATGCAGCTTCAACACGACACCACAGTTCATCAGGAGTAGTGACTGGCGTATTGTAACGAGCCAGTTGTTCGGCCACCATTTACCAGACGTTTTCAATTGGAGAGAGATCTGGAGAATGTGCTGGCCAGGGCAGCACTCGAACATTTTCTGTATCCAGAAAGGCTCGTACAGGACCTGCAACATGCGGTCGTGCATTATCCTCCTGAAATGTAGAGTTTCGACGGGGATCGACTAAAGGGTAGAGCCACGGGTCGTAATACGTCTGAAATGTAACGTCCACTGTTCAAAGTGCCGTCAATGTGAACAAGAGGTGACCGAAACATGTAACTAATGGCAATCCATACCATCATGCCGGGTGATACACCATCGCAGGCGCTCCTGTCTGTGATGCGGCGTCAAGGATAACCGCAACCATGATCTCCGAGCTGATAGTCCATGCTGCTGCAAACCTCGTCGAACTGTTCGTGAAGATGGTTGTTGTCTTGCAAACGTCCCCATCTGTTAACTCAGGGACCGAGACGTGGCTGCACGGTCCGTTACAGCCATGCCGATAAGATGCCTGTCATCTCGACTGCTAGTGATACGAGGTCGTTGGGATGAAGCAGGGCGTTCCGTTAAACCCCCCTGAACCCACCGATTCCATATTCTGCTGACAGTCATTGGATCTCGACCAACGCGAGCAGCAATGTCGCGAGACGATAAACCGCAATCGCAGCAGGCTACAATCCGACCTTTATCAAAGTTGATGATACGCATTTCTCCATCTTACACGAGGCATCACAATAACGTTTCACCAGGCAACGCCGGTCAACTGCTGTTTGTGTAGGAGAAATCGGTTGTAAACTTTCATGTCAGCGAGTCGTAGGTGTCGCCACCGGCGCCAGCCTTGTGTGAATATTCTGAAAAGCTAATAATTTCCATATCACAGCATCTTCTTCCTGTCGGTTAAAATTCGCCCCTGCAGCACGTCATCTTCTTGGTGAAGCAATTTTAATGGCCAGTAGTGTAAATGACGCAATGGTCGACTTAGATATTGATCCGTTTGTAGTGTTCATTTTGTAAAAATAATAAAATAATTGTAATGGCTGCCAAAAAAATCAAATATCTATTTTGTCTGTATTCTTCGCCCTAATAATTGCAATATGTATGTTGTATGTTAACAGGGGACCTATAAACGACGGAGAGGCTCCGTCCCCGCCGCAGCCGCAGTGGTCCACAACCCCACGACGACTACCGCAGTCCACTTCACCCCTCCGCCGCCCCACACCGAAGCCAGGGTTATTGTGCGGTTCTCCCCCCACACCAGGGAACGTCTCACACCAGACGAGAGTAGCCCCTATGTATGCGTGGTAGAGTAATGGTGGTGTGCGCGTACATGGAGAATTTGTTTGCGAAGCAATCGCTGACATAGTGTAGCTGAGGTGTAATAAGGGGAACCAGCCCGCATTCGCCGAGGCATATGGAAAACTGCCTAAAAACCATTCACAGACTGGAAGCCTCACCGGACCTCGAGACAAGTCCGCCGGGTGGATTCGTGTCGGGGACCAGGCTTTCATTCCCGCACCGGAAAGCCGTGCTTTAGACACCTTTTTTTTTTAACCGCCTTTTTTTACCTATCTAGCCTAAAAACAAAAACAAAGCTAGTACCACCGCCACTTTCATCCTACAGTTAACTAGGACGGCCGTTCACCACCACTTCAGGTTTCGCCAACGAAACAAAAATTAAATATGCCTCTGAACTTTTAATATAAAAAATAATAAAAGGAGAAAGGAAAGGGTATAATACTTTATTATATTTGATTTGTTGTTCATTTTGTTCTTAGTTTGTTCTTGTGTATTTATTCGGATTCGAAACGCAGATCTCCTGCCCACTTTTTTGTTTTTTTTGTTTTTTTTTTAATTTATATAGGTATCAATGTGCGAACAGACATAGTCAATCAAGCCTGGAAAACTAAAACAGAATGAAGACACCATCGAAGATATTAAACGTAAATAACATGAAAAGAAAGCTACCACGTCGTAGTCAGGCTTCCCTGCGACTGCGCCCACTGACAAAGATTGTTCAATATATGCTCGTTTGCAGTTCGTTTTGACCTCATCTGGCACTGCCTGGAACATTCCAGCTGCACTGGGGGCTGTGAAAGGCACTCCATAGGTAGTTTGCGAAGCATTGTCGATATCTGGTATGCCCGGAAATAGCATGATGTCTTTCTTGCAAATAGAGCCAGAAGTCAAGGAAATTCTTGTGTCCGTCACGACAGAGGTAATGGACCGCATGTCCACGTATCCAGGTGACGGAGTTGGTTCGAGTCTTGGGGTAAAATGTCTCATCCGGAAACAATAACGTGCGTCCAGATATATGCTCCGGCCTAACTCGCAAGAGATAAGCCAGCATCTGCCGCCCTAGGTGCCAAACCGGTTCCGCCTCTCCGCAGCTGAGGAGGTGCTCGTCAGAATCTACTGTGTTACAACCCATACAATTAGGAGATTCTGCCATGTGGATATTGTAGAGACGTTCTTGTGTCACCAGCTTCCCATTAACGACTACGTACCATTGGGAAACAACATCGGAATCAAGCATGGCATCGTGTGCAGTCTTCCACACCACGCGCCACCGTACGTCAGGATATTTTAGGTCGATCACATTTAGGGGGCGGCGTTGCATCATGTCGTGATATATACGTCGAGTCGTGGCCATTTGTGGTGTCGTGAGCGCTACACTGCAATAACTTTGTTCTAAATAGAAACGTCCTATATAAAAGAGGGGCGCTGGGATGACCTGTAGTGGCACCGGCGCTCTTAGTGAAGCAGGTCGTAGCGCCGTCAGAAGCAGACTCGTGAGGCTCGTAGGACAACGGCGCAGCAGACATAAATGTGAGCTAACATAGAGGGCAATGGCCCTATCATGGACGTTGACTAGGCCGAGACCACCTTTTTCCTTGGGGAGAGTAAGAGATACGTATCTGATCTTCAGTAACATACCAGCGGTGACGAAGTATCCCAGCGCTGCCATAATGCTACGAGCCAAGGGTTTCGGAATTGGTAGCGTTTTGGGCGGCATGCGGTATGCGGGACGCAAGGTATACATTGGCATAATACGCCCGCTGAACGATGTTGAGGGATCGCAAGCGCTGATTTCCAATTCCGGCTCTAATTTGGTGAAGAAGGCGTCGATAATAGAGCGTCGTCGCGCGTCGCATGTCGTTCATGAAATCTAAGCCCAAGCAGCGGACAGTATCACTGAAGCGTAAGGGGGCAATGTGTTCCTGCGGTAGCCCAATCCCGATGCTCAAGGCGACAGATTTGTCAACGTTGATTTGGCTGCCAGAAGCTGTACCGTAGGTTGCAATCCAGTCCAACGTCGTGGCCATATCGTCAACACCTCGTATGACGATCATCAAATCATCCGCATATGCGGTGCAGCGATAGATGGAGCCGCCGAACTGTATCCCAGTGAGCCTGTCTCGGAGACCACACAACAAAGGTTCTAAGGCCAATGCAAATAACAATGTTGATAATGGGCATCCCTGTCGTACTGATCGGCGGATCAGCATGGGTGCCGTCAGTCTTCCATTAACAAGAACTCGAGAAGTAGCCCCATGCAGAAGGCGTGTCAACAATGTGATAAAGGGGTCGGGATATTCCATGCGCCGTAGAACGGCAGCGAGGAAAGTGTGGCCCACACGGTCAAAAGCCTGGCTAAAGTCGATAGACGCCAGGGCTGCCGGCAAACGTCTCACCCGTGCAAGGGAGATGAGATCTCTGTAACGACATAACGCAGTTCTGATGTTGTTGGGTCCCCCCAAGGACATCTGATCGCTGGACAGGACGTGCAATTGTGTGCCCCGAAGACGTTCTGATAGCAGCCTCGAAAAGATCTTGAAGTCGCTGTTCAATAACGTTAAGGAGCGATAATCGCGGACATGATTCCGTCCCTTCGGCTTATGGATGGGGACAATCAGTCCTTCCAAGAACGGTGCAGGTAACGGTATACCCGGGGACATCAATTCCTGGCAAATTTCAAGCCAACACAGTACCAACAGTTGTTTAAATGCTCGATAGAACTCTAATGGCAATCCATCGATTCCTGGTGACTTATGGGGAGCACCTTTATCAATGGCGTCGAGCACTTCCTCTTCTGTCACTTCTCCCAGTAAAGTCGGTGGTAACATGTCTGGTGGAACTGTACCGTGGACATGTGCTGAAACGGTGTCTACCGTCGCCATATCAGGGAGCACTGCTGAATAAAGTTGAGCGTAATGCCCATATAAGGTTTCTGCTATATCTGCTTGTTCTGCCACGTGTCGTCCGTCGTCCGTTATCATGTCGTTTACTATTGCCCTACGGCGCCTCCTGCGTTCTAGGAGCACATGGATCATAGATGGCCTTTCTGATTGTATCATGTCTGGAGCACGCGACCGTATAACAGCGCCTTGTAAATGATGGCGTGCTAAGGAGACGAGCTGCGCTTTCGCGCGATTGACTATGATCAGCCGGTCAGGTGAGGGCTCCATAGCAAGACATTCCCGTAGGACGGTGTAATAAAAGTTTTCCGTGCTCCTCCTCCATGCCGCCGCTTCCCGGCCGTAAGCCATGAAGAGCCTAAGAGCAGGCTTCGCACATTCAATCCACCAACTGAGGGTCGATCGGTAACGACCACGACGCTGTAAGGACGCGTTCCACGACTCTTCGATAGCACCTTTACATGCCGGCTCGTCCAGATTGGCGACGTTCAGTTTCCAGGGGGGCCTACTGCGCTACGCACGTGCAGCTTGGAGGGCAATGGTGCAAATATAGGCTGTGTGGTCGGTGAATGCAGTGGGCCAGAGCTCTGCTCCTCTCGTCGCCGTCGAAAGGGTGCTTGTGACGTAAATCCTGTCTAACCGACTTGATGAATGACTTGTATAGTGGGTGTATCCAGGAGCTGGCGCCACGTGTCAATCAGGTGGAGGTCACGCACTAGCATTTCCAATTCCGCACACGGGACGTGATGTGGCTGCTGATCAGACGGAGATATTGTACAGTTAAAATCTCCTCCGATTACCATATCGTCTATGCGGCCCATGAATAGACGCGTGATATCTTCCGAAAAAAAGCGGGCCCGATCTCTCCTTCTCCATGATCCTGAAGGGGCATAGACATTGATGAGTCGTACACTGTTAACAGTTACTGCCATGGCTCTTGCACTCGGTAAGTACAGTACGTCCGTAGCCGCCAAACCGCCCTGCAGCAGAACAGCCACACCACAATCGGTAGAAGGGGCGTGGGAGACGTGGGCGGTATATCCGTAGAAGTCAGGGAAACTAGCGACACATACTTCCTGTAAGAGGGCCACGTCGACGTCCGCCGCATCAAGCATGCGTTGTAGCATTGTCAGTTTGTGTGGTGCCCTTATCGCGTGGATATTGATTGTGGCAAGGCGAAAGGTGTGCTGCCTAGCCTCTTCACCTAGGGTAGACCCCATGGCAATCAAAGCTAACCGCAAGAGATGCCGGACCCACCAAACCCGTTACAAATTATGCGTCTTTTACGATAGGAGTGGCATCTCCAATGCCACCGCCTCCCCTGTCACCCGTGCCCTCTTTAGGAAGTTCCTCAACATCGTCCGACCACAGTGGTTGCAACACGATGCTGTGTAGCTGATCGGCACCTAAATCTCCCGCACGTACGTCGTCTTTGGTAGAGGTAGACGGAGCGCCATCCATCGACGCAATCTGCTGAATCCGTGGTGCAAGAAGTAACTTGGCACTCGTGGTATGGGCAAGTGAACCGTCTACACCACTTAGATCCTCAGCAGGTGCAGCATCCATGCCGTCTGAGGAGATGTCCCCTTCTTGACTGGCCGTGTGTAGGAGGCAATCGTCAGAAGGGGTCCGCCGACGTCGCTTCCGTCGTCGAGGCGAACGTTGCTTTCGAACGTGGACATCCGTATCCGAATGTGGGAGGCAATCCAGCGTCGTATCACCTTCCGCTAGGAAAGCCGCGGTCGGGACAATGTTCGCGTCCACGTCCATCGCGTTCTGAATGTTACGTTGCGTCTGGAGTCCGTGGGACTGTTGTTGCTGTGGAGGGGGCGACATATAGGTTGGCATCGGGGGTCATTCCTCTTCCTCCCTTGGTACTTCTGGCGTCGATGGGTGTGTCTGATCGCCTATGGTGCGCATCGTCGTCTGAGCGTACGTGAGGGGCAGGATTGTCGTCCCCGTCGGGGAAATGGAGTCTCTCACTGGTATCTGCGTAATTCGACGTTGTAAGCAGCTCGATCTAACATGGCCTTCCTGCCCACATCCAGAACAGGTACGCGGCTGACCGTCGTACATGATGATTGCACGACAGCCACCGATGTTCAAATAGGACGGCACATGTTTCTTGAGCTCAATTTTAATTAGGCGCACACCATTGTAGACCTTATACGTCGTGAAAGTTTGTCACTTTCCTGCAACGTGGTTGCCGTATGGTCGGAAGGCGTCCTTGACAACTTCCTCTGGGACCTCGAAGGGGAGCTCAAAAACCCTCACAGTCCTTAGGCCCATGCCTGCATGATCCACCGTCACTGCACCGATATGCCCGTCAGAATGTTTGAATCTGAGAGAGTTCGAGTATTTAGACACCACTGTCGCGCAAACCTCTGCACTGGTCATTTTAACATAAACCACGCTCGCCGTTATAGAAAAATGTATTCCGACGACAGTCGCCGGATCTAAACGTAGATCGTCGCGTATGAACTGTTCTATTTCATAGGCTCGAGGACGCGCGTGATCTGGTTGGAAGGTAATTTTGATCGTATCGTGGCGCCATGTGTGTGCCATAGTCGCACTGAACTTGGAACTAATACAACTCGCGCCGCGAGAAAGTAAACACAAGCAAACGCTCACGGTCGCGCACGGCGGGACGCAGCGGACGTCCTCGCCCCACCGCAGCCGAAAGCAGACTGACACCTCGGCTAACAGGACGGTCTGCAATACACATACTCAAAGATATTGGAGAGATAGTTAGAATAGGATCCGACATTTAGCACAGTCACCATCAGGTAGAGCGCAAAGGAATAATAAAGAATACAATAGCAAAATAGCATTTTTCTGTGTATGTCTCTAAACAAATCTTGTACAATTATAGTATCAGTTAGTTTCGTAACCTTAGTACGAGGTAGTAGTTATTATTAGTTATTATTGATATCATTACAGTACATGTTTCGATGCCTTTATTTTACTGAAATTCTCAATAATGTTGATAACTATTTCATTTTAATCATTTCGTTCTGTTCATGAAATAGATTGGCTAATCTTTTTTGAGTTATCATAGAATGAAGATAATTTTTAATGGGTACGTTCTTCCTTTTACGAAAGTTATCGTAACATAGTTTCGCTATTGTTTGACTCTGTTATTTATGTTTCGTATCCAAGCAGCCATAGAGCGACTAGGTGCACCCAATTAATGCGCTGACTGTAGCCAGTTAAAGTTTTGTGCGTTATTATGTGTGTTCCGCAGGAAAAGAAATTATAAAACGTTTTTCTTCAGTTAGTTCCGACGTATGAAATTTAGATGACGCTAGCGTTGATATTGATGCCTACAGTTCGTAAAAACAATTGTCTAGATCGAAGTGGCTCATCTACTTGGATTTCGGTATTCATAAAATAAACTATATGATAATTATATATAACGTTTGAAAGTTATTTTTAGAATGTAACAGCTCAGTCAAAAAATTAATATATCAGTGGTTAGCTCTTCACTGAACTTACGCACATGTTTTTAAACTGTACTTATAGTACATCTGTGTATATGGCATAGGTATCAAAATACGTTTCTTGAAGAATAACTACGTCTAGATGACAACTGGTTGTCATACTACAGTTTCTAAGTTTCATGCAACGTATTTCAAAAAGTCTAAAAATTCTGAATTGTTATAATTCAAGCTATCCGTAATTGTAATCCTTTATATTTGTGTGATTCATCATGTAACCGTAATTTAACGGGTTATTTTTAATACCCATTTGGATGACCTCACACTTTTTTTTCCGTTAGTTAGAATCAGTTGACACTTCCCGTACCATTAAAATATTATTTCTAAATCATTTTGTGAATGTTCTTGATCTCCCGATGACATTACTGAGCTGTAAATGGCATCATCATCACAAACAATCTCAGAGGGCTGCTCAGATGATCTCCAAAATCGTTATATAGATTAGAAACAGCGGAGGGCCTATAGTGGTTCCTTGGCAAACACCAATTACCACGCGCTGATTTTTCCGTCAGTTATTGCGAACTGAGACCTTTCTAACAGAAAATCATGAATCCAGTCACCCAACTGAGGCGATTCTTCATGGTCACAAGTTTGAATAGGAGCCGCTTGTGAGGAACTGTGACAGAAATCATCTGCAAATCGAGAAATATGGGATGAATTTGAGATCCCCTGTCAATAGTACTCATTTCTTCGTGTGAACAAAGAATTAGTTGTGTTTTACATGAAATATGCTCTGAATCCATTCCGTCCATATGTCAATCATTTTCTTCAAGGTAATTCCTAACTTTTGAACACAGTATATGTTCCAAAAATGATGTATTGTATATATAGTCATACTATTCTACTCCACTGACGAATATTTTAATAGAAACAAATAATATATATATACTATTAGTATCGTTATTTCAGCTTATTATTAAAAAATAATTGAGGTGTTCCACATCCACGAGGATCTCCTCAGCACAGATGTATGGAACAAAAACTAATCTAATCTAATCAAAATATCCACGGGTGTACAGCCGATCTACAGTGTCCAACGGGCACAATATTTCGGCGATCATACATGTCGCCATCATCAGGTGAACTGACGGACTGAGCTCCTGTGAACGTGCCGGCACGGAGATCCGTACGCTATGGCTGCTCAGGGGGAACTGGGTTCGTCCGCGGCGGCGGCCAATTTAAATACCCTCCGCCCGCGGCGCGCTCCCTCCGCCGTCCGCGCCACGGTAGCGTGGTGGAACAGATTGCGACGGCGTCTGAGATGACGTCGGTGTGATGGCTCTGTCCGCCGTGGTCGTCACAACTATACGTTTGCTCGATTTGCTCTTAATTAACCCAATCACTGGTTCCCAAGCCTTGCTAAGATTATAGCCACAGTCACGGTTTATGAGGTGCGAATTTCGATGGCCTCTCTAACAACGCTGTCCCAGTATCTCGATGTCTGTACCAGAATCCTCTTGCGTTCATACTACATAGCGTGATTTTCCGACAAACAATGTTCAGCGACCGCCGACTTGCTCGGATACATCAGTCGAGTGTGCCTCTGGTGTTCACGGCATCGCTCCTCGACGGTACGCATCACCTGACCAATATACGACTTGCCACATTGACACGGAATCTGGTACACGCCGGCCTTCCTCAAACCGAGGTCATTTTTGGCGCTCCCCACCAGTGCACGAGTTTTATTCGGAGGACAAAACATACACTCCTGGAAATGGAAAAAAGAACACATTGACACCGGTGTGTCAGACCCACCATACTTGCTCCGGACACTGCGATAGGGCTGTACAAGCAATGATCACACGCACGGCACAGCGGACACACCAGGAACCGCGGTGTTGGCCGTCGAATGGCGCTAGCTGCGCAGCATTTGTGCACCGCCGCCGTCAGTGTCAGCCAGTTTGCCGTGGCATACGGAGCTCCATCGCAGTCTTTAACACTGGTAGTATGCCGCGACAGCGTGGACGTGAACCGTATGTGCAGTTGACGGACTTTGAGCGAGGGCGTATAGTGGGCATGCGGGAGGCCGGGTGGACGTACCGCCGAATTGCTCAACACGTGGGGCGTGAGGTCTCCACAGTACATCGATGTTGTCGCCAGTGGTCGGCGGAAGGTGCACGTGCCCGTCTACCTGGGGCCGGACCGCAGCGACGCACGGATGCACGCCAAGACCGTAGGATCCTACGCAGTGCCGTAGGGGACCGCACTGCCACTTCCCAGCAAATTAGGGACACTGTTGCTCCTGGGGTATCGGCGAGGACCATCCGCAACCGTCTCCATGAAGCTGGGCTACGGTCCCGCACATCGTTAGGCCGTCTTCCGCTCACGCCCCAACATCGTGCAGCCCGCCTCCAGTGGTGTCGCGACAGGCGTGAATGGAGGGACGAATGGAGACGTGTCGTCTTCAGCGATGAGAGTCGCTTCTGCCTTGGTGCCAATGATGGTCGTATGCGTGTTTGGCGCCGTGCAGGTGAGCGCCACAATCAGGACTGCATACGACCGAGGCACACAGGGCCAACACCCGGCATCATGGTGTGGGGAGCGATCTCCTACACTGGCCATACACCTCTGGTGATCGTCGAGGGGCATTGAATAGTGCACGGTACATCCAAACCGTCATCGAACCCATCGTTCTACCATTCCTAGACCGGCAAGGGAACTTGCTGTTCCAACAGGACAATGCACGTCCGCGTGTATCCCGTGCCACCCAACGTGCTCTAGAAGGTGTAAGTCAACTACCCTGGCCAGCAAGATCTCCGGATCTGTCCCCCATTGAGCATGTTTGGGACTGGATGAAGCGTCGTCTCACGCGGTCTGCACGTCCAGCACGAACGCTGGTCCAACTGAGGCGCCAGGTGGAAATGGCATGGCAAGCCGTTCCACAGGACTACATCCAGCATCTCTACGATCGTCTCCATGGGAGAATAGCAGCGTGCATTGCTGCGGAAGGTGGATATACACTGTACTAGTGCCGACAATGTGCATGCTCTGTTGAATGTGTCTATGTGCCTGTGGTTCTGTCAGTGTGATCATGTGATGTATCTGACCCCAGAAATGTGTCAATAAAATTTCCCCTTCCTGGGACAATGAATTCACGGTGTTCTTATTTCAATTTCCAGGAGTGTAGTTCCGACCCGGTGTTTCTTCAAAATGCGGGCGATTTTCCCCGAGAGTGTGCCTGTTTATGAAATAAAACGAGTGCCTACCTCCTCCCTCGTGATTTCATCCATCTCCACAGGTTGTGCTGTAGTGGTTGGGCGGAGAGCACGTTGAATCTACCACTCTGAGTAATCTAATTTAATGTAATCCTTTCTTGAGTACTGGGGTGACATGTACAACTTTCCCGTCTTTCGTTCCTCGAGCAAGTAATTGTACATGACTGTTTAGTATGAAGCTATTACATCAGCACAGTCTGAAAGCAATCTAACTGGTATACAATCTGCCCAGGAAGACTCGGTTTTAGTAATTTATTTAAGCTGTTTATTTACACCGATGATGTCTACTCGTTTTGGCTGAAGTTCTTGATTCGTATTCTGCAATATTTGGTTTAGCTTCTTTGGCGAAAGAATTTCGGAATCAACGTTTAGTAATTCTACTTTAGTGGCACAGTCATTGGTAATATTACGATTGCTTCCTCTTCTTTCACCTTCTTCCCTACCTCCACAGCACACACAGACACACACACACACACACACACACACACACACACACACACACAACCGTATTTAGATAACAAAAAGCAGCAGACACAACAGACACAAACTAAATGATCAGTTGTGCTAACAGAACGACCACAATTTTCTTATTAAATGTCTTGATTGATCGCTAAATCATCAGTGAATTGTTATTTTGTAACTGAAAGTGTGTAACCGTGACGATAGACAAAATTATATATATATATATATATATATATATATATATATATATATATATATATATATATATAGGGTGAGTCACCTAACGTTACCGCTGTATATATTTCGTAAACCACACCAAATACTGACAAACCGTTTCCACAGACCGAACGTGAGGACAGGGGCTAGTGTAATTGTTTTATACAAACCATACAAAAATGCACGGTAGTTTGTTTTTTAACACAAACCTACGTTTTTTCAAATGGAATCACGTTAGTTTTGTTAGCACATCTGAACATATAAACAAATACCTAATCAGTGGCGTTTGTTGCATTGTAAAATGTTAATTACATCCCGAGATATTGTAACCTAAAGTTGACGCTTGAAACATCCGACGTTCAGCTGCGTGTTGTACCAAACACGGGCCATGGTCGGCGAGCAGCATCAGCAGGGACATGTTTACGATGACGACCGTGTTTACGAGTGTGGCTGTAGTGCACTGTTGTGGTTTGGTCTAGCTGTCGCAGTCTTCGCATGTAGCGCTTGCTGCTATTGTTATTCTGCATTCGTCTCCGCTCGCAGACCAACTGTAGTACACCGTGTTACCATACGTCTGTGATAGTGTAGTGTTGTAGGAACTTTGACCATGGTGTATTCGAACTCTGAAAAGGTGGAGATGATACTCATCTATGGCGAGTGTCGACGAAATGCCGCTGAAGCCTGCAGGGTGTATGCAGAACGGTACCCGGACAGAGAGCATCCAACGTGCCGCACATTGCAAAACATCTACAGCCAACTGTATGCAACAGGTATGTGCGTAGCACGCAAACGGGTCCGTAACAGGCCCCTCACAGGAGAAGCGGGTGCAGTTGGTGTGTTAGTTGCTGTTGAAATGAACCCACACGTGAGTACACGGGACATTGCGAGAGCCGGTGGACTGAGTCAAAGTAGTGTCACGCGCATACTGCATCGTCACCGCTTTCACCCGTTTCATATGTCGCTACATCAGCAATTACATGGTGATGACTTTAATCAACGAGTGCAATTTTGTCAATGGGCATCAACAGAGAATGCGTTGCAGTTCTACCTGTTTACCGATGAAGCGGGTTTCACAAACCACGGGGCAGTGAATCTACAGAACATGCATTACTGGTCCGTGGACAATCCTCGCTCGACAGCGACCGTGGACTGTGAATGTATGGTGCGGAATCATTGGCGACCGCCTCATTGGTCCTCACTTCCTTGCAGGGGCCCAAACAGCTGCAACATACATCGAGTTTCTACAGAATGATCTGACAACGTTGCTCGAAAATGTCCCACTGGAAACGAGTCGACATATGTGGTATCAACATGATGGTGCACCTGCACATTCCGCAATTAACACTACGCTTACCCTTGACAGGATGTACGACGGCGTTTCATAGGACGTGGAGGACGCATAAATTGACCAGCCCGTTCTCTTGTTCTTACACCTCTGGATTTCTTTCTGTGAGGTACGTTGAAGGAGGATATGAGACAACGTATTGTACTGCGGCCTGTACTACATTCATAACGCCAGAGATTGCAATTGTGTGCAGCAAATGATGGCCATCACATTGAACATCTATTGGCCTGACATGTCGGGACGCACTCTGTTCCACTCCGTAATTGAAAACGGAAACCACGTGTGTACGTGTACCTTACCCCTCATGGTAATGTACATGTGCGTCAGTGAAAAAGACGAATAAAAAGGTGTTAGCATGTGGACGTGATGTGCTGTTTCAGTCTCTTCTGTACCTAAGGTCCATCACCGTTCCCTTTGGATCCCTGCGTAATTCGGTGCTCTCCGATACGCGAACAGCGGAGGAGTGGTACTCAAGCGTCAACTTTAGGTTACAATATCTCCGGATGTAATTAACGTTTTACAATGCAACAAACGCCACTGATTACGTATTTGTTTATATGTTCAGATGTGCTAACAGAACTAACGGGGTTCCATTTAAAAAAACGTAGGTTTGTGTTAAAAAACATACTCCCGTGCATTTTTGTATGGTTTGTATTAACCACTTACACTAGCCCCTCTCCTCACGTTCGGTCTGTGGAATCGATTCGTCAGTATTTGATGTGGTTTACGAAATATATCCAGCGGTAATGGTAGGTGACTCACCCTGGAACTGTTTTAAGTACCGTACACGGATCAGCCATAACATTGTGACTACCGACTAGTATCGTCCAGGAGGTAGCGTCACCTGGCGGGGAATGACTACGAGTCAGAAACATGCACGGTGCGTGTAGTGTCAGTGGGCGTGCTATCCGTGAGCAGAATGGGGAAGGCGTGCCGTCTATCTGAGTTTGACCGAGGGCGGACTGTGAGGGCCCAGAGTCTCGACACCAGCATTTCGGAAACTAAACGACTTGAAGGGTGTTCGATGAGCGTTGTGTTGAGTTTCTTCAACACGTGGCGAAACCAAGGTGAAACCACGTCCAGATGTAGTGGAATTGGTTGGCCACCTCTCGTTACATATATCCGACTTATTTGGCTGGACAGACTGGTAAAACAGAACAGGTGGCGAACTGTCACGGAACTAACAACATCCTTTAACGCTGGGCACTGTACGAGTATGCCTGAACACGCAGTGCACCGAACACTCCTAACAATGGACCTCCGCAGCAGACAACCTATACACGTGCCAATGTTAACACTACGACTGAAATGGGCTCGTGACTGTCGGTACTAGACGTTGGCGCAGTGGCAGAGCGATGCATGGTATGATGAGTCCCGGTACTTTCTTCGTCATGCCGATGGGACGAAGCGAATCCGTCGTCTTCCAGGGGAAGCGCACCTTCATACCTAGACTTCGGGAGGACACAAGCAGGCGGCGGCTCCATTACGCTCTGGGCAACATTCACGTGGGCATCCAGGGTCCACTTGAGCTTGTGCAAGGCACCATGACGGGCGAGGAGCGTCGTACACTGGTTGCAGGACACGTCCGCCCGTTCATGACGACCATGTTTCCCGACTGCAATGCATTTTTCAACAAGACAATGCGCCAAGCTACAATGCCGGGAGTGTGATCGAGTAGTTCGAGGAACACAGTGGCACTTTCCAGTTGATGTATTGACCCCCCTCCCCCAATTCGCCACATCTGAACCCCATCGAAGACACCTGGAATATGATTAAACGTGGCCTCGGTGCTTATAGCACCCTCCCCGAAATTTACGGGAATTAGATGATTTGTGTCTGCAGATGTGATTCCAGCTCTCTCCAGCGAACTGCTAAGTCCTCATTGCACCCATGTCACGGAGTATCGCCGCTGTTATCCGTCACAAAGGGGGGCGTACTGGCTTTTAAGTAGGTGGTCGTAATGTTCTGGCTGATCAGTGTATACAATTAACATGTGTGACAAAAGGACCTTCGTATTACTTCAGAACATTCACTGGTAAAGCCTTTCATACAATAGGTGAAAACCGACAAACTAAATACGAATACTGTAGCACGAAGAAGGTGATCTGTTTATCATCAACTACAGAATCTATATGTTTGACAATTGCATCAGATGTTATGTACAATGTTGGAAAAAATGCAATCCTCTAAAGGACAAGGTCATTTTATTGATAAGTGAGATGGCAGGTAGTCTCTGTTTGTAGGAGTACTGTATATGATAACAAATTCAGACCAAATGGCACACACATGGCATTTTAATGCCCGAATAGTCACATCAATACACAGCGTACCCCGCTCTGGCGACAATGCAGGCGTGTATTCTCGCTTGCAAACGATTATAAAGGTTGCCGAATGGTATCCCGCGAAGCATTGTCCCAAGCATCTTGTACCTTTTTGTGTAATTCTGTAATACTTCTGGCAGATCCTGGAGAACGAACGGGTAAATTCCCGCTTCATCACATCTTACATATCTTAAATTGGCGGAATATCTGGTGTTCTTGCTGACAAGGCAGTTGTTGAACATCACAAAGACCACGTTGCGTCGCAGTAGCTGTATGTGGACATGCACTGAAGAAATGTGAGGGCGCTGTTTACTTCACAGTAACACTAACCGCGAGCTATAACTGATGGCCCCCACAATACGAAGTGTAGGATGGGATCTAATTACCAAGGGCGAATGCGCTCTGGAGTTGGCATCTCTCAAGGTAAATGCCATATACGTGTATAACAATCACTCGCATACAAATAAAATCCAGTCTCATCACTGAAAGCCGGCCGCGGTGGTCTCGCGGTTCTAGGCACGCAGTCCGGAACCGTGCGACTGCTACGGTCGCAGGTTCGAATCCTGCCTCGGGCATGGATGTGTGTGATGTCCTTAGGTTAGTTAGGTTTAAGTAGTTCTAAGTTCTAGGGGACTAATGACGACAGCAGTTGAGTCCCATAGTGCTCAGAGCCATTTGAACCATCACTGAAAACAGAGTGCCATTCTGCTCTCCAGTCAACACATTTACGACACCAGAGAAGGAATGCTTGGCTGTGTTGCGGTGCCAACAGAAGCCTGACCAGAGGAACACATGGTCAGTCCCACTGTATTCAGAAACTTCCCAATGGTTCCTGAGGACACATCAGATGCAACACGTGTACTCTTCGTCCTTGAATGATCTACGGTTAGACACCGCTTCCCGCTCAATACGTCGATCTTTCCATGCGTGTGTACTACGCATGCTTTCAGAATGTAGTCTTCATGTGTGAGTATGATTCACGGAATACTATTGCAAGCAGCGACACATCACCGCTACATAGCGCCTGACATGTGCAACAATCCATCGAGACATTCACCCCCTCACGAATCCGCCCAGCGGATACTGACGAGGTCCGGTGTGCCTGAGGATGGTTTTAAAGCGGATTTTCGTCTACCTCTGCGAATGCGGGCTGCTTCTTCATATTCCGACTCAGTTACACTGTCGGCGATTGCTGCACAAACACTGTCTCCACGTACGCATACACCATCATTATGCTACCACGCAGACATTTCGGGTTACACTCGTCTGCTATGAAACGTTCCCGAGGGAGAGGGTTTTTGGTCCACTAGGAGCGCAACCGCACGATAACCCTGGATTCGGTGTGGGGCGGCGGTGAGGTCGATAGACTTCTTGTGGTCTGTTATGGGATTGTGAACTACTGAGGGCTATCAATGTCCAGTGTACCTTTCACTGTAAGAGCTTACGCTAATAACGTGGGAGTACTCATTCGACGAGACGTGCAAACAGAAATCCTGAAAGGCAAACTAGACAAATAGAGCTCTGCTTCAGGAGCGAAAATCAACATGTAAATTAATGGACATTAGAGGTTTTGCCGACTTAGCCATACCATGGGCCGAAATCGTAGACCAACACAAAACCCTAGGCCTTATACTCGATAGATGTCCATTGGAAATGGCGATAAAGAACTCGAGAGCGACCATAATCAAAATGCATGGCACCACTTTAGAAGCTAGCTGGAGGTCAGTGAATATAATTTGAAGCAGTACGAATTGTTAACACCTATCATTTCTCCAAAGCATGCTATGTGTCTCAGGTCTTTCCCATATTCAAGTTGCAAACAAAGAAGGCAACGCAGCTTGCAGACAGATATGAATGGAGAGGGCATTCTTCAAACTAACTTATGCTACTATCACCAAACCACGATTGACAGGGGGTCTTGCATTAATTGATTTAAATAGGAAAGCTATTGCATTGTATCTCAAAAGAATTAACGGATAATAAATGAGAACCCAAACACCATCACAGCTAAGCTTTTTGCCATACTTAGACCTAAGAGTCTGTAAACGCCGCTTAATATCCTAAATATCAACTTCTATCTCAAACATGTTCGCATATTCTATCTTGAGATGAGCTACTTAGGGCACAGTACCGTGAGAACCGCTTCTTTAAGATCAGTGAAAATAATTCGATATTGGCAAAAGACGGACAAGCCTAACAACATGACTCATAAGCACGCTAATGTCAACTGAGCAACGGTTTGGAGCAACCTGCACCTGAAGATCCATACATCAGAAGTCTCATCCATCTGGTATCGTGTGGTCAACGAACTCATACCGACTAACGGGAAGTTTCATCGCATCGGCGTCAGTGACACATACAGATGCCTTAAGTGTGGGCTGACTGACTCGCTGCTCCACAGATTCATCTGTAGTAGACACGTCCACAACTGGGCATGGGTGAGGAAAAGACTCACTGTACTCACCAGAAGCTCTGAAACAACGTATACGCCGGAGATACTCCTGTGGCCCGACACAGCTTTCTATCTGGCAACCAAAACTAACACGATTGTGTGGTTGTTAGCTAACTAATTAAAGTATATTATCAGCGAAAACGGCGTCGACAACCTAACAAGTTTCCAATCTTACATGGAAATTAATAGATGGAGAACAACACAAATAAGGGATGAGAAAAAGCACTTCAGCAACGTGCTAGCCGTGATATTTGAAAATCATGGGATACATTAATAAAAATCTAGTTTTTTTAACACAAAGAAGTACAGTCCTTTTACTTTCCCTTCAAACTGAATATTCAGTTTTATTTTTCAAAAGTGTAAAACGTCATTAAGTATTATTAAATAACAATGCTGAAATGAAAGAGCAAAGGGATATACTCGTTTCATATGAAGAAGCCTGTTTAATTCCACAAGTGGTGGGACAACAGAAAGAGGAGAAATTTATTTATTTTCTTTCTTCCGATTTATCGGTTTTTTGGTGAAGAAGACATTATCGGTTTCTCCGAATTCTTGTAACTGACGTGGACAACACAAAAAAACCAAAAAACGAAAAAAATAAAGAAAGAAAAAGTTTAACTGCACCACATGTTAAGAAATTGCGGTGAAGCAGAACATCGGGGAGAGGCATGGGGGGGGGGGGAGGGGGGAGGGTGGGCATCGTGGCCAGGCCTCGAATTCTACGACCCCTGCCCTCCTCGTCGCCAACTGGCTCTTTCTGACACGCTCTGTCAGCAAACCAGGCGCGAAAAAAAAAGAGGCTCAGATGGATGAAAGAAAAAAAAGTGGTTAAGGCGAAAAAAGTGGTGTAGTGGGAAAAAAAAAAGGAATACGGCGGGACGAAGCCTCTCCGTCGTTTCTAGGTCCCCAGTTTAATACACTTATGCAAACTCTGTAATACTGCCTACAGATGCAAAACAGCTAGTGCATAAATGGTGCTATCCGATCTCCTGTGACAATGATAAATAAATCGCTAGCAATGCAATCCCTCATGCACATGCATACCCTGACGCCAGCGAATATATCCACACTGCCATTCGGAAACGAGCGCGTATTACGATATAGCTCCAGATCTCCAGTGCTCCAGACAATAAGAATAACGATGAAAGGCAACCACCTCTTCTTCTTAACCTCCAACCACGCAACCCAATTATACCATATTCGTCGAATCAGTGAAGAGGCAGCCGTGCAGTAGTCAGTTACCTTATAGTTTAGATAAAGTCAGGTCGTGCTTTCAGGGAGTTTTTCTATGGCGTCTTGCATTGACAAACATTGCAGTTCGGTTGAAAAATGAGCACCAGTTCCTTAAATTAGTGTTTCATTGCCGATGAAACAAAGTTTATTAATTTTTTTGCGTTGTCTTTTAATTTGCCTTCCGTATTAATTATAAAAATGGAAAAATCCTTTCAAAAGAGAATAAAATTCGAAGAGCAATTTATTTCATGTTTATGTATTCGTATAGTACACTACTTACGTCAGTCCTGCATAAATTCGTTCCAGAAAGTTCTCACATCCATGAAGGCGCACAATATCGTGGTGATACCTTGCGTGTGAAGCTCTGGTGGGACAATATATAAAAACATGAGAAACATATCGAATGCCAGAATGTGACCTCTTAGTGTGCACATCTGGTGAGGGTCGATCGCATTAATATTGTGAATCTGACACATCTGGATGACATCACAACTGGCCACAACGTTGTCCGATTAGAGGCAGGCCGCTGTCAGTGCTAGTTCAGTGATTCAAAGCTACCTGCTTTGTTATTCGACAGCGTTATAAGAGATTCAGTGCGAGTGTGTGCACCGCCCTAGGTGGCCTAGCGGTTCTAGGCGCTACAGTCTGGAACCGCGCGACCGCTACGGTCGCAGGTTCGAATCCTGCCTCGGGCATGGATGTGTGTGATGTCCTTAGGTTAGTTAGGTTTAATTAGTTCTACGTTCTAGGGGACTGGTGACCTTAGAAGTTAAGTCCCATAGTGCCCAGAGCCATTTGAACCAGTGTATGCGTCATCCGCTAAGTAGTACAACCTAGCTCCAGAAGTGTTACTTAAAGTAGGGGTAACGGTATCTAGCCACACATGATGTATCCTGGTCGCTAGTTTTGACTCACATGAAGCAATGTACACTAGCCATCGGTATTTTCCTCTGTTTAGTTGCTGTGAGCTGTTTTTTTGTGTGTAGCATTTATTAATATTTTGAGTTCTACACGGTTAAGTGCAGTATAATATATTAACGATCTCTGGAAGATATTGTTAATTCTTGAGCTGTAGAACCTTACAGTGAGTAAAATTCTATATATATTTATAAAACTGAAAATACACTAATGGAAAAAATTGCAACACCAAAAAATAATACTGTATAGTAATGAAAATTCGGGAATACGTTTGTCTAGATAACATATTTGAGTGATCAACATTGGAAGATCACAGGTTAATGTAAGATCGAGATATGCTATTCCGAATGTGAAATGCTGGTACATGAATAGCCGGTGTAACTGCCAGAATGTGGAATGCAATCATGCAAACTTGAATACATTGAGTTGTGCAGACGCCGGATGTCAAGTTTGTGGGACGGAGCTCCATGTCTGTTGCATTTTGTCGGTAAAGACAGGGAACAGTTAATGGTGTATGTAGATCACGCTGCAGTTGTCATCCGATGATGTCCCACATGTGCTCAATTGGAGAGATAACTGTTGACCGAACAGGCCAAGGCAACATGTCATCACTCTGTGGACCATGTTGGGATACAATAGCGGTATGCAGGTGAGCTTTATGTTGTTAGAAAACAGCCTTTGGAATGCTGATCATGAATGGCAGCATAACAGATTGAATCGCAAAAATGACTTACAAATCTGCCGTCAGGGTACATTTGATAACCACGACAACACTCCTGCTGCCAAACGAAATCTCTCCGCAAGCCATAGCTCCAGCTCAATGTGTCTAGCAGGCAGACTTCTGCCCAGTACACGACAATCACTGGGGCTGAGGCAGAACCGGACTTCATCAGAAAAAACAAGAGACCTCCACCCTACTCTCCAGTGTGTTCTCGATCGTCACCTCTGAAATCGCAAATGGCGATGGTTTGGGCTCAGTTGAATGCACGCTACAGCGCCTCTGGTTCGGAGCTGTCCTAGAAGTAACAGACTTCCAACCATTGGTTGTGTCTCTATGGTTCCAACTGCTGCTCAGATTGCTACTCCATGTGCAGTACGATGCACCAGAGCAATACGCCAAACACTTTGATCACCCGTCTTGGTAGTTACACGTAGCCGTCCGCTGCCCAATGTTCTTGCGGCCGTACATTCTCTTGACCACAGGTGCTAGCAGTCATGTACAGCGTCTACATTCCTTCCAAGCCTGTATGCGGTATTACAGAAGGAATATCCAGATTTTTGTAGCCCTACTACACGACCTCGTTTAAGCTCAGTGAGGGACTGGTTTTTGATAATTTTTCTACTGTGTTTCATTTCACTTTTTAATTATTGGTGCATTATACAATAATAATTAAACAGACTAATAAATAGAGTATTAACGAGATTTCTCGACTGTAACGCTTTTATATTTCACTAGAATGTTGGTTCCTAGGTACATGGCGATACCGTAGCTTGAAATTTTCTTCACATTTGGGGATGACTTACTTTTCCAGAATAATTTTCGTGATTTTAGAACAATCTGCAGCGCACACAGAGTAAATCCTATCAGCAGAATAAGAAAATATATTAAACTTTTATTGCAGGGCTGAATAGAGGCTGAAGTCTAGAAAGTGTTCCAAGGTACAGCCCTCTCCCCTACCCAGAGAGGTCCAACGAACACAACACCTGCCTCTGTTGGATGTCTCGTGGCAACATCTGAGTCAAAAACGTCCCATCAGGCTATGCGTCGTCTGTCTTGATAAGTTAATTTTCATGCTGCGTGATCTGCTAGATCCATTACTCTCAGACACTCAGTCCTTAGTGAGTGGATGAATGAGAGATGGAACAATTTCCTGCTCATGGACGCGTGCCGATTTGTAATGAAGAGAGTTTCTTGACATACGCTCATGATACGATCGTGGGATTGATGCTACCACTCCAATACTATGGAAAGAGACTGATTTTGCGACACCGCTGGTTGTTTTCAAATAGTCGCCTTTCGTTCAAATCCATCAGTGAGAAAATAGTTGCGTCGTAAATTTATTAATTTTCAATGTTTTACCGCCCAACAAAATTCATCCATAGTTAATGAAGGCTTATGGGGGTTATGCTAATTTTGATCATTCAGAAAATGGGATATTTAATTTAAACGTTGGTGTCATTTTGCTGAAGAAGGTCCACTTGAGTGTTGAAGCAAAATTGCAACCACAGAGGAAAATATCGATACCTGACACTAAAGGCACTCGACAAGAAAAACTGCGGTTATGCACAATAAAAGATATTTCTACGACTTCATGTGCGGGAAATACTTTGGTCAGTGTTTTTCGGGATCATTCTTCTTCCCTTGCAAGTGGTAAAACGGTAACTGACGAACACTATGTAAGTTTTCTGCATAGATCATCTTTCTTGCGGAAAAAACACGTATTAACAACAGGCACTGGCAATTAGAGGCCCGAAGGATTTGAATACGTTCCTTTGGAATATCCATCGTATTCAGCACATCTATCTCACCATTTACGACTGATTCCTTGCACTAGGACAATGATTGTCGGAAATCGGTGAGTTCAATGAATAGCTGAAGGCAGTAATAGGTGGGTACTTTGCCAACATTCCAGAATATGAATGGAATTTATTTTTCTGGTAGGCTCTTGAGGCAGGACATTGACCTAAAATAGGACTAAGTCAGATAAGGAAGTGCTTTTCGACCTGCGAAATAATACTTTCCTCCTAGACTGGTAAAATTCATAATTTTCCTTGTTGACATTAAACAGACTGTGGTGAAGGAAAGACAAGATAACATCTGTCGGGAAAACGACATTTCTACAGTTAGTCGAGGATGCCGGATGAAATTGTTCTTGCCTTGTCGCGGTAGAGGTACAGTCCAGTCATCACAACCTACTTTTGAATAGTTTCCGTATAAGGTTTGAAAGAATGTCTGTTAATTCGTCTGAGTCACGAATCCAGTTCTGTTGTATCAGGTGTAACCAAAATATTAAATTCTTACTACCTTTTCTTAACATAATACTGGAACCCTAAATAGTCGAAGATTCCAAAAATTTAACCATCTCTATTGCACTATGCTGCCTTCGTTAACTGGCAGTGTAGTTTCAGCTCTCTGAGACTGCAGACGTGTGTGCAAGTTGCGTTTGTGTGATTGTGCGTGTGCGTGTGTGTATGTGTGTCTACTGCTGACAAAGGCTTAATAGCCGAAAGCTATGAGTGAGTGTGTGAATCTTTTTATTGTGCCTATTGCTACTCAGCATCTCCGCTATATAGTGAGCAGCACCTTTCCTTCTCTGGTATTGTTACCTTCGTTAATATAGACAACACTACAAAGGCCAGATTATTTGCTGAGGAAGATAGTCAGTGCTTAGGTGACTGTATTCAATCATAGCGAAACGGATATGGTCACATTTCATTTAATTGTTCTCCCATAATGATATTTATTTAATAGTATCTGTACAGGTATGTAAGAAGCATACTAGACTGAGCAGACGTTTCAGCAAGTCTGCATCTCCTTTCTCACGTTTCCCTAGTCGTCGATGATTATTTGGCATTAATACACACATAAGGAATTCTTTTATATTCCTCTGATGTTTATGAATTATTCGTGCTTGTTAAGAATTAAACTCTAGTCCCTGAACATGTGTCGACTGAAGTTGTGTTTTAATTCGTATAGAGCCGGAATCTAGATGTTATGTATTTTGCGGTGCCAATTCCCTACAGAAACTATTGTCGTATTTTGAAAATGAAAGGTCCAGGTAACTGATACTATTTTAATATCCTTTTCGACAGCTGTTTCAGCTTTATTGTCTAGTTTTCTTTGACGCCCGTGTTGCGTCTATAGTAAACTGTCACTGTGTACTTCGTAATGATTACGTAACATATAGTAACTATAAACGTATGGAATACATTTCGACACCTATTTAACTGTTCGTTTACTTTGGTAATTTAATAAGGTGTTATTTTAAGTTATTATTTTGCTATGCTTGTTAAACGTTTAGCCTGGATGTCAGTGGGTTTTCCTGTGGTAAGTTCCTATGGGACCAAACTGCTGAGATCATGGGTCCCTAGGAAACACACTACTTAATCTAACTTAAACTAATTTACACTAAGGGCAACACACATCCCTGCTCGAGGGAGGACTCGAACCACCAACGGGAGGGAAGTTCGAGCCCTTCCTCTGGCATGGGTGCGTGTTTTGTCCTTAGCATAAATTTGTTTAAGCTAGATTAAGTAGTGTGTAAGCTTAAGGACCGGTGACTTCAGCAGTTTGGTCCCATAGGATCTTCCCACGAATTTCCAAATTTACCTCGGTCCACTACACCCTGTGCTACAGTATTTATTTCATCACCTAAATTTCATTATAATTGTTAGTGCTGCTGAAGAGCGACTTCGATTCTCACTGCCCATAGAGTCGTAAAGTGATGCATTTATGTCAATCACAGAAATTTTCAGAGTATTTCTGTACGAACATCGACAAAGCACTGGAGTACTTGAGAAGTATGACGCAGGAAGGGGACACTTCCTTGTTCAAGCAACCACCCCCGCCTTCCCCAATTTCATGTGGCCACTTAGAGAAGCAATAGAAAAGCTAATTTAGGACGACAGGATGTGGTGTTAGGTCCACTGTCTTACCTAGCGTGTCATTTCCATACGTATTCGTTCCAAATGTTGGAGCAAGCAGCAGCGTCGTGACTCAGAGCAAGAATGCAACTGTTGAACAAGATGCGTTACTTTGTAACGATATAAGAAACGACAACCCTTGACACGCGGATTGCTTGTTCTCGGCAGAGTGCATGCTTGATGTGCGCGGCAACATTTACCCAGCTACTCAGTTCATTTGTGGCGGCGCTGACTTTCAGACACCTCACTCTCATTACAGGAGGCATGCTAATTGGCTGCTGAACGATAAAGCTACGAAGTGACGGCATTACCTTTAACTAAGTATTTACTAGCTCGTAATTGCGCACTTACATGCTATAAACTACTTTAATTGCAGCATAAATTCTCACTAGAGCAATAATTCGTCCATTTTTCCGGTGAGTTCTCTGAAATGTTAATTGGTTGCCGTGCATGTGCGTTCTACTGGTGGTGTATTCGAGCGGGTGTGGTCGGAGAGAAGAGGAGAGAATATCCCAGATGTGCTGGTAACATACTACGCTATTTATGTGTTCAGCCGTTTTGTATCAATTTCGCTAGATCACTGTCATAATCTGACGGTTCTCATAAATGGAATGCTGCAACTGCGTGACACTCATGCTCTTGAGATACAGATGACAGTTTTCCATAGCAGCTACTGCATCAAAAAACACAATGAGGTAACTTTTATCGAGTTTCTGTAAAGCCTTCATAAAATATAAGTTTATCAGGCAGATACAATTCGCAAGAAATTTTAGCGGTGATTATTATCTCTACATGTCACAAATAGTTTCAGGGGGTTACAGGCACTTATAATTATGACACCATTCCACTGTTACATTTTGACTTCTTCGGCTATTTTCGATCTTTAAAATCAACATTTCTTTATTTCATCATTGACTTGCGCTCTTTCACTTAATTCTGGTGCGTTTATTGACACTTTATTCGTTGTTATCATAGATGTGGTCGCACTCTTCCGATGTTTGATCAACTCATGTAGGGGATGAAGCAAAGTGTGTTGTCGAACCATCCCCATACATGCAAATGTTGCATGCACGTCTGCTTCGCACAAATTATACCGTTCCCTCCAAATACGAGAGCAATGTTGACCCCACTTTGCTTTCCGTATCCGACTACCTAATACCATCCTATACCTTGTAGAAACACAGAGAATATTTCCCGAAAACGCCAATCCAACTTTGCATTTATCAGCAAGTACCATCTCCAAACACTCCATGTCTTCATTCAGCTTAATTTAGCCCCTTTCCAAGCCATGAAGTCATCTCTCAGATCTACTCTCTCTGTCAGCCATAGCCCACACTACTCCTTTCACCCAAAGTGACTGCTCCACCACACTATTTTCCTGTACAGCTGTAATTCTACTCGCCGCTTCGGACTGATGTCTCATTCTTGAATTCTTCCACATACAAAATCCAACACTTACATGCATTGCGCGAAAATAATAGTGCACTGAGAACGTCTAGCTTCTAGTCGAAATATAGATCTGCACAATAAAAATTTAAAAAGGACGACTAATAGCTGCAATCTATAATTTACAAATCCAACATTGATTGCACAATATCAAAACCAAAATATGAAGAAATAGAGAATATATATACAGATATAGAACGTGTAGTCATTGTGTCAAGTGAAACGAAATCTAATTACCATAGCTGATTGAAACTCTGTAGTAGGAGAAGGATAGAAGACGGAGTTAGGGTGAATATTACTTCGCTAGTAGGAATGAGAGAGGAGAAAGACTAATTCATTCAGCTAGTAATAAAAAATGCGCTGCTGAAAAATTAAAAGAGGAGCAAGTATACTTGGAAGAGTCCTGGAGACACGGGAAGATTCCAGCTAGATTAAATCATGGTCAGGAAGAGATTTCGAAATTAGATAGTAGTTTTTAATGGGTACAGAGGCACAAACTATAACTGACGAGGGAAACTCGCCATCGCACCACCCCTCAGGCTTTGTGGATAGCCCGTCAAAACCTGAGCACAGATTAAGGATGAAAACAGGAAGAAGGTGTACATAGATAGTGAGAGCAGGGGAGATGCCCCGTAGACTTGTCACACAAATGTAAACAACAAATAAACGGGTCTGAAATACAGGGGAATCCAAGAGTCAAAACTTCCAAAACGGAACGCAAGAGTCGGAATATGTGGTACCTGTGTAGGATAGATAAGAGGTCCCTTCCTTACGTCTCACTGTTGCAAACGGACGTTACACTATGACATAGACACAAATCTGAATGCAGCGAACAGACACGTCTGTCCCCGACAGAGCTGTTCATAATGTTGCCAAAAAAAAAAAAAAAGAGGGCACGATGGTGATTTGAAAACGGATTTCGCCTTTTGTAGTTCAACATTATGACCACACATCCACGACGCCTTGGCTATTCAAATTAGCTTCATCTTGCACATCTTGAGCTTAGACTTTCCATTTTTCTTCGTTTTCATTGTTTAGCACGTCATCTTGTTTTCGTGCTTGATCTGTATGCAGTTATTGACAGCTATCCTACTAGTTTCCCGTGTGAGTAATAATGAAGAATAGACCAGTTTAAGAGAATCGTCCAACAGAATCAATCTAGAAAGTTGTAGGATACTAAGATACTGAGGAACTATGAGGTGCGCTTGAAGTTCTATAAGTCGGTAGATACTCCGATAGTGAATGGCACGATGGGCAGTTCTGTTGAAGAGGAATGGACTCTAAAAGGAGCAATCACATAAGTTGGGCACATAGATATAGGTACAATAAAGTTAAGTGTGAAACAATACTGGGTAACAGAAAAAATAGTTCCATTTATAGAAAAAAGAAGGAATTAGAAAAATATTTAGGAAAATGCAGGAATACACCAATGTAAGACACTTAGTAGTGACGCAAACAGAAACCGCAGGAGGCCGGAGGAAGTATGCAGGAAAAATGCAATGAAATTAAAAAAGAAGTGGACGTCGGAAGGGTTGACTTATCATATAGAACAATTAAAATGAATTAAAAGCAAAGTCGTCAACAGTAAAATATTCTCGGGATTCAAGCGGAGTCAAGTGGTTAACTGGCCACGAGCTTTCGGCAGAGATCTCCTCTGCCATAACCAAGTGTCGCACTGAAGCCACTGCTGTGCTTACATAGTAGCGCTGTCGCCAGTGACGTCACTGATGCTCCGTCCCGCATCCTATATGTTGTTTTGATGGCGCTACTTCTGCATCAATTTCTCATTCAGAGGATACCAGGACGCACTCAGTTGCACTTCGCCGCTGCTATTGAGGGCTCTGTCCGATATTGCTTCATTTATTACGCCATCTCAGAAGCCGTTGGTCCGTTGTCATCAGAAGTCTCGCCGAATGCAAGTCGTGCATGCTCCGCTACAGCTGATGTGTTGCAGTAGCGTAGGCAGAAACACCTTTGATGTTCTGTACGGCGCTGTTCAATAGTGCAGATAAGTCTGATCGACATAAAACTGTCTACAGACACATGGTATTTTATATATTCCATGTGTTCTGACGCCTACGTCATCTTTCATATTTCATTTGTTGCTGTATCTTTGCTGGTGTTCTGAAGATTCTGTCGATTTTATGTCTCTTCAGGAGCCGGCGAATTTTCCCTGTTATTGATCTACAAGAAAGTAAAAAGGCACTCTCCCTCCTGTCTTCTTAGGAGACATTCTGCTTTCGTTGCTTACAATAAATTGTTAGCGAAATTTGCCTGTCGTTGTAACCGTCTTCCTCGAAAACTAAGTTCCCTCGGCAGATTTTCGGCGTCTGAGACCGTTTCAGCTCGACGTACCAAGTTCCTAAGAACAGACTGTGTCTGTTCTGGGTGGTGGTAGCTGATGGAGTGCAGATACCGATTCATGCGAGTGGGCATGCAGTAAACGCTGTCACAGAGATACCCATTGGGTTTACAGCAGACAGAGACGTCTAGGAATGGCAACTAACCGTCCTTTTCTACTTCTATCGGAACTTAATGTGGTTGTAAATGCTGTCAAAGAGTTCCAGGAACTTTTCCAGCTTTTCGTGTCCACGATGTCATATGTCAAAGATTTCGTCGCCTTAGCGATAAAAACAACTAGGCTTTGCAGGAGCCGTCTGTAAGGCGATGTCCTCGGAATGCTCCGTAAAAAGCTTGGTTACAGCTGGAGCTAATGGACTAACCATCGTGACGCCGTCCGTCTAGTTGAAATATTCTCCACAATGTAAAAAATACCATGATGTTAGGGTATGTTTAATAAGTCCACGGTGGTGTCGTCAAAGAGCCGGGACAGGAAGTCTATTGGGTATGTGATGGGCACACACATGAGTAGGGAAACCACATCAGAACTAATCATATCTTCTTCACAAGGCGTAAATGTTTAATTCGATCGATAAGGCCGCACTATTCTTTATATGCTTTGCACAGCGTCCAACGTGTGTCGAGAGGAGTGTGTCCACATGCTCTGCAAGTCTATATGTCGGCTATCCCATGGCTCACTATAGGCCTTAGAGGTCTGTCCTTCTTATGTTCCTTTGGCAGACCGGAAAACTCGAGTAGTCTGCGTACGAGCGGGAGGAGGTTCTTAATAACACTAATTGAAAAAGCAATAATGGAGGCTAGCCCAGTTGACTCTTTTCCACTTTCAGCTCAGCGTTAGTCTTACTACTGTTATTTTCTTATTCTCTCCATATCCTAAGCTCTGAGACTTTCTCCCTGATTTCCTCTGCCTCGTTCGCAGGACCGCTTAACCTGAATTAACGATTTCCTTCGTTATCTCCTACGCTCTGGGAATACAGTCCACTGGGATTGGTACAGCATCTGTTTCTATCCATCGTTCCGTGTTTTACTTGTTGTAAATGGAAACAAACACTAGCAGAATGTTGGTGTGGCACTTGGTACGACAACAGACAACATTCCATGTTGGTACAGGTCCTCCTTCCATCGCTCTGTGTGCTACATTAGCGTCTACACAGAGTATATCTATGAAATGAATTAATTCTGGTGCCGAAGTCTGATTTAGGATAGCCGAATTCGCATCTGGTTGTACTTCTATAGGCTACGCGGGCCAATGCAACTGAGGCTGAGAAATGCTCAGTTGTGTCGTTCCTGAGATTTCAGCAGGTAGCCGGATAGTGGGTTCCACTATTTCGCGTACGTCCCATTTATCAATAATACACTCTCGTCTAGTTCTACCCTTTTTGCTGTTATAAGTTTTCCTTGCTTTTAGCGACTGGCTATTGACTGCTATTACTTAATCTTAGGTGGAGTACAACCAATGCGTCTCAACTTGCCGGAAGTACAACTCAGGCATGATTACTTCTTTTGTACAGCAGCTTCGCTGCGCTTGAATTCAGGCCTTCCCTCGCTGCTCTCTTTGACACACTGTGATCTTCCCGCTATAGCACGTCTGCATGCCTGCTTTTATAATCTGACTTTTACAACAACCGCTGCACCTACACTTGCACGGAATTCTTCAGCATTCCCCATTTAACTGCATATGCATGGACTGTATAACACTGCTACTATGCCTGCGTGCTCTCCTGCTACTTGAAAGATCGAGATGTCTACCGTTGCTCCATCAGTTCATCTACACCTGCTACATTGAAACAGACAGGTAAACTTCCATGGCTTGATTTCACAATAAGAATTAATTTGGGAGGTAATTCCTTCTGCGCTTTCCGTAACCCCTCCAGACGACAACAAGTTCACTCCCAACTGACCTCGAATATATGCTGCATGAGTTGTAATTCCGATAATATCCTTCGTGCATCCCACACACTGTTTTCCAATGACTCCAACGACTTCATCATCATTTTTTCCGTATCCCTCAACTCTGACTTGCAATACTTTTAAATTCTGACTTACAGGGTCCATAGCAGTCACCAAGATCATTATCTCCCCAGTCAGCTTGCATGACAACATAGTATCATTCAGCACATCCTTATCTAAGTTCACGATCTGTGTTTTGTGTGCCATTCACCAACTGCTTTGTTATCTTTGACCCATTGTTTCAAAGAACCTTCTTGATATCTTTCTCGTTACCTGTCCCGAACACAATTTGCTGAACTCTAACTCCTGTTTCGATCCAACCTCTTTTCCTCCTCTTACCTGGTATAACTCCCAGAACCTGCGTCATCTCATCCTTCAGTTTCTCGTAAGTCCCAAGTATTTTCATGCACTCTCTGGAAACTTTCTTGAGCGCTTCAGGACTCCTTACACCGTGCCGGAATCTGTGGAACGCTTCCTTTACTCTTCTCGCTTAGTTCCGCAATTCCCATATGTAAAATACTACCTGTATTACCCAGCGGTGACTACTGATAGCCTAATGGTCAGGCTACCGCTTACAATAAGCGGGAAATCCGATTTCGAGCCCCAGTCCCGCACAAATTTTCAGTGTCGTCATTCCATTACATAGCTGATGGCTGTCCTTATTCGCAACTGCGAATACATTTCATGTATTTCATAAAGACTGAAGTCGCAGAAGTGCCTGTTGTTTCCGACATGCATGCGACGTCTTCTCCACCTTGCCTCCTGATATACACAACCTACGGACAGGGATTCCTATTACCCATTCCTTCCCCACAAAACCACTGCTGCCCTGCAGTAGCCCATATATTATTCTTATACCCAACAAACAAACTACTGAAATACCTAAATCTTCCTGTATCTCATAGGACTTTATGTTCCTGTGCATCTTCCCTTTCGCGTCCTTCTTTTGTCCCAGTTCCACAATTCCTGGAATAACACCCAGACAGGTTTCAGGCGTCTACATCTACATCTACATCTACATCTACATCCGTACTCCGCAAGCCACCTGACGGTGTGTGGCGGAGGGTACCCTGAGTACCTCTATCGGTTCTCCCTTCTATTCCAGTCTCGTATTGTACGTGGAAAGAAGGATTGTCGGTATGCTTCTGTGTGGGCTCTAATCTCTCTGATTTTATCCTCATGGTCTCTTCGCGAGATATACGTAGGAGGGAGCAATATACTGCTTGACTCTTCGGTGAAGGTATGTTCTCGAAACTTCAACAAAAGCCCGTACCGAGCTACTGAGCGTCTCTCCTGCAGAGTCTTCCACTGGAGTTTATCTATCATCTCCGTAACGCTTTCGCAATTACTAAATGATCCTGTAACGAAGCGCGCTGCTCTCCGTTGGATCTTCTCTATCTCTTCTATCAACCCTACCTGGTGCGGATCCCACACTGTTGAGCAGTATTCAAGCATTGGGCGAACAAGCGTACTGTAACCTACTTCCTTTGTTGTCGGATTGCATTTCCTTAGGATTCTTCCAATGAATCTCAGTCTGGCATCTGCTTTACCGACGATCAACTTTATATGATCATTCCATTTTAAATCACTCCTAATGCGTACTCCAAGATAATTTATGGAATTAACTGCTTCCAGTTGCTGACCTGCTATTTTGTAGCTAAATGATAAGGGACCTATCTTTCTATGTATTCGCGTCACATTACACTTCGCTACATTGAGATTCAATTGCCATTCCGTGCACCATGCGTCAATTCGCTGCAGATCCTCCTGCATTTCAGTACAATTTTCCATTGTTGTAACCTCTCGATACACCACAGCATCATCTGCAAAAAGCCTCAGTGAACTTCCGATGTCATCCACCAGGTCATTTATGTATATTGTGAATAGCAACGGTCCTATGACACTCCCCTGCGGCACACCTGAAATCACTCTTACTTCGGAAGACTTCTCTCCATTGAGAATGACGTGCTGCGTTCTGTTATCTAGGAACTCCTCAATCCAATCACACAATTGATCTGATAGTCCGTATGCTCTTACTTTGTTCATTAAACGACTATGGGGGACTGTGTCAAACGCCTTGCGGAAGTCAAGAAACACGGCATCTACCTGTGAACCCGTGTCTAAGGCCCTCTGAGTCTCGTGGACGAATAGCGCGAGCTGGGTTTCACACGATCGTCTTTTTCGAAACCCATGCTGATTCCTACAGAGTAGATTTCTAGTCTCCAGAAAAGACATTATACTCGAACATAATACGTGTTCCAAAATTCTACAACTGATCGACGTTAGAGATATAGGTCTATAGTTCTGCACATCTGTTCGACGTCCCTTCTTGAGAACGGGGATGACCTGTGCCCTTTTCCAATCCTTTGGAACGCTTCGCTCTTCTAGAGACCTACGGTACACCGCTGCAAGAAGGGGGGCAAGTTCCTTCGCGTACTCTGTGTAAAATCGAACTGGTATCCCATCAGGACCAGCGGCCTTTCCTCTTTTGAGCGATTTTAATTGTTTCTCTATCCCTCTGTCGTCTACTTCGATATCTACCATTTTGTCAACTGTGAGACAATCTAGAGAAGGAAGCACAGTGCAGTCTTCCTCTGTGAAACAGCTTTGGAAGAAGACATTTAGTAATTCGGCCTTTAGTCTGTCATCCTCTGTTTCACTACCATTTTGGTCACAGAGTGTCTGGACATTTTGTTTTGATCCACCTACCGCTTTGACATAGGACCAAAATTTCTTAGGATTTTCTGCCAAGTCAGTACATAGAACGTTACTTTCGAATTCATTGAAAGCCTCTCGCATAGCCCTCCTCACACTACATTTCGCTTCGCGTAATTTTTGTTTGTCTGCAAGGCTTTGGCTATGTTTATGTTTGCTGTGAAGTTCCCTTTGCTTCCGCAGCAGTTTTCTAACTCGGTTGTTGTACCACGGTGGCTCTTTTCCATCTCTTACGATCTTGCTTGGCACATACTCATCTAACGCATATTGTACCATGGTTTTGAACTTTGTCCACTGATCCTCAACACTATCTGCACTTGAGACAAAACTTTTGTGTTGAGCCGTCAGGTACTCTGTAATCTGCTTTTTGTCACTTTTGCTAAACAGAAAAATCTTCCTACCTTTTTTAATATTTCTATTTACGGCTGAAATCATCGACGCAGTAACCGCTTTATGATCGCTGATTCCCTGTTCTGCATTAACTGATTCAAATAGTTCGGGTCTGTTTGTCACCAGAAGGTCTAATATATTATCGCCACGAGTCGGTTTTCTGTTTAACTGCTCAAGGTAGTTTTCAGATAAAGCACTTAAAAATATTTCACTGGATTCTTTGTCCCTGCCACCCGTTATGAACGTTTGAGTCTCCCAGTCTATATCCGGCAAATTAAAATCTCCACCCAGAACTATAACATGGTGGGGAAATCTACTCGAAATATTTTACAAATTATTCTTCAGGTGCTGAGCCACAACAGCTGCTGAGCCCGGGGGCCTATAGAGACATCCAATTACCATGTCTGAGCCTGCTTTAACCGTGACCTTCACCCAAATCATTTCACAATTCGAATCTCCGTCAATTTCCTTCGATACTATTGCACTTCTTATCGCTATAAACACGCCTCCCCCTTCACTGTCCAGCCTATCTCTGCGGTATACATTCCAATCAGAGTTTAGGATTTCATTACTGTTTACGTCTGGTTTCAGCCAACTTTCTGTTCCTAGTACTATATGGGCGTTGTGACCGTTTATTAATGAGAGCAGTTCTGGGACCTTTCTATAGACGCTTCTGCAGTTTACTATTAGCACATTAATATTGTTATTCCTTGTTGCATTTTGCCTACTCCTGCCTTGCCGCGTCTCAGGAGGCGTCTTGTCGGGCCTAGGGAGGGAATTCTCTAACCTAAAAAAACCCCATGTGCACTCCACACGTACTCCGCTACCCTCGTAGCCGCTTCCGGCGTGTAGTGCACGCCTGACCTATTCAGGGGGACCCTACATTTCTCCACCCGATAGCGGAGGTCGAGAAATTTGCACCCCAGCTCTCCGCAGAATCGTCTGAGCCTCTGGTTTAAGCCTTCCACTCGGCTCCAAACCAGAGGACTGCGATCGGTTCTCGGAACGATACTACAAATAGTTAGCTCTGATTCCACCCCGCGAGCGAGGCTTTCCACCTTCACCAACTCCGCCAACCGCCTGTACGAACTGAGGATGACCTCTGAACCCAGACGGCAAGAGTCATTGGTGCCGACATGAGCAACAATTTGCAGTCGGGTGCACCCAGTGCTCTCTATCGCCGCCGGTAGGGCCTCCTCCACATCTCGGATGAGACCCCCCGGCAAGCAGACAGAGTGAACACTGGCCTTCTTCCCCGACCTTTCCGCTATTTCCCTAAGGGGCTCCATCACCCGCCTAACGTTGGAGCTCCCAATAACTAATAAACATATACATATACAATCGTCGTCCTGGTGGGTAACTAGAACTTTATATTTACTGGTGATGTAATTTCTACACCTGATGTGACCCCTTCAGATCAGAAGAAAGGTGTCGACGTTGATGACCGATTGGCCCGCTTTATACCGCGACATTCTTGCTGTGTGTATCACTGCTTCCTCTTGGTTCTACAGTGCATGTTGACTCCGAGCACCCTGTTCCATATTTCTCTTATCATTCTCGTGAATCATTTAACTGGTTCCCCCGTCTTACTCTGCTTGGCTTTTAATAAGTCGAACAGTAACGGTATCTTACGCCGTCCAATACCTCTTAAGGGGGCAACCAATATTTGTGTGTTGTCTTGAATTACATCTGCAATGACATGTTTTAAATAGACGTCCTAAATGCTCCGATGTGCGTACACCTATTACCCTAACCTATTCGCTATCGTTCTACGGGCCCTCTCCGCTCTTTCATTATCTTGCAAATGTAAGAGTCTAAAAAGTGATCTGTTCCCTGCAGGTGTTTTGCTGAGCGAACTTGAGACATCGAACCCAAATAACTGAAATGGTGCTAACGTTTCAGATACTCTCTCTAATGGCGCTCTGTTTTGACACAAACCCCATCTGTGCACACCATATACAGTTCTGTATTTATTGATCCATGTCCATGTCCATCTACCTATTCCTTTACTTGTAACTTGCAACTCTCTGCTACTCATGTGTTGGTAGATCTACCCCCCCCCCCCCCCCCCCCCAATTACTCAAGACCCCAACTTTGTTTCTCTGCACAGCAGTCCATCATGTACACAAAACTGCAATTGCTTATGAAGCTGTTCACATTCGTCATCTGTCCTCTGTGCTGCTTGCAACTGTGTAAAATCACTATCTCCAATTTGAAATACCGCCACTGTTTCACTTAATCTGTCCATATTTCCATGTTCTGTGTATCATCTCATAACCTAACACGCTCAACTACACCGTCCATTATGCGAGTTTACTAGACATATCCTTTAAACCCAGCAACCGTTTCAGCGATGCGTGATCCGTTATGACTCTGAACTTCCTCTTCCCTCAGAGATCACACTTGAAGTGATTTCATAAATAAGACTCAACATTTCCTTTTCTGTTTTGCAGTTGTTGTTTTCCGCTGAATTCATCTGTCTCGATGCTTAAGCTACCAGATGTCCAATGTCCTCAACCCCGTACTCAACACGCAGTCAAGCAGATGGTTGGACGCATGACATGAAAGAATAATCTCTTAGATGACATTAGGAAATATCAAAATTTTTGTTGCTGTCAAAACTTCTTTCAGTTTCTCAAACGCATGTTGCCATTGTCCCATTCACAGAAATTCAAACCTTTCTTCAATAATTGTATCAATAGTCTGGCAATATCTGCAAATCCTTTCATGAACCTCCTATAGTAATCTGCGACTCCCAGAAAATATTTTCAGTTACTTCACCAAATCAGGTACACGAAAATCATGCACTCCTTCACTAAGCTCGGGTCTGTCTTAATCTCATCTTTACAAATTACGTGGCCAATATAAATCGCCTCTTTAAGCACAGAATTACATTTCTCCGTATTCAGTGTGCAATTTGTGACCCTAAGTCTCAAGAATACCTCCCTTAAGCGATGTTGTGCTACTCCACATCACTCGCAAACGCTGTTACCATCTAGGTGTACCATACTCTAATGTGATTTTAAATACCTCAGAGCCCCATTCAACAATCCCTGAAACTGTATTTATTTCATTGTTGTAATATCGGCCTTTTGGCCATTTTCAAGTGTTGGTGCAAATGATTTTGTTTCAGCACATATCTGACTAAAATCTTCCAGCATTTATAATGTCATCGTCAGAAATAAGCCTTTCCACAATGTTGAAATCCTTCACATAAATCGCAATAGACTAACACACTGTGTACATGTGAATTAAGGCCGTTGACCCGAAAATTCATTAAAAGTCTTCATAATGACATGTAAACATGTCAGAGAGTTTTAAAATCTCATATGTGCTGAAGAAAAATTTTTAGCAGTACCATTTCAAAATAGCCCAAAGGCCGAAACTACAACTGTAAAATAAATAATTTCTGTAGTCAACGGTAAATATAATGTAGTCTAAGAAATCCAACATGACTACGAACCCCGACCATGAGAAGTTTGTCTCCGAAACGTTCCACGTGCATTTTTCAGTTCAAAGGCATCCTCCTGAGCTGTTTCCAAGATAAAGAAAAAAAACTGTCTTCTGCTGGTCTTCGGGAACTATTTCTAGTTGATTGTAGCCACTTTTCAAGTCTATCGTTGAATAATATTTGCACTGGCCGAGATAGTCATAGTTTCCGTAATCTTTAGCAAACGGTAGGCACTTGTAACAATCTTTTCCTGATCCGACCATAGATTTTTTAGGCATGACAACAATTCCTGCGCCCCATGGGTTATTAATTTCCTGAGCAACCCAGTTCGTAAGTCGCTGATTAACAAACTTCTCCAGAATCGGCTGTAAGTACCCTACCTGGTTTTCAAACCATTGGATGCCCCCCCGGTATCCCGTGCTGCATAATATGCATCGATATCAATAACCTCCTTGGATTAAAAAAAATCTTTAAATTCAGCAATAACTTCTCCGTAGGCTTCTTATCATTCCCCTTCAGATGTTTCACTTTTCCTTGTAATGAAGTTTCAGTCTAGTGTTTCCCTGAGGCCGACATCCACCGTGCCCTCTCTTCCTGCTTCCAATATGCCCATGGTAGTGATTAACAACTTCTTCGTTAACATCAAATCCTCGACGATAAAATTATCTACAGTTACAGGTGTCACTTCTTCTCCTTTCACCTCTTGAAGGTACACAATACTTCTTTTCGCTAAACAACGTGCTGGATCCAATACTTCATTTGCTTCTAACGGGTCGATCACATTGATCCTAAGCAGTTTCCCGGTTTCCTTGGTTATACAATCTTGTGAGAGCCTTAGTACAGTCCATTGACCACCCATAAGCTCCTCTTCCTTAGAAGACCTGTTCACGGCTTAGCTGGCTTGTCATGCATGATACGTGACAGCTCTATACTGGCAACAACTCCACCTAGCTGAAATGTCGCTCTGTCAAGCTCCACTACGTGTTGCCAGAGGTCGACTTTTGCAGAATTCTGATACAAGGAACACAACCCCAGAATTACGCCCATAACCCTCACTAACAAGTGGCACAATTTCTACATCCTGACTGAAATGGATTCACACACACACACACACACACACACACAAATCTATGTCCAATGTCCCCAACAGCCTGACACCACTAACACCCACACCAAGTAACCTGTACCATGGCAAGTTCCACTGTTTCCGATTCACCAGATCTCTGCTAGCAACCAACACGTGTGCCCCTGTGTCCAAAAGCATCTTCCAATTCCTATCTCCTACTATTCCTTCATCGCAAAAACCAACTCTGCAAGAGTACCCATAACAACCAATTTTACAGGGAACTCCAGTAGGTTGAATTCGGGTTCCACTCAGTGTTCGTCTTGTAAGTAGGTTGTTCAGGTTTTTATATTGGTAACGCCACGTAGCGCTCTGTATAAAAATCACTGGCTGTGCTGTGTGCAGTCTGGGGATAGTTTGCATTGTTGTCTGCCATTGTAGTGTTGGGCAGCAGGATGTTAACAGCGCGTAGCGTTGCGCAGTTGGAGGTGAGCCGCCAGCAGTGGTGGATGTGGGGAGAGAAATGGCGGAGTTTTGAAATTTGTAAGACTCGATGCCATGAACTGCTATATATATTATGACTTTTGAACACTATTAAGGTTCAAATGGTTCAAATGGCTCTGAGCACTATGGAACTTAACATCTGTGGTCATCAGTCCCCTAGAACTTAGAACTACTTAATCCTAACTAACCTAAGGACATCACACACATCCATGCCCGATGCAGGATTCGAACCTGCGACCGAAGCGGTCGCGCGGTTCCGGACTTAGCGCATTACCCGCGTGACCACCGCGGCCGGCCACTATTAAGGTAAATACATTGTTTGTTCTCTATCAAAATCTTTCATTTGCTAACTATGCATATCAGTAGTTAGTGCCTTCCGTAGTTTGAATCTTTTATTTAGCTGGCAGTAGTGGCGCTCGCTATATTGCAGTAGCTTGAGCAACGAAGATTTTTGTGAGGTAAGTGATTTGTGAAAGGTATAGGTTAATGTTAGTCAGGGCCATTCTTTTGTAGCGATTTTTGAAAGTCAGATTGCGTTGCGCTAAAAATATTGTGTGTCAGTTTAAGCACAGTCATTTATAATCGTTCTAAGGGGACGTTTCAGTCTGCCCCAGTACCCCTGGGACTAGAGCTAATACTATAATGACCTCTGACCCTACTTCCATTTTGTTTTTCGTTGGCTTGTGACATTGTCTCTGCACATGTCCCGTCTTCCCATACCCATAATACCTGATATTAGCCGAAAACACTTCCCATCTACCTTGTAATGCGGTCGACACGTGAATTTCCCCGCATTATGCTGCCAATTTAATAGCCACGTACAAATCAACTAGAACTCCGCACTCTTCCTGATCTTTCCGAAGGCAAATTCCTCAACAACACCTTTTCTCAGCCTCCAGCCTTGTTAATCCATTCACTATCGTGTCCTAACTCAAACGTTCAACCATCTATCCTTCTTACTCTACCCATAAATTCTTCCATAGACTCTCCATGGCTCTTCACTAATTTACCAAACTGCTCTCGGAAATGTCTGGCAGCATTCTGCTTTCTTCACCTTCGTACTGACCCATTTACAAACTACTCAAATACATCTGCTCCTTAAGAGCATGTGTATATGTCGCATAAGCCTTTGCTCCTCCCATTTACCTTAATTTTGCGTCTCTAAAAAGCTCAACGTCAGTCCAGCCTTACATATCTGCCAAACTCTTAAAATCCCCCAATAAATTTTCTCACGTCCTTAGTTGAGTTACCAGAAAAATGAACAACTAGACCTGCAGATGACAACTTAACACTTCGCTGTGGGAACTACTTTTCTAATAGGCCACGCAACTCTGTCTTAACTGGTGTTATAGAGCTATCTTTTCCAAAAACACACGTATCGCCTGAAGCTCTGACGCTCCTTGCGTCCCTGACTCTTTATCTTTCCTCATTTTCGAACACCAATAAATCATAAATACAACAGAATAAGAAATATCAACTTAATTAGTCTATAATCGTTAACCACTCCCACTCCTAGCATTGCCTAGCCATGTGCGCGTAACTCCTGCATGTGGAACTTACCACAGCTTCCGGATCTGTACATCATACTGAATGAAACATCAAATTACACTATGTACATCCGACAGGCACTAACGAATCCTCCTTTCCATAACTTCCAAAGCCTGATACATCCACAGGTGCCTCGTCATATATTAAGCGCATGTTTTCATATCCATTACAGTAATAATTATTCGTTATGGTATGTTTTATTATTCTAAGACTTAATCAGCTCACTAGCTATATTTAATTTCCTATATTTTGCTGCAGAGCTGAAGATGGCGATTGTTGACCGAAGCAGTAGTGTAAGGACCAAACTTTTGTGATCATTGGCGGAAAATAAAATAAAACCAGTCTACACTTCCTGGATCACTGTTTTCATCCAAGACCATGTTGTAACTTATAAAATTGTTGTGGATGTCCCACCAGTAAAAATTCATATTATTACACTACGGTATGTCTCGCTAGCATTATCTGTGGAATCATTCGTCGCCTTTACTGTCGTCCACGAGGAAGTGTCAGCCCTATTGTTATATAGTATCTATACCAATGACCAACCAATTGAACCTGTCACAAAATCTTTCATCTATGCAGATTATATAGCAGTTGCTGCCCAAGGAAGAACCTTTGGGAAGGTGGAAGAAAAACTAGCTACAGGTGTTCAAACACTGTATACCTATTATGATCACACTGAAACCAAATCCCTCTAAAACAAAAGTGTGTGCTTTCCGTTTACGGCACAGAGAGGTAGAAGTAACCTAAACATAACCTGGAGAGGACAACAACTGACCAACTGCGATACCCCAAAATACCTGGGAGTAAAGCTAGACCGTCCCCTTACCTTCAAAGTCCACTGCAAGGACACAAAAACGAAAGTATGTTTCAAATGGCCCTGAGCACTATGGGACTTAACGTCTGAGGTTATCAGTCCCCTAGAACTGAGAACTACTTAAACCTAACTAACCTAAGGACATCACACACACCCATGCCCGAGGCAGGATTCGAACCGGCGACCGTAGCGGTCAAGCGGTTCCAGATTGTAGCGTCTAGAACCCCTCGGCCAACAAGGCCGGCAAAAACGAAAGAATCTACTAGGAACAACGTCATTCGGAAACTAACAGGTAACAACTGGGGCGCACTACCAGATGTTCTTCGCACATCTGCATTGTCCTTATGCTTCTCCGTTACTGAATATGTAGCACGTGTGTGGCAGAACTCCAACCATACCAAACAATGGACATTGCCCCTAATGAAACAGGACGCATTGTTACTGGCTGCTTGCGGGCAACTCCTATTAATAAAATATATCATTTCATGGGCATAGCACCTCCCCATATCAGAAGAAGAACAGTAGCAGAAAAAGAGAAGTGGAAACAGGAGATAGATCCAAGACACCCCTTGTTTGGATGTGAATCCCACCATCCAAGATTAAGATCAAGAAAGAGTTTCTTCCTCCATTCAACAGAACCACTTTTAACGTCACCTGCAAATCGTCGAATACAGCCTTGGCGTAACTCACCATCAGAGAGGTACTGGAACAACATTAAAGAAGAGCTTGCTGAAGGACGTCACTTCCCATATAAAACATGGAAGATCCTCAACAGGCTGAGAACTGCTGTATCCAGATACAAGGCCAATGTGAAGAAATGGGGTTTCTCTCCAGGAAATGAACTATGCGAATGTGACGAACCGCAAGATTATCAACACCTGCTCAACTGTAGAAACCCCCCAGCCGCCTGCCTGTTGGACGACCTGGTTGTCGCCAGTGATACAGCAATTCAAACGGCGGAATTTTTGATGTCATATGGAATTTAATCATGTACCTATACTACACTCCTGGAAATAGAAAAATGAACACATTGACACCGGTGTGTCAGACCCACCATACTTGCTCCGGACACTGCGAGAGGGCTGTACAAGCAATGATCACACGCACGGCACAGCGGACACACCAGGAACCGCGGTGTTGGCCGTCGAATGGCGCTAGCTGCGCAGCATTTGTGCACCGCCGCCGTCAGTGTCAGCCAGTTTGCCGTGGCATACGGAGCTCCATCGCAGTCTTTAACACTGGTAGCATGCCGCGACAGCGTGGACGTGAACCGTATGTGCAGCTGACGGACTTTGAGTGAGGGCATATAGTGGGCATGCGGGAGGCCAGGTGGTCGTACCGCCGAATTGCTCAACACGTGGGGCGTGAGGTCTCCACAGTACATCGATGTTGTCGCCAGTGGTCGGCGGAAGGTGCACGTGCCCGTCGACTTGGGACCGGACTGCAGCGACGCACGGATGCACGCCAAGACCGTAGGATCCTACGCAGTGCCGTAGGGGACCGCACCGCCACTTCCCAGCAAATTAGGGACACTGTTGTTCCTGGGGTATCGGCGAGGACCATTCGCAACCGTCTCCATGAACCTGGGCTACGGTCCCGCACACCGTTAGGCCGTCTTCCGCTCACGCCCCAACATCGTGCAGCCCGCCTCCAGTGGTGTCGCGACAGTTGTGAATGGAGGGACGAATGGAGACGTGTCGTCTTCAGCGATGAGAGTCGCTTCTGCCTTGGTGCCAATGATGGTCGTATGCGTGTTTGGCGCCGTGCAGGTGAGCGCCACAATCAGGACTGCATACGACCGAGGCACACAGGGCCAACACCCAGCATCATGGTGTGGGGAGCGATCTCCTACACTGGCCGTACACCTCTGGTGATCGTCGAGGGGACACTGAATAGTGCACGGTACATCCAAACCGTCATCGAACCCATCGTTCTACCATTCCTAGACCGGCAAGGGAATTTGCTGTTCCAACAGGACAATGCACGTCCGCATGTATCCCGTGCCACCCAACGTGCTCTAGAAGGTGTAAGTCAACTATCCTGGCCAGCAAGATCTCCGCATCTGTCCCCCATTGAGCATGTTTGGGACTAGATGAAGCGTCGTCTCACGCGGTCTGCACGTCCAGCACGAACGCTGGTCCAACTGAGGCGCCAGGTGGAAATGGCATGGCAAGCCGTTCCACAGGACTACATCCAGCATCTCTACGATCGTCTCCATGGGAGAATAGCAGGCTGCATTGCTGCGAAAGGTGGATATACATTGTACTAGTGCCGACATTGTGCATGCTCTGTTGCCTGTGTCTATGTGGCTGTGGTTCTGTCAGTGTGATCATATGATGTATCTGACCCCAGGAATGTGTCAATAAAGTTTCCCCTTCCTGGGACAATGAATTCACGGTGTTCTTATTTCAATTTCCAGGAGTGTATTTGTAAATGGATGTCATAAGAAATTTAAACATGTACTTATATTGTTTGTAAATTGCTGCCTATCGGCTACACATGTATGTTATGTTCTGGACACGAGTAAATAAATAAAACAAACCTGTCGTCTTTGCAAGTATTCTGTCCACACAGTGGTTGAGATTGACCCACAAGGTCTGATCTCTAAGTGATTGTGTTACGTCGTCGTGTGAGTATGGTAGTCGTCTTTCCTCCAACCAATGGTCACAGCGTGTAAATAGGGGTCCATCTCTTCCTGCAGGCACAATGAGCTTCCTTATAGTCTTCTGACTCACTCTGAGGATGGATGAGGATGGCGGTTGAAGAAGTGAGACACTACTGGCCATTAAAATTTCTACACCAAGAAGAAATGCAGATTATAAACGGGTATTCATTAGACAAATATATTATACAAGAACTGACATGTGATTATATTTTCATGCAATTTGGAAGCATAGATGCTGAGAAATCAGTACACAGAACAACCACCTCTGGCGTAATACCGGCCTTGATGGGCCTGGGCAATGATTCAAACAGAGCTTGGATGGCGTGTACAGGTACAGCCTCAACACGATACCACATCTCATCAAGAGTAGTGACTGGCTATTGTGACGTCCAGTTGCTCGGCCACCATTGACCAGATGTTTTCAATTGGTAAGAATCTGGAGAATGTGCTAGCCAGGGCAGCAGTCGAACATTTTCTTTATACAGAAAGGCCTGCACAGGATCTGCAACATGCCGTCGTACATTATCCTGCTGAAATGTAGGGTTTCGCAGGGAACGAATGAAGGGGAGAGCCACAAGTCGTAACACGTCTGAAATGTTCAAAGCGCCATCAATGCGAACAAGAGGTGACCGAGACATGTAACCAATGGCACCCCATACCATCACGCCGAGTAATACGTCAGTATGGCGATGACGAATACACGCTTCCAATGTGCGATCACCGCGATGTCGCCAAACACGGATGCGACCATCATGATGCTGTAAAGAGAACCTGGATTCATCCGAAAAAAATGACGTTTTGCCATTCGTGCACTCAGGTTCGTCGTTGAGTACACTTTCGCACGCGCTCCTGTCTGTGACGCAGCGTCAAGGGTAACTGCAGCCATGGTCTCCGAGCTGATAGGCCATGCTGCTGTAAACGTCGTCGAACTGTTCGTGCAGATGGTTGTTGTCTTCCAGACGTCCCCATCTATTGACTCAGGAATCGAGACGTGGCTGCACGATCCGTTAGAGGCATGCGGATAAGATGCCTGTCAACTCGACTGCTAGAGATACGAGGTCGTTGGGATCCAGCACGGAATCCCGTATAACCCTCCTGAACCCACCGATTCCATATTCTGCTAACAGTCATTGGATCCAATGTGAGCAGCAATGCCGCGATACGATAAACCGCAATCGCGATAGGCTACAATCCGGTCGTTATCAAAGTCGGAAACGTGATGGTACGCATTTCTCCTCCTTACACGAGACATCACAACAACGTTTCACCAGGCAACGCCCGTCAATTGCTGTTTATGTGTGAGAAATCGGTTGGAAACTTTCCTCTTGTCAGCACGTTGTAGGTGTCGCCACCGGCGCCAGTCTTGTGTGAATGCTCTGAAAAGCTAATCATTTGCGTATCACAGCATCTTCTTCCCGTCGGTTAAATTTCGCTTCTGTAGTACGTCATCCTCGTGGTGTAGCAATTTTAATGGCCAGTAGTGTATATGCACAGCTGCATACCCAACATTTAATCGATTATTCACCACCCTACTAGAAGCTAGAAATGTACGTCTTTTACCAGGGTTTACACGCTGAAAATGTGTGGGGTATGGCCCGTAGTTGGCTAAGAACAAGAAGTAGTCCAACAAAAGCCGCTGTACCAGTGACCACTCTGGATGTCCGCTCTGGACGAGCTCCCTGTGTGAGCGGAGGTGCGGCGACATTGCGCAACGGCGAGCTGCCACGGCGCACGAGCAGAAGGCGGGCAGGGCGCAGAGGCACCCCGGCGTGGCGCCCGCCCCAGTGAATCACGCGGGGCGCGCTTGTTATGCCCGCGCCGCAGCCGGTGCCGTCGCCGCCTTTGATGTGCCGGCAGATGTCGGAGATGGTGACGCGCCGGCCACCTGCGGGCCACCCCGCCGTAACTCAGCGCCGTACGTGCGCGCGCCCGCCGATGGCTATCTACACACGGGCCGCTGCGGGCCGAGCCCAGGCGAGCTCCTCCCGGATGTTCTGCGCCGCGGCTGATAAGCAAATCCGGAGGCCGCAGACTCGCTCGCGCTGGCGCTCTCGTGGGTGCCACAGCCGCCGCCGATCGCCACAGTCAGTAATTCACAACGGCCAGCGCCTTTTGCGTTGTCGCATAACTACCCATTTACTGGGTGTAGGTTAGACCCACTGCCATAATGCTGTCACTATAAATGCCATAACGATAAGGGTAAAACCCATGTGACCGTCCGTTTATATCGGCTGTCCACGGGCATTTTTTATTTCCTCGAAGGGGACGTCCATGTGCTGCTGTTGTTGTTGTTGTGATCTTCAGTCCAGAGACTGGTTTGATGCAGCTCTCCATGCTACTCTATCCTGTGCAAGCTTCTTCATCTCCCTGTACCTACTGCAACGTACATCCTTCTGAATTTGCATAGTGTATTCATCTCTCGGTCTCACTCTAAGATTTTTGCCCTCCACGCTGCCTTCCAATACTAAATTGGTGATACCTTGATGCTTCAGAACATGTCCTACCAACCGATTCCTCCTTCTAGTCAAGGTGTGCCACAAATTTCTCTTCTCCCTAATTTTATTCAATACATCCTCATTGTTTACGTGATCTACCCATCTAATCTTCAGCATTCTTCTGTAGAATCGAAAGATTCTATTCTCTTCTTGTCCAAACTATTTATCGTCCACGTCCACGTAAATCAAGTGGCGTTATGTCTGAGCTTCTAAGAGGCCGAGCGATCGATAGACTACCTCTCTCAATTTAGTAGTCTGGGTACTCATTATCCCAGAAATCCCTCTGAAAACTCGCAAAATGGGATAGTGCGGTCATCTTCTTGAAAGATTACGTCACTATGAAGCTGTGGCACAGCACGCATCTCCAACGTATCTCCGTACTTTGCTGCATTAACTGTAGGCTCTGCGTAGAAGAAAGGCGCTTACAACCCTGTGCTTCATCAATCCACAGCAGACATTCATTTTCGGAGAGTCACATTAGCACTCTGCCACTAAGTGTGTATGGGAGGGGGGGGGGGGGATGGTTTAGTTACCGTTACGTGGCAACTGTGCACGTTTACCGAGCCGGAAGTGTGAAACTTAGCCTCGTGCGAGAAACAGACGAAATCGTAGAGTGTCTCGTTTCCAATAATTTTTGCCAGAACTGTCTCTAACAACTCCTCCCGTCGCGGTCTACCCTCGGACTTGATTCAGTGATGGAGCTGCATTTTTTCCCTCCATGTTGTTTGTTGTTGTGGTCTTCAGTCCAGAGACTGGTTTGATGTAGCTCTCCATGCTACTCTATCCTGTGCAAGCTCCTTCATCTCATTCTTCAACTGCAACCTGCAACCTTCTGAATCTGTTTAGTGTATTCATCTCTTGGTCTCCCTCTACGATTTTTACCCTCCGCGCTACCCTCCAATACTAAATTGGTGATCCCTTGATGCCACAGAATATGTCCTGCCAACCGATCCCTTCTTCTAGTCAAAGTTGTGCTACACATCTCTCTTCTCCCCAATTCTATTCAGTACCTCCTCATTAGTTATGTGGTCTACCCATCTAATCTTCAGCATTCTTCTGTAAAATCGAAAGATTCTATTCTCTTCTTGTCCAAACAATTTATCATTCACGTTTCACTTCCATACATGGCCACACTCCATACAAATACTTTCCGGAACGACTTCCTGACACTTAAATCTATACTTGATGTTAACAAATTTCTCTTCTTCAGAAGCGCTTTCCTTGCCATTGCCAGTCTACATTTTATATCCTCTCTACTTCTACCATCATGAGTTATTTTGCTCCCCAAATAGCAAAACTCATTTTCTGCTTTAGCCGTCTCATTTTCTAATCTAATACCCTCAGCATCACCCGATTTAATTCAACTACATTCCGTTATTCTCGTTTTGCTTCTATTGATGTTCATCTTATATCCTCCTTTGAAGATACTATCCGTTCCGTTCAGCTGTTCTTCCAGGCCCTTTGCTGTCTCTGACAGAATTACAATGTCATCGGCAAACTTCGAAGTTTTTATTTCTGCTCCATCGATTTTATATCCTATTCCGTATTTTTCTTTTGTTTCCCTTACCGGTTGCTCAATATACAGATTGAATAACATTGGGGATAGGCTACAACCCTGTCTCACTCCCTTCCCAACCACTACTTCCCTTTCATGCCCCTCGAATCTTATAACTGTAAATAGCCTTTCGCTCCCTGTATTTTACCCCTGCCACCTTCAGAATATGAAAGAGAGTATTCCAGTCAACATTGTCAAAATCTTTAACTAACTCTAGAAATGCTAGAAAGGTAGGTTTGCCTTTCCTTAATCTATTATCTAAGATAAGTCGCAGGGTCAGTATTGCCTCACGTGTTCCAGTATTTCTACGGAATCCAAACTGATTTTACCCGAGGTCGGCTTCTACCACTTTTTACATTCGTTTGTAAAGAATTCGTGTTAGTATTTTGCAGCCGTGACTTATTAAACTGATTGTTCGGTAATTTTCTCATCTCTCAACACCTGCTCTCTTTGGCATTGGAATTATTATATTCTTCTTGAAGTCTGAGTCTATTTCACCTGTCTCATACATCTTGCTCACCAGATGGTATTGTTTTCTCAGGGCTGGCTCTCCCAAGGCTATCAGTAGTTCTAATGGAATTTTGTCTTCTCCTCGGGCCTTGTTTCGGCTTAGGTCTTTCAGTGCTCTGTCAAATTCTTCACGCAGTATCAAATCTCCCTATTCATCTACATCCTCTTCCACTTCCATAATATTGTCCTCAAGTACATCAACCTTTTACAAACCCTCTATATATATCTTCCACCTTTCTGCTTTCTCTTCTTTGCTTAGAACTGGGTTTCCATCTGAGCTCTTGATATTCATACAAGTGGTTCTCTTTTCTCCAAAAGTCTCTTTAATTTTCCTGTAGGCAGTGTCTATCTTACCCCTAGTGAGATATGCCTCTCCATAAGTGAGCTCAAGATGGATAAAGGGGACCGGCAAAATATCACCAAACCTTATTTAAAGGTTTTCTCACGTCAGCTTTTTAGTTCAGAGGATATTCATTATTATAAGGGACAATATTAAAGTGTCCACCAACCTTAATAGTGTCTCTGAACTCAAAAGAATGCCTTACACGTCTACCTACCTGCGAATCCCTGATTTGACATAGTGTCAAAATTTCGTTCTGGGAATTCTCTGCCGTGCTGGTCGAAATCACTGCATATTAGCAGTGAGTCATTCGTGATATTCATCAACGCAAATAAAGCCTATGCTATTGTTTTCAGAATTAGTTCGTATCAAAACAATTACAATTCGTATATTAAGTGATGAGAGATGAAGACAATAAGCAGATTCAGAAGGATGTAGGTTGCGGTAAGTACTGGGAGATGATTAAGCTTGCACTGGATAGAGTAGCATGGAGAGCTGCATCAAACCAGTCTCAGGACTGGAGACCACAACAACAACAACATATTAAATAGTATTTCGGCAAGTCGAAACACACTTGCAAGAAGTTAATCTTTTGTGGAAGGAAGTGGTCGGACAGGAGGACAGCGTAGGCTATCTTCAATCAGCAAGATTTCCAACAATTAGTGATAAAATGATATTTACTAAATAAGACGAAATACCAAATGACCCTTCTTCTTGTGAAATGTCCAGCACAATTAGACGTTTGTAGTTATTAAATCTCCTCTAAAATATTAAACTACAGGCGACGAACGAACAGTGCAGCTTGTAGACTCACCAGTTACCTGGGGACTGTACACGACTCGGCGCACTGAAGAGAACTGTCCACCGTTGCTCACTCAGTGCTCCGGTATTTAACGAGGCATCGACCAATCGCTATCCACACAAGAAATGCCAATGTGTTCCTGCTCGCCGGACTCGGATCGAATCCACCTGGTGGATTAACGACGAGAGCCGGTATTCTGGCCAGCCTGGATGTGGTATTTAGGCGGTTTTCCACATCCCACTAGGTGAATACCGGGCTAGTCCCCACGTTCCGCCTCCGTTACACTGTTCGCAGACACCTGAACACATTCTCACTATTCCGTGGATTACACTAGATGCAGACAGCTGGGGTACACCAATTGCATCCCAGGGGGTTTGGGGTGGCGGCAGGAAGGGTATCTGGCCACCCTCTGCAACTAACGCGGCCAAATCAATAGTAACACGGCCGACTCCGCGTTGAATCGGGACAAAGACCATCACATGGTTCAAGGGTAGGTACATAAAATGTTGTCTGTCATCTGCAAGGTAAGAAAACGTACAATGACTTTTAATGTATATAATGTACCAGCAAAAGGTCAGTTTTCTAGGGATCCATCAAAACGGTTAATACTATTTTCTTGGAAATTTTTTGTCTGTCTGTTTCTATCTCTCTGTCCGTCTGAATACTACTCACGGTAAGTATGTTTAAAGCAGTATTTTTAATCATACACTCCTGGAAATGGAAAAAAGAACACATTGACACCGGTGTGTCAGACCCACCATACTTGCTCCGAACACTGCGAGAGGGCTGTACAAGCAATGATCACACGCACGGCACAGCGGACACACCAGGAACCGCGGTGTTGGCCGTCGAATGGCGCTAGCTGCGCAGCACTTGTGCACCGCCGCCGTCAGTGTCAGCCAGTTTACCGTGGCATACGGAGCTCCATCGCAGTCTTTAACGCTGGTAGCATGCCGCGACAGCGTGGACGTGAACCGTATGTGCAGTTGACGGACTTTGAGCGAGGGCGTATAGTGGGCATGCGGGAGGCCGGGTGGACGTACCGCCGAATTGCTCAACACGTGGGGCGTGAGGTCTCCACAGTACATCGATGTTGTCGCCAGTGGTCGGCGGAAGGTGCACGTGCCCGTCGACCTGGGACCGGACCGCAGCGACGCACGGATGCACACCAAGAGCGTAGGATCCTACGCAGTGCCGTAGGGGACCGCACCGCCACTTCCCAGCAAATTAGGGACACTGTTGCTCTTGGGGTATCGGCGAGGACCATTCGCAACCGTCTCCATGAAGCTGGGCTACGGTCCCGCACACCGTTAGGCCGTCTTCCGCTCACGCCCCAACATCGTGCAGCCCGCCTCCAGTGGTGTCGCGACAGTCGTGAATGGAGGGACGAATGGAGACGTATCGTCTTCAGCGATGAGAGTCGCTTCTGCCTTCGTGCCAATGATGGTCGTCTGCGTGTTTGGCGCCGTGCAGGTGAGCGCCACAATCAGGACTGCATACGACCGAGGCACACAGGGCCAACACCCGGCATCATGGTGTGGGAAGCGATCTCCTACACTGGCCGTACACCTCTGGTGATCGTCGAGGGGACACTGAATAGTGCACGGTACATCCAAACCGTCATCGAACCCATCGTTCTAACATTCCTAGACCGGCAAGGGAACTTGCTGTTCAAACAGGACAATGCACGTCCGCATGTATCCCGTGCCACCCAACGTGCTCTAGAAGGTGTAAGTCAACTACCCTGGCCAGCAAGATCTCCCGATCTGTCCCCCATTGAGCATGTTTGGGACTGGATGAAGCGTCGTCTCACGCAGTCTGCACGTCCAGCACGAACGCTGGTCCAACTGAGGCGCCAGGTGGAAATGGCATGGCAAGCCGTTCCACAGGACTACATCCAGCATCTCTACGATCGTCTCCATGGGAGAATAGCAACCTGCATTGCTGCGAAAGGTGGATATACACTGTACTAGTGCCGACATTGTGCATGCTCTGTTGCCTGTGTCTATGTGCCTGTGGTTCTGTCAGTGTGATCATGTGATGTATCTGACCCCAGGAATGTGTCAATAAAGTTTCCCCTTCCTGGGACAATGAATTCACGGTGTTCTAATTTCAATTTCCAGGAGCGTATATTAAAACACTGTTTAATACTCTCTCTAAATAGAAAATAGTTTTACTAAACTGCTTTAATCATTGGTTAAAACAAATCAAAATTTTCATTTTTTGTATTTTTATCCCACTACAGGGCACACCTTACGTGAGTGGGTGGGTGGGGGTCCTACAACACCTAACCAAATCTCACCAAGGAGGAAAGGGGAGTCGAAATTTTGAAGATAACTCTCACGTTAAGTAATAAGGCTTAGCGAATGTGAAAATATGTTGCTGGGTAACAGAATGAGGTTGAAAGTGGTGGATAAACCTTGTATTGGTCTTGCTGAAAAATATTTTACTAAGTGCATCCACTATGCAAATCGAATCCCTAGGGAAAAAGTACCTGGTCGTAGCAACATGTGTAGTGACAGCACCCTAACAGTGGATCTAAGGGCAAGGAGTATCCGAAGGACAACAGCACTTAATGAAGATTTTAATTAAACTCTGTGGTACCGCCAGTTTTTGGATAGTGTATATGCCAGACTGATATAATGATAAATGTTTTTTATATCAGTCTTTGATCACATTATCAGCATCCTATGCTGAGTGTATTTATATGTTTTGACGATGCCATTACGGCCTTATCACTTTAGGACATGGAGTAGAAAAGATCTTAGGATGGTCGTTACTGACTGAAACCGGTCATCGTCACAAGAATTGATATTGTGATCAGAGACTGGAATAAAACACGCTTGTACTGTAACGTGCAGTACGCAGTGTCAAAATAATGGCGCACATAAAATTTATGACAAACATGTCACCATTATCCAAACGAAGCAAGATTTTTTAAAACATGTTTATCGTCTTGTCTTTATTGTGTGTTTGATTGCTATCACTGATTTATTATTTTGGTTTTGTTTTGGATTTTAGTGGTGTGGTCAGAGCTGCTGTGAGCAATTGTAATTGCTGGTAGGCTATAAGTGTTTATAGGTTGCCTTCTATTTATATTAGTTGTTGCACAACTTCATGCGTGTATGAAATAGTGACAAACTGAGACTATGCACTCTTAGCGTGCTATATCAGTTCTTGGGTAACGTTGCAGGAATTATGTCAATTTACTTTGACCCCATCGATTGGGCGGCAGCCTATTCACGTGTAGACGCGGTAATCTGTAATTATTGCCTCGCCGGTACATTCTGAGAAGCTAGCTTTCACTGCAGCGGACGAAACTTGGTATTTTGTTGGCAAGAACACAGTGATCTCTATCTGAACTGCAGATAGAACTGCAGCGTGTTGCAAATTCATGTGCTTTGCCTCGTCCACCATGTTGTAGTTTGGCAAACAATTTTCCATTGGTCTCTACATGATAAAGAATTGCAGACTTATTTCTCGTTTTGAACTTTATGCCAACTTATGATGTAATACGCTGACGTGGGAGCAGAATCGAAGAGTGTTTTCTTTTTTTATGTTAGTGAAGTTTCTTAGCAACCACGTTGTAGTTTGGCAAGAAACTAAATACGGACATCTACGTGCGGCACGATCAGACAACTGAAGTTCAACATTCACACAATATAGAGATCACTGCCGGAACATTAATCTAAATTTTGACCGCCGACCACCAGATGGCATAAGCAAACACTCGCTAACGTTAAGGGTACACAGCCGTTCCCGCCGGCATTTCATCTTTGGGTTGTGTGTCATACTAGCCTGATGGGTGTCTTATGAATCACTGGTGAGTCGCAAACTTTACTCAGGGGGTTACATTGTTTTCCTCACGTACCTACTGGTGCGCAGTCTACAAAACGCATTTTTGAACTTTACAGCTTTCCTAAGATCGACCATCTGTGTACATGCGGATCCATGTGTGGTGCGCCCCTGAGACTGGACAGTTGTAGGTTTCAAGTCCGCAGCCGCGCGGAATGGCCGTGCGGTTGAAGTCACCATGTCACTGACTGCGTGGCCCCTCCCGCCGGAGTTTCGAGTCCTCCCTCGGGCATGGGTAATGTGTTGTTCTTAGCGTAAGTTAGTTTAAGTAGTGTGACCTCAGCAGTTTAGTCCCTTAGGAATTCACACCGATTTGACCATTTGTGGTCCGCACTTCCAATTGGGGACCTTTATCCTGTTTTGTAGGTGGTCGGGAAGTGGCGGACTGCGCGTACACTGGACTTGGAGGACCAGATTCTACAGGATATTAAGACAATCCTAGTACAAGCTCCAGATCTGGTAAACGCACAGTCCGCCGCCTCCCTGGGCGTTCATCTGTCTGGAAGGACCCACGATCACATAAACGCCCAGGAAGAGCTTGAAATGTTGTGTGATGTGGTTGGTGTCTGTGAAGGTACTTGTTTTCGTATAGCCGTGCCGCCTCTCGACTATTTCCATCTGCTTGGCCGTACACACCATTATTTCTGCGGCAATGATTTTATTTTAGCTGGTCTGCCTCATGTATCGCTATATCCAAATGATTTATGCACGTTATCTACATTCAGATCCGATGATGGCACCTTTAGTGTGTTGAAACCGGTAATCTAGTAAACAGCGTTTAAGCGATCTTGGCTTTTGAATTATTTAAACACCATCTCGCATTGTTCCCTATATGATTGCCGGACCATTCTGCTGCTTACAGTACGCTGCCTCAATCACGCAACCGGCAACACACAAGGAACACCCGGCACGTGATCAGAAGAACTTCCATTCGTCAGCATTATTCACAAACGATCCATTTCAGGACACATGTTCATAGTACCATTTTTCCCGTATTTCCAGTCAGGAATTCCTCCCTGCAGTTCTGTCGATACGTAGATTCAGCTTCCTGGAGGCCCACAATGCGACCCCGTTCAAATGGCTGAAGTTGTTCTACAGGAGTATGTACTCGGCGGTGGGGCATGGTTGTACCCTAGAATGAATGTTTCATACACTCGTCACCTCTAAACTCAACACAGTTGCTGCCTGCTTAGTCAAAACAGACGATGCACAGATAGGCCTCCTGAGCACCGTCTGAGCACTGATGACCTTGACAGACGAAACACTGACACTTCAATGCCTTCCAAGATGCTACTCCAGGCGGGTGTAAAAATGAATGTGCGCAACGGAAAATACTGAACGCGAAAAAGGAAGATTTGGCCCTGTCTGACTATCCTCTGAGGCAGATCTTAGGATCTCTTAATGGTGATATTATTTCCACCTTCTTGCTCATTAACCCATAAATTACACCATAAACATAAATGAATGATTAAGGGAACTAGTAACTACTAAATGATAAATGTTGTTTCTGCTTTTACATTTATTATAGATTAAAACCACTATATATATATATATATATATATAAGGGCTTATTTAAACAGTGGTACAAGTCCATTACCTCCACTTTTCTGTCTATAATGCTTCTGAAATTAATAATCCAAACAACCAGAAAGAAAGGTTCATCTATAGCAAGAAGCTGTATGCTTGAATATTTCTGGTATCTCAACTGTAGATTTTTCAGTGCTCATTTAACTTTAGTGCTCTGTATCTCAAGATGAACAAAAATGGATTTGTACCACTATTGAAAAAAGCCCTTCATATATATTACTAATGTTTATATATCAATGTCCAATGCGCATAAACAGAGACAAATGAATTTTCTAACTAATGTTATTGATCAATTGCCCAAATCTGCCCCTTTTTATGGCTACGCGATATAATATAAATAACGCGAGATGACTGACATCACCTACGCACCAAGCACTACAAGGCAATACTTTCAAACATGATCTTCAGTGTTGTGCAACCTCAGTGGAAATAAAACTTAGTGAACACAACTGTTTAGCTTTATAGCCCTAATAAGCCGAATCAGTTATCAATATCACACTATATACTGCGTCCCGTGCATCGTAGTAATGTTTCTTGTACACGTCTGTGATGATGGAAGAACTCCAGCCACAATTTAAAAAGGTCTTTCAAACAATAGGCCGGCAGAAGGCCGTCCTCTGACTATTATAATCTATCACTGTCTTCTCTGTGGTCTACAGACAATAAACGCGAACTCTCAGCCACAAGGAAAGAATTCAGAACGTCTCTACGTGAGTGTGAACAGAAGTAGTGCTCTCAATCACTGAACGCTGCTTACTTATAGACGACTCCCTACCCGGAGGCGAAGCCCAGAATCGTATACGTTTGCAACAGCGCAGTGCCTAACCCTTCTAACTATAAAATCTCCTGAGAGCAAAAACAGCAAGTCAGTCTGTACCAAAAACAGCTGATACTAAGCGACCGTCAAACATGGGCGATCAAAACGGAAGACCTCTCCACCGCTGGCTTCCCAGCAAAGTTCGTCTCCCCTCCCTCGTAGCTACAGAAGGCGAATCATTTTCTCAAAACCACGTAATATTCACCCTCCCTACAGATACTTCCGAACGTCAACCAACCATATTTTAGTCTTTTGTCGTCCAGCGCGAAAATTTTGCGAGGAAATATCTATTCCCATTAATAAGGAATTCATACAATGGTACGCTTCTCAGAGTACAAATCCTCGGAAATAACCCAGCCTGCGTGATTTCCGAGGTAATGCTTCCTTGTTCCTCACTGCTGTGTCCAAGATTTTGAGTTTCCGATTATCCATCTGGCCTAGCTAGAAAACTGGCCGGCCGCCGCTGTACTGTGCTTCAGCGCTCAGGTGCCCCGACCGTCCGTCTTGGGCTACTTCCTATTTTTGGCAGGGTCAACACACCTGCACGGCCTGAGTTACACCTGCCCTTTTAATTTCCACCAGCGTTCCAACCTCTGCTAGTATAAGCAGTCATTCATTACGCTGTTTTGATAATAAAGACAATCCATCACCTTTCTTGCAATAAGCGTTGATAACTACACTCCTGGAAATTGAAATAAGAACACCGTGAATTCATTGTCCCAGGAAGGGGAAACTTTATTGACACATTCCTGGGGTCAGATACATCACATAATCACACTGACAGAACCACAGGCACATAGACACAGGCAACAGAGCATGCACAGTGTCGGCACTAGTACAGTGTATATCTACCTTTCGCAGCAATGCAGGCTGCTATTCTCCCATGGAGACGATCGTAGAGATGCTGGATGTAGTCCTGTGGAACGGCTTGCCATGCCATTTCCACCTGGCGCCTCAGTTGGACCAGCGTTCGTGCTGGACGTGCAGACCGCGTGAGACGACGCTTCATCCAGTCCCAAACATGCTCAATGGGGGACAGATCCGGAAATCTTGCTGGCCAGGGTAGTTGACTTACACCTTCTAGAGCACGTTGGGTGGCACGGGATACATGCGGACGTGCATTGTCCTGTTGGAACAGCAAGTTCCCTTGCCGGTCTAGGAATGGTAGAACGATGGGTTCGATGACGGTTTGGATGTACCGTGCACTATTCAGTGTCCCCTCGACGATCACCAGAGGTGTACGGCCAGTGTAGGAGATCGCTTCCCACACCATGATGCCGGGTGTGGGCCCTGTGTGCCTCGGTCGTATGCAGTCCTGATTGTGACGCTCACCTGCACGGCGCCAAACACGCATACGACCATCATTGGCACCAAGGCAGAAGCGACTCTCATCGCTGAAGACGACACGTCCCCATTCGTCCCTCCATTCACGCCTGTCGCGACACCACTGGAGGCGGGCTGCACGATGTTGGGGCGTGAGCGGAAGACGGCCTAACGGTGTGCGGGACCGTAGCCCAGCTTCATGGAGACGGTTGCGAATGGTCCTCGCCGATACCCCAGGAGCAACAGTGTCCCTAATTTGCTGGGAAGTTGCGGTGCGGTCCCCTACGGCACTGCGTAGGATCCTACGGTCTTGGCGTACATCTGTGCGTCGCTGCGGTCCGGTCGCAGGTCGACGGGCACGTGCACCTTCCGCCGACCACTGGCGACAACATCGATGTACTGTGGAGACCTCACGCCCCACGTGTTGAGCAATTCGGCGGTACGTCCACCCGGCCTCCCGCATGCCCACTATACGCCCTCGCTCAAAGTCCGTCAACTGCACATACGGTTCACGTCCACGCTGTCGCGGCATGCTACCAGTGTTAAAGTCTGCGATGGAGCTCCGTATTCCACGGCAAACTGGCTGACACTGACGGCGGCGGTGCACAAATGCTGCGCAGCTAGCGCCATTCGACGGCCAACACCGCGGTTCCTGGTGTGTCCGTTGTGCCATGCGTGTGATCATTGCTTGTACAGCACTCTCGCAGTGTCCGGAGCAAGTATGGTGGGTCTGACACACCGGTGTCAATGTGTTCTTTTTTCCATTTCCAGGAGTGTATTTACAAGGTATACGTGGCAATGTCAGTCTTCTTTATATATTCAAAAATACGATGTACCACCTATCAAATGACACCTAATTCTGGTTGTAAATCAAGGCAAAGTATGTAGATGAGCGCTTGTAAGGTGCGAAATTGTAGCCATTTTGTACACTGGTGCCACTGAACACAGTCCTTGAGAGTCTTGCATTTTTAATTTTTCGGCAGTGTGTTTACAAACTCTGAACAAAACATAACCTTAAGTCTCAAAACAGCAAAAAAAAGTAGAAAATGTCGGAAATTGCTTATGGAGGTTTCTAATACGCATTCCTTCATGTGATTCTACAATGAGTCACTAGATTGAAACACCGAACAAGCAACATGATGTTTTCCTAGGTACACCTATATGTAGGGCACTCTTCCCTACACAATAGCAATAGGAGGAGCAGATAGGTGGTGCTGCGATATTGTACTTTACAACTTAAACGTTTAATAAAATAACACTGAAATAAGAGACAATGCGTCCTTAAACTGTTGAACTTGTAGACGTTACTGAGCCGGCAGTGACTGCATGTTTCATAACAGAAAATCACGTGCAACAAATGCTGAAGTATAGGAGAAAATGAAGGGTGATCTAGAGATTCTATCAAATGATGCTGCGGCGTAAGTAGCAGTACGGATAACTCCAAATTTCAGATGCAGCTCTACATTCGAGCTATCATTACAATATTTATTTATCAAATTGCCCTGATAAATAATCTTCAGAATACTTGAGTGGTCTGCTCGTTGAAAACCAGCGACCTTCAATAGACTAATGGAGATTTAGTACACAGACACGCTCTTGGTTCATGGGGCACTGAGGCTGAATCTGCTTACCGCAGGAGTATGTGTTGACTTCTTCATGGTGGTCCAAGAAGTGAGATCCACTGCTCGGATTAGGTACTATTTAAAACCTCGGATTCTAAAAATATAAGTCGACAAACCAACGTGGCAATACTTTTGTTGGCTAAACTGCGTCTTTTGCAGGACTGTTGGAAGACCCTTTGGGGCGTTCAGGTGCCAGGTATTGACGTCTCCTATTGGCCAGCTCTATCTTATAGGAGTACCCTATGCGTAAAGTTCCTACTGATACTTCGTTTTAACGGTAATTACCATCTTAGCGATAATACTAACTTTTCAGTTCAACTAGGTATCGTTTCGAAAATTCAGGGAAAAATACTCTGCAAGTATATATCATTCTCAGTTTGTCATCTTTCGGCAGCTCTCGTATTTACAAATATGCCTACTCATTAACTACAGAAGTAACAGCATCAATTCTTAGCCTCAAGTGCTTCATTTTCTTCAGTCTAAATAACACAAAATTTTCATCACTCTCTCTTGGGGATATGCAGTAACCTAAATACATCCACTGACATCGCTTTTTTCCCTCTCACAGTAACAATTACAACCCACGTCGTAAATTACTTTCTGGATGTATTCCAATCTCTGTCTTCCTCTACATACTTAATTCTACGCTCTCTTTCTTGATAATTCGAGGACGCAAACCACATAAATGTTCGGTTTGTAAGAGTAACTGATCGGTCATTGGGTGTATAACTTATTACTAAAATTACTACTCATTTCAAGCCAGTCCAATTACACTTGGTAAAGCTTCGTATGCCACAATAGAACGTTAACCACTTCATACTGAAACTTTGAGCCCATAGAAACGAAGCACCAGTCGGCTGAATCCATTACTTCGGAACACGCACTTACCACTAGAACACATTAGGTGAGTGCTGCCGACCAGTCCTCACACACACACACACACACACACACACACACACACACACACACACACGCTACTTCCATCTCGCTATTGTGCTATGCCAAGCGCGCGCTTGATACAACAATCACATTTCAAAAAGGATTGTCAGAGCGCAAAGTTTACACTTAAATATTGGTCACGGCTAAGACAGCGGTAGCTGCGTTACTAAAACACTCACTCTGTAATAACTAAGTAATAAACTGATGGAAAAGGACAAAAATGTAACAAATATTCCGTAGTGGGAAGACACGGAGTCCTCACAAGCTCGTCGATGACGGGAGGGTTAGAAACGGAACACAACGTCAGGTAGGCCGAGGATGGGGAAGGAAATCGGTTTTCCTTCTCAAAGGAAACAACATGGCATTATCTTTAATACTGAAAATGCCCCAGAATGCCGAAAATTTTCATCGCACTGATTTTGCATGAAGTTATTGATGCCTATAAAAGGAGATACAAGCACTTGAGACAATTGGAGTGGCATTACCATCCCTTCAATTGCCCATGATAAGAACACAGACCTATGTAAGTGAACTTAATGCTTTTCTTCCATCTTGTTTCCTAGAATGTTTCCACACCTCTTCACTTGGTATTACTTTATTGCTAAGAAATTACTGTTTTCCTAAGCTATTGCTCTAGGTGTAAAGACTGTAACACGGTTATTTCAAAGGACTGAAGAAATGTCATATATTCACTGTAGCTACGCTAAATGACGTAAGTATTGTCACAAAACTCAATAGAAAAAACTAAAAAAGTTCAGATTTTTACCACGAGAGCGCAGCACTGAGCAGTTTGGCAAGATGTGCAACAGGGGCCGAGAAAGCATATATTGTACTTGACACCTATTCACACTAGCCTGCTGTAACGAAGTTCAACACAGGTCTAGCAAAAACTACATTCGGCTGTGTTACGTGCATTTTAAAGCTTCAGAATGCCTCTGCAAGAGGAAACGAATGGGTCGACCTGTACTGCGGGTGACTTTTGCCCGTAGCCCACAGACGTCGACAGACAGCGGAAGCAGAGGGGTAAAACATCACAAACAGTGTTTGGAAGACCTTAAGGAAATGACTGACGCTGAAGCCTTGCCATTTGAAATTGCCGTTAAGTCCTGACGCCCAATTTCAACGTCAGGCTTTTGAATTTTCCGGTGTCGTAGCGGTGGCCGATCGGCTCTAGGCGATTCAGTCCGGAACCACGTGGATGCTACGTCGCAGGTTCGAATCCTGTCTTGGGCATGAATGTGTGTGATGTCTTTCGGTTACTTAGGTTTACGTAGTTCTAAGTCTAGGGGACTGATGACTTCCGATGTTCAGTCCCATAGTGCTTAGAGCCATTTGAATCATTTTTGAACTTTCCGGACAGTTGGAACAGCTTGCGGAAGAGGACGGGTTTTGTGGAACACTCATCTTCGGTGATAAAGCAACATTTTTTGTGAATTGTATAGTGAACAGGCACGATGTTCGAATCTGGGGAGTCAGAGAATCTCCGCGTTGTCATACAGCATATTCGAGATTCAGCGAAAGTTGATGTGTTACGTGCAGTCTCGCGGTTTAAAGTTCACTTTCTCTTTCTACTCTGCTTAAGAACTGTTACAGGAGACGTGTATCTGAAAATTGTCTTATGCCCCAATTGAAAACAAACAATGTGAAATACATACCTCTACCAACACCGAGCGAGGTGGCGTAGTGATTAGCACACTGGACTCACCATTCGGGAGGACGACGGTCCAGACCTACGTCTGGCCATCCTGTTTCAGGTTTTCCGTGCTTTCCCTATATCACTTCAGGAAAATGCCGGGATGATTTGTTTGACAGGGCACGGCCGACTTCCTTCCCCATCGTTCCCTCATCTGATCCGACCAATGACCTCTCTGTTAAGTCCCTTCTCCCAAACCAACAAACCAACCAACATCTACCGACATAATGAAATTTTCACTCTACAGCGGAGTGTGCGCTGATATGAAACTTCCTGGCACATTAAAACGGTGTGCCGGACCGTGACTCGAACTCGGGACCTTTGAATTTCGCGGGCAAGTGCTCTACTCGAGTTCGAGTCTGGGTCCGGCACACCGTTTTAATCTTCCAGGAAGTTTCATATCAGCCCACACTCCGATTAGAGTGAAAATTTCGTTCTAGAAACAACCCCCAGGCTGTGGCTAAGCCATGTCTCCGTAATATCCTTTCTTCCAGGAGTGCTAGTTCTGCAAGGTTCGCAGGAGAATTTCTGTGAAGTTTCGAAGGTAGGAGACGAGGTACTGGCGGAATTAAAGCTGTGAGGACGGGGCGTGAGTCGTGCTTGGGTAGCTCGGTGGTAGAGCACTTGTCCGCGAAAGGCAAAGGTCCTGAGTTCGACTCTCGGTTCGGCACACCGTTTTAATCTGCCAGGAAATTTCATCTACCAACAAGATGGTGCACAATCCCGTTTCAATCATGAAGATCGTGAATTCATAAACGGAAACTGAGACATCGATGGATCGGTCGTTGTGAGGTTCATGATCAGCAGTTCATGTCATAGCCTCCACGCTCTCTCGCCTAAGACCACGAAGTTTTTGTTTTCCATGGGGTTATGTGGTGGATTTGGTGTTTACGCCTTCTCCAAATGGCTCTGAGTACTATGGGACTTAACATCTTAGGTCATCAGTCCCCTAGAACCTAGAACTACTTAAACCTAACTAATCTAAGGACATCATACACATCCATTCGCGAGGCAGGTTTCGAACCTGCGACCGTAGCAGTCCCGCGGTTCCAGGATGCAGCGCCTAGAACCGCACGGCCACCGCGGCCGGCACGCCTTCTCCGCCAATAAACCTACCAAAACTGTGAGCTCGCATGAAAAGTGCTTTTGAACAGACTCGTAGGGACAAGCTGCACGGAACGTGGCAAAAACATGATTATCGACATGTTTCTGCAGAATTGGTAGGGACCACAAGTGGAGGACAATATATCAAATTATATAGCTGCAGCAAATTTGTAGAAACACATAAATTACTCGCTGTACGGTCTTTTTCTTCTAATGTAGCATCGATTCGTCTGCAACATTTTTTATTCTGACAGGAGGTCATCTGCATACGTCTTTGTTTAAAACGATAGGTATTTATTTTGAAATATTCAGTTGTCATTCTCAAACTGGGAACCTTCTCTAGACTTACATGTTGTAATCAATGTAACGAATTTTGAATGAAATGTTTCCTCACGTTGTGAATATCAGTTGAGTAATGTAGCCGTTTATCTATCATCCGGTGGCATCATCAAGATAATAATTGACAGCTAACCATTACTGAACAGTGTGCATCAACAAAGACACAGGTAAAGGATTTCCTGCAGCAAAAGCTACGTAAAAAAAGAAAAGAAAAAGCTCCTTAGTTCTTCATTGGTACTGACAAAACACACTGACACAACGCCTTCATGTCAGTCCTTTGTAGACTTCAGATAATCGGTTGATGGTCATAAATGGCATATTATTTGAAATATTTTAAATAAATATGGCATCTGTAAAAAAGTAATCTCAGATCCTACCCTCCCTGTTTCTATAACGAAAAATCATGAAAGAATACACAACTGATGCGGTCAAAGGTTTAAAATGGGTACAGGAAAGCTGTTTTAAAGATTTAGGCAAGATGAGCGAGTTAGGGAGTAAACGTCGTTTCTAAAGCAGTGTCAGCAAGACTGACGAACGGCAAGTTAACTCCGTCACTAGGGAGCATCTCAGCTTTATCGATTACGCAGAAAAATAGCTAGGCTTGTTCATCCCCTTTAGAACGTAGGGGCGTAGCTGCCAAATCAGATATCTCGGAATAAAAGACCAATGTGAGCTGAGAAATGAAAAAAGGTTATCCAGTATAAAAGTGAAATTGGCTGTTTTACGTCGGTACCACCCATGAACTAAGCCTATTGAGACATTTATGTCAGAGATGAACTGAAACGAACGCTTATTGTAGGACACTCACCAATAGCCACTCTTACCCAAATACTAGATAGTGGACATGGTTAAGATTACACAAAGTAAACCAAATTATCTTGTTGAGAACGGGGGACGAGTGTGGTATAACAGAAAGACTAACAAAAAAATCTCATTTAGAAGGAATTACGGACGGAATGTTAAACTGGATGTATACAAAGCACTATGGGACTTAACTTCTGAGGTGATCAGTCCTCTATAACTTAAACCTAACTAACCTAAGGACATCACACACATCCATGCCCCAGGCAGGATCCGAACCTGCGACCTAGCGGTTGCGCGGTTCCAGACTGTAGCGCCTAGAACCGCTCGGACACTCTGAAATTTTATTACTGTTGTTGTTTTGGTCATCAGTTACATGGTGAACATTAATAAAACCGACAAACTACAAGGACGGATTCCTCGCTGGGAATACAGGAAAAATGATCCGATGAACAAGTGTCCGGGAATGCGCTGCCGAATGACAGTTCCTCTGACCACGTGCAGTGTGTTCCTCGTGTATTGCAGGCTCCGTGACTGACGCAGAGTACTGTAAGCAATAAAATGGTCCGGTATTCATGTCAGCAACAAGCCGAGTTAGGGTTTGTGTACTGCCAAACAGACGGAAACGCTCGAGAGGCAGTACGGCTATACTAAAACAAGTACCCTCACAGAGACCTACCACATCACACGAAATTTCAAGCCCATTTTGGGTGTTTGTGTAATCGTTGGTCCTTTCAGGCAGAAGAACGTAAGGAGATGGCAGACTGTCCGTACACACTTGAAGAATCGCGTTCTACGAGATATTTAGACGAACCCTAGTACAAGCTCCAGACAAGTAGAGCGCCAGCCTGATGGAAGCCAAAGTATGACTATGTGTATCCTGCATGGAGTCCACTTTGAACATCTGTTGTGACGTGGATGCGATGGAGTTATGTACTGTGTTCCGGGACGATTTGCCGTGTTCGCCCACACACCGTCCATTTCGGACACATTTTGATGGTACATCTTTTCTCCATTTTCTGTCAGGAACCCGTCCCAGCAATTTGTCGGTTTTATAAATGTTCCCTCTGTATACGATTGATCTCATACTGTTTCTGTCTGTCGATGCCGACATTCATCTTTATTTCTGCATAACTGCTGAATCCCACATCATCAATGATCAGTCTTACATATGCATATCTAAGCCTGCCTCTACTATTATTTTATTACAGAATCCCTTGAGAAGCAGTTTTCAGCAACTATTAACATCTTATTATGCGCCCGGACTTTCTAACTGTTCAATTCATTGCCTGCTTTATTAGTCATACTTCTTTCTTGACTCGCTGCAGGTGGTCTTCATACTTTTCTCTGTCCATGTGATCTTCAGCAGACACCTCTAGTACCACATTTCAAAGACTTCTAATCATTTCATTTTTGTCTTCGTGTTTGTGCTTGTGTCTACTTCAAACTCTCCCGCCGGAGGTTCGAGTCATTCCTCGGGCATGGATGTGTGTGTTGTTCTTAGCATAAGTTAGTTTCAGTAATGTGTGAGTCTAGAGACTGATGACCTAAGCAGTTTGGTCCCTTAGGAATTCATACGCATTTGAACATTTTCTACTTCAAACATAACTTTTCGTGAATCTTAGCGAGTCTTAGGATTACCAGCTGTTTTTGCCCTATCGTCTTGTCTAATACTTGATATCATGTCTTTCTCACATACTCCTTCTTCGTCTATTCTTCTTCCGAGAACACAAGAATTGTCCACCGCGTCAAGATTATCGTCCACTTCTAACATTCATTACAGCTAAACTGTAATTAAAAATCGTTTTAATAAGTGCAAAGTTTCCATAAAATGGCAGGTTTCTCCTGTACAAGGGAAATGAAAGAATTTGTTTCAGTATTTTGAATTAAACCTCACATGTGTCCTTTGAATTTCATATTTGTAAAATCCTTATCGTAATCTCAGTAATGATCTACAGAGAGCTTATACGGGTGTAATGGAAATATAAGATATTCAGAAGCGATTGAAACAAACTGTAGTGATAGAAAATACATCTCAGATTTCTGCTGACCAAAACGTGATGAACTGTTCATCCACGCTATAACTGTTCAGGATGACAGCTGTTAATAGAAGGTACCACGCGCGCTTTCAACAAATGACTTAGTTTGCAACCCGGGGCCGCTCGGAGAAACAATAACAAAGAGTAATGAAGTGGTCGAATGAGAATTTCGACGTCAAGGATGGACCACTTAATTAGGCGTCAAGATAAACAAAACCAACATTGCTATTGCCTGCCCAGGACAGGTTCTCAGGCTGATTACACACGCAGAATAGAATACCCAAGGACCTCGAACCTTGACCCTACACAAGCGATTTAAATGAAAATTAGGCTCCGAATGCGAAAGGCGGGCTCGGCACTCAATACCTGCCCTTCCATATGCGGCTGCGCGGGAGGTCGCCCCTGTCAGGGGAGCGGGATGGGTGCCGACTTTCCTCTAATCCCACATTTAAATGCTTACAAGGAACTCCGCCGAGCGACCCTGGCGTCGGGCGTCCCGGCGAAGGAGTCTCGCGGCATTTTGTTTTCGCAGGGATGGGCAGACTCTCTCACTCTCTCTCTCTCTCTCTCTCTCTCTCTCTCTCTCTCTCTCTCTCTCTCTTTTTTTTTTTTCAGTCGATGGTTTGCGTATCCGCAAACTTAGATGGACTGTCTTGTGCTAATCGTATTGTTAGTTCCATGCATATCTAACCCTCTATGAATATCCTGATTAGCAGCTTTCGGCAGTGTTTTCGTTCGCTATTAATACCATTTGCAACTGAACAGCACTGTTGTCAATGATAAACATTCAACATTTTTTACGTCATCGTAACACATCGTTGCTGTACGTGAGAGGATTTGTGACGAAACTATTCTGTACGTAGCTCTTTCTTTACCTGTAAACAACACATTGACATATAAAATTATAATGGAAAGTAGATCTGCTACTCACTGTATAGCGGAGATGCTGAGTCGCAGATAGGAATAACAAAAAAATTGTCACAATTGACCGCAGTCTCTGGCTCTGTGTGAGTTGCGTTTGCGTGAGTGTATTTGCGTATGTTCTATCTCCGACGAAGGCCTTGTTGGCCGAAAGCTCATTTCCTGACACTCTTTTTGTTGTGGTTATCTGCGACTCAGCATCTCCGCTATACGGTGAGTAGCAGCTATCTGTTTCGTAATATTGTTTCATTCCATCCTGGATTTTCCATCGTTGACGCATTGACGTATGTGAGGCCAGAGTTTCTTCCGGCGTGTACAACGTTCAAATGATTTACGGGAATGCAGCTGGTTGACGTAATCGACAGCCGCCAATATTTCGACAGGAGTTGTATGCTTTAATCAAACATTATACTCCAAATGAAGACAGCGTGTATTACAATTTACAGCGAACACTGACACCTTTGAAATTATGTGACAGTATAAGCAAGAAAGTTCCAGTAACCATGTAGCGCAAAGGAGCCGTTTCCGAGATTATTGCGATTGTGTGATGAATTCGATGTAAAAATTATTCTAGTTAGTACAAACCAATAACCTCCCCCTCCGATACTTTAAAGAATCTAACTCCAGTGTATAAACAAAGTCAGACGTCAGGTCACCTTACAAATGAGTTAACGAGTTAAACATTTGACGTCAAGAATGTAACCGAGAAAATTTTTACAAAGGGCTTGAAATTATGTTTGAAATGCATTGGCAATCGCTAGCAGCTCTGATTATCAAGTACTGGATAAGCATAGTCTCAGTAATTATTAAGCAAAAGTTAATTTGTCACGAATCTCTGTGTATATGAAGCCATATCTTCTGTGTTTTGTGTCATACAGTGATATAATTTGGCAGGTAAATTCAGTGCTGTATGTGTAATTGTCTACAAATTCTTTTAGACAGAGTTAGTTGTAAAGACGTAACAAATTAAACCGTCCGGCTTGATGCTGGAGTTTTATTGTATGAAGAGCGAAAATGTAGTAAGAGATAAACTTTTTTCATGTCATCATTTTGTGAAGGGGCGTCAACGAGAAACTGTTTTGCAAACATCTGAGTTTGTTATAAGTCGCTAAGTGCTCTCCTTCTCATAAACTGTTCAAAAAAATGGCTCTGAGCACTATGGGACTTAATATCTGAGGTCATCAGTCCCCTAGAACTTAGAACTACTTAAACCTAACTAACCTTAGGACATCACACACATTCATGCCCGAGGCAGGATTCGAACCTGCAACCGTAGCTGTCACGCGGTTCCAGACTGAAGCCCCTAGAACCGCACGGCCCCAGCGGCCGGCTAATAAACTGTGTGACTATATTCCGGATGATTTGCGTGCTAGGGGTTACGCTACCTCTAAAAAGATACACAGTCTCTAACTGCAATACTTATTTTATCGAGGTAAATGACAAAGACAGGATTATACCTCTGAATGAGTAGATTATGATAGCATTTTAAATTTTAAAGTTTGATCAATAATTACATAAAACCCTGAAAATCAAATTTTTGTTGCCCCTGGAAGCCGTTAGATAGGTGACCTCCAGCTACGACTGTGCACTGTACACAGGGTCAGCCTTAGTGTGAGTATAAATTTTTCGATTAAGTCCCCATCTAACTAAGCTGACATGTCATTCATGGCCTACCTAAACAAGAAATATAATACTACTACAGCGCATTACATGTTACAATTTCCTGTACAGTCGTACCTGTTAAAGGATGTGTTCCGCGCGTCGTCCACTCATTTGAATGCACTACTGCACTCCCATCTGCAGTGAGTAACGAATTATTTCAAATAATCCCGGATAATCCTGCAAATCTTAAGAAGTGTGTACGATTCGCTGTTACAGTTCTTCAACCCTATCATTGTTAGTGCTGTATACTTCAGTTTTGCGATGACTCCACACAGGACTACGCCAGGGGATTGATGCTGCATGATCTTGCATGCCAAGTAGAGGTCTCTCGCAATCTTTCAATCCTGGACCAAACTGACTTGTTACATGTCGTCCCACATCAGTAGCAAAATGTTCCGACGCCCCATCAGGCTCATATCCCATTCCCAACCATGGAACACGGGTGAAATTTGACGTTTGAGCCCAGTTACATGGGGACATGATTGAATTTCATTTTAAATATATTAGTATTAACTAAAGCAATATTCATAATAAAGTCTGTAGTGCTTCGTAACAACGAATTTACAGTTAACACGCAAATTGCAGAACATTGTATATTGAAATATTTTGGCTTCTATAAAAGTATTTTTTCACTCGTGTCAGTTTTCGCAACTAACTACGAATTAGACATTTATAGGCAAATATAAGGAAACAGAATTTAGGACACAAGACGTCCCGATGAAAATAGGTTATCCCAGTTTCTTACGCAAGAGTCTACATCCACATCTACGTATATACTCCACAAGCAAGCATAGTCGACTGTATTTTGCATCACAACTAGTCATTTGCTTTTCTATACCACTAGCAAGTGGATCGAGGGAAAAACGATTGTTTACATGCCTTCGTATGAGTCCTGTTCCTCGTATCTTATCTTCTGGTCCTTACGAGAAATGTACGCTGGCGGCAGCGGAACCGTCTGCAGTCAGATTCAGAGACCAGTTCCCTAAATTTTCTCACTAGCATTCCGTGAGAAGAACATCGCCTTCTCTCCAAGGATTCCCATTTCATTTCATGAAGTATCTCCGTAATAGTTGCGGTATGGCTGAACCCACAGGTAACAAATTCAGCGGCGCGCCTCTGAATTACCGTGGTGACCTCCTTCAATCCAACATGGTGGGGATTCCAAACACTCGAGCAGCACTTAAGAACGGGTCGCACTAACGTTCTATACGCGGTCCACTTTGCAGATGAGCTGCACTCCCCTAAAATTCTCCTAACAAAATGATGTGTAAAATTCGCTTTCTCTATGACTGTCCGTAATTGTTAATCCCATTTTATATCGCTTTGCAACATTATGCTTTTATACACTATGTGATCAAATGTATCCGGACACCTGGCTGAAAACTACTTACAAGTTTGTGTAGTCCTCTACCGGTTATTCTGGAATTCAATATGGTGTTGGCCCGCCCTGAGCCTTGATAACAGCATACGTTCAATCAGGTGCTAGAACGTTTTTTGGGGAATGGCAGTCAGTTCTTCACGAGATGTATCGATGTCGGAAGGGTGAGGCCTGGCACGAAGTCGACGTTCCAAAACATCTCAAAGCTGTTCTATAGGATTCACGTCAGGACGCTGTGCAGACTAGTCCATTACAAGGATGTTATTGTTGTGGAACCACTTCGCCACACGCTGTGCATTATGAACAGGTGCTCGATCGTGCTGAAAGATGCGGTCGCCGTATCCGAATTGCTCTTCAACAGTGGGGAGCAAGAAGGTGCTTAAGACATCAATGTAGGCCTGTGCTGTGATAGTGCGAAGCAGAACAACAAGGAGTGCAAGCCTCTCCATGAAAAACACGACCACACCATAACACCACCGCCTCCTAATTTTACTGTTGGTACTACACACGCTGGCAGATGACGTTCAGCGGGCATTCGCCATACCCACAACCTTTTGTCGGAACGCCACATTGTGTACCGTAATTCGTTACTCCACAGACCATTTCTCCACTATTCAGTCGTCCACTGGTTACGCTCCTTACACAAAGCGAGGCATCGTCTGTCACTTACCGGCGTGACGTGTGGCTTATGAGCAACCGCTCGACCATGAAATCCACGTTTTCTCATCTCACTGCTAACAGTCATAGGACATACGGTGTATCCTGAAAGTTTGTAATTGCTGTGTATTAGTCTGAATAGAAACCTGCCTATTACACATTACGACCCTCTTCAACCGTCGGTGGTCTCTGTCAGTCAACACAAGAGGAGCCTGTACGCTTTTGTGCTGTACGTGTCCCTTCAAGTTTCCACTTCACTATCACATCGGAAACAATGGACCTGGGGATGCTTAAGAGCGTCGAAATCTCTCCGTAGATATGTATGACACAATTGACACCAAATCACCTGACCCGTTCGAAATCTCTGCGAATTGCCGAGCGCCCCATTCTGCTCTCTCACGATGTCTAATGACTATGGAAGTCGCCGATATGGAGTACCTTGGAGCAGGTGGCAGCACAATGCAACTAATATGAAAAACGTACGTTTTTGTGGTGTCCGAATACTTTTGATCACACAGTGTATTTAATCGACGTGACTGTGCCAAGCAAAATACTACTAGCCGGCCTCGGTGGCCAAGCGGTTCTAGGCACTTCAGTCCGGAACCGCGCGGCTCCTCCGGTCGCAGGTTCGAATCCTGCCTCGGGAATGGATGTGTATGATGTCTTTAGGTTAGTTAGGTTTAAGTAGTTCTAAGTTTAGTGGACTGATGACCTCAGATGTTAAGTCCCATAGTGCTTAGACCCATTGGAACCAAAATACTACTAATGATATACTGGAGCATTTAGGGGCTGCTTTTTGCTCCTCATCTGTATTAACCTACGTTTTACAACATTTAAAACAAGCTGCCTTTTATCACATCAACAAAAAATTTTGCTTACGTCTTCAAAGCACTTATCCGACAAACAAATGATTACAATTTCAGAAAAATGCAATTATCCGACAAACAAATGATAACAGTTTCAGAAAATTTGACGATTTTTTCAAGGGAAAGTGCTTCACTAACTGAGCGAGTCAATAGCGCGTTGGTCCGCCTCTGGTTCTTATAGAAGCGGCTGTTCAGCTAGGCATTTACGAATAGAGATGTTGCATGTCCTCCTGTGGGATACCGTGCCAAATGTCACATACTGAGCAATTCAAAGCGCATTAGTCCACCTCTGGCTTTTCTGCACGCAGTTAGTCGGCGTAGCATTCGTTGATAGAGCTGGAAGTCCTTCTCTGGGACAATCGTGCCAAATTTTGTCCAGTTGGCGCGTTAGATCGTCAAAATCCCGAGCTAGCTAGAAGGCTAGAAGACCCTGCCCATAATACTCCAAACGTTCTCAGTTGGGGAGAGATCCGGAGAGCTTGTTGGCCAAGCCAGGCTTTTGGAAGCACGAAGATAAGCAGTATAAACTCTCGGCATGTACAGGAAGACATTACATTGCTGAAATGTCAACCCAGGACGGCTTGCCAAGAAGGGCAGTAAAGCGGTTCGTAGAATATCAGCGATGTATCGCTGCAGTTAAGAGTGCCGCGGGTGACAGCGAAAGGGTCCCTACCACGAAGAAAAATGGAAAACCAGACCATCATCCCTGGTTGCCGGGCTGTATTGCGGGCGACAGCCGGGCTGGTATCCCACAGCTGCATGAAACATCTCCTGAGAATTCGGTCCTCAGTTCAAAGTGGGACTCATCACTGAAAACAATTCTACGACAGTTAATGAGATTGCAGGCCGAAGAAGTGGTTGGATACACCCAAAACAGTGGAGGATACAATATGACGCCTCGACAACCAGGAGTAACGGTCTGGGGTGCCATTTCTTTTCATAGCGGAACCCCTTTGCCTGTCGTCCACAGCACCCTTACAGCACAGCGGTACGTCGACAACATTCTATGCTCCGTTGACAAAACGGCTCTTCATGGCATGCCATCCTGGGCTCACATTTCAGCAAGGTAATACCCGCCTGTACACGGCTAGAGTTTATACTGCTTATCTTCGGGCTTGCGAAACCCTGCTTTGTGGAGCAAGGTCGCCGGATCTCTTCCCAACTGAGAATGTTTGGAGTATTATGGGAAGGGCATTCTAGCCAGCTCGGAATTTTGATGGTCTGACGTGCCAGTTGGCCAGGCATTGACACGTAATCGCTCAGGAGGACATCCAACAACTCTATTAGTTCCCAGTGGCTCCCCTGGCAAATACTTACCAGGTTTGCCAATGAAATTCCTAGTCTTTCGACTCAGTATACTTTGGGAGCTGACAAAAGGTATCAAAAACAGTTAATGGAACACTTTACATTACAATTCGATACAATACTTAGCAAAAATGCAAACTTGGATCATCAGACTAAGTCGTTGCAACCAAATAGAAAATCGGATGGGCGGGCATGTCTTTATGCAAATCCAAAAACACCGACCACAGTGTAGTTCTGTCACTTTGAAAATCTTAGCAGGCCAGTTTGCAAAAGGCCAAAGCTCAAACAACCATTAAATTAAGTGAGCCTTGGCAGCTTCCTTCTTTCGGATTTCCCCCTTGGGCACCAGATAACTAGTGATACCTCGTCAAAGAGAGCACTTTTCAACTAGGGGGCATGGCCATGCAGCCGGGATTGTCCGGGGGGTTTCTGTCAGCGGCAGCGTGGTTTGCTGGCGCAAGTCGGACTCGGCTCGGCTGGCAGTTAGCATTTGGCACGTAGCCTCTTTACACAGCGATTCTCCGACGTTGTTCCACAGTGCGTATTATTCTAAGCAATCTTGGCCCTGTGTGTTCCTTGAGAGGGAAAATTTATTTCATTTGTACGTTCAAGTCATTTTCGTCTCACTTGGGGGTACACATTGTATAAACTAATGTACGGGGAGTCTGATGGTTTGGAGCCTTTGACTCATACCGTTCCGTCCGTTGGCCCCGTGAGCTAGGAGCAGGTTATGCATATTAGACGGGCTAAGTCAGGCGAAGGCGATATTGGTGGTGTCTGAGTTTGTTTCCTGTCCCGGTATCTTACCCCCCACCCCCACCCCCCTCCCGGTGCTGGGCAGAATCAAGGGGCTGCAATGCCTCAGATGTGGTTCTAGTAATTATACTGTCGCTTTTTAAACTCAGCAGGAAAATTGACAAGGTAAAATATCTAAAATTCTATATATGGTAGATAATTCCTCGTGAAGAGAAGTGTGGACTTACGCTGACTGAACACCTGTTTACGGGAGATTGTGAAAAGGGCTAATGGTACCGCAACTTGGGCGCGCCCTTAGTTTGTTCCAGTCTTAACGGCTGTTGTGACACACGCAAAGAATACCGAACCTGCTGGCTCCATAGTTCTCTTGTGGACCGTCCGCCTACGTGCATCGGCTGCCGACATCATCTGTCGCCTCCGGCATCACCTCACGCGGTAAAGAATTAAATTACGTAACGTTGTTACGTGCTTCTGCGGCAATAATTGTAATATTTTTGTTTAACTTCCTCTTTTTTGAAACAGGTATTATCCTATTTCGTGTTTTAATTAATGTGAGTGAGCCGTTCGCGACTCGTATTCGTGCCGTTTATTACTTGATACCTTGTCTTTGCGGTACTGCCGTCCTATGTCTTATTCGATTTACTGGCGTCACTAAGTTGCTGACCTGCCTGCCCGTGAGTGGTGGCAGCAGCGCTATCGATAACAGCACTGTCGTCCTACCTTTGGAGCGACCGCCAGTATTTCCGGGTCGTGGTGTGCAGAGTTCAGTCAGGATGGAGCTCCAGTGAGGGTTGGACAGCCAGTGCTCGTTCGACCGCGGCGACACACACATGCACTGCCCGACGGAAGGAGACTTGAGCAGAGACGACCGTTGGTGGTTCGTTCGGTCGGTCGTTTCATTGGGCGACGTGTATTTGGTCTTCCGACCGCTTCTGGGCCCCTTCAATTGGTCATCCTGCGGGACGTGGGTCAGTTCCTTCTTTGTGCAGAGATGTCGGGTGACCAAAAATAAATGGCTGTGAGAACTATGCGACTTAACTTCTGAGATCATCAGTCGCCTAGAACTTAGAAGTAATTAAACCTTACTAACCTAAGGACATCACACACATCCATGCCCGAGGCATGACTCGAACTAGCGACCGTAGCGGTAGCTCGGCTCCAGACTGTAGCGCCTAGAACCGCACGGAAACTCCGGCCGGCTCGGGTGGCCAAAGGGCTGGTGTTCCCTCTGCATGGTTAGGTCCGAGCCAGTCTCTCCGGGACGTCGTGCGTCCGAAGGGAGTCGAGGACGAGGCAGCAGTGAGGTCTGGACAGCCATGACTCGCCCGATCGTTGCCGACACACATCACTTGGGTGGGGACGACCTTGCTTGGTCGTTGGGTCGGTCGCCTCATCGGACGACGTGTATTTGGTCGCCGACCGCTTCTGGGTACTGTGTGTGTGTCGACTTGTGATTCGCCCTTGTTGTTCCTCAGTGTCTGGTTGTAGTATCGTTCGGCCGCGCGGGATTAACTGAGCGGTCCCAGGCGCTGCAGTCATGGACTGTGCGGCTGGTCCCGGCGGAGGTTCAAGTCCTCCCTCGGACATGGGTGTGTGCGTGTTTGTCCTTAGGATTATTTAGGTTAAGTAGTGTGTAAGCTTAGGGACTGATGAACTTAGCAGTTAAGTCCCATAAGATTTCACACACATTTTAACATTTTTTTAGTATCATTAGAGCTGTTTGTAGATGTGTTCCCACAGAACTTTGTGTAGCTTGTGGTTTTGACTGACCAGTTATTGTAACGCTGTCTGCGTGTTTGATGCAGTGAATTGGTTGGGACAGAGCAACAAGCAACTCTCCACGGCGCGAGGCCAGGCCAGGGCCGCTGGCGGCGTGCACGCGTTGTCAGATCATGAGGAACTAGCTGTGAGAGCGACAACTTCGTTGCACTCTGAACCTGGAAACTGAAGTTGAGTGATCATTTAATCTGTTACGAAACCTCAACTATTGGGACATCTCTTCGTTCAGTTGCGGGTTGTTGCCCCCTTGGCCACTAGGCCTAGCAGTATCGTATGATGGGTTGGAGTCGGCGAACTCTTGCAGCCGTCTTCCTATGTTGTGATTAATTATTAAATTTACTGTCACTTATCAGTGGTATGCACCAGTGATATTTTCTGCCATGTGGCCTTTAGCGTTCCAGTCACCTGCCCTGGTCGTTAGCATTGTTTGTAAGCAATGTGTCTCTTCCTCGTCGTGTTGTTGCTGCCCAGCATGGCGTGTAGTTCGACAGCCTTTTAAGTTGTTTGGTTCACATTTTCTTAGATTGGTTATTGTTCCCCTGGCTGTTTTGAGACGCCAGTTTCTGGAGGGGTAATGCTGTTCGTGTTTTCGTCCTAGGCCGATATTTTCCATCGTTGTGCCGTCGGTCGAATGGAAGGGAATTGGTTAAATTGTTGGTCGGTCCTTGGGCCATCCCTAGTTTGGTTTGCCATCTGGTTACCTAACTCCAACTCTTGGCTGCCTTTCTCACCTTATCATCCCAGGCAGACAATTGGATCACTTATGAGCACCACTTGTGATTTTCATTTTAGTTGAAGTTTGTGCGAGGCCTTTGGCCATGTATTAATTCAGTATTTTTTTTAAATTTTACATTAAGGTCTTCATTCGTGTTGAATTAAAATTTTGAGCATTGTTTTCTTTTAAAAAAAATTATTCTTAGAAATTGTTGTACCTGAAATTGTTTGTAATCCAGGCCCTAAGCCGTTAGTTGTTTCATGTGTTGTGTGTGGCCTTCAGCCAAGTATTTGCGTGAACCCCTTAATAAGTCCTTCAGCTGTGTGTATTCTCTAAAGAAAAATTTTTTATGTAAGAAGCGAGTGGTTTATTCTAAATTATTTATTTGACTTGTTGTTCAGGCCTTCAGCCGTTGTTTCAAATTTGATTGTATCCTTCTGCCGTGCAATAAGTTAATCAGGTATCGTCCGTCCTGTTGTAAGTTTTGTGGTGTCACCGCCAGACACCACACTTGCCAGGTGGTAGCCTTTAAATCGGCCGCGGTCCGTTAGTATACTTTGGACCCGCGTGTCGCCACTATCAGTGATAGCAGACCGAGCGCCGCCACACGGCAGGTCTAGGGAGACTTCCTAGCACTCGCCCCAGTTGTGCATCCGACTTTGCTAGCGATGGTTCACGCTCTCATTTGCCGAGACGATAGTTAGCATAGCCTTCAGCTACGTTATTTGCCACGACCTAGCAAGGCGCCATTATCAGTTACTATTGATATTGTGAAATATGTACCGTCAAGAGCGACGTTCACCCTTAATGGATTAAAGTTAAGTATTCCACCAGCTACGTCCGTTGTTTCTAAATTCTAATTTACTTGCCCTGTTCCAGGCCGGCCGCGGTGGCCGTGAGGTTCTGGCGCTGCAGTCCGGAACCGCGGGGCTGCTACGGTCGCAGGTTCGAATCCTGCCTCGGGCATGGGTGTGTGTGATGTCCTTAGGTTAGTTAGGTTTAAGTAGTACTAAGTTCTAGGGGACTTATGACCTAAGATGTTGAGTCCCATAGTGCTCAGAGCCATTTGAACCATTTTTGAACCCTGTTCCAGACCTCACGCCAGCGTGCGTGAGCTAAATCGCATGCCTTTTGGCCTCCTCTAGTAACACGGTGTTGGCTGTCCTGCCAACCACAACATTGGCGACGAGGCAAATCCGCGTTCTTATCGATATTGCCCAGATTTCCTTGTGTAATGGCTTCGCCACAATATCCGGTGTACTGTCCGAATTTTATCGTTTACAGAATAAGCAGACGCAGGCATTACTGGATGCCCTTGGACAGCTCGTCCAGGGTCAACGTGCGATGCAAAACGATGCGGCAGCAGCCGCTTCGCCGCTAACGCAGCCACAACACGCTGTTGCACCAACTTTTCGACCTTTTTATCCTGCACTGGAAAGCTGGACGGAGTGGTCACGCCAATTTGGATTCCATCTTGCCGCCTACAGAATTCAAGGTAACGAGCGGCAGCCTTTTTTGTTGTCTTCGGTCTGCGTGAATACGTCCCGTGTGATAGTCAAATTATTTCCCCGACACGACGTAGCAACTCTGTCCTACGAAGAAATTTTGTCTGCATTAGATGCATATTTCAAAGAATCAGTAAATGTAGTTGCCAAACGGTATACCTTCTTTCGTACGAAATGTACGGCAGGTCAGACTAATCGGGAGTGGGTTGCAACCTTGCAAGGCCTTACTAGGGATTGTGGTTTTGAGTGTCAACGTGGTCTCCCTTATTCAGATACTATGGTACGTGATGCAATTGCACAGAACGTTTCTGATGTTCGTATAAGGGAACAGATTTTGAAACTAGTAAATCCCTCCCTTCAACAAGTGATGGACATATTGGATCGACAGGACACACTTGACTTTGCTCAAGAATCTTTGAAACTTCGCCAGCAGTGTGTCAGGTTAACCGGCCCGCCGGGCGAGCTGCACGGAGTAGTAAACAGCCCTCGCGCCCGGCCGCGGCGCTGTCGCCAGGCTCTCAGCCACGTGTACCGCGCCGGCAAGCAAATGCAGGGATCAGATCATGCCCGCGGTGTGTTACTCTACATGCGCGTGAGAATTGCCCGTCACGCCAAGCTATTTGCTTTTATTGTAATAAAAAAGGACATGTTCAGAGTGTTCGCCAGAAAAAGCTTATATCGGAAGCTCTAAACAGTTCCAGGCCCTTTGCTTCGCGCCGGAATCGGAATCGAACCAAGGATACTCAGGCTCGCGAAACTTCTCCCATGGAAATTCATGTAGTTCATTCCACTCCGCGCAGTGCCACTCTCTCTAACAGTGACTGTGTTCGTCCCAAAAATAGTGTGCGTCGACATCGCCGAACTCTCGTCAAGTCGCAAGTGATTATGTACCAGTGTCAGTTCACGTTGCACGAGACAGTCACTCTTGTTGTCAGCAGGACAATTAACTTTTTGTAGACTTGGACATTGACGGCAAAGTGATACCATTTCAGCTCGATACCGGAGCTGCAGTTTCACTGATCAATCAAACACTTACAAACTGCTGGGCACACCTCCGTTGCGTGCCGAAAATGTTAACTAGCTATTCAGGTAAAGAGATCCCTGTGTTAGGACAGTGCAGCCTTCTTGCAACATACAGAGGACAAACAAAACTTGTGTCATTTTACGTCCTTCGTTCTTCTTCTGCAGTGAACTTGTTTGGTTTCGATTTATTTCAGTTGTTTAACTTGACTATAGTAAATCAGGTCCTATCAGTGAACCAGACTGTGCCTTCAGACAGTGTTTCTCGTCTATGTGAAGAATTTGCAGACATTTTTGCACCGGGCCTCGGCTGCGCTAAGAACTATAAAGCACATTTGGAACTGAAAGTAAACGCGCAACCGAAATTCTTCAGTGCGCGCAATGTTCCCCACGCATTGCGTGATGAGGTCGCAAAAACATTACACTATTTGGAATTACAAGGTGTAACTGAACGTGTGCAGGCTTCTCTCTGGGCGTCACCCTTAGTAATTTTGTCAAAACCTTCCGGAGAGTTAAGACTTTGTGTGGACTTCAAGGCAACAGTGAATCCAGAACCAGCCTTCAGCTACGTTATTTGCTACGACCTAGCAAGGCGCCATTATTAGTTACTATTGATATTGTGAAATATGTACCGTCAAGAGCGACGTTCATCCTTAATGGATTAAAGTTAAGTATTCCACCAGCTACGTCCGTTGTTTCTAAATTCTAATTTCTTTGCCCTGTTCCAGACCTCACGCCAGCCTGCGTGAGCTAAATCGCGTGCCTTTCGGCCTCCTCTAGTAACACGGTGTTGGCTGTCCTGCCAACCACAACAAGTTTAAAAGGAAATTTTCTTGCTTAAAAAATTGTTTATTAATGTGTCTTAATTAAAGTTGTCCTTCAGACGTGTAGTGTAGACCTTCAGCCGTTAATTGTTTTCATTGCATGTTTTTTTTTCAATTTATCTTCTATTTTTAATTGCTTTTAATTTCTAAGCCAGGTTTTCAGTCGTTCTTATGTTTGGTATGGTTTGGGGCCTTCACACCAGAAAGCATCTCAACTTTTCTTTAACTAGGCCTCCAACCGTATTGTTTAATTGTGATCTTTAAGTCAATGTGTAAATAAGTGGTTCTTAGGAAAATAAAGTTGTGTGTTTGATTCTGCAACTCACAGTAACTGTTTATCACCCCATCCACAACCTTAACCTTATCCTGTGCGCTGTATGGTTACCTAGTAACCAGGTTTCAGTGAGTTTGAGATTTTCATTCTTTTGGGTTGATGTTTTGTACGGCCGTAAACAGCCGTTGCAATCGTTGATAAATTTCGCCAAATTTTATTATGTGGCGCTGGCCAGGTTTAAATTTTTGAAGAGTAGTAACTGGCCCTTTCTTAATTTGCTAAATTTTTAACCGTTTATTATTTGGCATTGGTGTAGTTTCCTGAATTAAAGGGGCTTTTAGATGTTGAAGCAAAGTGTCGATGGAAGGCATTTGTAAGTAATTGTCCTTATTACCTACCGTTTTCTTGGTTTCATATTGGTTGGGATCCTGTTTGCAGATCTAAATTGTGATATAAGTCTCTAGAAAGTCAGCTGGTCCTCTTTATCAGAATAATTACGCGGCATGTTGGCACTGATAGCTTTTTCCCTTTTTTCTTAAATGTGTAAGTTTAAAAATTAGAGTAATTTCCATTATTTATTGTTCGAGTTTTCCTAAATGTGTAAACTGAAAATCCAGTTCCGTTATTTCTTGTTCAAGTTTTATGTAAGCGCCCTGGGGTCTTGTTCTTAAATTGTTCAAGAATTTTTTTTATTAAGTTGTGTATAATCAGAAAGCTTGCCTATTCTGTATTTTTTTTTAAATTTTACAAATGGTAGATGATGTTTACCCGAACCCTGGTCAAATCCTTCCAGTTAATTTATCCAGAGCGCGTGGGCGCCATTTGACAAGGTTGTATGTTTGCGATGAAAGCAAATGAAACAGACTTTCTTCGACGAAGCAGTCAGCTCCTCTCTTTCTCCTAATACGAGCAACCGCAGTTCTTTCATCTGTCTTTATGCTAGATCAGCCATCACTAACAGAACAGTGAGCAGTGTTAACAGTGTCTTGTTAGTGCGTTTATACACGTCTGTGGTGTTCAGATACTGGAAGATGACTCTGCTATGCACTGCATGCACGTTTACGCCTTGAGCATAAATAATAATTTCGGCTACAGCCTACTTGACAACACGTTCCATTTATACAGGGTACCACAATTAAAAGCGAAAACTGACTCTACAGTAATACAAGGACAAATATTCCAATAAACAAGCATTCGCAAACGGACCTTTCGAGCGATAACTACCAATGCGTAGTTACGAGGCTCTGCCTTCAGTATGAAATATTGTACTACGCAGTACAACTGTATTTGAAATGGAAGCTGTTCGATTAAGTCCCCATGCAACTACGCTCAAATCCACCACTTGTCCTGGGTAGGGACTCACAGGGGTAGTTTGGTACAAATGTAGGTCATCTAACCGCCACATGGATAGATCTGAGCAGGGCTGGACCTCGATTTCATGGAGGCTTAATCGGAAAGCTTACATTTCATTTACATATTTCAGACTGGTGCGTCGTTATTGCCTTTTGTAATTATCTCGCAAACTGCTCATATGCTGACCTATCTTTACTATGGAAGGTTTATACTTCTATATCGCATACTACCGACCACGTTAATTCTTGTAATTATGATGATCCCTGCACATGAAACACGATTCATGTCACTTTTAAATAGTTATTATAGTTAATATAGAAGATGGGTTTTAGTTCACATCGGACGGTGGACTTATAGCTGTTCCTGTTTTTAATCATTTACGCTACAAGGTCCAGTCACATTTATGTTACCAGCGGTCAAAATCCAGAATAACCACCTTTTGCAGCGCGGGCGTGAAGGAAGAGTGTCAGTGAGGTTCTGGAATGTCCCGACAGCGATTTTGAGCTGTGCTGACGCCAATCTTGTCGCCATCTGCGCTAGGTTTTCCCAAGGTGCGAACAGCCCTATCGTGGTGACCTAACAGATTCTGGATTGGATTTGAATCCAGGGAGTATAGCTGACTATCCTGGTGCTCTTCGAACCATGCATGCACACTGCGAGCTGTGTCACTCGTTCTGCTGGTATATGCCATAGTGCCTAGGAAAATGCAAACAGCATGCAGGGTTGGACATGGTCCCCAGATATAGATGAATACGTGTGTTGATCAATTGTCTCTTTCAAGATGACGGCACGAAAACTTCCCTCAGACTATACAGCTCCCTCCTCCTGCCTGGACCGTTCCAACGACTGTTCCAGAGCCAATGGCAATCTGTCCGATGAAGCACGAAACGTGACTCAGCTGAAAAGACCGTCTGCCGCCACTCGCTGGACGTCCAGCTGAGGCAATTGGGTGCAAATTCTAGCCTTCATCGCTCATGAATAGCATTCAGCACGGGTGCATGAACCAGGCGCCTTCTCCGCAGGCAATGTTTGCTGAACGGTCGTTGAGGAGACTACGTTGGTAGCCGCTGTTCTCATCTGGGCGATCAGTTGTCCATCAATTGCATGTCTCTCAAAAGAGGAAAGTCCTCTGGACCTGATGGGAAACCAGTTCGATTTTACACAGAGTACGCGAAGGAACTTGCCCCCCTTCTTGCAGCGGTGTACCGTAGGTCTCTAGAAGAGCGAAGCGTTCCAAAGGATTGGAAAAGGGCACAGGTCATCCCCGTTTTCAAGAAGGGACGTGGAACAGATGTGCAGAACTATAGACCTATATCTCTAACATTCGATCAGTTGTAGAATTTTGGAAGACGTATTATGATCGAGTATAATGACTTTTCTGGAGACTAGAAATCTACTCTGTAGGAATCAGCATGGGTTTTGAAAGAGACGGTCATGTGAAACCCAGCTCGCGCTATTCGTCCACGAGACTCAGAGGGCCATAGACACGGGTTCACAGGTAGATGCCGTGTTTCTTGAATTCCGCAAGGCGTTCGACACAGTTCCCCACAGTCGTTTAATGAACAAAGTAAGAGCATACGGACTATCAGACCAATTGTGTGATTGGATTGAGGAGTTCCTAGATAACAGAACGCAGCATGTCATTCTCAATGGAGAGAAGTCTTCCGAAGTAAGAGTGATTTCAGGTGTGCCGCAGGGGAGTGTCATTGGACCGTTGCTATTCACAATATACATAAATGACCTGGTGGATGACATCGGAAGTTTACTGAGGCTTTTTGCAGATGATGCTGTGGTGTATCGAGAGGTTGCAACAATGAAAAATTGTACTGAAATGCAGGAGGATCTGCAGCGAATTGACGCATGGTGCAGGGAATGGCAATTGAATCTCAATGGAGACAAGTGTAGTGTGCTGCGAATACATAGAAAGATAGATCCCTTATCATTTAGTTACAAAATAGCAGGTCAGCAACTGGAAGCAATTAATTCCATAAATTATCTGGGAGTACGCATTTGGAGTGATTTAAAATGGAATGATCATATTAAGTTGATCGTCGGTAAAGCAGATGCCAGACTGAGATTCAGTGGATGAATCCTAAGGAAATGCAATCTGAAAACAAAGGAAGTAGGTTACAGTACGCTTGTTCGCCCACTGCTTGAATACTGCTCAACAGTGTGGGATCCGTACCAGATAGGGTTGATAGAAGAGATAGAGAAGATCCAACGGAGAGCAGCGCGCTTCGTTACAGGATCATTTAGTAATCGCGAAAGCGTTACGGAGATGATAGATAAACTCCAGTGGAAGACTCTGCAGGAGAGACGCTCAGTAGCTCGGCACGGGCTTTTGTTAAAGTTTCGAGAACATACCTTCACCGAAGAGTAAAGCAGTATATTGCTCCCTCCTACGTATATCTCGCGAAGAGACCATGAGGATAAAATCAGACAGATTAGAGCCTACACAGAAGCATACCGACAATCTTTCTTTCCACGAACAATACGAGACTGGAATAGAAGGGAGAACCGATAGAGGTACTCAGGGTACCCTCCGCCACATACCGTCAGGTGGCTTGCGGAGTATGGATGTAGATGTAGATGTAGATGTAGATACACGTCTCCGTGGCCGTCGTTCACTCCTGTCATCTAAGGCCTGTGGTGCAACACAGGTCCCTCAGCGTTGGTGTTGGATAGCTCCATTTCACCGTGCACAGTGTATTTTAACCATAGGCGCACACAAAAACTTAACAGACTTAGCATTTTCGGAAATACTTTTACCCTTGACCCAAAATCGAATGACCCTGTCTTTTTGGACGTCAAATAAATCGCTTCGTTTCCGCATTACGACAACGACTGCATTGTGTAAGCCATCCCCCTCCTCCAACAAGCTTTATAACCCTGCACTGCTAGTGCTGGCACCTGTGGCTATTGCATCTGCGTCAAATATACGTGGTGGTCACATTAAATGTGACTGGACCATGAATCTTCCTCTTAATGCTCCAATAAGAAATTCCCACACAGGTCAAATTTTCTTGATAGAAGATTGCGTTTTGTTGTCGTCGTTGTAACCATGCGGCCACATGATGAATCATCTCTAATACCTGCAACGCGTTATAAAAGTATATCAAGTGTTTGCTAGTATGCTTTCCACCCATTTTCCCTGCTCAGGCTGCGTCCAAATACGGTTTCTTGAATATTTTGCACATGTGATGCAAATCTAGTACAACATAGCTATGTCAGTAGCTAAGGTGAGATCTAAACGAACACAGGTGATAGTAATAACTGAAGTCTGGTATCGCAGGACAGAGCGAATCAGGTTGTGGAAAGGGGCCAAGATCATTTACTGTTAGGTACACAAGAACACACAACTTTATTCCTCGAAAACCAGTGCACAGTTCTCTCTTTAAACCAACAAGGATCAATTCACGGCTAAGGGCGCAAGTAACTCAGTAACTCCTCAATAATAAAGTTTAAATAATTCCTTTCAAAACACAAGGATTTAGAGAAAAGGCTGAAGGCCTTACTTAACACTAAAATTAAAATATCCTTAAATAATCCCTTTTAAGGCACCAGAATTCAGACAACTGGCTGAAGGCCTTACTTAAGCAAAATTAAAACATCTTCTCGGCTAAACGCCCAAATAATATTTCAGATCTGCAATGGAAATTCTTTAAAAGGCAAGCATTTACAAATCTCGGCAACAAGCCATATTAAGGAAAATTTAAATTAATTCGTCGGCTGAAAGCCCAATAATATTTTAACACAATAAAAAGCAACCTTCAAAGACAATCATTTACACAGTACAACAGAAAACCATCTTAAGAAAATATGAAATATCTTTACGGCTGAAGGCCCAAACAATTATTCAAAATAATTAAAGACAAACCTTAAGATAAGCATTAACGCAGTAGGCTGAAGGCCATTTTAAGAATTCAAGATAATTAAAGAGAAACCTTACTGACAGGAATTTATACATTACGGCTGAAAGCCACAAATTTTAAAACAAACGCGGCTGAAGGCCTAAATACAGAGCAAACAATAATTTGAAACAAAACACGGCTAAAAGCTTCATGTTAAAATACTTCACACTAGGTTCGGCTGAAGGCCACATACTTGACATAGAACAGACAATACACGGCTGAAGGCCTGGCACAGTACTTGCGACAAAAGGAAACCTCAATCACAAACAACAGAACAGTGGTGCTCAGAAGTGTGCCAAGTGTCGGCTTGGGGAGGAAACTGAAACAACAGTTTAGCTGACTCTAACGTAAGGTTAGGTGAGATAGGCAGCCAAGAACAAGATTAAGTAATCAGAAGGCAGCCCGACTCAAGTACGGCTGGAGGACCGACCGACAACTTAATCAATTCCCTTCCTCCGAACAACTATACGACAACGGAAAATATCAGCCGAGGACGAAGATACCAGCAGCACTACGTCTTCAAAAGTGGCGTGTAAAAACAGCTAAGGCACAATAACCATTCAAAAATATGAACAACACCAAAGGCTCTCGAACTACACGCGGTACGGACAGCATCAACACGGCGAGGAAAAACACACTGCGTAACACTACGCCAATGAACTCGCCGCGGAGACTTCCAAGCTGCTCCGTGGCAACAGACCAATTGCCCTACTCCAGTACTCAGACAGCATCCATCGCTCAGTGGAAATCACAGAAGCTACACACCGTTCCACGTAAACCTTGCACCAAGAACTCCGACACTCCTAAAACTAATGGCCATGGAACAACAGGGAGAAATAAAGAGTCGACACACACAGAGTTTCCAGAAGCGGTCGGCGACCAAATACACGTCGTCCGATGAGACGACCGACCGAACGACCAACCAAGGTCGTCCCCACTCAAATTATGTGTGTCGGCAACGGTCGGGCGAGTCTTGGCTGTCCGGAGCTCACTGCTGCTCCAAGCCCACTCAACTCTATGTCCGGTCGGAACTCAGAGACGCGGCGACCCGGGCACACTGGCTCAGCCCAGCCACGCAGAGGCAATTCCGGCCCATTGGCCACCTGACATTCCTGCACAAGGAAGGAACCGAGCCACGTCCTGCAAGATGACCAACTGACGAGGCCCAGAAACGGTCAAAAGACCGAATACACGTCACTCGATGAGACGACCGTCCGAACGACCAACCAACGGTCGCATCCACTCCAGTCTCCTTCCGTTGAACAGTGCATGTATGTCGCAAGCGGTCGGCGAGTACTGGCTGTCCCGACCTCACTGGCGCTGCGTCCCGGACTGATCTCCCGACAGACGACGACCCGGAAATACTAGTGGTCGCTCCAGAGATAGTACGACAGTGCACTTATCAATAAGCGCTGCTGCTGCCACTCACGGGCAAGCAGACCAGCAACTTAGTGACGCCAAAAATATTGAATAAGAAAGAGGCGACAGAACCATAAAAACAAGATGACGAGAAATAAACGGCATGACTGCGAGTCGCGCACGTCAGTCAATGTCTGTTAAGCACCGATTGTAGTAGCAGGTAATAATCATCGCTGCTGCTGATGGACCCATTTTACGTGAGTGATCCAGCCTTATACACTGATTAGCCAAAACATTATAACCACTGCTTAATAGCTTGTTTGTACGTATTTGGAACGAAATACGTCACTGATTCCGCGTATCGGGGATCCGACAGTTTGGTGGTATACTTGTGGAGGTCTACGACATTAGATGTCTACGTATAGATCACGTAATTCGCGTAAACGGGCCGCTGATTTGCGTAATTCGTGATAGCGCTCGATAGTGACAAAGATGGGTTCCATAGGATACACATGAGGAGAATTTGAGACATCAACGTGAGTCCATTATAATGTTCCTCAAACCACTCTACCACGGTTCTGGCTCCGAGACACGGACCATCCTACCGCTGAAAGATGACTATGCCGTCGTGGAAGGCATCAAGCGTGAAGGGATGCATGTGGTTCGTAGCTGTCAGTATGCCTTCGATTACTACCGTAGGTCCCATGCAAGGGTAGGAAAATGTCTCCCATAGCATAATATTGCTCCCACCTGCCTGCGTATATGGCACTCTGCACGTTTCGAGCCACTTCAGTATTCTTCTGTAGCACCACATTTCGAAAGCTTCTATTCTCTTCTTGTCCAAACTAGTTATCGTCCATGTTTCACTTCCATACATGGCTACACTCCAAACAAATACTTTCAGAAACGACTTCCTGATACATAAATCTATATTCGATGTTAACAAATTTCTCTTCTTCAGAAACGCTTTCCTTGCCATTGCCAGTCTACATTTTATATTCTCTCTACTTCGACCATCATCAGTTATTTTACTTCCTAAATAGCAAAACTCCTTTACTACTTTAAGTGTCTCATTTCCTAATCTAATACCCTCAGCATCACCCGATTTAATTTGACTACATTCCATTATCCTCGTTTTGCTTTTGTTATGTTCATCTTATATCCTCCTTTCAAGACACTGTCCATTCCGTTCAACTGCTCTTCCAAGTCCTTTGCCGTCTCTGACAGAATTACAATGTCATCGGCGAACCTCAAAGTTTTTACTTCGTCTCCATGAATTTTAATACCTACTCCAAATTTTTCTTTTGTTTCCTTTACTGCTTGCTCAATATACAGATTGAATAACATCGGGGAGAGGCTACAACCCTGTCTCACTCCCTTCCCAACCACTGCTTCCCTTTCATGCCCCTCGACTCTTATTACTGCCATCTGGTTTCTGTACAAATTATAAATAGCCTTTCGCTCCCTGTATTTTACCCCTGCCACCTTTAGAATTTGAAAAAGAGTATTCCAGTCAACATTGTCAAAAGCTTTCTCTACAAATGCTAGAAACGTAGGTTTGCCTTTTCTTAATCTTTCTTCTAAGATAAGTCGTAAGGTCAGTATTGCCTCACGTGTTCCAACATTTCTACGGAATCCAAACTGATCCTCCCCGAGGTCCGCATCTACCAGTTTTTCCATTCGTCTGTAAAGAATTCGCGTTAGTATTTTGCAGCCGTGGCTTATTAAACTGATAGTTCGGTAATTTTTACATCTGTCAACACCTGCTTTCTTTGGGATTGGAATTATTATATTCTTCTTGAAGTCTGAGGGTATTTCACCTGTCTCATACATCTTGCTCACCAGCTAGTAGAGTTTTGTCATGACTGGCTCTCCCAAGGCCGTCAGTAGTTCTACTGGAATGTTGTCTACTCCGGGGGCCTTGTTTCGACTCAGGTCTTTCAGTGCTCTGTCAAACTCTTCACGCAGTATCGTATCTCCCATTTCGTCTTCATCTACATCCTCTTCTATTTCCATAATATTGTCCTCAAGTACATCGCCCTTGTATAAACCTTCTATATACTCCTTCCACCTTTCTGCCTTCCCTTCTTTGCTGCCATCTGAGCTCTTGATATTCATACACGTGGTTCTCTTCTCTCCAAAGGTCTCTTTAATTTTCCTGTAGGCAGTATCTATCTTACCCCTAGTGAGATAAGCTTCTACATCCTTACATTTGTCCTCTAGCCATCCCTGTTTAGCCATTTTGCACTTCCTGTCGATCTCATTTTTGAGACGTTTGTATTCCTTTTTGCCTGCTTCATTTACTGCATTTTTATATTTTCTCCTTTCATCAATTAAATTCAATATTTCTTCTGTTACCCAAGGATTTCTAGCAGCCCTCGTCTTTGTACCTACTTTATCCTCTGCTGCCTTTACTACTACATCCCTCAGAGCTACCCATTCTTCTTCTACTGTATTTCTTTCCCCTATTCCTGTCAATTGTTCCCTTATGCTCTCTCTGAAACTCTGTACAACCTCTGGTTCTTTCAGTTTATCCAGGTCCCATCTCCTTAATTTCCCACATTTTTGCAGTTTCTTCAGTTTTAATCTACAGGTCATAACCAATAGATTGTGGTCAGAGTCCACATCTGCCCCTGGAAATGTCTTACAACTTAAAACCTGGTTCCTAAATCTCTGTCTTACCATTATATAATCTATCTGATACCTTTTAGTATCTCCAGGGTTGTTCCACGTATACAACCTTCTTTCATGATTCTTAAACCAAGTGTTAGCTATGATTAAGTTGTGCTCTGTGCAAAATTCTACTAGGCGGCTTCCTCTTTCATTTCTTAGCCCCAATCCATATTCACCTACTATGTTTCCTTCTCTCCCTTTTCCTACACTCGAATTCCAGTCACCCATTACTATTAAATTTTCGTCTCCCTTCATTATCTGAATAATTTCTTTTATTTCATCGTACATTTCTTCAATTTCTTCATCATCTGCAGAGCTAGTTGGCATATAAACTTGTACTACTGTAGTAGGTGTGGGCTTCGTATCTATCTTGGCCACAATAATGCGTTCACTATGCTGTTTGTAGTAGCTTACCCGCATTCCTATTTTCCTATTCATTATTAAACCTACTCCTGCATTACCCCTATTTGATTTTGTGTTTATAACCCTGTAGTCACCTGACCAGAAGTCTTGTTCCTCCTGCCACCGAACTTCACTAATTCCCACTATATCTAACTTTAACCTATCCATTTCCCTTTTTAAATTTTCTAACCTACCTGCCCGATTAAGGGATCTGACATTCCACGCTCCGATCCGTAGAACGCCAGTTTTCTTTCTCCTGATAACGATATCCTCCTGAGTAGTCCCCGCCCGGAGATCCGAATGGGGGACTATTTTACCTCCGGAATATTTTACCCAAGAGGATGCCATCATCATTTAATCATACAGTAAAGCTGCATGTCCTCGGGAAAAATTACGGCTGTAGTTTCCCCTTGCTTTCAGCCGTTCGCAGTACCAGCACAGCAAGGCCGTTTTGGTTAATGTTGCAAGGCCAGATCAGTCAATCATCCAGACTGTTGCCCCTGCAACTACTGAAAAGGCTGCTGCCCCTCTTCAGGAACCACACGTTTGTCTGGCCTCTCAACAGATACCCCTCCGTTGTGGTTGCACCTACGGTACGGCCATCTGTATCGCTGGGGCACGCAAGCCTCCCCACCAACGGCAAGGTTCATGGTTTATGGGGGGAGGGTAGGCTACGTAGAATGTGAATTACATACACCACGTCCTCTACGACAAGTTTCCATGAACATCAGTGTCACAGATTTCGTCCTGCGGGGTCCGAGAGATAATCAGGTTGCTACCGGTGTCTTCATCTTGGCCTCCGAGGGTGATACGATACCGGAGAAAGTCAAGGTGATGGTCTACCGTTGTGACGTCAAGCCCTATATCCCTCCCCCGTTGCGGTGCTTTCAGTGCTGGAAGTTCGGCCATATGTCTTCCCGCTGTACTTCCAGCCTCACATGTCGAGATTGTGGACGCCCATCACATCCCAATACTCCATGTGCCCTACCTCCCATCTGTGTCAGCTGCAGAGAGCATCATTCACATTGCTCGCCAGACTGCAGGAGCTTACAGAAAGAGCACAAAATCATGGAATATAAGACCCTGGACCGACTGACCTAAACTGAGGCTAAGAGGAAATATGAACGACTACATCCTGTGCGAATGACTTCCTCCCATCCCGCTGCAACGACAACAGTGTTAGCACCGCGACTTCCAGTCGGATCGCCGAACCGTACAACACCTGCCCCCTTGCCCGTAGGGGGCACCATCCCTCCTGTTACTCCTGCGTCACCTATCTAGGGAGCAACACCCACCCCACAAATCGGGGACGTCCGTCTCCGCTTCTAAGCCAGAGAAGCATCCCCCTTCTTCGGCTTCTCTCGCTTGCAATGGTTCCCTTTGAGTCCCTCCCTTCACTGGTTTCCACAAGCGCGACGGCTGACGCCCGACAGTGGCATAAGTGCCCACAACCAGCTTGTCGTAGGGCTTCGCGATCCTCCTCTGTCCCGGAGTCTGAATCAGTGAAGACCTCCCAGCCAGTGAAACCTAAGCAGCAGTGTGAGAAATCCAAGCAGAAGACCTCTAAGGCCAAGGAACTTGCGGTGGCACCCACCCCACTGCAATCTTCGAGCTCTGTGTCTGAGAATGAGGTGGAGATCCTGGCGTCTGCTGGGGACCTCGATCATGCCGGTGCCTCAGACACAATGGATAGCACTTGCACACGTGCTCAATCAGAGGCAGCAGGTGACCCAGTGGCGTAATCTGCTTCCCCAGTCCCTTCACGCCTTTCTCAGTCATGGACAATATCATCCTCCAGTGGAACTGCAGCGGTTTCTTCCATCATCTTGCTGAGCTCCGACAACTTATCAGCCTTCACCCTTTCCTCTGCATTTCTCTTCAATAAACTTGGTTTCCGGGAATGCGAACCCCCAACCCTCCGTGGCTATTGGGTTTATTATAGGAACCGAGCGGCTTATGAAAGGGTATCTGGTAGCGTCTGCATCTATGTCCTTCACTCCCTTCACAGCGAGTCTGTCCCTCTACGAACACCTTTAGAGGCTGTCGCTGTTCGGGTGTCGATGCCATAGGCTGTTACTGTGTGCAGTCTTTATCTTCCGCCGGATGTGAATGTCCTGCCCAATGTCCTGGCTGCGCTGACAGCCCAATTGCCGCCACCTTTCCTGGTACTGGGCGACTTCAATGCCCATAACCCTCTGTGGGGTGGGTGAGTGGCGACAGGTCGAGGTGCCACCATTGAGAATATACTGGCACAGCTCGACCTTTCCCTCTTAAATGATGGTGCCTTCACACATTTCAGTGTGGCAATCGACCTTTCGATCTGCAGCCCTAGCCTCTCACCGTCTGTCCATGGAGTGTGCATGACGACCTGTGTGGTAGTGACCACTTTCCGATCTTTCTGTCACTGCCACAGCGTCACTCTTCTGGGCGGCCTTGCCGATGGGCTATGATTAAAGCTGACTGGGACTTTTTGTCCTCCATTGCCGCTATTGAGCCTCTTTCTAATGAAGCCTTTGATGCGGTGGTTCACTCGGTCATCACCGGCATCGCTATTGCCGCAGAATCAGTCGTTCCCCGTTCTTCTGGGTCCCCTCGGCGGAGGACTGTGCCTTGGTGGTCGCCTGCGATCGCTGAGGCGATTAAAGATCGCAGGCAGGCGCTCCAGCGTCACAAACGGCATCCCTCATTAGAAAACCTCATCGCCTTTAAATGGCTCCATCCGCGGGCTCGCCGCATCATTCGCCAACACAAGCAGGAGTGCTGGGAACGGTATGTCTCCACCATTGGCCTCCATCTCTCTCCATAGCAGGTTTGGGCCAAGATTAGGCGCCTCCATGGCTATCGGATCCCTGTCTGCGTCCCTGTGCTCTAAATGAATGAAGCAGTTTGTATTGACTCCGACATCATTGCAAACCGCTTAGCAGACCATTTTGCTCTCAGTTCCGCTTCTGTGAATTACCCACTTGCCTTCCGCTCCATTAAATAGCGGTTGGAACATCAGAGCCTTTCATTTCATACCCGCCATCCTGAATCCTACAATGTCCCATTTACTGAGTGGGAATACCACAGTGCCCTAGCCGCTTACCCTGATACAGCTCCCGGGCCAGATCGCATCCACTGTCAGATGCTGAAACACCTCTCAGTGGACTGCCAGCGACGCCTCCTCGACCTTTACAACCATATCTGGATCGAGGGTGAGTTTCCGTCGTAATGGCGGGAAAGCATTTTTATCCCCGTTTTGAAATCTGGCAAGAACCCATTGGAGGTGGACAGCTACCGCCCCATAAGCCTCACCAACGTTCTTTGCAAGTTTCTCGAACGCATGGGGAGCCGGCGGTTGATTTGGGTACTAGAGTCTCGGGGCCTTCTGGCTCCGTCTCAGGTTGGGTTCCGTAAAGGCCGCTCTGCCGCCGACAATCTGGTGAGCCTGGAGTCTGCCAATCATAAGGCCTTTGCCCGCCGTCAGCACCTCGTCGCTGTCTATTCTGACATGCTGAAGGCGTACAATATGACAAGGCGCCATCACATCCTCTCTACGCTTCCTGGTTGGAGGCTTCGGGGCCCACTGCCGATTTTCCTACGAAATTTTCTGTCGCATCGTACCTTCCGCGTGCAAGTCGCGGCCTCCCATAGTTCCTCCCGAATTAAGGAGAACAGGGTGCCACAGGGATCTGTCCTAAGTTTCTGCCTGTTTTTAATTGCAATTAACGGGCTCGCTGCGGCGTTGGGAACGTCTGTCTCAGCTTCCTTGTATGCTGACGACTTCTGCCTCTACTATAGCTCCATTGACATTGCAGCTGCTAAACGTTAGCTGCAGGGCGCTATCCGCAAGGCGCTGTCTTGGGCTGTAGCGCATGGATTCTTTTTTTGGCTGCCAAGACCTGCGTTATGCATTTCTGCCGCCGACGAACAGTTCACCCTGAGCAGCCGCTTTATCTTTCCGGCGAATTTATTGCTGTGGTGGAGACACATCGGTTTTTGGGTGTGGTTTTTGATGCCTGGTTGACTTGGCTCCCACATATTCGGCAGCTTAAACAGATGTGTTGGCGGCATCTTAATGCTCTGTGGTGCTTGAGCCACACCAGCTGGGGCGCCGACCGATCTACCCTCTTACGGCTCTTCCAGGCGTTAATGTAGTCCCGTCTGGATTATGGGAGCCTGACTTCTGGTTCAGCAACCCCATCTGCGTTGCGGGTGCTGGACCCAATCCTTCACAGTGGGATCTGACTTGCCACTGGTGCTTTACGGACCAGCCCTGTGGACAGCATACTAGTGGAGGCAGGTGTCCCTTCACTGCGGTTACGGCGCCAACGTTTATTGGATGCTTATGCTACGCATGTTTGTACCTTGCCTGGGCATCCTACTTATCGTCTCCTGTTCCCTCAGTCGGTCGTCCATCTCCCAGAACGTCGGCCTCGGTCGGGTTGTACGATCTCGGTCCGCGTCAGAGAGCTTCTCTCTGGGCTTGGGATTTTCCCTCCCCCCATGAACCATGGACCTTGCCGTTGGTGGGGAGGCCTGCGTGAATCAGCGATACAGATAGCCGTACCATAGGTGCAACCACAACGGAGGGGTATCTGTTGAGAGGCCAGACAAACGTTCCAGAAGAAGGGCAGCAGCCTTTTCAGTAGTTGCAGGGGCAACAGTCTGGATGATTGACTGATCTGGCCTTGTAACACTTGTGCTGGTACTGCGAACGGTTGAAAGCAAGGGGAAACTACAGCCGTAATTTTTCCCGAGGGCATGCAGCTTTACTGTATGATTAAATGATGATGGCATCCTCTTGGGTAAAATATTCCGGAGGTAAAATAGTCTCCCATTCGGATCTCCGGGCGGGGACTACCCAAGAGGATGTCGCTATCAGGAGAAAGAAAACTGGCGTTCTACGGATTGGAGCGTGGAATGTCAGATCCCTTAATCGGGCAGGTAGGTTAGAAAATTTCAAAAAGGGAAATGGATAGGTTAAAGTTAGATATAGTGGGAATTAGTGAAGTTCGGTGGCACGAGGAACAAGACTTTTGGTCAGGTGAATACAGGGTTATAAATACAAAATCAAATAGGCGTAATGCAGGAGTAGGTTTAGTAATGAATAAAAAAATAGGAGTGCGGGTAAGCTGCTACAAACAGCATTGTGAACGCATTATTGTGGCCAAGATAGATACGAAGCCCACCCCTGCCACAGGAGTACAAGTTTATATGCCAACTAGCCCTGCAGATGACGAAGAAATTGAAGAAATGTATGACAAAATAAAAGAAATTATTCACATAGTGAAGGGAGACGAAAATTTAATAGTCGTGGGTGACTGGAATTCGTCAGTAGGAAACGGGAGAGAAGGAAACGTAGTAGGTGAATATGGATTGGGGCTAAGAAATGAAAGAGGAAGCCGTCTGGTAGAATTTTGCACAGAGCACAACTTAATCATAGCTAACACTTGGTTTAAGAATCATAAAGGAAAGTTGTATACATGGAAGAAGCCTGGAGATACTAAAAGGTTTCAAATAGATTATATAATGGTAAGACAGAGATTTAGGAACGAGGTTTTAAATTGTAAGACATTTCCAGGGGCAGATGTGGACTCTGACCACAATCTATTGTTTATGAACTGTAGATTAAAACTGAAGAAACTGCAAAAAGGTGGGAATTTATGGAGATGGGACCTGGATAAACTGAAAGAACCAGAGGTTGTACAGAGTTTAAGGAAGAGCATAAGGGAACAATTGACAGGAATGGGGGAAGGAAATACAGTAGAAGAAGAATGGGTAGCTTTGAGGGATGAAGTAGTGAAGGCAGCAGAGGATCAAATAGGTAAAAAGACGAGGGCTAGTAGAAATCCTTGGGTAACAGAAGAAATGTTGAATTTAATTGATGAAAGGAGAAAATATAAAAATGCAGTGAATGAAGCAGGCAAAAAGGAGTACAAACGTCTCAAAAATGAGATCGACAACAAAATTGCTAAGCAGGGATGGCTAGAGGACAAGTGTGTGTATATAGAGGCTTATCTGACTAGGGGTAAGATAGATACTGCCTACAGGAAAATTGAAGAAACCTTTGGAGAAAAGGGAGCCACTTGTATGAATATCAAGAGCTCAGATGGAAACCCAGTTCTAAGCAAACAAGGGAAAGCAGAGAGGTGGAATGAGAATATAGAGGATCTATACAAGGGCGAAGTACTTGAGGACAATATTATGGAAATGGAAGAGGATGTAGACGACGATGAAATGGGAGATCCGATACTTCGTGAAGAGTTTGACAGAGCACTGAAAGACCTGAGTCGAAACAAGGCCCTGGGAGTAGACAACATTCCATTAGAACTACTGACAGCCTTGGGAGAGACAGTCCTGACAAAACTCTACCATCTGGTGAGCAAAATGTATGAGACAGCCGATGTACCCTCAAACTTCAAGAAGAATATAATAATTCCAGTCCCAAAGAAAGCACTTGTTGACAAATGTGCAAATTACCGAACTATCAGTTTAATAAGTCACTGCTGCAAAATTCTAACGCGAATTCTTTACAGGCGAATAGAAAAACTAGTAGAATCCAACCTCGGGGAAGATCAGTTTGGATTCCGTAGAAATGTCGGAACACGTGAGGCAATACTGACCCTACGACTTATCTTAGAAGCTAGATTAAGGAAAGGCAAACCAACGTTTATAGGATTTATAGACTTAAAGAAAGCTTTTGACAATGTTGACCGGAATACACGCTCTCAAATTCAGAAGGTGGTAGGGGTAAAAAACAGGGGGTGAAAGGCTATTGACTATTTGTACAGAAACCAGATGGCGTTTGTAAGAGCCGAGGGGCATGAAAATGAAACAGTGGTTGCGAAGGGAGTGAGGCAGTTTTGTAGCCTATCCCCGATGTTACTCAATCTGTATATTGACCTAGCAGTAAAGGAAGCAAAAGAAAAATTCGGAGTAGGAGTTAAAATCCATGGTGAAGAAATAGAAACTTTGAGGTTTGTCGATGACTTTGTAATTCTGTCAGAGACAGCAAAGCACCAGGAAGAGCAGTTGAACAGAATGTCTTGAAAGGAGGATATAAGATGAACATCAACAAAAGCAAAACGAGGATAACTTAACATAGTCGGATGCTGATGCTGAGGGAATTAGATAGGAAATGAGACACTTAAAGCAGTCGACGAGTTTTGCTATTTGGGAAGCAAAATAACTGATGATGGTCGAAGTAGAGAGGATATAAAATGTAGACTGGCAATGGCAAGGAAAGAATTTCTGAAGAAGAGAAATTTGTTAACATCGAGTATAGATTTAAGTGTCAGGAAGTCGTTTCTGAAAGCATTTGTATGGCGTGTAGCCATGAATGGAAGTGAAACATGGACGATAAGTAGTTTGGACAAGAAGAAAATGGAAGCTTTTGAAATGTGGTGCTACAGAAGAATGCTGAAGATTAGATGGGCAGATCACATAAGTAATGAAGAAGTATTGAATAGTATTGGGGACAGGAGAAGTTTGTGGCACAACTTGAACAGAAGAAGGGCTCGGTTGATAGGACATGTTCTGAGGGATCACCAATTTAGAATTGGAGGGCAGCGTGGAGTGTAAAAATCGTAGAGGGAGACCAAGAGATCAATACACCAAGCAGATTCAGAAGGATGTAGGTTGCAGTTGGTACTGGGAAGCTGCACAGGGTAGAGTAGCATGGAGAGCTGCATCAAACCAGTCTCAGGACTGAAGACCACAAGAACAACAACCTCCTTTCTGCGTACACTCCCGTGGTGTGTGCCCCGCCCTTGCCTTCCGCTCTATTTGGCACAGGGCTCGAAGGACTCAGTCCCTCCAGAGGCTTTCCGCTGCCGCTTTCTTTCCATCCTTGCCACGTATCAGGGCTCTGGCGTTGTTTACACTGACTGTTCGATGGTTGCTGGTCGTGTCGGTTATGCTCTCACTTAAGGGGACTATTATGAACAACATTCATTGCCGGCTGGCTTCAGTGTTTTATCTGCTGAGCTGGTCGCCATCTTTCGTGCCCTAGAGTATACCCGCTCCTGCTCACGTGAGTCGTTCGTTATCTGTAGCGACTCCCTGAGCGGTTTACGAGCTATCGACCAGTGTTTCCTTCGCTCTCGTCTGGTGCTAGCTACGCAGGAGTCCCTCCATACTCTTGCCGGTTGCGGCCTCTCTGTGGTTTTTATGTGGACCCCAGGCCATGTTGGGATACCAGGCAATGAACATGTTGACCGCCTGGCCAAACAGGCCACCCGTAAACCATCTCTGGACGTTGACCTCCCGGGGACTGATTTGCGAGCATTCTTACGCCGCAAAGTTTTCGCGCTTTGGGACGCTGAATGGCTCGATCAAGGAGACGACGACTGTGTGGTGGTCATCCATGCGAGACACTCGCAGGGACTCAGTTGTCCTTTGTCGGCTCCGCATTGGCCACCACACCTGGCTGACGCACAGTTATTTACTGTGTCATGAGGACCCGTCTCTATGTCGCTGCGGGGCGGCTTTGACGGTGATTATCATTTTGTTGGCCTGTCTCCTGTGCTCAGGTAGACATCTGCGCTGCCTGATACGCTCCCTGCCCTTTTAACAGATGACACTGCCATGACAGGCTTAGTTTTGCTTATTACTCGGGCAGGGGGCTTTTATGACTTAACCTAGGTGTTTGTTTTTTCTTTTGTTGAGTCTGGCCTTTGGCGTACGATTTTAGACTGAGTTTTTGATGTGTTTCCCGGTGGTTGGCTTTTCCTTTTTTGTCTCTATGGTCGGCCAACCACTGTCACACTCTGTGTGGTTTTAATTCCTTTTGTCTGGTCTCTGTCTAAGTCTTTCTTGTCCTGTGTCGTCTTCCGTCTTTTCCATTGTTCGTTTTTATTCTGTGTGGATGTTTGAAATTGTAGAAAAAGGGACCGATGACCGTAGCAGTCTGGTCTCTTGAATCCCACAAACCAACCAGCACGTTGTAGGTGTCGCCACCAGAGCCAACCTAGTGTGAATGCTCTGAAAATCTAATCATTTCCATATCACAGAATCTTCTCCCTGCCGGTTAAATTTCGCGACTGTAGCACGTCATCATCGTGGTGTAGCAGTTTTATTGGCTAGTAGTGTATTTTGTGTCAATGAGTATAGTTTTTAAAAAAAGTTTCATTTGCCCTGATTGAAGCGCCGCAACCTGTGTTATTATGGTCAGCAACTTGGATGCGAACTCGTGAACTGCATATGCAATACACTGTCGTGCACCTAGCAGTCTATCAGTGCTTCTCTGTTTTGTTGTCTCCCTTTCTCTTGCAGATCTCCGTCATCTCATTCCGCACTGCCAGAGTCTGCGTCGCGGTGTTGCAACTTTTTACGCGAGGCGGCGTGGCGCGTGCTGTCAGCGGCCAGGGCGGCCTTTGTCTGCGTCGCAGAGAGGCCGTGCCGTGCAGATTTAACGGCGCGGGGCTGGCGGAGCGGCCGGCAGAGCCGCGACCCGGCCACGACGAGTTCATTAGGGCCGGGCGGGCGCCGCGGTGCCGGCGTGGGTTGCGTCCGCCGTGCGGCCGCCCCGGGCGGCAGGGGTCGGAGGCGGCCCCGGGCCGGACAGCCGAAAAGCGCCGTAAACAGCGCGACTGGCAGGTGGCGGCCGGCGGCTGCGTGGAGCCGCACGCGGGCTCTGCGGGCCGCTTCCGCGTCGCTCTCCATCGCGGGCCAACCGCGGCACGTGTGGGCAGCGGCCACGCACTCTACTGGCTACAGTAGGAAAATGCAGTCAGTCTAGAAAGGAGACTGGTAACAAAACTCTCGTGCGATCCATCCCAGAAGACTGCTCATGTGTGTGCGGCAAGTACCACACACAAAAGACAGCGAATATTGTGAAACTTCCTGGGGAGATTAATACTGTGTGCTGGGCACTCGAACTCTGAACCTTTGACATTCGCGGGCAAGTGCTCTACCGAGTGGGCTACGCGAGCACCACTGGCTCTCCTGGAAGGAACGAAAATACGGAGACATGGCAGTACCCTTTCCTCCAGGAGAGCCAGTATTGCAAGTTTCGCAGGAGATCTTCTGTGAAGTTTGGAAGGTAGGACACGAGGTACTGGCGGAAGTAAAGCGGTTAGGAGGGGCCTTAAACCGTGCTTGGTTAGCTCACTCGCTAGACCACTGCCCCTAACAATGTAACATATTTAATTGCAGAATCATGTGTGTTTATGTTCTACAATCATATCCGTCTTCAAATGGTTCAAATGGCTCCAAGCACTATGGGGTCATCAGTTCCCTAGACTTAGAACTACTTAAACCTAAAAAACCTAAGGACATCACAACTACTTAAACCTAACTAACCTAAGGACATCACACACATCCATGTCCGAGGCAGGATTCGAACCTGCGACCGTAGCAGCCGCCATATCCGTCTCCCAGTACCTTTTTGGTATGGAATCCAAACACTACTACAGTTTTAAACAATTGATAACATAAGAGATTTAAGTACAAAGTATCAAACTCCTACCGTCTCGAGCTCCATTATGCATAAATCATACATTTCTTCTTCTTCTTCTTCTCAATCGTCTGTTATATCATCACAATACTCTCAAATCTATCAGCCTCGTATCTACTCTACACCAATAATGAATTCTAAACTCCTCAGTATGCAGTGGCTTAGAGAGGTTTGTGGAGTTGGACAGTTGGCATGAGTACAAAATACTTCCCACCAATTTTTTATAGGCTGGCTGGGGAAGGGGGGTGGGGGTAATTTGGGAGAGGAGGGGAGAACTGGGGATTCCCTGCCAGTTTCCAACACAGTAGCAGCCAAAATAAAAATCCAACAGCTCAACACAGAACGAGTCTTTTTCCCATCAATTTCATGATGGGGCAGAAGGATGAGCGGGGGAGGGGAGGAGGGTTAGGAGGAGTGGTGACGAGTTTCAGTGAAGGAAAGATTATCCCCAGGGGGTCATAAATCAATCCTCAGGGAGTCATTAACCCCTTATCAGGACAATAGGTTGTTGTCAAGAATCAATCAGCTCTCACAATTTAATTAATCTGTTTACTAATTTTATACCATAACAGTACCGCCATTGCCTTAATATCAATGTTATATTCATGAAGGAGAAAAACGTTTGAATATATAAAACGAATATACCATGAAAGCCCTCTTATTGTGTCCCTATGTACCAATGCTACATAGGTCTTGAAGACAAACTGTATTAGTGCAATAAAATGAAACACCGGCAGCCATCGTTTTCATTGATGGTGGCAGACATAACATAGCTTTTACGGTATTCTACGAAAACCAGTTCATGGATATTAGCCATTGAAGGGATCGTGTATATGTTTGGAGTTATTTAAGGCCTGATGATGGTGTACTGAGACACCGAAACTGGTTGCAATATTTCATTTTGGTCATCTGTCTTCTGACTGGTTTCATGTAGCCCGCCACGAATTCCTCTCCTGTGCTAACCTCTTCACCTCAGAGCAGCACTTACAACCTACGTCCTCAATTATTTGCTGGATGTATTCCAATCTCTGTCTTCCTCTAAAGTTTTTGCCCTGTTGCAATATAATAACATCAAAAAGACAGTTGCAGGTGTTTCATTTTATTACGTAAGTGAACAACCGAAGTCCTCTCAGTCACAAGGATGGACACACAAAAGGGGGAATAAGTATAGCACGCTCAGAGCCCTTTAAACTATCATTCTCCCTGCAACGCAATCGTCTCGAGTACCATGAGAGGTATTCTGTCATACACTTCACGTTGGTTTCTACGGTAAGAATGTAGATGACTCCTCGAGCTAAGATCGGTACACACTGGAACATAAAGGAACGCAGTGGGAGGCGACGTGGAAGCATTCCTTAGTCGGGTATTTCCTCAGTCCGCGCGCTCTTGGCGATATGCAGCACGACGTACTGCTCCGCAGACGTAATCGGCAGCATTTACCGGCGAATCATGATCACTCCTCAGCACTGCTACATTCATAAAATCTGGTTTGATGCGGCCCACGACCGCCACGAATGCCCCTCCTGTGTTAACCTCTTCCTCTCAGTGTAGCACTTTCAACCTACGTCCTCAATTACGAAGGTTGTCCGGAAAGTAAGTTCCGATAGGTCGCTAAATGGAAACCACAGTGAAAATCAGAAACATTTTATTTGCAAGAGTTAGCTACACTTTCCACATACTTTTCTGCATAGTCGCCGCTCCGACTTGGACGTTTGTCGGAGCGTTATACCAAATTTCCCACACCATCCCCATAGTAGGCAGCCGCCTGTGCTTTCCGATAATTCTCTATGCTGGTATATAGCGCGCAGCTTGCGCCCAAGCATTGTCTTCACGTCTAGTGTTACATGTGACCAGAGATGGTACTCCGGACGAGCCAATTAGGGCTGTGTTGTGGATGATCGAACACTTCGCATCGAAAAAGCTGTAGGAGCATCTTCACTGCCCCCGCAGAGTGTGGCTGAGAATTTCCATGACGAAGTTAGTGCATGGAGGTTGTGTTAGGTGGGCTGCATTCATTAAGGTGGAGCCTCTCAGCGGACTCTTCTACTTGATGGTAGACATCGTTGTTCTAGGCAGCTTTATTCGCTCACAGGGCGCTCACAGCTAATAAGAGAATCTTGATGTGATCAACGGTCATACTAGAGACACTACCCAACACATCTGTGCAAAACTTCATCGGGTTTGCACTGTGGTGTCCATTTAGTGACCGGTCGGAACATACTTTCTGGGCAACCCACGCATCTTCAGTTTTTGCCCTCTGTAGCTCCCTCTAGTACCAGCGAAGTCAGTCCCAGATGTCTTAACAGACATCCTATCATCCTGTTTATTCCCCTTGTCAGTGTTTGCCACATATTCCTTTCCTCTCCAATTCGGTGCAGAATGTCCTCATTCCTTACCTCGTCTGTCCACATAATTTTCAACATTCTGTAGCACCACATCTCAAATGTCTCGATTCTTTTCTGTTTCGGTTTTCCCAAAGTCCTTGTTTCACTACCACACAATGCTGCGCTCCGAACGTATATTCTCAGAAATTTCTTCCTCAAATTAAGGCATATGGTTGATACTAGAAGACTTCTCTTGGCAAGGAATGCATGTTTTGCCAGTGATAGTCTGCTATTGATCTCCTTCTTGCTCCGTCCGCCATTGGTTATTTTGCTGCCTAGGTAGCTGAATTCCTCGCTGTTCTCATTTCTACTACTTCTCATTGTTTTCGTCTTTCTTCGATTTACTCTCAATCCATATTCTGTTCTCATTAGACTGCCCATTCCATTCAGCAGATCACGTAATGCTTTTTCACATTCACTCAGAATAGCTACGTCATCAGCGATTCGTATTATTGATACCCTTTTATCTTTAATCTTCATTCCTACTCCTGAACCTTTCTTTTATTTCCATCATTGCTTCTTCGATGTACACATTGGACAGTAGAGGCGAAAGACTACATTCCTGTCTTACACCATTTTTAAGCCGAGTACTTCGTTCACTTATTATTCCCTCTTGGTCGTTGTAAGTCGTGGTCAAAAGTATCCGAACGACCTGAATTGCATTTCGCCTGATTCTAATGCAACCCACATAACGCAGCTGTCTAGCAGGTAGTCTAATCGCTCTTTGGTACGGTCGGTTGACTATTGTAAATGGTTCCAACAAGTCATCACTAGAAAACAATGCTCTGTATCGCAATAACTCAAGATGTAAAGTAATACCACGATACTAGAAATATCAGGGAACACCGTACCACATATAAGACTGTCCTTAAGGCTTGTAAGCTCACATTTATCGTAATAAATAACATACCTGAAATGTTACCACTCTCATTATTACGTCAGATATGTAATGCACGTAGTAAGTTCATCGTATTCATGATTTCCTCTTCGAAGGAACATACCGTACTTGTTATTTAACACAAAATGACATTAAAAATTTAAGTTATTTTCGAGCAGCTAGTTGAGAATATGTACGAACTTCAAATGACACGACGAACCGTTTCGTTGTGTATATGGATTCAAACCCAGGTCATGCAGACTAAGGTTTCGTGACTGACGAAAACTGTCATTCCTGACGAAGCACACAGAGTGATATACCTCGGTTTTAGACAGTATCACTTAGCAAATATCAACTTTAAATTACATAAAGTAAACATTTTTAACGGACGTGAAGTCCAACCCAGCATCTTTTGTCCCTGTTAACGAATTACCAGAGATGTTAAATATTGTTTCTTCTCAAGTAACTTACTAAAAATGCCGTGAGGTAAAGATTTGTGTTGGACAGGGATTCCAACCAAGAACATAATCGGATCTTATCGAAGCACAATCAACTGTGATACATCGGATTTTCTCGGCAGTAGCTAGATGTTTTAACTGAAATGACGAGACGAAACATTAGTTTTTTCCTTACCAGGACTCCAACCCGGCACCTATCGCTGTTATATTCTAGAGAAAACTAACGTTAAATGTCGGTTTGTTACACCAGTAGCGACATGTGAGCATGTTTGAACTAGAAATAATATGACGAAGAGTTCAGTGCTAACTGGGAATCGAACCCCACACATGTAGTTTCTACACACAGACGTCGGCTACCAAATTATTCTCCACCAGCAGTTCAGAATAACATCCTTGAACTTACAGTGATCTCGCAAGTAGTTATATGACTCACTGGGAGTAAAAAACGTCAGATATCGTTAATGTTGACAACGAATGAAAACGTATTAAAAATCAAAATTATTATCCACCAGCAGATAGGTGTTCTCATGATAGAGCTTGATAATTAATAATAAAAACCTTATTGGGGGGCCAGGATTCGAACCCATTCACGCCCAATATGTGGAGACGTTGAGGAATCTCCAGTTTTGAACAAACAACAAATTGTAGTCGAGCTGTATTGTCACGAAGGGATCAAATTCCGTGTTAAGGGCGGTCTGAGTTGCATTTTCAGTTCAGAACCAATTTTATAGGCATACAGAAGCTCAAATAAAAGGTGGAATAAGTGTCCTGTACCCTACATAGCGTTTGTTTGCTCATTAGAAATAAATAACTAGTAGAAGAAAGGTTGCTGGTGATACAGTTTCTACATGTCACCATTCCTGACTTTATTGTCGTGCAACCTAACGTCTACTTGTTAGAGAAGGAATATCATGTTTAATGTGAATTTCAGACTACAATGCTACTATACCTTCTTCACTTGGCGAAGCCAGAAGAGAATAGAACCTGTCTGTCCCAATCAAAAATCGTAGGCAGAAGATGGTATCGAACCCAGACCATAAGAATATGAAACTATCATCAAAACAACAGACCACCAAATCCTATTCTCTGTGACTCATTGCACCTCAGTGGATGATACTTCTGACACACAGGCGCCCTGTAGCGGTTTGCTGCATGTTCAGTACATTCATTTACTTGGTTGACCGAATCGCCATGAACTAGCTGCCTCGCCTACCCACCCAATGCATACATTCGACTGTGTTTTGTAATTACCGAAATGAAATAACATAACTGCCACCTACACAGAACTGCTGACAGTGTGGGATGCAGAAATTTAAATAGGAAGTGTCCCCTTTCACATGAGATATTCTATTGCCCTACCTGTTTGTTAAAACTTCGTGAACTGCAAAGGAAAAGCTGTAACTGTCTCTCTCTCTCAGAAGGTTAGATCCAGTGGTGTGCATTATCTCACAGCACTGTGGAAAGCGGAAGTTCTGGATGAATTGTTGTTGACTTCTGGAGGTGCTGTAACTGTATGTTAGCTGGTCGCATGATGGGAAGCGTTGCGGACTGGAGATAAAATGCGTTCACTGCTACATTTTTTTTAAACGCAATTCTGCTCTCTGCTGAAGTTATCAATCTAATGGAACTTTGAACATAAATCCCTTCACTTCTCAACCCAAAATAGTCGCATGTGGAATAAGGGCTAACTTCTGGGACATTTTGTTCTCTTCATGTTTAATAGACAGCCAGTCAGCAGCTGCATCTCGAAGCTTTTGTATTACGTATGGGGAGAGCGCATCGTGGCAAAATAGTAAGAAAAGTATTTTCCTACTTTAGCAGTCGTCTGGTAGTGGCACTTAGTTTTTCTTGAAACCTTGTTTGACAGCTTTAACTCAGAACATGTTTTCTACATGCATTTAATCAATAAACTGCATGTGCATTGTCGGACTGTTACAGATAACATCAAAGAATTGGCTTATATCTTTGATGATAAATTAATCTCTCATGTTTAGTATTGTTTTAATAACACTGAAAGAAACTTTACGAAAATTGTGCACTGTATTATAAGAAATGAAATAAAACTAACCACGATAACATTACGACGAAAGTCTGTTTTAATAAAACTGAGTATCTGTACACAAGCGTGCCTCTATCGGCATGAATTTGCAAAATACTACTCACTTAGATTTCGATTGAATATGTGTTTAATTGGTTTACTGTGTCATGCTCAACAGGTATGCAAATGTGGTATTTCATAAATAAAGTTGTGTGTACCTAGAAACCCAAACTTTGGTTGTCAGCAGCGGAAAAAGGCGTTACCTGCTGTGCAACATTGTAAGTTTTACACCATTGCACTATGAGCTGAAAGTATTTTCTTGCGATTTGCTTACCAGTCAATTTCCTTCATACTTATCACTTTGGCATGTGAGTGTTAAGTAAAGAACAATATTGAATTTCGTATCGTGGATGGCCGATTCGAATTTCTTCAGAGACGCTTGTATTGTGAAGCAGCTTGGCAGTCAGAAAGCCGAGATATATGACCATTAACACAACTTCCTGGGTCGAGCTGCCAAGAGGATTTCATGTGTGAAGGTTTTCTTCTGATTTCGTTACAGTATTTTTTCTCGAAATTCGCAACTCCATAAAATAAACCACAAAAAAAGAAGATCGCACACCCTGGCCCCTACCACAGCTAGAACTGACGAGTCGTTGAACCGTTGCAACACAAGACACGAGCAGTACCACGGGGCTACGGACACACTGCTTCCAGCACTCCACTCTCGTCATGGTATTGGTCGCTCAGCCTCATAACGCATCGTGAAAGATAATAAAAGTTGTCAATTATGTGAAGAATAGCATTTCTGTAGCAAAAAATTGAATTTTCTGTCTGATTGTCTTAGTTTACATGAGGATTATATAGCATGAGTCATTCAAATGGAAAGGGAATTTCAAGTGAATTTAGCGAGTCAATTCAGTACCATACGCGAAAGTGATTGCACTCTCACAGTGTTGCCAAATGTTTGTGACCATGTTGCCAATTCTCAGCTGTGCTGCGAACAGCTCTGTAGCGTTATAGGAGGATAATCCCGTGCTGGTGTCATAGGAGTACACGGACAGGAGGCGCAGAGTTCGGTTAATATGCAGCGTTTCCTCCTACCAATTGTGTCAAACATTCAGATGTGTAATCTTCCATCACGATTACAGTTTGGCACAAAATATATACGAATAAAACACTTATCTTGTTATTATGTGACAAAAGATTGTTTCAGTACAATAAAAAGTCTTTGGAAATCAACTTTGCCCACCTGTCACGAAAAGTAAGATAACAAATACTTTGCACCTTGAAATCGATTGTACCTATGTGCATTTTTGTAGTCATACAAGTAGAACTGCATGAGAATGTAGAAAAATATTGGCGCTAATGGAAGCTGTAAGAAACACAGCTAACTAATTATTGTGTACTACGTAATGATCAACTCATTTGAAAATTCAGAAGAGAAGAAACTAAAAATTATGCCCACTAAGACAGAAACTAAAGTGCAGATGCGGTCACTGTGCAGATCTGTGCTTTTTCATCTTCAGATCTATACAAATAATGTATACTAACCAGCGTATTCATTGCTTTCGTTATGTTTCCCTCTTGTTTAGTCTTCTAATGATGAACTGCATCTACACCCATGAGTTTGATTGTTTCTTTGTATCCTTCCATTTACTATCTTTGTGTGTTATTGTTGGGTGTTCAAAATGCAAAATATTATGCCTGCTCCCACGAGGTAATAAAACAAGGTCTCAAGAAGGCTAACGAATTATAATCAAAATACAGTGAGACGCAAATTTTTCTGTCGTCATGGTGTTAAGTCGACAGAAATAGTTGGGTGTTATTGCCTGCTTCACCGGTATACCGTTGCCGTCTTCTCTTATTGAGATTTTCATATTACCCTGAACACAAGAATCCGAGATAAATGTGTATATTATTCGTGAGGAAACATCCCACATTCCATTCATCCTGATCCATTCGTTACGTGCATCGGCGGTAACGAATGATAGGAAAACTGTTGTCAGGTGACGAATAGCAATAACAATGGTAGTAATAACAAAACAATAATCAAGGATGTTTACTGCATTCTAGACGATTAACAAAATAACCAAGAAAGTCTGAGTGTTTAATTGGCGCACTGCATAGGTGTTCTTACTACTTTGTTACTGAATTTTGTTCTGGTTGTTTGCAGAGGGAAAAGAAAGAACCCTGTAGCCATACATATCGCTAGTACAACGAGATATTACCTATCAACTATCCATGCTTCACATCACGAGACGAACATAGCGTCACTGAGCTGATATTTGAAATACATTTCTGTTTTCTCTCTCTGTGTACTCATCCTCTTTTTATTGTTATTTTTATTTTTTGAGGAAAGTATCGAGAAGCGCGAATAATAACTAAGTAGGCATATAACCTGTTTACAGTTATTTTCATTGGGATACGTAATGCAAAAATACAACTTTTAAGTGTATTACTGCGTAATTCCAGTTATTGACAGTTTATTTGTGAGCTTACCCGCGTTCAGTGGCTTGAAAACTATCACAAAAACAAGTAAAACACAAATATTTCTTGCAACGCACAAACGAAATATCGCTGCTCTGACGTGTTGTCCGATATATTGCACGGAAAGCATATCTGATTCATGTTGCTAAATACAGTTCTATCAGATATCAATTTGGATGCGTACCAAGTGTTTAAATATATATCTTGAAATACGCAGAAAAGGACATAGAGGTATTCGACTGAAACATAGCCATGACCAAGATTGTAACTGGAGTCGACAGCATCGTCGTCTACCACCCTGACAACTCGAACGGTGACAGTACTCTGCCGGTTACTTACGTTTACTGGTATCAAAGCTACAGCATGAAAACACAAAAATGTTAATAACCCGAAGATCATTAATTCTGAAACGCATAGAAAGTAAAGCAGTCATTAGTCGGAAGAGTGGTTTGAACACTACAGTGCTTTAATAGGCGCGGTCTTGTTGGAGATGGTATGTCGTTGCTTTCCTCCGACCTTTGAGTTGACTTACCTAGCCAGTTAATAGGGGAACCTACAGTTTAACTTGGCTTTCGGACCACAGTGCAACTCGGCATTTTTCACATCAAAAAACACTGCCCGAGGGGAAAAGAGTGTAAAGTGGCACATAAAATTCGTGAGACTGTTGAGAGATCGAACCTGAGACCTTCGTATCCGTAGTCTTGCTCTTTATCACCTTGCCACCATGCAGCCAACCATGTGGTTTCTGCTTGGCATTAAAATTAGGATCTCTCGTTTGTGCCTGCGTTGGCACTTGTGTGTTCCTTAGGAGACCGTACCTTTAGGATTACCCTTGTATACGGGTGTATAAACGCCTTCCAGTGCCCACTCAAGGAAGACAAGGATACACAGTCTAGCTTCAATATTACAATTACCCCTCAGTTTGTAAATGAACGCAGACTTAGGTTGATAATCATTTTGAATATTTAGCGGTACTGTACCCATTGTTGTTAAACTCGTTTACTACCAATGAATCCCACAGCTACATGAACTCTACTTGTGATACCTCTTATACAAAATACTTACGCAGTGCTATCAGACGAAGAGATCAACCTGACAAACAGTTGGAAGTTTGTTTTGCAACCTTCGTACATGGATAAAGAGCTTTTCCTATTTGAGATGTCTGTGAACGTTGCTGCATAAGACGATTTAAGAAGAAACTAAATTCCTTCAGCTACGCCAGTGATCAAAGAAATCGTCTTAACGGCACTAAATCGTGGTTTGTGAATCGCTTACCGGCCGTACTCTGCCCTGTTTCACTGGTTGGAACGCAAAAAGCTTACTGACAGATTTCACAGAAGGAAAAGGGGAACGAAATGCCTCCCACTGGAAGGTCATGTTGTTTTATTTAAATGATTACAAAATCAGGTAAAACGAACAGTGAGGTTGTCAGTATAAGCACATTACTGTTGTCAATATGATGTTGCACCGCCCAGGTCCTGTAATGAAAAAAGGGCCCGTTTAGGTCAGGCATATTGTATACGGAAGTGGAAGAGAGAGCACCACTAAATTTTACATTCCGTATGCATTGCATACACACAGAAATTACTGTTACAGTGTACTTACGGAGCCCAGTGAGTGAATTACATATTTTCCGGTGAGAAAGAGAACTGGCAAACAGTCTTCGCTACATTAGGTTACTTAAACTGGTGTCACTCAGAGCTAGAATTTATGGTCAGCGGCTAAGTGTCAGGACAATGAGTCGGATGCGGGTTTTGCAACTGTGAAATACTTTCCTACATTATACAAGCGAAGATTAAATTTGGACTAATATTGCAAAAATTTGGACTTGGATAGCTTCGAATGAAAATCTTTCTGTTTATTGCAAAGGAAAACAACTGATTTTCTAAAACATTCTATGTCATACACAACTTGAAACAGGTCACGTTGACCAAAACATATGGAAGAAAGCGACGTATATCGGAAGGCAGTAAGATCCCTTGGCTTTTGATTTGGAAGTATTCGGCAGCCATTTCTAGGCGCAAGTAAATGAAGAATGGCAGCGTGTTTTTGTTATGAAGTAACGTCTTCGTCAATTACTTTAGTTTTAATGTGATTTCCAAGTAATTGCTGATGTTTGATATAAACATGAAAAGGATTCCGTAAACAGGGAAAGAACCTCTTCTTGGGCAACTACTTCTACAATGATCAAAAGGCTTTAATGATCTTCAAGCACATGTGTTCCAGCAGGGGTATGAAGAAAATGATTGTGATAATGACGGTAATAATCGAATTATCCGGTAACTTCACACTTCACAGTGGATTTTCTCTAACTAAGAAATTTCCTGAATTAGTGAAAATTTCAAAATGCCTTCACATCGAGGCTATGATGCCTAGAAGAGTCTTTACATTCTGCTGACGTGAGAATAACATAATCTCCACTTCAGAAGCTTCGCATTTTTTCCACCGTAACTAATTTTGTAAGCTAAGCACATCATCCGTTACAGCATACTCCTAGGGCTGGGAAATGTGGCCACAATGGTCTGGTGGAACGAACTATCATACGTGCAATGCGTGTGTTCAGGCACTTACTTTTAAGAGGCGCAAACAGATTTACTTTGCCTGTGGTAACCTCAAGAGAAAGATGTTATAATCCAGAATCCGCATTAAACATCACGTTCCTCTATTCCGAACTCGGCAGAGCCGGTTTACGTTGGGAAATGACATAGGTGGAGGTCATGGTAAACAGAAATACTGTCGCCAGTAAACATACTTACATTAAAAAATTTTATTTTATTTGATGAACCGATTGCCATCTAAAGGAAAACGGCTCTTATTTTACTTGTACTTGATTGAACTAGATACGTTGCAAAATTTGGTGCTGGACTGTGTTTCGAATTCGTATCTCCTCCTTCGAGGATCTGAATCTCTCGGAACAGGATAGTACAATTATTTCGTTCCTTTTCCGAAGACTGCAATCTTCTCTAGGTCTCCTCCAAAGATAAGTATGTAGGTCTGAATCCTGATCCAATACAAAAATATTCATAATCTCACTTCAAGTCCTATCACGTGAACACCGGCCTGCTGGTGAAAATTAACGTACATTTTTAATGTCTGTTTATGTGTTGCCAACAATTTCTGGTCAAACACGCACACATCTTACTGTTGGTGAGTAAGCAATTGATACTTAAGCTATATTCGCGGACCTTATGTTCAAATGTGTGTGAAATCTTACGGGACTTAACTGCTAAAGTTATCAGTCCCTAAGCTTATACACAACCTAAATTATCCTAAGGACAAACACACACACCCATGCCCGAGGGAGGACTCGAACATCCGCCGGGATCAACCGCACAGTCCACGACTGCAGCGCCTGAGACCGCTCGGCTAATACCGCGAGGCCGTGGCCGATGAAGAAGAACAATAGGAGTACGATTCGATTGTCGCTCAGGCACAAAAGTTTGTATCCTTATTTTAGATTCAAACACCTAGCAGCTGGTAAGAAAAGTCGATACGTGACATTAGATTTTACTTAGTTAACAATCCGATTACGTGTTGGGTTCTTATCGTCGTCACAGAACTTCACATCATGGGCTTCATCTTTAAATGGATACATACTTTGTTACTTCAGAACTGAGGTATATCAGACATCTTTCGTGGTTAGTTAACAGGGATGAAAGGTCTTGATAGGAATCCCGGTTTAATACAAAAACTGCCGTCTTTCATTTTCAAGTTTAGATTTGGTTACCGATATTGGAGAAAATTTCGGTAATTCGTGACTCTTCATGAGTGGTCAGCTATATGATATGATATGATTAGATTAGATTAATACTTTTTGCATAGATCATGAATACATTTCATAATGTTGTGGAACGTGTCATTTTAATGAATGATTTCTTTACCTACCAGTAGTCAATATGTTTGCACCAATTTTTTACCCTCTCTAATTCTTTTTTATTTTTATTAGTTTGTCTATCTCTCTCTATCTCTCTCTCTCTCTCTCTCTCTCTGATACACACATTCTCTTTTTATTTTTATTTGTTTGTTGTGCCTGACTATCTGCGAGGCACGAAGACGTCCGTGAACGAGTTTCTTAGTTTTGAGTACAGTTACGAAAGAAATGTAAAAACAACTATGAGAGTTATTGATTTATGATGCTTAGTTAGCAGTCAGTTCTGAGTATTATTAGTAACAACGCTCCAGTACCTAAACCTAGTTACAGAAATGCGAATCAGACGTATTAGGTATTCCAGGCCGTAGCAGCCGCATCTTTGAGACGCCAGCTGTGGTCATCTCCCAGCCCGCTGTAGGATCACATCGGTTCGTCTTCTTGCTGCTGGTACTAAAACTGAGATTTGGCAACAATGCACGGTATGTTTGGCAACACTGTGATCGACGAGTTACTTCCTGGCGTGCACGGAATTAAGCCTCAAAGTTCACTTGACTTTTCCTGTCATTTCCATTGAATAATCTGAGTTATTATCGCTTGAGGTGTAAGAGAAGAGTTACGGTTTTCAGTCCAGGAAAGTAGTTGCACGTGGAAATCTCAATTAATATCGTCCTTTAAATAGCGGTTTACGAATGCTAGCCACTATTAGCCTTGTAAGAGGAAGCCACGACACGTACCTCTTCACTAGCCTGCCGGCACGCTAGCACAGCGTGTTCGGTCAGAGAGCTAGCTGCCCTCTGTAATAAAAAAACTGAGTTAATGGGTCAACAACGAACTCAAACGGGTGTCTTCCGACGTCCGGACAGATCGGATACAACGAACTAAAAGGAACAAAATGAGATTTAAAAAAAAACTACGTCTCTGGTGATGTGCTAACCTGTGAAAAAACGTCTGTTCTGGTTCGCGATTCCAGTCTTGCTGACTGTAACGTTTTTATCCCTTCTGTGAAAGAGCTACAAGCAGTCAGATCAAACATCGATAAGCAAATCGCAAGAAACTACTTTCAGCTGCTAGTGCAATGGTGAAAAACTTACAATGCTGCACGACAGGTAACGTCTCCTTCCACAGCTGACAAGCAAAGTTTGGGTTTCTAGGAACAAATAACTTAATTTATGAAATGCCACATTTGCATACCTGTTGCGTATGACACAGCACACCAATTAAACACAGATTCAATCGAAATCTAAGTGAGTAGTATTTTACAAATTCAAGCCGATAGAGGCACGCTTGTGTGCAGATACTCAGTTTTATTAAAACATACTTTCGTCGTAAGGCTATCGTGGGACGTTTTATTTCATTTCTTATAATACAGTGCCCAATTTTCGTAAGGTTTCTTTTAGTGTTGTTAAAACAATACTAAACATGAGAAAGAAATTAATCAGCAATGATATATGCGAATTCTCTGATGTTATCTGTAACAGTCTGACAATGCACATGCAGTTTATTGATTACATGCATGTAGAAAACTTGTTCTGAGTTAAAGCTGTCAAACAAGGTTTGAAGAAGAATAAAATGCCACTACCAGACGACAGCTAATGCAGAAAATACTTTTCTGACTATTTTGGCACGATTCGCTCTCCCCATACGTAATACAAAAGCTTCGAGATGCAGCTGCTGCCTGGCCATCTATTAGACGTGAAAAGAACAAAATGTCCCAGAAGTTAGCCCTTTTTCCACATGCGTCTATTTTAGGTTGAGAAGTAAAGAGAATTATGTTCAAAGTTCCATTAGATTGATAACTTCAGCAGAGAGCAGAATTGCGTTTTAAAAAAATGTAGCAGCAAATGCAGTAGAACTCGCCACGCCTTACATGCAGTGCTCGACGCCTACCGTTACGCTACTGGCTGACATGTGGTTACAGCTTCTCCTGAAGTCAAGAAAAGTTCCTCCCAAACTTCCGCATTCCACAGTGCTGTGAGATAATACACATAGCCGGATATAGACTTCTGAGAGTCAGACAGTTACAGCTTTTCTTTTGCTATGCACGACGGTTTCAACAAACAGATAGCGCACAGAATATCTCAAATGGAAAGGAACACTTCCCATTTAAATTTCTGCGTCCTACACTGTCAGCAGTTCTGTGTAGGTGGCAATTATTTTATTTTATTTCGGTGATTACAGGATAGAGTCGAATGTATGCACTTGGTAGCCGAGGCAACTAGTTCATGGCAATTCAGTCAATTAAGTAAATGAATGTACTGAACATGCAGCAAACCACTACAGGGAGCCTGTGTTTCTGAATTCTCATCTAGTGCACCACATCGGTGTTATGATAGAAAAATAAGTGACAGAGAAGAGGATTTGATGGTCTGTTATACTGATGATAGGTTCATATACTGACAGTCTAGGTTCGATTCCAACTTCTGCTTATGCTTTTTAATAGGGAGAGAGAGATTCTATTCGCTTCTGGCTACGACAAGTGACGAAGGTGTAATGCAATTGTGGTCTGAAATTCGCATTAAACATGATATCCCTTCTCTACAAAGTAGACGATAGGTTGAACCACAATGAAGTCAGGAGTGGTGACATGTAGAAACTTATAACCAGTAACCTTTCTTATACTAGTTATTTATTTCTAGTGACGAAACAAACGGTACGTTATTCCATCTTTTATTTGAGCTTCTGTATGCCGATAAAATTGGTTCTGAACTGGGAACGCAACTCAGACCGCCCTTAACGCGGATTTTGATCCCTTCGTGACAATACAGCTTGACTACAATTTGTTGTTTGTTCAAATCTGGAGATTCCTCAACATCTCCACATATTGCGCGTGAATGGGTTCGAATCTTGGCCCCGCACTAAGGTTTTCATTATTAATTATCAAGCTCTAGCATGAGAACACCTATCTGCTGGTGGGTAATAATTTTGATTTTTAATGCCCAGGTGAGTCTTATAACTATTTGCGAGATCGCTGTAAGTTCAAGGATGTCATTCCGAGCTGCTGGTGGAGAAAAATTCGGTAGTTGACGTCTGTTTGAAACGATATCTGTGGGGTTCGATTCCCAGCAGCACTGAACTCTTCGTCATATTATTTCCAGTTCAAGCGACGTGTCGCAGTGGTTAGACACTGGACTCGCATTCGGGAGGACGACGGTTCAATCCCGCGTCCGGCCATCCTGATTTAGGTTTTCCGTGATTTCCCTCAATCACTCCAGGCAAATGCCGGGATGGTTCCTCTCAAAGGGCACGGCCGACTTCCTTCCCCATCCTTCCCTAATCCGATGAGACCGATGACCACGCTTTCTGGTCTCCTTCCACAAACCAGCCAACCAACCTATTACAGCGATAGGTGTCGGGTTGGAGTCCTGGGAAGGAAAAAATTTATGTTTCGTCTCGTCATTTCAGGTAAAACATCTGGCTACCGCCGAAAAAATCCGAAATGTCACAGCTGATTGTGCTTCGATAAGAATCCGATTAGGTTCTTGGTTCGAATTTCTGTCCAACACAAAGCTTTTCCTCACGCCATTTCAAATCAGTTACTTGTGAAGAAGAAATATTTAACATCTTCCCATAGTTCGGTAACAGGGCAACAGATGCTGAGTAGGAATTCGCGTCCATTAAAAATTTTTACTTTATGTAATTTAAAGTTGATGTTTGCTAACTGATACTGTCTAAAATCGAGGTATATCACTCTGTGTATGCTTAGTCAGGAATGACAGTTTTCGTCAGTCGCGAAATCTTAGTCTGCATGACCTGGGTTTGAATCCATATGCACAACGAGACGTTCCTCGTGTCATTTGAAGTTCATACATATTCTCAACGAGCTTCTCTCGATTAACTTAAGTTTTTAATGTCATTTTGTGTTAAATAACAAGTACGGTATGTTACTTTGAAGAGGAAATCATGATTACGTCGAACTTACTACGTGCATTACCTATCTGACGTAATAATGAGAGTGGTAACATTTCAGGTATGTCATTTATTACAATAAATGTGAGCTTCCAAGCCTTAAGGACAGTCTTATCTGTGATAAGGTGCTCCCAGATATTTCTAGTATCGTGGTATTACTTTACATCTTGCTTTATTGCGATACAGAGTAGTGTTTTCTAGTTGTTGGAACCATTTTCAGTAGTCAAACGACTTTACCAAGGAGCGATTAGAGGACCTGCTAGACAGCTGCGTTATGTGGGTTGCATGAGAATCAGGCGAAATGCTACTCAGGTCGTTCAGATACTTTTGCCCATGACTGTACGTATTGTATATTACTAGTTTTTCCCTACAGCTTGCCCCTATTTATCTCAGAATTTCGAACACCTTGCACCATTTTACATTGTCGAACGCCGTTTCAGGTCGACAAATATTATGAAAGTGCCTTTAGTCTTTTTCCTTATACTTGTTTCCATTGCCAACCGCTACGTCAGAATTTCCTCTCTCGTGCCTTTACCTTTTCTAACGACAAACTGATAGCCCTCCAATACATCCCCAATTTGTTTTCCATTCTTCTGTATATTATTCTTGCCATCAACTCGAATGCATGAATTGTTAAGCTGATTGTGGGATAATTCTCGCACTTGTCAGTTCTTGCAGTTTTCGGAATTGTGTGGATGACATTTTTCCGTAACTCAGACGGTATATTTTCAGACTCATATATTCTACACACCACCGTGAATAGTCGTTTTGTTGCCAATTCTGCTAATGATTTTAGAAATTCTGATGGAATATTATCAATCCTTTCTGCTTTATTTGATCTTAAGTCCTCCAAAGCTCCTTTAAATTCTAATTTTAATACTGGATCCCCTATCTCTTCTAAATCGACTCCTGTTTCTTCTTCTATCACATCAGACAAATCTTTTCCCACATAGAGGCCTTCAAGGTACTCTTCCCACCTATATGCTCTCTCCTCTGCCTTTAACAATGGAATTTAATGTTACAACCTTTGCTTTTCATTTCACCTTTAGTTGTTTTGACTTTCCTATATGCTGAGACAGTTCTTCAGACTATCATTTGTGTTTCGATTTCGTCATATTTTTCATGCAGCCATTTCGTGTTAGCTTCCCAGCACTTCCTAATTAATTCATCCCTCAGCGAGTCGTATTTCAGAGTTCATGAGTTTCCTAGAACGTTTTTGTACTTTCATCCATCAACTGAAGTATTTCTTATATTACTCATGGTTTCTTCGTAGTTACCTTCTTTGACCTACGTTTTCCTTCCCAGCCTCTGTGATGGCCCTTTTTAGAGTTTTCCATTCCTCTTCAATTGTACTGCCTACTGAACTATTCCTTATTGACGTATCTATAGCCTTACAGAACTTCTAGCATTTCTCGTCATTCCTTAGTACTTCGGTATCCCACTTCTTTGCGGAATGATTCTTCCTGACTAATGTCTTAAAGTTCATCACTACCATATTGTGATCTGAGTTATTATGTGCTCCTGGGTACCCCTTACAATCCAGAATCTGATTTAGGATCTCTGTCTGACCATGATGTAATCTAACTGAAGTCTTCCCGTATCACCCAGCCTTTTCCAAGTATACCTCCTCCTCTTGTGATTCTTGAAGAGAGTATTCGCTATTACCAGCTGAAACTTGTTACAGATCCCAGTTAGTCTTTCTCCTCTCTCATTCCTTGTCCCAAGCCCATATTCTCCTGTAACCTTCCCCTACAACTGTATTCCAGTTCCCCATAACTATTAGATTTTCATCTCTCTTTGCACATTGTATTGCGCTTTCAGTACCCTCATATACTTTCTCTGTCTCTTCAACTTGCGACGTCGGTAAGTATACTGAACTATCGCTGTCGGTGTTGGTCTGCTGTCGATTCTGATTAGAACAACCCGGTCACTGAACTGTTCACACTAACACACCCTCCGCCCTACCTTCCTATTCATAACGAGTCCTACTCCTGGTATACTATTTTCTGTTGCTGTTCATATTACCCTATACTCATCTGATCAGAAATCTTTGTCTTCTTTCCATTTCACTTCACTGACCCCTGCTGTATCTAGATTGAGCCTTTGCATTTCCCTTTTTAGATTTTCTAGCTTTCCTACGAGATTCAAGCTTCTGACATACCGCACTCCGACTAATAGAACGTTATCCTTTCGTTGGTTATTCAATCTTTTCCTCTCGGTCATCTCTCCCTTGGCAGTCCCCTCCCAGACATCCGAACGGGGGACTCTTCCGGAATCATTGGCTAATGGAGAGACCATGATGACACTTTTACAATTACAGGCTACATGTCCTGTAGATACACGTTATGTGTCTTTGATCCAGTGGTTTCCATTGCCTTCTACATCCTCGTGCCGTTGATCATCGCTGTTTCTTCCGCCTTTACAGGCAGTTTCCCACCCCAAGGGCAAGACAGTGCCCTGAACCTGTCCGCTCCTCCACCCTCTTTGACAAAGCCGTTGCCAAATGAGGATGACTTCTTATTTCGCGAGTCTTCGGCATGCCTCCAGTGCTGATTATTAATCAAAATTTAATTTATTACTGCCCTTTATCTACCTAACTACTGTCAGAAATATTCAAAGATCCGACCACTGGAGCGCATATTTACACCGCAGGCAATGCATACGGAGTCTCCACTTGGTTCCTGGCGACATCTCATGGTTATCTTCTCAACAATAAAACGGGAATACAGTTCAGCAGCAAAAGGTAAAAGGCGCGTAAAAACACTGTACTCATTTACTTCAGTTAAGTCTCACCAAGTTCACTTTGTTCGATGAAAGCTCGTGCGAAGCAACGGATTTCGGATTCTTCGAGTCATCCCGTATTTGAAAAGCAATATTGTTTATCGCAAAGGTCACTAACAACTAATTCTCAGGTAAACACTTTAATTCGAGTACACCAAGTCCGTACACAGCAAACGGCTCACCACTACAACACCACGAGGGCTGTTGACCGACACCAGTTTCGCGAGTTCCAGACTGTTCCAGGTAATTATTTAACATTTGGTCCTTTCAGCAATCTGACCCAGTGTACATAACGTTTCCGGGAAAAGAGGTTACCACATTGTCAAGAGACATATCATCTAATCTGCATTCAGGCACCTAGTTCCAAAATGATGGTTTACTGAGGTTTTTCTTATGGATACGACAGAACTATGTCATTCACACCTTTATATAATCCAGGGGAGTATTGCGAATTCGACAAGCTGAAGAAGTTTTTGAGTTAACATTTTTGCAAAAATGAATCTCCTAATGCTTTTATCATTATCAGGAAAATAAGGACAAATCTGAAATTTTCACGTTCCCGCTCATAATCTTTGACTTACTGTATTCTGGACCAAGGTTCCTAATCTGACATTGATACACCGTCGTTCATCCATCATCTCTGATAATCTGTCTCTTCATCAATGACACACTGTGTGGCTGTACCTTTCACGGATAGCACTCCGTCATATGACTAATCCTGCCACATGTTCCATAACTCAGAGTATCTATCTTCTTTTACCTTTCTCTCTACATCGAAACTGCACAGAGATCCCTGATAAACGACCGTAACATGGGGAGAATCATACGTCACAACAACATCGTGAATGCTGCCTGCTGTAGGCGTCTTTCATACTATGTATTCAGATACTTATCGACAAAGACTTGATTGCCTAAAAGGACTTACAGTTAGGCTTCCGTCTGCTACAGTAGCTTAATCTTTGGTTGAGAATCGAACAGTCATCTCTCAAGCACACAGCTTCAAGTCTGAGACTGGTGCTGTTTGACGTGGAGATCGGTTCACGGAGGCTCGCACGGCTTGTGAGCCAAAAACTACACTTCTTATTTTCGCCTGCCACGGTGAACGAGCTCTGGTATCCAGATGTTTGGACGTACTCAACTATTCAGTTAGACATCTGTCTGGAGATGCTGAGATAGGCATACTGAGGCGACATTGCCCACGATTTTAGTGCTGCTTTCCCGTAATTATCCGTTACGTTGTTCCCAGATTTACCCAGGCAAAATACCTTTGAATTGCGTTTCATGTGGGCAATGTTAGTTCTTCGTTCGGTCCAAAAGTTAGTTTGGAAACGAGAGAATCGATGTTTTCTGTTCATTCATTCGACTCTCCAAATATTTTTTCCCATTGATTCTCCGCTCATTTATTAATATTGTGGACACTGCTACGAATATAGGAATGTTTACTGGTTTTTTAATAAATGCACGGTGATGTGAAGCCACGTGGTTCTTTGGAGGCAACGTGTACACACGCTGATTCAGCAGCCTCTACCAGTGTCATTTTATCCAATCTGCAAACTTACTTCTGTCCCTCACGTGTGAGGTTTTCAGATTCTCTGTTAATCCTATAGTAAAAGTGTGCAGGATCTCTTTGTAGGAAAATTAATGTAGTTAAATTTTGTACTGGAATACGTTTTCGCTAGAGGCCACGAATTTCAAGTCATTCAAGAAAAACCGTAATAAAGCGGTCTTCAAGCGCACTTCAACCACACATTCACTCTTCACGGCAGAATTTCTAGGATGTTGTTCTTGGCACTCTCTCATACCACTGCACAAAAGTCGCAGACTAAACGACCTGTTCCAAATATTCGACTTCTTTGGTCTCTGTTGACTGGGCTATTCCGCCGCCAGCGTAGTTGGCTACTTCGTTTACACTATTAATTTAAACGTGCCCATGACAGTAATGAAAGAAAAATGACTTATGTAACAGTTGTAAGGAGTGATAATGCCTCACAGTGAAGACCTGAACACCGAAAAAGGACGACTGTGAGAAACAATTCGTGCAACTCAAATTTTGGTAGTGGTAGGAAGCAGTGCCATGAGCTATGTACTAGAAATGCTGACCAGTGAGAACTGCGTGTTGAAGGTCACTTTCGTACTGTACATTTTTCTCGAACAACTCGAGAATTGTATCCCAGTACAAAACTTAATTACATTAAATAACCTACAAAAAGGTCTTGTTCATATTTTCTGTAGTGCTATATGTGGCTTCTCACCAGGCCGTGAAGGCCCAAAGGATGTCATTAGGTAGCCGAGTCATCCTCTGGTTTGAGGCGTCATGCGGATGCTGTGTGGAGAAGCAGGTGTTCAGCACACCGCTCTCCGGGCCGTTTTGCACACTTTCCAGGCCGTGGAGGCGTTATTGTTCGGCCAAGTAGCTCCTCAATTGGCATCGAGGAGGGTCAGTACACCCCGTAATAGTCCTCTCACCAAGGAACAATCCTTGGCAGTCCCGAGGATCGAACTAGGTCCTTCGCATTGCAGCCATTTACGCTAATCACTTACCTACGGAAGTTATACCCTATACTGTACGTAATCTGTATTTTAAATAGCATTTTCCTACGATCTGAATATTTTCCCCGTGCGCTATAACTATGATTATTTTGTGATTCTTGAGTTTCTCCCGGCGTATTTGATAATCAAAATATCCACGGGTGTACTGCCGGTCTATAGTGTCCAACGGGCACAATATTTCGGCGATCAAACATGTCGCCATCATCAGGTGAACTGACGGACTGAGCTCCTGTGAACGTGCCGGCACGGAGATCCGTACGCTATGGCTGCTCAGGGGAAACTGGGTTCGGTCGCGGCGGCGGCCGATTTAAATACCCTCCCCCCGCGGCGCGCTCCCTCCGCCGTCCGCGCCCCGCGCCTCGGTCTCGCGGTGGAACAGATTGCGACGGCGTCTGAGATGACGTCGGTGTGATGGCTCTGTCCGCCATGGTCATCACAACTATGCGTTTGCTCGATTTACTCTTGATTAACCCAATCGCTGGTTCCCAAGCCTTGCTAAGATTATAGCCACAGTCACGGTTTATGAGGTCGTCATTGGTGCGAATTTCGATGGCCTCTCTAACAACGCTGTCCCATTATCTCGACGTCTGTACCAGAATCCTCGTGCGGTCATACTCCATAGCGTGATTTTCCGACAAACAATGTTCAGCGACCGCCGACTTGCTCGGATACATCAGTCGAGTGTGCCTCTGGTGTTCACGGCATCGATCCTCGACGGTACGCATCGTCTGACCAATATACGACTTGCCACACTGACACGGAATTTTGATTAACTTTTACTTTGAAAATACGACTTTTGAAACCACATACTTTTTTTTTACGTTCGGTGGTTTGGTTACTAAGTAAGACATTTTTCTTGGTTTTGTACTCTTCATTCGTACTCCAAAGTGAAGAGCTGGTTGTTTGAGATATAGCCGATTACATAGCAGAGATTCAACATACCAAAGACAAAGGTATATCTGTCGTTAAGGAAGATCGCGTGATTAGAAGACACACTCATCACGAAACCTTTGCCACAATTCATAGTTTAGACAATCAATCTCCAAAGAAGTTGTTTCAGCCATCTCCCTTCTTATTCAGATCTGCAATACTGCAAGAAAAGTCAACGTATCACATTGTCCGGGATTCCTGATTGTAAGTTATTTGTTTTCGCTGGCGTTTATGACAAAGAGGCTGCCTCCGTAGCCGATGTCACTAACGCCCGCCTCAGCAGTGACGTCCACTTGGAAGTAAGCCTGTTCTGATTCTGGCGGCGGAAAATTTTCATTGCCAGTGTTCGGCCAGCAAGGGAAGGAGAGGCGGTGGGGCACTGATCACCATTCTTTGCGCCAATGTACTGGATTAAATTTCAAACTTCTCCGCAGTGTCTCATGAAGTGTCGACATGTGACACCATAGATGGAGATCCGTCCGTAGAATGGTGACATTAAGATCGGTGGTACCTTTGGTAGTGTTTGAGAGGAATAGCTATGTATCAGCACTGGGTTTCACTCTCTCACGGCGTTTCATTCGTAACGTCACAAATCTAACAACAGAAATATTCATCACAGTCATCAACACGACAGAAATATACATTTGACATTTCATGACAACTCAGAGGGAGGTAACGGCAAACCCAGGACCTTGCCTTGAACGGTGATGCTGTATCTGCTCCCCTACACTCATACTCTAAATATGGGACTACTTTGGCTTTCTGATATGACAATGTGATGTCTTGGATGTTTCATTCAAACACAGATGTAAAATTTTAGATCTGAAAATATCGTATGGTTACTGACACCAGTAATTTTTTCTATTAACCGTTCTAAATTGTGTCTGTGCCAAACATTCCCTTATAATTTTAAAGTTCTCAGATATTACGATCGAAAATGTAAGAGTGTTTTTTGCATGAACATTACCTTGCATATATCCATTAGGACAGAACACCTAAAAAGATAAAAGCTTTACTAAAAAAACGGCGCAGCATCCAGAGATGCATTCGCTCGGAAATGAAATAAGCTATTTCAACTCTTAAAATAGTAATCTACGTCATGAGAAAGAAGAAACTTTTTGGAACATTTTCCTTAGGAAAACGGCGATCGATAAAATTATATTAGATTCCTCACTCTTCCAGAGCGTCTTGCTCCACTCTACGGGCTCATGCTGTCACCAAGAAGTAAGAAATGATCTGATGACGGTCTGATAAAAGACAGAAACCGGTCACAAAAGAAATACATACGACTTAAATGCAAATTAGACTATTTTATTGAAATAGTTTGAATAGAAAGAAGAGAAACGTATCTCCAACAAGATCGGAGGAGAAACGTCTCCTGCAGGGTGGGATACGAGACCGCATGGGGCGTTGGCTCGGCGCCCGTCGTCGCTCTTCAAATTCGACTCATTAAGTGGGCTAAAGACCTGACATGTGATTACCTTCTCTCTGTTGCGATAGCCGCCCTGAGGATATTTAAGGCATTGTCTACAGTACTGTATTGTTTACTACACGTGAGCAATAACATTGCAAGATGTAACCCACATGTCAGAAAGGTCACGACTCACGTTCTTTCCCAAAGATTCCCACCCTACATCTGAATATCCGCAATGTAACGCGACACATGGCGTAAAACTACGACGTAGTGACAGAATTATTTGACATAATTCGTCTTCCTCACTTTCTCCCACTTGATGCTTCGAAGCGGTAACCTGCGCACACATAAGGAAAATCAGAAAATTATTCTTGTCGAGCGATAATAAATAACATGCCACCTTAACCTGGCTCTGAATCATGCACTCAGTTACACCAACTTAGACACCTTGTTCCAGGAACAGTCGAAAAGTTTTAGTCTTACGTTAAATGAATTACATACTCTGAATTGAAATCGGCGAAGATGTAATGATTTGAAACGATATCAGCTGCAACCGTATGAATACGGTAAACCTGTAATATAAAAAATATATAGTGAAAAGTGAAAATTTGTGCCAGACCAGGACACGAACCCGGAAATCCTTCTTGTCACGAGCACCCGCTTTAATCGTTAGGATATCTGAGCATACCTCTAAACTCAAACTTGTCTTGCGACTGATGATTCCATCTATAATTTCCGAACACTGCTGCCAGAAGTTCTCCCATGGGATGTGTGGGCACAGAACAGATTAGCACCGCTTGAGAGAGCAAGGCTGCTACCGTATTTCGAAAGATTTATTTCTATCTTGCCACTACCGTGTTCAGACTCTCAGAAAACTCAAAGGAAGCGACCATATATATCAACCTCCTATCAAGGATGTTTTGGAGAATAGGGCTGACCAAACTCAGTAATTCCTTCGAAACACTGTATGATCAAAAGTACCCGGACACCTGGCTGAAAATGACTTACAAGTTCGTGGCGCCCTCCACTGGTAATTCTGGAATTCAAGACGATGTTGGCCAAACCTTAGCCTTGATGGCAGCTTCCAATCTCGCAGCCATACGTTCAGTCAGGTGTTGGAAGGTTTATTGGGGAGTGGTGGCCCATTCTTCGCGGGGTGCTGCACTGAGGAGAGGTATCGATGTCGGTCGGTGAGGCCTACCACGAAGTCGGCGTTCCGAAACATCTCAAAGGTGTTCTATGGGATTCATATCAGGACTCTGTGCAGGCAAGTCCACTGCTGGAATGTTATTGTCGTATAACCACACCGTCACACGCCGTGCATTATGAACAGGTGCTAGATCGTGTTGAAAGATGCAATCGCCATCGCCCAATTGCTCCCCAACAGTGGGAAGCAATAAGGTGCTTAAAACATCAATGTAGGCCCGTGCTGTGATAGTACCACGCAAAACATCGAATGGTGCAAGCCCCCTCCACGAAAAACACGACCACACCATAACACCACCGCCTCCGAATTTTACTATTGGCACTTCACATACTGTCAGATGACGCTCACTGGGCATTCGCCATACCTACACCCTGCCATCGGATCGCCACATTGTGTATCGCCACTCCACTCAACGTTTTTCCACTGATCAATCGTCCAATGTTTACGCTTCTTACACCAAGCGAGGCGTCGTTTGGCATATACTGGCGTGATGTGTGGCTTATGAGCAGCCGCTCAACCATGAAATCCAAGTTTTCTCACCTCCCGCCGAACTGTCATAGTACTTGCAGTGTATCCTGATGCAGTTTGGAATTCCTCTGTAATGGTCTGGATAGATGTCTGCCTATTATACATTACGACCTTCAACTGTCGGCGGTCTCTGTCAGTCAACAGACGAGGTCGGCCTGTACGCTTTTGTGCTGTACGTCACCCTTCATGTTTCCACTTCACTATCGCATGGGAAACAGTGGACCTAGGGATGTTTAGGAGTGTGGGAATCTCGCATACAGACCTATGACTCAAGTGACACCCAATCACCTCACCACGTTCGAAGTCCTTGAGTGCCGCGGAGAGCCCCATCCTACTCTCTCGCGATGTCTAATGACTATTGAGGTCGCTGATATCGAATAACTGGCTCTAGATGGCATCACAATGCACGTAATATGAAAAATGTATGTTTTCGGGGGTGTCCGGATACATTTGATCCCATAGTGTAGATCAGGTTATGAGAATAAGGAAATTCAAGTACCTCAATGAGACCATATTAGAAAATGTACAAGAAAATACTGCGATGGACAGTGGGATCTAAAAAAATTGAGAGAGCGTTTTGGACAAGAAACTTTTACAACAAAAAGTGCGTCCCTGGAATGCCAGTCTAAGGCACTGTGATACTATGGTCAAAACAGAATGCCTTTACGGCAGTGAATGCTTCTCGGTGCCCTGAAAACGAGAGAAGCTGGAGGTCCTAGAAAGGAGAGTCCTACGATACATCAAGGCTGCAATCCGGACTGAGACCGGCTGGAAACATCGGAGCAACGAAGAAGTCTACCAGAAGGCGGAGAGGATCTTACAGGCCATCAGGAAAAGGAGGCTGTTATTTCTTGGTCAACTGAAAAGAATGGATTAAAATGGGTAATCCATAGCGATATTGTATTACCTGTATAACAAGACCACCACGACGTGGATTAAAGAATCTCAGAAAGACTTTGAGAGGCCCAACACCCCAGAAGCCCTCCTGCTAGAACGATGCGTGTTCCGAAACAGAAAACAAAGCAGGGAAGGGTTTCAGGTTGAAAGAATAACTACAAAGAAGAACAAAAATAGCAGCATATGAAGGGGTCCTGGAAACAAAGGAAACTCCAGACAAAGACGGCAAAATGAAGTCGTAGCGAGATCCTAAGTGGTCAATTCGCCAATTTAGAGAAAAACCCTTAATTCATTTGTCCTATATATATATGTGTGGAACCAACTATTTTCCTTCACTCTGTGGTAATTGGGTTTTAAATGTCTTCCGAAATTTTCTTAGAGGTTTTACAACGTGATACCAGTGCAAATCCATTTGATAAGCTGAAGCTGCAATGTGATGAATGTGTATGGCGCTTGAAAAATTCCTTAGCCCAATTGTTAAGGTAACCGCTCGCATAAGTGTCACTGCATGTATCCATTAGATCAAATTACACTGAAATGAAACGCACAGAAGCATAACCTCTTTGAACATCTGTTTGAGGAACTGATCTTCGGAATCAATAATGAAGATTGAAACTGAGTGCCGGACCAAGACTCGAACTCGGGACCTTTGCCTTTCGCGGGCAAGTGCTCTACCAACTGAGCTACCCAAGCACTACTCACACCCCGTCCTGACAGCTTTACTTCTGCCAGTACCTCGTCTCCTACCTTCCAAAATTTACAGAAGTTTTCCTCTACCTAGCTGATCATTCTCTTCCAGTCCTATGTTCAGCCAAAGTAATTTCCCTATGCCTTGTGGCACTTTGTCACATAGGTTGAGTTTTAATGACAATTCCCACAGTCTAATTGGTTTGTCTTTCATGACAGACAAATCTTACAACAGTAAATCATTAGCAACGGTTTCCCCCAAGTTCAGCAAATGTTCCCCTGAGTTTCACCATGCATTGCTGAAGACTACAAAATGCTCCCTACAACCTCAATTATTTGTCTGTATTCCAATTTCATTCCTCTGCTATAGATTCTCTGCAGCTCTCTGTAGCAACGTGGAGTTTATTCCCTGATGTCTTAACACATATAGTGTCATCCTGTGTTCTTCTAAGTGTTTTTCATGTGTTTCTCTCTTCACTGATTCTGTGGAATCCACTTCCATGCTTCACTGCCACGCAGTGCTGTACTGCTGCTGTGAATTCTAAGAGGTTTATTTCTTAAATTAAGGTCGATGTTTAATACCAGTAGACTTCCCATTGTCACGAATGCTGACTTTTCCTGTGCTATTCTTTTTTTCCCTTGCTCTGTCCATCATCAGTTATTTTGCTTCCATGGTAGAAGAATTCCTTCACTTCTACTTCGTGAACACCAATTTTGATATTAAACTTCTTATTATTTTCATTTCTGTTACTTCTCTTTAGTTTTGTGTTTTTTTAGTTTACTAGCAGTCTATATTCTGTACTCGTTAAACTGTTCACTACCTTCAACGGATCCTCTACTTCTTCTTTTCGCGAAGGATAATAATGTCATCATCGAATCTTATCATTGGTGTCTTTCAATTTGAATTATAATCCAACTCAACAACTTTTCTTTTCTTTCCGTCATAGCTTCTTCGATGTGCTGACGGGAAAGTAGGGACGAATGACTGCATCCCTGTAACCACACTTTTTTTAATCAGAAACTTCGTTCTTGATTTTCCGATCTTATTATTCTCTTTTGGTTTTTGTACTTATTGTATATTATCTGTCTTTCGCTACAGCTTGCTGCTATTTTCCTCAGAATTTCGAACATCTTGCACTATTTTGTAATGTCGAACACTTTTTCTAAGTCGACAAATCCAATGAATGTGTCTTGTTTTTTCATCACTCTTGTTTCTGTTATCAAGCGAAGTGTCAGGACTACCTCTCGGGTGCCTTTACTTTTCCCAAAGCCAAACTGTTCTTCATTTAACAGATCCATTGTTTTCTATTCTTCTCTATATTACTCTTGGAGGCACCTTGGATTTTTCAGATGTAAAGCTGATTTTGAGATAGTTCTAGAATTTATCTCGTCTTGCTACTCTCGGAACTGTTTGGATGATATTTTTCCGAAATTATGATGGTGTATACCCAGTCTCATAGAATCTACACATTAACTTGAAAAGTTATTAGGCATAACTTCACCCAATAATTTTAGACATTCTGATGGAATGTTATCTTTTCCCTCTGTCTTATTTGAGCTTAAGTGTTCCAGAGTTGAAACTTCCTGGCAGATTAAAACTGTGTGCCCGACCGAGTCTCGAACTCGGGACCTTTGCCTTTCGCGGGCAAGTGTCAGGAAGTTTCATATCAGCGCACACTCCGCTGCAGAGTGAAAATCTCAATCTGGAAACATCCCCCAGGCCAAGCCATGTCTCCGCATTATCCTTTCTTTCAGGAGTGCTAGTTCTGCAAGGTTCGCAGGAGAGCTTCTGTAAAGTTTGGAAGGTAGGAGACGAGATACTGGCAGAAGTGAAGCTGTGAGTACCGACTGTGAGTCGTGCTTCGGTAGCTCAGATGGTAGAGCACTTGCCCGGGAAAGGCAAAGGTCCCGAGTTCGAGTCTCGGTCGGGCACACAGTTTTAATCTGCCAGGAAGTTTCATATCAGCGCACACTCCGCTGCAGAGTGAAAATCTCTTTCTGGGTGTTCCAGTGTTGTTTTGAATTCTGATTGCAATACTTGATCGCCTATGTCTTTCACATTGATTTCAATTTCTTACTTTTTCCACCTGTCCACTCTTACTTCTGAGTTTAACAGTGGAATTCCTGCTGCACTCCTAATGCTACCGCCCTTGCTGTTAATTTCACCGAAGGTTTCCGTGATTTTTCTATGCGCTAAGACAGTTATTCCTATTTCTCCTCATTGCTTCTGCAGTTATTTCACCTTGGCTGCCCTATTCTTCCTATTTATTTAATTAGTGACTTTTTTGCTGTATTTTTGTAGTTCCCTGAATATTTTTGTATTTTCCCTTTTCGTCGCTCAGTTCAAGTATTCCTTTTGTTACCCATGGTTTCTTCGCGGTTGCCTTCTTCGTACCTGTGTTTTTCTTTACAACATCCTCTAATTATGAAATGACTTGCATACCGTGATATTCCTTCTCGCAGTGTGTTTACACTTAGCGAACCTCAAATGCGTCTTATTATATCTCAGTACTAATTTTGTGACTTCCACACTGATTCTTTCAGACGATTGTGTTACGGAGGCAAGTCCGTAAATTTGACTGAAAATGTCAATTTTCAATTTATTTGTATTTATAAATATTATACATGGATAATAAGTTTTTAAAGTTTCAATGATGAAGTAGCATCCGAGGTGCCTCAAAATTAAACGAATATGCTACACGACCTTCCTCCCACACCTATTTTTTTTAAGCAGCTCATCATTATCTGCGGGCTCAGAAGTGTAACACCCCCCTACATTCCACAGTCGGGGCTTCCAAATTTTATCCTCATTTTAACCAAGTCCAGTTACTTGCAGTTGGCCAGTCCTGAACTTCTAAAAAAAGTGTGTTCTTGTCAAAAACCAGAATTAAATGAGTCTCTAAATTCATTCATATGGTAGCTGTGCCCTAAGACCAAATTTTCATCTGCTGCAACTGTCAGTCATATGGTTCTTCTCGCTAGAGTCGAGATAAAACCATCACCGACGACGGTAGTTCAGGTACACATTTCGACGAGACAAGATGAAGATGAAGAGGTAGAGAAAGTGTATGAGGATATTGAACTGGTCATTCAGTATGTAGGGGGAAATGAAAACCTAATAGTCCTGGGGGACTGGAATTCGGTTGTAGGGGAAGGAGTAGAAGAAAGGGTTACGGGAGAATGTGGGATTCGCGCTAGGAATTGAGAGAGGGGAAATTCTAATTGAGTTCTATAATAAATTTCAGCTAATAGCGTCGAATACTCTGTTCATGAGTCCCAATAGAAGGGCTTGTACTAGGAAAAGGCCGGGAGGTGTGGGAAGATTTTAATTAAGTTACATCATGGTCAGACAGGGATCCGAAATCAGGTAATGGATTGTAAGACGTACGCAAGACCAGATACAGACTCAGATCACAACATAATAGAGATGGACAGTAGGCTGAAGATTAAGAGATTATCCAGGAAGAAACACTATGCAAAGAAGTCAGAGTACAGAAGTATTAAGGAATGAGCAGATGAGCTTGAAGCTATCTGTGGCAGCAGATACTGTGATAAGGAATAGCTTAGTAGGCAGTTCAGCTGAAGAAGACTGGACATTTCTAATTAGGACAATCACGGAAGTTGGAACGAAAAACATACATACAATGAAGGTAACTACGAAGAAACGTTGGATAATAGAAGAAATACTTCAGTTGATCGATGACAGAAGGAAGTACAAAACTGTACAGGAAAATTCAGGAATACAGATATACAAGTCACTGAGGTATGAAATAAATAGAAAGCTAAGTAACGGCATGAAAAATGTGAAGAAATCGAAAAAAATGATTGTCGGAAGGACTGACTCACTGAAATTAAAAGCAAGGGTAGTAACATTAAGAGTGCAATGAGAATACCAGTGTTAAAGGCAGTGGAGAGACAGGATATATGGAAAGAGTACATTGAAGGCATCTATGAGGGGGAAGATTTGTCTAATGTGGCAGACGAAGAAACATGAGTCGATTTAGAAAGGATAGGGGATCCAGTATTAGAATCAAAATTTAAGAGAGCTTTGGAGGACTTACGATCAAATGACGGAGCATGGATAGATAATATTCCATCAAAATTTCTAAAATCATTGAGGGGAAGTGGCTACAAAACCACTATTCACGTTGGTGTGTAGAATGTATGAGTCTGGCGACATACTACCTGACTTTCGGAAAAATACCATCCACACAATTCCGAAGACTGCGAGAGCTGACAAGTGAGAGAATTATCGCACAATCAGTTTAAGAGAGCATGCATCGAAGTTCCTAACACGAATAATTTACAAAAGAATATAAAAGAAACTTGAGGAAGTTTTAGATGACGATCAGTTTGGCTTTCTGAAAGGTAAAGGCAACAGAGAAACAGTTGCCTCGTTGCGATTGATAATGAAAGCGAGTCTAAAGAAAAAGCAAGGCACGTCCATAGGATTTGTCGACCTGGAAAAAGCGTTAAACAATGTAAAATGCTGCAAGATGTTCGAAATTCTGAGGAAAGTGGAGTGAGCTATAGGGAGAAACGGGTAATATGCAACATGTAGAAGAGTCAAGAGGGAGAAATAAGAATGAAATACCAAGAAAGAAGTGATTGGATTAAAAAGGATGTGACACAGGAATGTAGTCTTTTGCCCCTAGTGTTCAGTCTGTACACCGATGGACCAATGATAGAAATAAAAGAAAGGTTCAGTAGTGGAATTAAAATTCAAGGTGAAAGGATATGAACGACAAGATTCGCTGACGACATTGTTATCCTGAGTGAAAGTGAAGAAGAATTGCATGATCTGCTGAAGGGAATGCAGAGTCTAATGAGTACACAATATGGACTGAGAATCCATGAATATAATGAGAAGTAGTAGAAATGGGAACAGCGAGGAACGTAACATCAGGATTGATGGTCATGAAGCAGATGAAGTTAAGGAATTATGCTACCTAGGCAGTAAAATAACCAATGACGGACCGAGGAAGGAGGACATTTGAGGAAGAAATTTCTGAGAATTTACGTCTGGAGTACAGCATTGTATGGTATTGAAACATGGACTGTGGAAAAACCGGAACAGAAGATAATCGAAGAATTTGAGATGTGGTGTTACAGACGAATGTTGGAAATTAGGTGAACTGATGAAGCAAGGAATGAGAATGCGCAGGATTGGAGAGTAAAGAAATATGTGGACAACACTGACAAGAAGAAGGAACAGGATGATACGATATCCGTTGAGACATCAAGGAACAACAACCATGGTACTAAATGGAGCTATATAGGGTAGAAACCGTAGAGGGAGTCAGTGATTGGAATACATCCAGCAAATAATTGAGGATACAGGTTACAAGTGCTACTCTGAGATGAAGCGGTTGGCACAGGAGAGAAATTCATGGCGGGCCGAAATTAAGTTCTTGTTTTTAATTATGGGAACGTAGGGAAGTTGAAGATATTAGATAGAATGGGCTGTAAGAAAGGAAATTTCACTCAAGAAGTCTTGAGAAAAATAAATTAGCAGTGCGTCTCTGCAGCTGGAACGTCAGTTGAAGACCTGGGGTCGCGGGGGTTAGCCGAGCGGTCTTAGGGGCTGCAGTCATGGACTGTGCGGCTGATCCCGGCGGAGGTTTGAGTCCTCCCTCGGGCATGGGTGTGAGTGTTTGTCCTTAGGATAATTTAGGTTAAGTAGTGAGTAACTGATGACATTAGCAGTTAATTCCCATAAGATTTCACATACATTTGAATATTTTGAAGACCTGTTAAAAAGCTGAAAACAAGAAAGCAGAAGAGAATCCTTGAATGGACAGAGGACCCTGAGCACAAATCTCGGGCCTTCTGAAGAGGTGATATAAGGAAAAACGTTAGGTTGAACTTTAAACTGCATTTCATGACAAGTTTTTGTACCTATCGTCAGAATCTATGAATGCTAGAATCATAAAATTTTGTACATTTATTTCTATAAATCCAGAAAATTTCGTCTCCTGATTAAACTTTGAGATTCTAAGTTGAGGTATGAGGCAAAGTGCTTGGAAGTTTGTATGAATTTTATATTCTACTTACTGAATTATAATCAAAATTTATTAAAAATCTTCTATTCGGTATATTTCGAAAAACGCGTGAGAGAAACATTATACGCAAAGAGACTAATCAGATAAAAATTTGTTGAAATGTCTTGAATAGTTTCTGAATAGAAATTACGTATATTTTTGTTTTGAAATAAAACTTTTTGATTCCATAAGAAGGTGAAATATATATAATTAAGAGTAATTGTGTTAATTTCATGTAAAGTGTGGCATAAAATTTGATTGCCATATCTTCTAAATTGTGGATACAGTGGATTTTTTAAATAGTGTGTTTTTTGGTGAATGCCTCCCTCTCAAATTTCAGTCTCCTCTTCATCTTTACTAAACTGTGATCTGAGTCTATTTCTGCACCTGGGTACGCCTCCGATGTTTAACAATAAATTGTTCTTACTCTAGTCTTTCCCATTCTACCATCTAGTTCTGGAGTCTTTCTGCTGATGCTCCAGTATTCCACATCCTTTACACTATGGTTGATGACACTCCGTTTGAACGTAATTCAAACATCCATATCGATAACAAATCTTGTCAGTAGAGAAGACATTCCTTCGACCCCGCAGTTCGGTTGCTTCTTCTGTCTCACCGAGTGTCGTGTCCACGCTTATGGCGACACTCAAGTCTTTCGAGAATTCTGCACAAACACTTCTGGACACGTCGGGCAGCAATCTACTGCCCAACGTTCTGCATCCTGCAGAATAATTCTGTTCGCTTTGTCACTCCCCATCAATTCATAGATGTCGGCATTAATCTTCTCTATTCTTGCCACAAACTTTTATACTGACTCATTTCGCCTTTGCAACACCTACAACTGTTCGTGAAAGAATCTGGGCCTGTTTTGTTATGTTTTACCAGTCCCTCCTTTAGGTGCTCGAAAGCCAGCGGTTTCTTCAAATCCTCATGATACATGACACACATTTTTGCTTCCTCCGCCAACCGCAACTTGCTCATCTGTCTTGAAACCCAGCTTTGCAGCTGACAACAGGTCATCCAAAAAAGCTACTTCGTCCCCTGCTGCTCTGACCGAAAAGACACTAACCAATTGCCGGCCGCGGTGGTCTCGCGGTTCTAGGCGCGCAGTCCGGAACCGTGCGACTGTTACTGTCGCAGGTTCGAATCCTGCCTCGGGCATGGATGTGTGTGATGTCCTTAGGTTAGTTAGGTTTAAGTAGTTCTAAGTTCTAGGGGACCAATGACCACAGCAGTTGAGTCCCATAGTGCTCATAGCCATTTGAACCATTTGAACACTAACCAATTTAGCGGCAGTTGAATCTTACTGTCAAACTGGACGACGACCTTGTCGTTTCTCTCGGCATTCGGCTGCCTATGCACTGCAGTTTCGTGTTACTGAGTCTTAACTGAGCTACCCGCTCTAACAAGAATTGCATCGCCTCTTGCGTGGTAACCCCTAGTGTCCTTGGCTCAGATGTTGTGCAAACTCTGTCTAACACACAAAAATACAATAGGAAAGCAAAATGGAAATAACAAGAACATGGGCAGTCGTATCATTGAAACATTATTTCTAATGTTTACGTCGGATCATGAGTCATCCCGTTTCAGTACACTGCTGAGCATAATGGCCATACCCACGAGGCGCGAAAACGCATGACTGGGACCGGTGTTTTAGTACTGTGTGCACCCCACTGGAAACACGCCAGCGTTGTTCTCTCTAGAACAGAATATCCGGGCTAAACATGTAATAATATGAGAAGTAATAACTTGACACGTAACTGAATATTTATTGGCGCATTGCTTCTACAAATATGTTAACTAAAAATGTTTTCTGTGTTTGCTAGCGGCTGTTGGTACCGCCGGCGCTCGTACGTAACTCCTTTGTTCAAATAAACGCGCTTGAGTAGCAATGTGGACTCGACAGCAGAGGGCGTTCTGTGTGCTTTCTCTCGCGGAGTTGAAGACAGTGGTGCAACGGTACAACGTCTTTTACGGTATGAGTATGGACTGGGGCCAACTGAAGATGTTACGATTTACGTAAACATCAAAAGTAGTACCACAAGAGGCTGGGGCAGCTGGTGTTTTGCTTTAGATGTTGGGTTTACACACCAAGTACGCAGTAACAGGGCCTAATGTTGAAGTAATCTATACGTCTTTCCAGCAGAGCCCTCTTAAGTCAGACCAACAAGGAAATAGGCAGTTACAGTTATCTCGCTAGAAGGTACACGATGTCGTGCATAATATGTTGCGCCTATGGAAGAAACACTGGTAGAAGCTGACCTCGCAGATCAGTTTGGATTCCGTAGAAATTTTGGGACACATGAGGCAATACTGATCCTACGACTTATCTTAGAAAATAGATTAAGGAAAGGCAAACCTACGTTTCTAGCATCGGAAGACTTACAAAAAGCTTTTGACAATATTGACTGGAATACTCTCTTTCAAGTTCTGAAGGTAGCAGGGGTAAAATACCGGGAGCGAAAGGCTATTTACAATTTGTGCAGAAACCAGATGGCAGTTATAAGAGTCCAGGGGCATGAAAGGGAAGCAGTGGTTGGGAAGAGAGTGAGACAGGGTTGTAGCCTCTCCCTGATGTTATTCAATCTGTATATTGAGCAAGCAGTAAAGGAAACGAAAGAAAAGTTCGGAGTAGGAATTAAAATCCATGGAGAAGAAATTAAAACTCTGAGGTTTGCCGATGACATTGTAATTCTGTCAGAGATAGCAAAGGACTTGGAAGAGCAGCTGAACGGAACGGACAGTGTCTTGGAAGGAGGATATAAGATGAACATCAACAAAAGGAATACGAGGATAATGGAATGTAGTCGAATTAAATCAGGTGATGCTGACGGTATTAGATTAGGAAATGAGACGCTTAAAGTAGTGGGGAGTCAAATAACTGATGATGGTCAAAGTAGAGAGGATATAAAATGTAGACTGGCAATGGCAAAGAAAGTGTTTCTGAGGAAGAGAAATTTGTTAACATCGAGCACAGATTTAAGTGTCAAGAAGTCTTTTCTGAAATTATTTGTATGGAGTGTAGCCATGTATGATAGTGAAACGTGGACGATAAATATTTTAGACATAAAGAGAATAGAAGCTTTCAAAATGTGGTGCTACAGAAGGATGCTGAAGATTAGATGGGCAGATTATATAACTAATGAGGAGGTATTGAATAGAATTGAGGAGAAGGGAAATTTGTGACACAAGTTGACTAGAAGAAGGGATCGGTTGGCAGGACATATTCTGAGGCATCAAGGGATCACCAATTTAGTATTGGAGGGCAGCGCGGAGGGTAAAAATCGTAGAGGGAGACCAAGAGATGAATACACTAAACAGATTCAGAAGGATGCAGGTTGCAGTTGAAGAATGAGATGAAGAAGCTTGCACAGGATAGAGTAGCATGGAGAGCTACCAGTCTCTGGACTGAAGACCACAACAACAAACAACATGGAGGGAAAAAATGCAGGTCCATCACTGAATCAAGCCCGAGGGTAGACGGCGACAGGAGGCGTTGTTAGAGACAGTTCTGGCAAAAATTATTGGAAACGAGACAATCTACGATTTCGTCTGTTTCTTGGACGAGGCTAAGTTCCACACTTCCGGCTCGGTAAACGTGCATAGTTGCCACGTAAGGTCAACTAAACCTCCCCCCCCCCCCCCCTCCCACACACACTTAGTGACAGAGTGCTAATGTGACTCTCCGAAAATGAATGTCTGCTGTGGATTGATGAAGCACAGGATTGTAAGCGCCTTTCTTCTACGCAGAGCCTACAGTTAATGCAGCAACGTACGGAGATCCGTTGGAGCTGCGTGCTGTGCCACAACTCCGTCGTGACGTAATCTTTCAAGAAGATGGCCGCACCATCCCATTTTGCTAGTTTTCAGAGGGATTTCTAGGATAATGAGTACCCAGACTGCTAAATTGAGAGAGGTAGTCCATCGATGGCTCGGCTCCTTACAGACTCTAGGCCACTTGATTTATTTCTGTGGAGGTGTATCAAGAATCAAGTGTACCAGACACCAGTTCATTATCTACCTGGTCTGAGCCATCGTCTTTATGCAACTACTGCATATGTTACGCCCACAATGCTGCAGAACACTTGGAGAGAAGTGGAACACGGATTATATAAGTGTCGTGACACTACTGATATGCATATCGAGGTGTTTTCGTTATGAAAAACATTTTAAGTTACCATACTTTTAGAAACATAATTTTAATAAATATCTCACTTACTTCTCAAGTTATTACATTTTATTTTATCATGTGTTTAAACTAGACACCCTCTATTACCCAGAAACAATGATAAGTCTACCTACACATCCTTTGTAATAAACTTCATACTCAAATTCCCATTGCACTCCTGGCGTTCCGCCAGTGAACTTGTTCATCAAGCACGAGAAGAAAATCAGTTATTGCACTCACCCAACTGTGTAGTTGATGTGCACGTCGCAGCTGCCGAATTCATCCTCACTCCAGCGGTTTCAGTCGCATTAACATATCTCACGCCAAATTTAGATAGAAGTGACTATCGTTTTTCATTCGTATCGACGGTTTTGATGGCGCTAGCGTCCGCGGTCAGACGCCTGTCCTGTTGTACATCGAGCGTGCTAAACTCGACACTCAGTCTTCATTGGCGCAGCCAGCTTATAGCCTAAGCAGGAAGTCCTGCCATCAGCAGAAAGGCGACGAAGAAGCGCAGAGTCAGGCCTGTGACGGCTTCTGGGGAAGGTGACGGCCCGGGCAGGCGCTGGTACACAGGTTAGAGCAAGACGCACCACAGCATGTGGAATCGAACCGTGGAGCCAGGCGTGTACGATAATGGTAGCGCCTGGCAACAAAGAATGTGCCCGCACAGGGACAACAGCATCGGTAGGGTAACCTCACATTAGGCAAACAGGCAGCGATAACTTGTGCCTGCACGGGCTACAAGGGGCCTCTAATTGTAATGTAGTGACTGTACACGAGATGTTGTTGTTGGAGATGTGCAGTTTCGTCACATCTCGAAGTTTTTCTGAAATCTACTAGCTTTGTGTCTTCAGAGATACCCCGTCATTTAGTTGGAAGAGCTCACTTGTGGACTCGTATAAAATGGTTCAAATGGCTCTGAGCACTATGGGACTTAACTTCTACGGTCATCAGTTCCCTACAACTTAGAACTACTTAGCTAACCTGAGGACATCACACACATCCATGCCCGAGGCAGGATTCGAATCTGCGACCGTAGCGGTCGCGCGGTTCCAGACTGCAGCGCCTAGAACCGCTTGGCCACCCTGGCCAGCGACTCGTACAGAAGTGGTGGACGTAGCGCTGTAATGGTATATGTGAAGTAAATTCGTAACTACAGGGCTTGTGATAATGAGCATACAGTTTAACTTCTTTCTGTGGTTTTAATCGCATCACAGTACGCTGTACAGTTGCTATCAATAATTCTGTAACTGTGAGCAGGTGAGACCTTAGTTACTTCCAGCTCCACACGTGACCAACATTTTGAATGTTATTTCTCAATAGATGTCGAGAGCCACCACTGATCCAACAATCTACTGTGACCACCGGTACCAGAATGCTTTTATAATGCAATATTAAGGATACAATGTACTTATAAATGGTGGAAAAATGTGTTTATTAAATTCTATAGAGTTTCCTGATTACATTGATATAGGGTTTCAAATGAAAAATGACCTATATATACAAAATTTTATACAGTCATGTATGCCGCCACGCCCCCCTTATTCTTGTTACAGAAACTAGTATTATTTCAAAAATAACTGGGAACTTTTTATTTGCAGCGAGTGTACGTATGATACATTGTATATGTTGGTAACAGTGCAGGTTTCTAGTGCATGTAAATGATTATCTTTGCTAGTCTTTACTTTGGTTTCGCCGAAGCAGTTTGTTCACGTGTTACTGAATGTTTATTGCCCAAGTGCTACATATATTTGTGGAAGTACATATCCTTTAGTGTGCAATAAATACGAACTATGCCACGCATCAAGAAATTCAATAAAAGGAATTTCCGTGGTAACCAGTTCACATGGCACGCCTCCTGGTGATTCAAATTTTTGTGTTAACAGTAACACTGTTCTTAGTGGATTTGTTGTTGTTGATGTGGCCGTTTTATTTTCTTTGATAAAGTAAGTGGCGTAATGTAAACAATGTGATGGAGTAGGCTGTCTGGAAATAAATCAACAACAAAGTAGCACGAAGGGTTTGGCGTGAAAATTAGTTGTTCTGTGTACATTCTGCAATAAATTTACCTCTAAAATGACTTAGAACATTGTGCATAATTCATATGATGTGAATTTGAAGTTAGTGTATGCAATGTGTTCAATAGGAAAAGGAAAAAAGACTGTTCAAAAGTTTTGTGGTTTGATGGACCTTCCTCCTCGTCCCAGGTAGTTCAGAAAGTACATAAAAATACTTTTAGGTGCCTGGACGTTTGTGTCTAAAGCGTGTATGAAACGTGCAGTAGAAGAAACTGCAAATATTAGTGGAACCAGGGACATTGCAGTTTCGCTTGATGGGACATGGCAATGTGGAGGACATCGTTCCTTGAATGGTGGTGCAAGTGCTACTTCTCTGGTAAATGGAAAAGTTGTTGATGCTGGGTGCTTATCTAAGTAGTGCCACACCTGCCATGGTAACACTAAAGGACATATTGGACATCAGTGTTCTACGATTTATGATGGTTACAGTGGAGGTATGGAGTGTGATGGAGCTCTAAAAATATTTCAGAGGTCGGTGCCCGTTTATAACGTTAGGTATACGAAGTACCTAGGCGACGGGGACTCTAAAGATTTCAATAAAATTAATGAGTTCAATGTTTATGGAGATGCCTTTGTAATAAAACTAGAGTGTTGTGGACATGTGCAAAAGAGTATGGGTGCTAGATAGAGGAAGTTACGAAGAGAAATGAAAGGAAAGTTGCTATCTGATGGAAAATGTCTGTCTGGCAGAGCCAGATTGATAGAAACCAAAACAGACCATCTTCAGAGTTATTATGGACTGGCCGTTAGACGAACTGCAAACTCTGAATGATGCTACAGCAATGAGAGAAACTGTATGGGCCACCTACGTTCGTAAGTTGTCCACAGATAACCAACCTGTTCACGGACTTTGCGCCAAAGGAGCAGACTCTTGGTGTGGTTACCAAAAAGCAAAAGAAAGTGGTCAAATATACCATCATAACCATTCTCTTCCTGAGCCTGTTATGAATGAAATAAAACAATTTTTAGAAACGTGAGTGACCCTGTTTTGCTTAGTAAATTTCTACATTGGGGCACTCAGAATACAAATGAAAGTTTCAACCACTGCCTATGGGAAAGATTACGCAAGAATGTTTTTGTAGGACTAAATACATTAAAATTTGCTGTACTAGATGCAGTGATATGTTTCAATGAGGGAGTGATAGAAAGGTTGGAAGTACTGAAGGATTTAGGCATAAAATGTGGCTCTAATATGGAAGATCAATTGCTTGCGTGTGACAGACAATGGGTGTATGAACCTGAAAGATTCGCTCTTCAAGTTACCAAAGAAGTAAGAAGTGCTAAAAGGAATGCCAAGAGGAAGCTTGAAGAAATGCTGCTGGATGAAGACTATGCTTCACGAATGTTCTGAGGCACAGTTTAATTGGACTCATATCTTCACAATTTTCCGCAAGTTGTATTTTTCAGAATTCAGGTACATATATTTCCTAAAGTTTATGAAGCATTGCTCTATTTTTTTCTGTAACTTGCAGTATTCCATGCTTATTTAGTAGACGTAAGTTTTCTTGCAAAATCAACTAAATTATAGAAAAAATAACATTTTCATTAGGAAAATAATTATAAAAATTAAAATGTAAGACATGATATTTTTTTATTTCTGTTATATACACAATGGGTGATAATAAACAGGTCTAGACCTCAGCCACCATGTCATACACGTCTGGTAAAAATTTGGCATCCTTCAAGTTTATAACATTGGATTAAATAGTACCTCAATTTGGGGAATCATTTCGGAACAAAATTTGCATCAATTTTTTTGTAATTTTTTTAATAAATCTAAGCAGGTTCAAAAATATCACAACATTGCTATTTTGTTTATAAAGTGTGCTGCATTACCTAATATCAACAAAAAATCTGTAAAACATATGCCCGAAAGAAATAGGTTTTGACTTTTACATGATATTTAGCAGGGAAAGTGCCCTGTATCCTTAACAAAGCTGGCGAGTATCCACTGCTACAACTGTTCACTGTGACCCCCAGTAGCAGACTGACGCTATCAGCCCTGACCTTCGCGTTCTGTCCGATCCAGTCAGTCCCAGGCACGGAGATGTTGTATTACCATATATACTGGAATGTTTCCCAGTCGACAGCAAACTTCTGACGCGCGTGATGCTGTGACGTCAGGCTACGTCACCAAGGTGCCGTGCAGAAAATTCCAAGTCGTTCCGACTCCATATTGTCCTTCTATGAAGACTATAGTAATGCACAATGTTATAAAGTCTTCGATATCTGTCACTTAAAATGTTATAAACGCAGCTAATCATACTCAGAGAATCAAGATCCCCCAAGCGACTTCCAGTTGGCAGTCAAAATGTGGCCCTCTAGATGGATGGAACCAGTGGCATCTGGACATAGGCACAGCAGGCATACCCACAGATTGACCGAATGGAGCGTCTAGTTGCGGCAGATATATGATCTGTTTCTGGAGATGACTGGCTTTCTTCCTCTTGTAGCTGGCTGCTGGCAGTGTCTGATACTAGGTGGTTAAAATTGGCTATATTCATCACTGCTTCGCCCACCACTGTTTTGACAGTAACACTCCTTGATACGTAGGACAGGGAAGAGCACTATGAGGAGCTATGCCGTGTGGTAATCCCGGTTGGCGCTACACCAACCTGGCTTCGTACTTCTGCTGTGTCAGCAGTGCTCGGCCGTTTCGGCGGCAGTGATACCTAGATGTGAGGTAATTTTGCGTACCGCACGACCACGCTTGCTGTGTGAGCTCTCGCCGTTCTTGGCCAATAACGTCTCAGCGGCCATCCTCTGTCCTGCTTCCTTGGGCACTACTTGCGTCGAGAAGATATCTCTTGTTAACTCGGTCACGCCAAGTAAAAGGAATCCGTAGCGCAACAATACGCTCCTGTAACCAAGAGATCTGGGTTCAGAAAATTCTTCCTTAGTTATAGTTGATGCATCACACTACCATATTGCGTTTGTTAGTAGTACTAGAAGTAGCTTTATTCTTCCGTAGATCTCATTTTACAAGGATATAGGACATATGAAAGTATTTACAAATTTAAATCAATTTAAAATAAGCTAATTCGTATACACATATATTTACAGACTTATAGTTAGAGACAATCATTAGTTTTACTCCTGATATAAAATACTTTTTTTTTACAAATAACTTACACACACACACACACACACACACACCTACACACACACACACACACACTGGTGATCTCTGGGACATTTTCTGTACCGCAACTTCCCATTTGCTATCCCGAAAAACTGAGTCAGTATCCCTCCACAACGAGTGAGATGTTGAGCTCAGAAAGAGGAAGAGGTGTTAGTATCGTGCTATGCATAGCCTGCTGTAAGTAATTCTAGAAAGGAAAAACGACGGGAAAAAACATAAAGTGAAGGTGTTATGTGGAATGTTGGATATTTTATAATCATTATTACTATTATTTATTTTATAACATTTTATATCAAACCCCTATTCTGTTTTAGCTAAGTAATCCTTCGATGTGTAAAATGTATTGCATAACAGGTACTTTTTAACCGCCTTTTAAAATAGTGTAGTTTTGTAATTTCTTTAATCTCTTTTCGTAATTTATTGTACAGTTTTATTCCTTGATAGAAAAAGCTGTTTTGAGCTTTATGTTAGTTTAATTCCATTTTTTTATTTTTTCTGCGTTCGCATTCATAAGAGAAACGAGGCATTTGAGGAGTTGTGCCACAGAAGAATGTTGAAATTAAGTAAGGACTGAGGACGTTCTCCGAAGAATCAGGAAAGAAAAAAAAGCGTATGTAAAGCACTGACGAGGTGAAAGGACACTATGATAGGACATTTAATGTTAAAAACAATTGTAGGTTGCACAATGTTCTTTATTAAGTGAAGAAAGGTGCGTTTCAACCGGATAGGGTATCATTTGGTAATCTAGAAGTATAAAAAGAGGACGACATTACCATTAACCCAATGCGGTCCTATAACATCAAAGTGAGAACTATAAAAGAGGCCAACGAAATTGCATAGCAATGTAAATATGATAAGTAGCGTGGAAAATTTTAAAATTGCTGCCAAAAGGTGCGCGTCAGTTATAAGCACGATATCAAATGGAATCAATTGAAAACAAACCACAAAATAACGCAGAAAAACACTGGGAACAGGGAGCGGTAGAGAACAAAAGGAGAGGATGAGAGGTCCAAGTTATCTCATGAGCTCGGTGACAGCAGTCATAGCAACGCACAAAAAGATCACGCGCGCAAACTGTAAATAAGTCCCCGGACCAAAACTTTCTTAACTACAAATAAAATTGGAACATCAAGATGGCGCTGGAAGGACGTTTTGTAAAGCATATGTGCTTTTGAATTACGCAAATCACTGTTAATATAAACAACTGGGGCAGTTACCATTAACTGATTTCGCTAATTGTCCCATCTCCTATTACTGGATTGGGGCAGACGAATGGAAAGTAGACAAGCAAAGGAATTTTTTTGCTGTCTTCGAAAAAAGATCGATACGATAAACGTAATGGAAGATATGCAAAAGACAGTAGGAAACACATAGGAGTCATATCCATTGCATATAGCTAATGATTCTAATGCACGGAATAGTTCAGAGAACATTGTTGTCCAGCAGTAAATGTAAAATTTCAGATACTGATGATGATTATGAACCAATTGTTTGTATAGTGAAGTTTGTCCACTGTGGACTAGTAACCGTTTTATTTGTCCATTTTAATCATTTTCTTTCTGACAAAATCTTTTTATTGAATTTGGAGCATGTCAGGTATTTTGAGATTTTCTCTGTGATTAACTAAATTATAACCATTGAAGTTGTTCACTACATAAATGAATGTAGAGACACTGTTATAAGTGGTATCGACATATACGCGCTCCCACTAGGAGCCAACCTTATTTTAGAATGGATACGTTGTTCCCGAATCTGTTAGGTGGATAATCACACTTCAGTGGGGTTAACCAAGTTACGTAGCAGAGGTACTGCAGATACATAAAAAATGAAGTATTCCCGCAGCATGGTCAGTGGTATCAGTCATCCTAGCAACTCGAGTAAACTTGATCTCCTTCCAGAGATTCTGGACCGTGCGAGGTGGCGCAGTGGGTAGCACACTAGACTCGCATTCGAGAGGACGACGGTTCGAACTCACGTCCGGCCCTCCTGATTTAGGTTTTCCGTGATTTCCCGAAATCACTTCAGGCAAATATCGGGGTGGTTCCTTTGAAAGGGCACAGCCATCTTGCTTCGCCATTCTTCCCTAATCCAATGGGACTGATGACCTTGCTGTTGCCTGCCGCGGTGGTCTCGCGGCTAAGGCGCTCAGTCCGAAACCGCGTGACTGCTACGGTCGCAGGTTTGAATCCTTCCTCGGGCATGGGTGTGTGTGATGTCCTTAGGTTAGTTAGGTTTCAGTAGTTCTAAGTTCTAGGGGACTGATGACCACAGATGTTAAGTCCCATAGAGCTCAGAGCCATTAGAACGATTTTTGAACCTCGCTGTTTGGTCACCTCCTCCGAGTCAACCAATCACAGACACTGTTATGCTCCACCAATGGCGTCATTGGATATGGTATGCATGGTCGTCGTGCCAGCGCATTGCTCTACCGGCCTTTGTCAGTTTTCGTGCTCTGGAGCCACTACAACAATGTCGGTAGCTCCTTTGTAGGCATCACGGGGCTGAGTGCTACCCATTCCAGTCCCCTCACCAAAGAAATATCCCTGGCAGTGCGGAGAATCGAACCCTGCATGGCACTCGGCTGCGCTGATAGCTAAGGAGTTCGACTGCAGCAAGAATACACTTAATAAATCGAAACTGAACTACCTGTACTATATTTGAAATTACTTCAGCATTACCATATGCTACGTTGCGAGTCGGAACGGTTTATGTTCTAAGAAGGCAAATGTTACGTCCTCGTTGCTAATGATAAATGGGTGCAAACTGGCCAAAGGGATCTGTGGAAGCAGGAATTTGGTAGAGCAAGGAAAAGATTAATTCACATAAATGTACTTTAACTACATATATTGTACTCAACACGTGGTGAAGAAAAGCTACACTGTTGACAACTTGGGGCAGCCGTGGCAAGCTACACTCCTGGAAATTGAAATAAGAACACCGTGAATTCATTGTCCCAGGAAGGGGAAACTTTATTGACACATTCCTGGGGTCAGATACATCACATGATCACACTGACAGAACCACAGGCACATAGACACAGGCAACAGAGCATGCACAATGTCGGCAGTAGTACAGTGTATATCCACCTTTCGCAGCAATGCAGGCTGCTATTCTCCCATGGAGACGATCGTCGAGATGCTGGATGTAGTCCTGTGGAACGGCTTGCCATGCCATTTCCACCTGGCGCCTCAGTTGGACCAGCGTTCGTGCTGGACGTGCAGACCGCGTGAGACGACGCTTCATCCAGTCCCAAACATGCTCAATGGGGGACAGATCCGGAGATCTTGCTGGCCAGGGTAGTTGACTTACACCTTCTAGAGCACGTTGGGTGGCACGGGATACATGCGGACGTGCATTGTCCTGTTGGAACAGCAAGTTCCCTTTCCGGTCTAGGAATGGTAGAACGATGGGTTCGATGACGGTTTGGATGTACCGTGCACTATTCAGTGTCCCCTCGACGATCACCAGAGGTGTACGGCCAGTGTAGGAGATCGCTCCCCACACCGTGATGCCGGGTGTTGGCCCTGTGTGCCTCGGTCGTATGCAGTCCTGATTGTGGCGCTCACCTGGACGGCGCCAAACACGCATACGACCATCATTGGCACCAAGACAGAAGCGACTCTCATCGCTGAAGACGACACGTCTCCATTCGTCCCTCCATTCACGCCTGTCGCGACACCACTGGAGGCGGGCTGCACGATGTTGGGGCGTGAGCGGAAGACGGCCTAACGGTGTGCGGGACCGTAGCCCAGCTTCATGGAGACGGTTGCGAATGGTCCTCGCCGATACCCCAGGAGCAACAGTGTCCCTAATTTGCTGGGAAGTGGCGGTGCGGTCCCCTACGGCACTGCGTAGGATCCTACGGTCTTGGCGTGCATCCGTGCGTCGCTGCGGTCCGGTCCCAGGTCGACGGGCACGTGCACCTTCCGCCGACCACTGGTGACAACATCGATGTACTGTGGAGACCTCACGCCCCACGTGTTGAGCAATTCGGCGGTACGTCCACCCGGCCTCCCGCATGCCCACTATACGCCCTCGCTCAAAGTCCGTCAACTGCACATACGGTTCACGTCCACGCTGTCGCGGCATGCTACCAGTGTTACAGACTGCGATGGAGCTACGTATGCCACGGCAAACCGGCTGACACTGACGGCGGCGGTGCACAAATGCTGCGCAGCTAGCGCCATTCGTCGGCCAACACCGCGGTTCCTGGTGTGTCCGCTGTGCCGTGCGTGTGATCATTGCTTGTACAGCCCTCTCGCAGTGTCCGGAGCAAGTATGGTGGGTCTGCACACCGGTGTCAATGTGTTCTTTTTTCCATTTCCAGGAGTGTAGTACAGTGGTGGACACGGCACCGTTCCAGCGGTGTTGGCGTGGATTTGATATTCACGCTGGCAGCGTCCAGTGACACCGCTGGGCCGCATGGGCGGCGTGGCTGTCCCTGCACTGCCAGAGGTGGAAGGACGCGTGGCACGGTCGCGCAGTCTAGGGCCCGACTCGGACAGAAGCAATGTAGGTGTTAGTGCTACTGGGAGAGGAAGATACTGTCTCAGGAGAGACCAACCAGAAAGCTACTAACACACAAACCAATGTCACATCAAGAGAGTGCCATGGAAGGTAAAAGAGGTACACTCCTTTTCAGAATTGTAAACCATTGCTATCAAGAGCTGTGAAGCAATAAAATAATCAGTATCTTCTGTTGTCAGTTTAATATTAACTGTGAAATCATTCAGTGTTACGCTTTACTATAACTTACACCTCATTGAAAGTCTTCTGTTTCATTATACTAAAAGCTGACCGCTGTGACCGAGTGGTTCGAGGCGCTTCAGTCAGGAACCACGCGTCTGCTACGGTCTCAGGTTCGAATCTTGCTTCGGGCATGGATGTGTGTGATGTCCTTAGGTTGGTTAGGTTTAAGTAGTTCTAAGTTCTATGGGACTGATGACCTCAGAAGTTGAGTCCCATAGTGCTCAGAGCCATTTGAACCATCACTTCTCTCTATTTTCATCGAAGTGCACATATTGCCCATCTTATGTGCTATGGTCGTACTGACTTGTTGTACAGTATAAGTTTAAGCCCCAGGCTCTTAGATCTTAATGACAAAAGTACGCAACAGGAACCTATGTAATCCTGTACGACCATACTCTGATGAATGATTCTGTCGGGATTCATTAAACATATGTTAATTTAGTGCATCTCTCGGATGGTTCTACAATGGGTCTGTCTTTCAGGGGTGACTCAAACTGAAGACTAATTCCCACAGAAGACAGTTATTCATTACATAAAACTGCAGTTCAAAGTAAAAGAACAATCTTAACAACATGTATAAGCCTTTGATTACTGTGGTCCCTTACACACACGAAGATGCACTGATTAACTTAACTAGATAGAGCAGCAAGAACACCGCTCGACAGGACTTGGGATAAGATGGGATTCACTTCAGGAGAAAGATACACTCCTGGAAATGGAAAAAAGAACACATTGACACCTTCTGCCTTGGTGCCAATGATGGTCGTCTGCGTGTTTGGCGCCGTGCAGGTGAGCGCCACAATCAGGACTGCATACGACCGAGGCACACAGGGCCAACACCCGGCATCATAGTGTGGGGAGCGATCTCCTACACTGGCCGTACACCTCTGGTGATCGTCGAGGGGACACTGAATAGTGCACGGTACATCCAAACCGTCATCGAACCCATCGTTCTACCATTCCTAGACCGGCAAGGGAACTTGCCATTCCAACAGGACAATGCACGTATCCCGTGCCACCCAACATGCTCTAGAAGGTGTAAGTCAACTACCCTGGGCAGCAAGATCTCCGGATCTGTCCCCCATTGAGCATGTTTGGGACTGGATGAAGCGTCGTCTCACGCGGTCTGCACGTCCAGCACGAACGCTGGTCCAACTGAGGCGCCAGGTGGAAATGGCATGGCAAGCCGTTCCACAGGACTACATCCAGCATCTCGACGATCGTCTCCATGGGAGACTAGCAGCCTGCATTGCTGCGAAAGGTGGATATACACTGTACTAGTGCCAACATTGTGCATGCTCTGTTGCCTGTGTCTATGTGCCTGTGGTTCTGTCAGTGTGATCATGTGATGTATCTGACCCCAGGAATGTGTCAGGAAAGTTTCCCCTTCCTGGGACAATGAATTCACGGTGTTCTTATTTCAATTTCCAGGAGTGTAGATTCAAGTTTAGCATTCCAGTTGTGAATTTAATTATTCTGGTAACACTTGATCAAGGAAAGTATCACTAAGCATGTGAGGTTTCATTCTACTGAGAACAGCTAATGTCGTGCCGTTAGTTTGCAAACTATGGCTGGATAAAGGAAACAGGATCAACTCACAGTAGCAAAGTTCGTTAAATCCACAAAAACTTATCAATTGAACTTGATACTGATATGGGTATTCATTATGCTCTTAGAGTTCTCTTTGGTGAAAGGTATTATTGATCGTAAAACAACGATTTGTCCCCACGTGATGTCCACTACAAAGCAAAGGATGGATGCGATTTTATCGTGTTTTGCTTTGACAAAGAAATTTAACAGCTCGTGATTAAATTATAATGACCAAGCTCACTGAAGGCGATGGTAAGAAAGTACTGGCGTACGCTGGCACCAGCACATAATGTGGCATAGTGATTATGAGGGTATCGATACAGGCCAACGACAGAATCGCTGGAAACGCGCCACCAACGCCCTCTCGGCCGCCAGTTAAGATAGCCACCATGGACCGTATAGTTAGTTAGTTAGTCAGATAGTTAGTTCCAGTTAGTTCGAGTCTGTACGTCGTGGTGTTCCAGCCTGTCACCGAGAGGGAGCCGCAAACTTAGCCTCTAACGCAGAGATAGGTAGCACATAGAAACCTTATAGTGAACATAGCGGACTTCTACTTCAACAGCATTGAGGCTGCGTGGACTGTACAGAAGAGAGCTTGTACCATAGCACATGGAAACTTAAGTTAAGCAGCTCTTTGTTTATGAATGAAGACCGCAGTTATTAATTGCGTGCAGTTTATGTTATAGAACGAGATACCACCAACCAACATCCTTTCCTTGCTCTATAAAGACAATGAGACGATATAAAAGCGGCTAACGAGGATACAACAAAGAAGAAATAATAAAAGGAACTCAAGATTACAAAGAACCAAAAGTGGCTCCATCATTCATGAAAAACACGCTACTAGAATTTCGCGCAGTTAACGGTCCGCTGAAATAACAGCATTTAATAACTAAGAAAAGATGCAGAACCCTGGACTTATCAGCAGATAGCACGAAACGACTACATGAATAGATACTGTGGACGACCAAAGCAGGAACACAAGTCTCAAGTTTCACATGAATCTGTTGGTACCCACTCGCGAATAGTATATAAAAATCATAATTGACTATTGGCTGAACATGAAAGCTCTGATACTTCCAAATCTAAAAACACCCTAACTCACACAATGCAATCCAAAAAAAACTAAGACATGTTCGAAGGAATAGCCAAACTTACACATCGGAGTCTACAGGAAGAGCCCCCAAGAAACCAACCACTACTCGTCCGTTGGGGACGGGGCCTACCTATTTACAGGGGAGGGGATAGGGGACGGAGCCGCTCGGATAGCCAGTCGAGTGAAACAGAAAAAGAGGGAAAGCTCAGAATTCGTCGTATGCTGTTTCACTGGACAAATGCAAAGCCCAAGTAGGCATTCGAGTCGATTCTCGTTATTTCACTGGGCGTCTCTGAGAGGCAATCAGCGTAAATGTGAAGGTTGGTGTGGCTACATCTGAGCCATAGAGACTTCTGTGATCTACTCTGAACATGCGGAAATGCACACCCATGCTTCCATACTATACACTTAAGGAAATCAGAGTCTGGTGAATAAAAAGGAAGAGACTGCTCATCTCAAGTGTAAAATAAAACAAACCGTCCTACTGTATCCAACTTCAAAGCATTGGCATGTGTTCAAAATGTGATCTGAGGGCGACAAAAACATGCCATTAACAAGTTTTGAAATCATAAAATTATGAAAGGGTGCCGAAAGACGTACCCCTTTCAAATGGACCAATGATGCCAGCTTATCCAGAAGAATACGCAGAGTTTTGGTATTTGAATGGTGACGCTAACTACATGATTATCAATGACGCTGCACCTCAATTTGCTTCTTTCTTCATATAATATTCTCGTTGTCACGAACAGATCCTTAAAACTAATTTTTCCAGCGACACGAATCGGAACATGTTTTCGGTATCTTTTCCTTTCGGAGGTAAACAGACCTTCACTTAACTCTCTCAACGCCAACGCCGTAAATTCTCGGGCCGTGCTCTCTTCCAAAAGCGCCAAGCACGTACGTTCTACGGGCCTATGTATTTTGTTGATTAAAAAATGCTGCACGTTGTTTTCGCACCTCTGACTATCGATATACGATGTTTATGCTGTTATATGTTAAGTGAACAGTCAGATGGCGTGCATGAATGTCTTGTTTTCGTGGCATTTCGATCGTTATGGGTCATTGTTTTCGACTGCGGATAGAGCACATTATTAGTATTCTGTGTAAGAGAAATGGGGCGCCGTGGATTATCGGACGAATTGCCGATTTGCAGAAGTTTGGAGACATTGTCGATTCTCTCGATAGTGAATATGATCTGGAAGACACAGGTGTCTTTGAAGGCGAGTGCAGTACAGTGCGTTCAGGCGCAGAACTGTAAAATAGTGGCGGAAACTGTTTTTCCAATTGCTATTATCAGGAGTATCGAATGCATTTTGGCTACACAGTTCATTTCAGACCAATAAAATGATAATAACTGATTGCCAACAGCTCCAAATAATCAACATGGACACAGAGAGAACCACTGAACATTTACCACCCACAAGCCAAAAATATGCCTTCCGTGTAAGTTCTGTTTGTTCTTCAAAATCAAAGAAAGAAAGTGGGAAAGTGTCTTACTAGGAGACACGTTATCAATGCGAACAGTACCGTGTGGCGCTGCATATGGTACCCTGTTTTAAAATATTTCCTATCAAAATGCAGTATAAATCCATGTAGGAAGAGCTTTTGTATTTGTGTACAATATTCAGCACTGATCATTATAAATTTGTGAACTCATTTACTCTACTATACGAATGTCCACTTTTTTAATTTCACGAAAACGTCATGTATAATAATATAATTCGTCCATTCTTTAAAAGACAGAATTTTGTTCATAGTTGCATATTAAAGAAGTCAAAATGGCCTTAATAGTGTTAATTCTGTATTTATGTGTTCGATACTTTCTGAGGTATAAATTTTTAAATATAGCTAAAATTGCCTGGATACTGCGGACATGAACAGTAATTGGGCCAATATTGAGTTAATCATTTTACTTGATTCGACTGTGAGTTAGTGATGGTACACTGTATAATTATTGCAAATGTTGTATTAAGAAATTTTTTAAATATTGTCCTAATGAATTTTCTAAACCAATATGTAATTCGTCAAAACTGTTAACAGAAACAAAATTTTAATCAAGAATCGATAGATTTAAAAAGTTGACATGTGTGTTCTTTGCTTGGTTCTCATCATTGGGATCAGTTATGTATTAAAAAATGGGATTACATCTCAACGTCTAGGTCGTAATAATAAAATTTGTATAGCAAGGCCAAAAACGTGTATCGTTTAGACCTTTACTTCTTTACCTTTGTTCGTTCATTCGTCACTACGGACGTTATAACTGCACACAAATCTTTCTGACAGGCTTCTTCCTGCGCTTCTCTACATCCAACAGACAGGTATATATTTGAGTAGTAATTACAAGAACACTCACGCACAAAATTTTATTTGCCTGCGTCTTGTAATCTGACGTTCATCACAGTTAGCGACGGTAACCTACATTTGCATAACACGACATACGAAAAGCAACGGCTTCCTACACGAAAGTTAGTAGTTAGTAAATGCGAAGGTTTCTCCTTCTCAGTACTAGATGCTGCGATAGCAGCTGCAGAGACTCATTCGGCGGCGTCATGCGATGTGATATTATCTGAGGTGCATCAGAGCGGGAAATCATGTTATCTCTGACCAAGGATCTGCCATTAACATGCTACTTCCATGCTGTGTGTGTTTTCAGACACTCAAATTAATTTTTGTGCGTAAAACTGTACGACAAATAAACTCTGGAAGACTCTTTCCTGTGTATATGCTCTCCGTTTTTTTCTTGACATGGATCTGGTTGTGTTATGTAGCTCTCTGCTATTCCGCCACGAATATTTTTAATGAGACAACTGCTCACGCTATATGCTTTCCTCCTCCGCATTCACTAAATCTTTATGCAAATTTTCTTCCTAAATTTGGAAAGGCAGCCTGTATTTTTTCATGTGAGTTCTCTTGCCATCATCTCTTCCACTCTGAATCTGCCTTTTTCCAGGACAGTATACCACAGTACAGTACAGCGATCTCAATTTTTTTATATTTGAGGTCGATCCCAGCAACGCGAAATAATTGAACGTTTGCGGTAAACCTACCGTTTATTCTATCGATACGTTCCTATTTACATACATCTACAGTCCTATTGTATTTCAGGGAAGACAATGTCTTTTAACTGAACTGTTGCTTAATTTATTTAAGTTTCACAGCCGCAATTTCAGTACACGGGACATTCTCAGGAGACAGTTGACCACTTCCCATGAAAGGAGGCACTTCGTCTGTTTTATTGTGAAGACGACATTGCCCTCGATCCCAACCATATTTATATATGCAGAGAACGTGAAATATGTACATACACATTTCACCACAGTGATTACTATTTCATGGCTTCTGTGTTGTAACTTACCTCGTATCTATATGCTCTAACTGATACCCGGTGAGCAGATCTGTAGACCAGCAAGGGTCCACACGAATTTCGATGCAGGAGATTCCCCATAAAGGGGGCTGAAACATATCCCGTAGTAATTGCTAATTGTCTCGGTTAAAAAGCGCTGTATATTCTTTTAATTATCTGACTTTGCACTCAGGTTGAGAAGGATCGCAACAATCTTGATTATTAAAATTTGCAACCTCTATAGAGTATCTAGCCTTTTCTAGCCATTTCTAAATCATTAATGAATTAAAACTTGCCAATCCTAAACTCTCACACATCATACACAGTGGTAAAGCCACTTTAACAAAGGCAATCTACCAGTCACAAGTAGCAAACTGTAATATAGTTACATATATTCGTCAAGTTCCATACATACATGGCGCCATTTCTGCCCCTCGGTATCATAAATTCACGTTTAGTACACTACTGGACATTAAAATTGCTACACCACGAAGATGACGTGCTACAGAAGCCAAATTTAACCAATAGGAAGAAAATGCTGTCATATGCAAATGATTAGCTTTTCAGAGCATTCGCACAAGGTTGGCGCCGGTGTCGACACCTACAACCTGGTGACATGAGGAAAGTTTCCAACCGGTTTCTCATAAACAAACATCAGTTGACCAGCGTTGCCTGGTAAAATGTTGTTGTGATGCCTCGTGCAAGGAGGATAAATGCGTACCATCATCGTTTCCGACTTCGATAAAGGTCGGATTGTAGCCTATCGCGATTGCGTTTTATCGTATCGCGACATTGCTGCTCGCGTTGATCGATATCCAATGATTTTTAGCAGAATATGGAATCGGTGGATTCAGGAGCGTAATATGGAACGCCGTGCTGGATCCCAATGACCTCGTTTAACTAGCAGTCGAGATGACAGGCATCTTATTCGCATGGCTGTAACGGATCGTGCAGCCACGTCTCGATCCCTGAGTCAACAGATGGAGACGTTTGCAAAACAACAACCATCTGAACGAATAGTTCAACGACGTCTGCTGCTTGTATGGACCATCAGCTCGGATACCGTGGCTCCGGTTACCCTTGACGCTCTATCACAGACAGGAGCGCCTGCGATGGTGTACTCAACGACGAAACCTGGGTGCACGAATGGCAAAACGTAATTTTTTCGGATGATCCCAGGTTCTGCTTACAGCATCATGATGGTCGCATTCGTGTTTGGCAACATCGCGGTAAACGCCCATTGGAAGCGTGTATTCGTCATCGCCATACTGACGTATCATCCGGCGTGATGGTATGGGGTGCCATCGGTTACACATCTCGGTCACCTTGTGTTCGCATTGACGGCACTTTGAACAGTGGATGTTACATTTCAGATGTGGTACGACCCGTGGCTCTACCCTTCATTCTATCCCTGCGCAACCCTACATTTCAGCAGGATAATGCACGACCGCATGTTGCAGGTCCTGTACGGGCCTTTCTGGATACAGAATATGTTCGACTGCTGCCCTGGCCCGCACATTCTCCAGATCTCTCACCAACTGAAAACATCTGGTCAATGGTGGCCGAGCAACTACCCTTTATGAACTGTGATATCGTGTTGAAGCTGCATCGGCAGCTGTACCTGTACACGCCATCCAAGATTTGTTTGACTCAATGCCCAGGCGTATCAAGGCCGTTATTACGGCCAGAGGTGGTTGTTCTGGGTACTGATTTCTCAGGATCTATGCACCCAAATTGCGTGAAAATGTAATCACTTGTCAGTTCTAGTATATTTGTTCAATGAATACCAGTTTATCATCTGCATTTCTTCCTGGTGTGGCAATTTTAATGGCCAGTAGTGTATACTCAAGTCAAGACCAAACAAATCTGACTTGGCGCTGATATACTTATATTACAGAGTCTAATACAGACCTGTTAACTGGCAATATTTCACATATTTTCGGTCTTCAATAGACTCCCGGTGGCTTGTATAGAGCATCTAGAGTATCGCTACCAGCGGCCGTGTTCTCAATCCGCCGGTTTTGTCAGTGGCAGCTAGTCCCAGTTAACGATATTATTCATCCTGCAACATCTTTTTAACTCCATTGACACACAGAAGATTCCCCAGGCCGGACGGCTGTTGCGTTCTTTTTCCCCGATTTAAATATCGAACACTTGTGAGATTCGTTGGGGAGACGTAGTGGAGAAACGTCCATATGCAGCAATGAACATCCAGCAAGTGTCAACCGTACGGGTGGAGGAATGGAACAGCGTACCACAACAACTGTTTACAGAATCTGTGACCAGCATGGAAGCAGGTTGCAGAGCATGCATTGACATCTATGGTGATCACACACCATATTGATAACCAAGTCTTGCCTTTTGTAATGTCCAGAGAACTATCATGAATCCCGATGTCTTCAATGTAATGACTGCCTTTGCATAAATGTCATTTCTAGAATGAAATTATCACTCTACAGCGGATTGTGCGCTGATATGAAACTCTCTGGCAGATTAAAACTGTGTGTCGAACCGAGACTCGAACTCGGGACCTTTGCCTTTCGCTGGCAAGTGCTCTACCAACTGAGCTACCCAAGCTCGATTCACGCCCAGTCCTCACAAGTATTGGCGGAATTTAAAGCTGTGAGGACGGGTCGTGAAGCCGTGCTTGGGTAGCTGAGTTGGTAGATCACTTGCCCGCGAAAGGCAAAGGTCCCGAGTTCGAGTCTCGGTTCGACACACAGTTTTAATCTTCCAGGGAGTTTCAATGTCATTTCTGTTCATCTCATTGCGTACTTCTTCATATTGTAGCAGTTCTCTCTACGTATGGCTCAAGTTTTATCGATCTATGGACCTCGGCAGTGATACATTGTGAGAAAGTTACTTTCGTCCTTAAGTTTCACACGCCAGTGTATTCACGTGTTCAAATATATCATTCTCGATTACCAATTTAGCTCTAAAATGTTCTTTTCCACAAAATACCACAGCTTTAGATTTCTTTGAGGATATGATAAATAATATTGTTTTCTCATTAAATGTAAGGACAATACAGCCAGTTGTCAGTTGTCTTTTGTATCCGACAGTATAACCTAGGCGTCTGAAAGAAGGAGTGAGTTAAATGCCGTACATCTTGGTGGCAGGACCTTCCAGTGTTTTGCCATTTATTAACAATGTCATTTAGATATATGTTAAAAAGTGTGGGCGATAAAGGACACGCTTTGTTTGACTCCTTGTGTCATTTTTCTCATTCCCATACTTCTGCATGGGTCGACTCATGTGTTGATACTGTTATCTATATACAAACTCTGAATTGATGTCATTAAATTCTGAGGAACGTTATTCTCCCCTAAAATTTTCCACAACTTACATCCATCCACCCAACCGAAGGCCTCTTGATAACCCACAAGTGCTACATGCGTCGAGAGATTAGCTTTCCTATGTTTTTCTGTTATGTGATGTATAGGAGAAACATAATGTGTATATAATCTCCGCAGACTCAAACCATTTTGTTCCTGCATCAGAAATCTGTTTAAGATTTTTTTTGGAAAGTGTCATCGCATATATCTTACACGAACTTTTATTGCATTTTTACAGGCATTAAATAATGAAATATCGAGTCTGGTCTTCTCCTAGATATATTGACGTTTTATGGGATTGATGGTATAGCCAACCAATGGATAACGTCATATTTAACCAAAAGAATGCAGAAAGTTGTACTTAGTAATTCAAGCAATATAATCCAGGGACGTAATTCGGACAGCAGAAATGGAATATTGGCTTCCTCAGGTTGAATCTTAGGTCCATTACTATTCCTCATACACGTAAATCATCTTCAGTCTAGCATACAACAGGCAGAGTTAGTTCTTTTAACAGATGACACTAGTATTGTAATCAGTCCAGGAATACGTACAGTAACTGAACAAATGATAAAAAAAGTTCTTAAAAGTATCATTGACTAGTTTTCTGCAAAGGATCTCATCCTCAGTTTTAAAAAGACGCAACATATTCATTTCTGTACTTCTAGAGGTATTACGCCAATGATAAGTCTAACATATGGCGAGGAAATAATAAATAGGATAGAAACTTATAAATTCGTATGAGTCCATAATGATGAGTAGGAAAAAAGCTTTTTTTGGAACTCCTAAAACAACTTAATGCAGCCACATTTGCACTTAGAATCATTGCAAATCTTAGGGAGAGAGAAATAAGTATATTGGCGCAGTTTGGGTATTATCATTCGATAATGCCATATGGAATAATGTTCTGAGGGAACTTTAAGAATGAATGAAGATTGCACAAAAACATGCTGTAAGAATTGCTCAGCCACAATCATCTTGTAGACATTTGTTTAAGGAGTTAGGCATTATGACTGCTGCTTCACAGTATGTTTATGCCCTCATGTAGTTTGTTGTTAACAAATCACTGCAGCTCAAAAGGAATAGTGTAAACAAATACAATACTAGAAAGAAAAATTCCGTACAATACTCCACATTATGGCTGTATTTTGCACAAAATGTGGTGTACAATGCTGCAAAAAAAATTTTTTATCACTTACCAAGGGATATAAAAAGTCTGACAGGCAGCAAAGCAAAATTTGATAAACTGATAACTCCTTCCATTCCTTCGAAGAATTTCTATTTCTGTAATGTGTAAAAGGTTGTGGTAGGAATGACTGACTCACATCTGTATATTTTTTTCACTTTGAAACAAAAAAGCTTAGAAATGTAACGATAGGCACAAATTAATTTGCGATGTGAATATTAATGTAACATAATTCGTTCCACACCATTACGATCTATGGCGCAAAATGCATGAAACATGTAAATGACTAATTGGTTATGTCTCTATCGTAATTGGTGTAAGTTCGGTCTCCTTTTCTGAATATACGTAAGACTACTGAGCTCTGCCAGCCTTCCAACACACGGCCATTCTTCCAGTGTAGAAGTCTCATCTTTTAATATTTTCATGGACATTTTTAATAAATTTAGTATTTATTTTGTCTTCTCCCGGACAGTTTCTTTTTCTCATGTGGTCTATTGCACCTACCTGCTCTGCCAGACAGTTTAGATCTACAATCATGTCTGACTGAGTTGATTTCTGGATTTGCTGCCAATGGGTTGAGGAGGTAGTCTGGGCGTCATCGGAGATCTTATGCCACCGTAGGGTATATTTCTCCTCTTTGCTGAGAGCTTTCATTATTTTGTAACATCTTATTTGTCTTCCAAGGATACCGTATTCTAAATTTTCAATTAATGGCTTCCAACTCTGTCTTTTCACTCTTCTCGTTTCTCGTTTATCTAATGCTATCTTTTGTATTCAATGTGATCTTGTAGCAGTCTTATATTCCAGTATTTTAAATAAGCATCTGTCTAACCGTCTCTGCTTGGTCTTATTCCAGACCGGAAGATTTCTTTTGTTTGTATATTTCATCCTCTTTCCTGTTGCTGCTTCAACTGATACTATAATTATACTGCTAATTTGACTCCATTCTGATTGATGTTTACGTTTATTTTTTAATCTTTTAAAATTTCATCGATTCTCCGTTGATATAAATGTCTCACAATTGAGTCTCGCAGAAGATGTAATAGGAAGATTTTTTATCTCTAAGGTGGCATTTATATTTTACGTATCATCAGAAAGCATTCCAAATGTTTATCATACCCCCCTTGATCTCTAGTATCTTCTACTAACGATTTTTGTAATTTGTAATTTGTGAGGATATAATCAATGACTGACCTGCTCCCTTATGCACTGCACTCCACATAAAATTATGGGTATTTTTACGACGGTAAAACCCTTTCTTTGCCCTTAGATTATTAAATGTGGCGAATTCTCTCCAGTTCTTATAATCTGCTACATTAGTTCAAACTGTCGCCTATGAAGATGGATTCCCTACCATAGCTTTAAAATCCCCAGCGAGTATAGTATGCTCATGACTAGGTATCTTATCCACCACAGGCTGCAGGAAGGATAGAAATCGAGTGTGTCTTCTTTTCTTTCTTCCTCGGGTGCAAATATTCCTCTGATGTTAATATTATGTTTTAAGTTTCAGATCTATGATCATTTCATTAAGTGGTGGGTAAGAATGTATTCTCAATTTTAAACCCGTTTTTACCGTTATACCATCACCATCTTCCAGTGTAGAAGTCTAATTTTAATATTTTCATGGGCATGTTTAATAAATTCCGTATTTATTTTGTCTTCTCCTGGACAGTTTCCATTACCCATAGGCCCTGGGCCCTATTGCGCCTAATAGTTCTTCCAGGGCGATTAGATCTGCATTCATGTCTGACTGAGCTGATTTCGAACGTATTTTACTTATACTCTGTCCGCTGTACACCGTGACATAGTCTCGTCATTTAATGGATCCTCCTTTTTTGTTTCAGTTGTTACTGCTGCATCAGTTTTCACCTTCAGTGGCTGTTGATTAAATTTTTGATCTCTGCCGTACAGGCCTCTTATACTGCACGTCTCTGTCTTCACTAATTCATTGTGTCAATTCCTATCGGTCCTCTCTGACACTCCTAGTTGTCACCTTTGTGTCAGTTCGGCTTTTATTTGCTTAGTTGTAATGTGTAACGATTTATTTCCACGCTTACATATTACCGACCTGTAAAAAGGGTAGCCGGGTGGTTGGGCTGTCACCTGTATGCATCCTGGCACACCTTCACAACTACTATTGCTCCATTTCTACAGGTGTTTTAAAAAGTCTTTCCCCGCTTTGCATCAAGTTTGTCTCCTCTATGATGGTCGGCTTCCCCATAGCCGAGAGAGCCGCCCCCGCCCTCCTTCCCCTCTACGTTGTGGACAGCTCGTCACCTGACTCTTGCTCGAGAGACCTGTCTGGATAGGGTCAGCCATCATCGACAAAGCTATGCTGGCGGCAGCTGAAGCTCTTGGCAGGGTCACCCTAGCCAGACTCAATTTAAGCATCGCGTGTTTTTTCCAGTCACCCACTTTCTCTGTAGCAGTTGTAGAATCATTCAAAGAAAGCCTACGTACACATGCAGTGTTGACTGGAAGCGACTTCGAACTACGAGTACTGTCTGGGACGTCCATGGTTACATTGTAAGCGGAACGGACAGACACTCTTGTGAAGCACATTCGAAAAAGTTTTCAGAAAATTTTCATGATCATATACTTCCACCAAATACTTCGACAACCCACATGCAATGGAATTTTTTTAGACTTCGTAGTTACAAAAAGGAGTGACATTATCGACAGTGTCAGTACAGAGACAAAGCTTAGTGAATGATGTCATCTTGGTGAAAATAGTTACTAAAGCTAATAAGTTCATCAAGATGGCTAGTAGAGTATTTATGTTGGAAACAGCAGATAAGCAGTTGTTTGCACCCTGTTTAGACAATTAATGGACATCGTTTATTTCCAGTATAATGGACGAAGAGCAAGTATGGGTAAATTTTACACTGGCAGTGAATAGCGTTCCCAGTAAGCAGGTTAAGAACGGAAAAGACCAAACGCAGTTTTATAAGAAATTTTGGAAAATACTGAGAAAGTAGAGAATTTTGCGTTCTCGGTTTACAAAAGAGCGTCGAAATGTCGTCAGGAAAAGTTACTAGAAATTTGCGCGTTCTTAAAAAGATTGATGCTCGAAGCATACATCGTCTTCCATCTTCAACAGCCACCCAATACCGCTAAGAACCCGAGAAAATTCTGGTGGTACTTAAAATCACTAAGTGGATCGAAGGCTCCTAACCAGTGATTCATCGACTAGTCTGGTGTTGCAATAGCAAAAGGAAAACTGAAGTTTTAAATCTCGCATTTAAGAAATCAATAAAGCAGGAACATTACGAAATCGTACGACCGTCCGACCGTCGTACAGACTCCCTTATGAACGACACAGAAATGGGCATCCCTGTCGTTGACGAGTAATTGAAAGAATTGAAAACAAACCAATTGCCATGTCAGGATACAGTCCCAATTCGGCCTCAGTTCCTTACTTAGCGTACACTAGTCGCGAATTTCTTTCCAGCATGAAGTCCCATACGACTGGAAAAAGTACAAGTGACTCCTGTGTACAAGAAGGATAAAAGAACAGACCTATTGAATGAAAGACCAAATATCCCTGAAATCTGATTGCTGCAAAATTCTTGAGCATATGGGAATTCTGGATATAATAAATTCCTTCGAGACATAAATACTTCTGTTCACAAATGAGAATGGACTTAGAAAGCGTCGCTGATGCGAAATTCACCTTGACCTTTTTCGCACGATATCCTACGACATCCTGCAAATAATATCCTGGACGAAGGGCAACAGGCAGATCCCATCTTTCTTTCGAGCACACGTAACAGATTCCTAGGCATGTGAGTGACTTGAAGAGTCGTAAGTAACAGAACCCAGTATGTTATCCTCAACGGTGATTCTACATCAAAGACAAGGGTATCTCCGGGAGTGCCCAAGCGAAGTATAATAGGATTGCTCTTGTTCTCTGTGTACATAGCGAGAGCAGCAACCTGCGGCAGTTCGCTGTAGTTCATTGTAGTGTACGGAAAAGTGTTGTCGTTGTCACTACACAAGAATTCAGGGTGACTTGGAAAGAATTTTTGGTTGTTGTGATGAATGACAGCTTGCTCTAAAAGTAGAAAAATGTAAGTTGATGCAGATGAGCAGGAAAGGCAATCCGGTACTGTTAAAATAAAGTATTATTAGTGTACTAGTGTACTGTCTGACATAGTCACATCAATTAAATACCTACGAGTAACACTGGAAAGCGATATGACATGGAAGGAGCAAATAGGATCGGTAGGAGGGAAGGCGACTTGGGTTTATTGGGAGAATTTCAGAGAAGTGTAGCTCACCTATAAAGGAGACCGCGTATAATGTGGTCCATTTTTGAGCACTGCTCGAGTGTTTGTGATCCCCACAATGTAAGATTAAAGGAAGACATCGAAGAAGTTCAGAGACATGTCGGTAGATTTATTACCGGGAGGTAACGCCATACGCTTTACTGTGGTCTGCAGAGTATGTGTGGGTGTATATAGATCGACACGTGAGTATTACGGAATGCTTTGTGAACTCAAATGAGAATCCTTGGTGGAAACATGACGTTCTTTTCGCGATACGTTATTGAGAAAATTTAGAGAACCGGTATTTGCAGTTGATTGCAGAATGATTCTGATACCGCCGACTTACATATCTCATGAAGGCGGCGAAGATGAGAGAAGAAAAGATGGGGCTCATATGGAGGCATTTAAACTTACGAGGGCTTTTCAGAAAAAATCAAGAATATTGTATTTACAACAGCTAGCTACACCTTCCATCTACTTCTTTAAATAGTCCCCGCTCCGACTTATACATTTGTCGTAGCGTTGTACCAACTTCCGAATACTCTCGTCATAGAAGACAACCACCTGTGCTTTCCGCCAATTCTCTACGGTGGTCTGCAGCTCGCTGTCGGTGCCAAAATGTTTCCTTCATAGCCAGAGGTCTTCACTGTCCCTGAGGGCGGCCGAGAACTGTCATCAAGAAGGAAGCGGGTGACAGTTGCGTTATGTGGGCTGCATGACATCAGGAGAAATCTCTCACCAGCTCTCATACTTGGCTGGAGACATTAGTTTCTAGGCATGTTTACGTCGTCATTGTGCTCTCAGAACTGAAAAGAGCGATGTGACACTATCGACGGGGATACCAGAGACACTGCCCAACACATCTGTGCAAAGCTTCATCGGACGTTCAGTGTGGTTTCAATTTCGCGCCCGATCGGACCTTTCTTTCCGAACAGGTCTCGCAGTTTTTCCTTAGCTCCATTTGCGAGTGTAACAGGAAGGGAAATGACAAGTAGCGATACAAGGTACCCTCTGCCTGCACCATATGGTGCCTTCCCCTCGGGACTACTGTGCTGGAACATAACATGTAGGTTAAGTGTTGTACACCATCTGCAAAATCCTGTACTTCATCATATCTGAATGCCAAGACTGTTGTTCCGACGTGCTTGCCAGCCTTACTAGATGTCTGATGCAGTCGATCTCCATATTGCTATTAGATACACAAATATTCTTGCAAATGCAACTGATTTGTACCAGTTACAGCTCTAAACTTTCTTAAGTGTCTAAATTATTCACTAAATTCTTGTTTTTGGTATTGGGTGATTATTTTGCTAACGTATCCTCAGACTATAAAGTAAACTATCGCACAGTCCGTTTTTTTGTCTAGTTATTCGAAAGATCATAGTTAAGCATGCATCGACAATAAATCTCTAATTTAAACGAAGAAAAATCCTCTTTCTTTTTATCAAGAAGAGTGCATATACATGTGATAAAATAAAAAGAGACAACGTACACAGTGCGTATTTAATCCATTCCGATTTCATTCTATCTTACAGTAATTACTTGCCCATGAGGATGAGATATATTTTTTTATGTATTCTCTTTCATAATGTGTGCACCAGAGTTGGAACTTAAATGGTGCAAATTATTTACGCGTATTTCCAAGATGTACAAAACAGATACATTTTTCAAAGTTCTACTCACATTCAAAGTAGTCGCCGGCACTGTTAAGGCCTATAACCGTCGCCAGCGAAGTGAAAATCGTAGGATTCCCTTGAAATCGGCATTTATGTTAATAGTTCGAGTAGAACGGTCTATTGCCCGACGAATCTCTGTAACAGTTCTGAAGCGAATCCCATGAATTACTTCCTTCTCTTCAGTAATGATGCTGAAGGCACGAGTCCCTATGTCCGGGGAGTGGTGTGTGGTGCAGCACTTCCCAGTTCAATCGATAACACAAATGGTTGGTGGTTTGTGGGGGTTGAATGAACCAGACTACAATGGTCACCGGTCCCTCAGCATAAAACAAATCAGTCACAACTTGGGCAATAAGCGCCGGAGCACTGTCCTGCAAAATCATGAGTAGGTCCTTCATAAAATATCGCAGTTTCTTTCTGTAGGCTATTCATTTTTGGAACTCATCCTGCGACGAGCTTCGAGAAAGATGCGGTGACACCTTTTGTAGGACCTGCCCATCATTTTACAAGACAATGCTTCGGCACTTACGGTGCAAGTTGTGACTGGAATGTTTGATCGATGGGGCTAGAAAGGCACAGCGAATTTACCCGATCATTGAACGAGAGTCGTCAGACATGAAACATTGAAGAACCTCCTCTTTGTGGTCACCCGCGGTCAACAACACTGTTGCTCACAAACTGTGACTCGTAGACACCCCGAAGAAAATTCATGATAGCAGCGCTGGCTTTCCAGAGCTGACTTGGAGGGTTGTTTCATTTCCACACAATCAGTGTGGACTTAGGCGCCCATTACGAACAACAGTTCAAAAAGCCCAGCACCATGGTCGGCAAAGACGAAGGGCAGTGGAATATCTGGAGTAGAACCTGGATTACTGGCACTGATTTCTCTTCAGAGTTTGGAGGTGGATAGGTATGTCTTAGCCAGATGAAAGTTGCAGCACGTCGTGTAAGAACGAACGGCACACACCACTGGACTTCCTCAGGAGAGCCACCGTCGATATTTGGGAGAGGCTTCCGCAGCAGCGTCTAGAGCACAGTGAAAAGAATGGTAAGGGATCCAAAATATGCAACGAATGCAGCAAACGATATTGAAGATAAGCCAGGTGTGTTTCCTAACAGAATTCCTTCGTGTCGATAATTTTTTCTCTTTATCTGACAGTAAAATCAATCCCTATAAAGTCATATTCTTCCTTTCCTTGCTCCTCTTTTATCTAAAACCATAAACTTTCGCAGATGTGCAGTGGTGCAAAAATTTCTTGGAGAATTTTGCGAGACCAGTACCTTAATCTCAACGCCCCTACACTCTTTCCACTTGGCTGAAGGCGATCAGTACACATGCATACACAGCTGTGAAGCAAAGTACTGATTAGGTCAGTGCTTTGCAATCTTTTTGGGCCGATGCCTACCTTGACCTGAAAATAAACACCCATGGTTCCCATCACAAATGGTATCCGAGTCGAAGTATGGGTAGATTAAGTATTGAAACAAATAAATATTAACAGTTATTTCTTAATAAACCATTACCATAACACATTTTAATCCATTAACGTTACTACATCTTGCTCTTGCAACGAAATCAGTGGGAAGGATCAGCTTGCTTCTTTATCATCAGTTTCTCAAATCTCTCCACAAGGGTGGAAATTGTGATTCGCATGTCTTTCTCCATATTCGTTAGCAAGCTATATTGTGTATTGTTGACTGCCAATGCTGGAAAACTTAACTCACATAAGTGATGTGGCGCAAAGCATATAAAACCCTTAGAGCCTTATTACCTATTACCTACCTGCTAATACTCTTGTTTCACCGAGTTCCAAATCTCAAACAATGGTACAAAATGTACAACAGCCCGAAGGATCTTGTTACCTGTTTGCGGATACTCCTGTTTCACCAAGCTCCAGATCTCAAAGAATGGTGCAAAGGTATAAAAACCAGTAGAACGCTGTTACCTCTGCTGCATCGAGCATTTTAATGTGGAGTCTGAAGAAATATCAATAAATGCTCTTTTCCTTGTAGTAATTGTTGATGGAAGTTTCATACTAAAAGTTTCACTCCTTGGTTCGTACCTTTTCGAGACTGTCCCACTTGAAAGCCAGCGAGAGTTATTGTGATAAATAGTAAATGTGCTCCTATCACTACACATCTGTCGAAATCATCTCGACTTAAGCTACCAACTTTAAACAATGTCGATCGTGTGGATCACCGACTGCGGAACCACATGAAGCACATGACTCGTGATTTATGATGCGAGTGCGTGACGGTGAATAAAACGATGCATTCAAATACCTTGACGAGCCTCTTTACTGATTTGAACGTGCAATCCGCCGTAACTGCTACGCATGCTACTACCTCCAGCTGTACACACGTTACACAATTTTCCTAATTAACATTGCTTTCTTCCATAAACGAATGTAGTATTTCAAAGACGTCGGCTGACTTTGTTCCAAGATTTATTTTTCTGGAGAAAAGAAGAGCTTCATGATACTTGTTGTCATACACAACCCGCACATAACGAGTTAGATCGGCATCACTGTGGTTGTTCAAATGGCTCTGAGCACTATGGGACTCAACTGCTGTGGTTATCAGTCCCCTAGAACTTAGAACTACTTAAACCTAACTAACCTAAGGACATCACACACACCCATGCCCGAGGCAGGATTCGAACCTGCGACCGTAGAAGTCGCACGGTTCCGGACTGCGCGCCTAGAACCGCGAGACCACCGCGGCCGGCACTGTGGTTGTCTGCAGATTCGTGCAAAAGAATAGCAAAATCAGCAGAAAGCCTACTTTTGTTTTACTACATGTCTTTCCGCAAATTACTAGAAACTGTGACCTTTGTGAGAGGAAATCACGAATCCAGTCGCACAACTGAGACGGTAGTCAATAGACACGCAAGTTGGTTTGAAGTCGATTGTGGGATTCGGTGTCAAAAGCCTTTTGGATATCTAAATATATGGAATAAATTTGACTTCCTCCGTCAGCAGCATTCATTACCTCATGAGAATAAAGAGCTAGTTGTGTTTCATAAGAATTGTATTTTCTGAATCCGTGTTGGTTGTTTGTCTGTAAACTGTTTTCTTCGAGATAACTTGTAACGTTCGAACACAGTATACGTTCCGAAATTCTACGGCAAATAGGCGTTAGCGATACGGGTCTGCAATTCACTGGATAACTCTTATTTTCTTTCTTGGGTATTTATGTGACTTGTGCAACTTTTTAGTCTTTAGGTAGGGATCTTTCAACCAGGGAGCCGTCGTATATGACTGCTAAACATGGAGCTACTGTTCCACCTTAATCTGATTGTGAGAAAAAACAGACTGGTATACAATCAGGACCGGAGGCCTTGCTGTCATTAACTGATTTAAGCTGCTTTGCTACACCGAGAATATCTACTTCTGAGTTACTTACAGGGTGTGTAAATAAAGTTTCAAGAATGATTTTTTCCCGGGTAGCTGTGCTCGCGCACACCGCTCTGACCACCTGCGCCTGGTGCTGTGGGGTATTGGCGAAGCGAGCCAAGAATCGGCATTCGCCGACGAAACGCTGGAGTCAAAACATCGCTAGCGCAGGGAGTCTCTGTTTCTAAACGTCGTCGAGAAATTGGAGCGTCCAAAATGCACCGCCTCTTGGAACAGCGTTTGACGGACCGAGTCCGCTGAGTCCGCTTGGAGAAGAAAGACGACTGGGTGCTCCAACAGGACAAACCGGAAACTCCAAAATGCAGAGCCTCTTGGAGCAGCGGTGGTCGATCAAATTTTGTGTAAAACTGAACAAGACCGGTACGGAAAAGTTCGAAGTGATTCAAGAGGCCTATAAAGAATATGCCATGTCACTTTGCATGGTTCTCATGTGGCACAAGAAGTTCAAAGATGGCCGCGAAGACTTAGAGGACGATTAACGCACTGGAAGGCCTTAAACGAGCAGAACTGACCAAAATATGGCCAAAGTGCGTCACGTTTTAAACAGTGACGTCGCATCATCAGAATAACTGCAGATGAAATGGGTTTGAATCACCAAAATGTGTTTAGCTAGTGACAGAAGTTCTAATGATGAGAAAAGTGTGCACATAACTTGTCCCTAAAGTGCTCTCGAATGAGCAGAAGGAGCGGAGCCTGGCTGTTTTGCAGCAAATGCTCGAACGTTTACAAACCGAACCTGGTTTCTTGGACAAAGTAGTCATTGGTGATGAGGCCTGGGTCTTCGAATACGGTCCAGAGTCGAAGAGGCAAAGCTTGAGTGGCACACCTCCACATCACCAAAGCCGAAGAAAGCTTGCATGAGCAAATCACGTGTGAAAAGCATGTTCATTGCTTTCTTTGACGCAAAAGAAATGCTCTAAAAAGATTTTGTGCCTGCTGAACAGTCAATGGTCAGCATTATACTGGGGTGGTCCGCCGTTTGAAAGATCGAGTCCACCGAGTCCGGCCAGAGAAAAAAGACGAATGGATGCTCCACCAGGAGAATGCAATTGTTCACCCCTGCTTCGCCGTCAGTGAAGTTTTGACCCAGATCAACGTGACAACGCTGCCGCAGCCACACTGTATGCCCGACCTCGCTCCCAGTGATTTCCTCTTGTTTCCCTGGATGAAGAGAGACCTGAAAGGAAAGCAGTTTGACAGCGTCGCTTTTGAACAGCATTCCGGTTAAGGAGTTCGAGGGCGCTTACCAGCAATGGAAATCTCGTTGGCAGCGGTATATGGATTCTCAAGGCACCTATTTTTGAAGAGTTTTAGTCCGACTGAGCCGTGCTCCGACTCGCGTTGGTGTCGTTGTATGTTTCCGTCCTCTGCTGGAGGCCAGACTGTATCGTTTAATTGACATGGTTACAGTTGTTTGTCTTCTTCTTGTGGTGACTGCTGCCACTTGGTTTCGCAAGCATTGCCTGTCTGCTAGTGGCAGCAGCCGCGTTATTGATATGTAGTAAGTGCAGCACTATCTTTGGGGTGACGTCGTTGTTCTTCCGGGCCCTGTGAGTAAGCAGCTCGGCTGGGGAGGCAGGAGAAGTCAGGTCGACGCAGAGCGAGAACACGCCGCGGCCGTTGGTGGCACGCATGGACTGCCGGATCAAAGGGCTGTGGTCATCCTGCAAGTTTTAAGTTGAGTACGTTTCAATTCGAGTGGAGAGACCTCCACCATCGTGAAATCTCGCGATTCTCCAGTGACTTGGGTTCGTGTTGCTGCTCGTAGTGTCGCTGAGGCGAAGAGCAGCGAGTGGAGTACTTGGTGAAGTCGGATCTGATTAGTTTTCCTGGGCTTCTAATAACTTTTTTCTACCTTCAGCTTGTTACTATTGTTCAACTAGCGGTATTTTCCTGCCTGGTGGCTGCTAACGCCCCAGTTACCTGCCCTGGGGGTTAGTGTTTGTAATGGTAGTGTACGTCCCCTAGCCTTGCCGCCGCTGTCCGGTGCGGCGTGTACGTTTGACAGCTTTCTTGATTGTAGATTGGTTGGCGATTCTTCTACTTTGGTGGTAGTGATTCCTTTCTTGTTCCGGGCGCTCTAAGCTCAGTATTCTGAGGGCGGTAAACTGCAATGTACTGAAAGTACTATTTATTAGACAGTTGTTTCTTCCCTATTATTAACGTGTGATTTTTTTTTCTTTGCTGAGTCTGGAATTATTGTATTAAAATGAATGTGAGAAACTGCAAAAGCAGACCAATAGTAACTGATTCTGGCCCAGTTCACAATCGTAACCGAATCCTACCTTCCTTGAGTACCAGGTCTCACCGATGTATGAAAGTATTCAATAAATTTTGTGTTCTGAGACTAGTCTTGAAACTTTATTTATACACCATATATGTTAGTAGTTGTTCTTGGTTTGAATTCTGGAATATTTATTGCAGCTTCTGTGATGAAGAAATTTCGAAAAGCCGTATTTAGGAACTCGGCTTTAGTGGGCTGTTATTAGTAACATCACCATTGTTATCGCCCAGTGAAGGTATTCACTGTGTCATTCCGCTAGTGTACTTCACATACGACAAGAATCTCTTTGGATTTTCTGCCAGATTTTGAGACAGAATTCTGCTGTGGAGAGTATTGAAAGCATATAACACTGAAGTTGTCAATACAGTTAGAGCTTCCGTAAGACTTCGCCTGTGTTGAGAGTTTTGCTTTTTTTAAATTTAGCATATTTTTATCGTTGCTTCTGCAACAGTGCGATAAGTACCATCGCTTATTAATTTACTTGGAAGATGTCTTTCAGCAGCCGCCGAAACTATTTCTCTGAATTTAAACCACATCTGGTCAACACACACACACATGTTCAGAGTGGAAGGCGTGGAGACTGTTTCTGAGGAAGGTTCAAATGGCTCTGAGCACTATGGGACTTAACATTTGAGGTCATCAGTTCCCTAGAACTTAGAACTACTTAAACCTAACTAACCTAATGGCGTCACACACATCCATGCCCGAGGAAAGATTCGAACCTGCGGCCGTAGCGGACACGCGGTTCCAGACTGAAGCGCCTAGAACCGCTCGGCCACACCGGCCGGCTCTGAGGAAGGCCTCAAGCCAATGTTTATCAGCTTTTCTAAACAGATGTACTGCACCTGATGCGAAAGCAACGCCGTCCCGAGACCAGAAATGACGGTAGAGCGTAGTTCAACACTGCAGTTCTCGTGTGGTGTCGCTCGTCTAGATTTGCAACACCTCTCATATTTACGGTATGGCTGGCGCTCCCGGATGTACGGGAGCGAGCCTCGGCAGATGAGCCACGCGGTCCACCTGTCTCCGGACGAAAATCCGGGTGCGCCACGGCGGCTGCTGCATTCCCCGACGCGCCGTAACGTCCGTCCACATTAATCCCGGCTCACAGCGGGCAGCGGGCGCGCGCGGATATTCGCGACGTGCCCGCTGAGTTACGGGCAGCCACCGGCCGTTTGTTGCGCCCGCTACCTCCTGGCCCCGTGTAAACAAATAGCCGGCAAGTGCGGCGAACCTGCTGCTTTCCGGTTGACCTGCCACGAACAATGGTCTCAGCACACGTCATTTGTTTCCCTCAACCGCTCCAGAGCTCTTCCACTATCTCCAGAGGATCCCACTTACAGTTCTATTTCATCACTTATCCAAGGGAAACATCTGCCTCACGATTTGAGAACTAAGAGAGAGAGAGAGTATAGCTGACGAGGAGAACACCGCAAGTGCCATAACCCGATTTCCCAGAAACTTCGCTAAGTCAGAATAAGCGTACACATCTCTCGGCTTATCTGTACATACTCGACCATTTCTGAAAAACAAAAGGGCGTTCAAAGTTTTGAAGGTAGTATCGAGATACTTTATGTGCCTATGCTCTGCACCCGGACGAACTGGTGCACAGTGGTCAGAGTCTCGGGTATCTTAACCTTGCGGGTCATGTTCGAAACCTGATTATTACTTTGTCAGCTTGATTCGTGATCAATTGCATGTGCCTATTTCGGAAATGTGATGCATGGTCTGCAGCGAAATTATTACCGATGCCCGAGGGCTTCACTAATGTTAACACTACACTATTTCCAGAGTGAAATTCATACGAAATGATGTCACTGTGGTTTAAATGGCTCTGAGCACTATGGGACTTAACTTCCAATGTCATCAATCTCCTAGAACTTAGAACAACTTAAACCTAACTAACCTAAGGACATCACACACATCAATGACCAGGCAGGATTCCAACCTGCGACCGTAACGGTAGGGCGGTTCCAGACTGTAGCGGCTAGAACCGCTCGTCCACCCCTCCCGGCGATGTCACTCTGGCAAACCTGCCTGCGCCGATGCTCGCTGTGTTCGGAACATCTGTGTTTCGAAAGTTTCTACGATCGGTATGATCCAAGAGAATGCACCGAATCTTCCTGAAAAAATATGAGTAAAACATATGAATTAATCTAATAGGCGATATGGAAATGAAACAGCAGAATAGGAGAATTTAAAAGCCATCCTAAATACCACATACACTTATATTACATAAGAAATGCAGGCCGCTGTGGCCGAGTGGTTCTAGGTGCTTCAGTCCGGAACCCCGCTGCTGCTACGGTCGCAGGTTCGAATCCTGCCTTGGGCATAGATGTGTGTGACGTCCTTAGGTTAGTTAGAGATAAGTAGTTCTAAGTCTAGGGGGACTGATGACCTCAGACGTTAACTACCATAATGCTTGGAGCCTTTAGAACCATTTTTAATAAGAAATATGCGACCCTTACTGTGAAATCCGGCTGTAATTTTAGAAATAATATAACGCCCTTGTACCCTCTAATGTGATAAGAAACATTCGTCTAGTATCCTTCGACGGACATGGATAGATAAATAAAAACAATAAAAATAAAAGAAAAACCGTAATCGGGTTTCGAACACAAGGTGGAAATTAACAAAAAAGAAGAAGAAGAAGAAGAAGCAGAAGAAGTGTCGTGACGCTAACCACCGAGCCATGATGTTCTCAGGGTCTGTCGCTAGGTAAAAGGCCCGTAAAGTACCTCGAAAATACCGCAAAAACTTCGACGGTCGTGTTTTCAGAAACAGTCGAGTATCTACGGATAAGTCGGAACACCGTTCTTCTGAGCGTTCTTCTTCCAGGAAAGTCGTTCACGGCGCTTTTTGTGCTTTCCTCGTGAGCAGAAATCCTAGGGTAGTTCAGACCACCACCGTTCATGCAACCGCTTCCGTTAGTGACCTGCTAGATGCGGCAGCGGTTAAAGACACTGCATTCGCACTGTGCAAGACCTCATCGGGCTACCATTATTTAGATCTTCTGAGGTTTGTCCAAATTTCATAAGGAAATTGAAGAAACAGTTCCTTAGCAAAAATAATGTCCACTTTTTTTCCCCATCCTTACTCACTCATGTTCCCCACAACCACGCCATCAGGGTTTCAAAAATGGTTCAAATGGCTCTGAGCACTATGGGACTTAACATCTTAGGTCATCAGTCCCCTAGAACTTAGAACTACTTAAACCTAACCAACCTAAAGACATCACACAAAACCCAGCCATCACGAGGCAGGGAAAATCCCTGACCCCGCCGGAAAATCGAACCCTGGCGTCATCCATCTCGTGGTCGTGCGGTAGCGTTCTCGCTTCCCGCGCCCGGGTTCCCGGGTTCGATTCCCGGCGGGGTCAGGAATTTTCTCTGCCTCGTGATGGCCGGGTGTTGTGTGTTGTAGGTTAGTTAGGTTTAAGTAGTTCAAAGTTCTAGGGGACTGATGACCTAAGATGTTAAGTCCCATAGTGTTCAGAGCCATTTGAACTATTTTGAACCTGGCGTTATCAGGGTTTATTAACTCCAAATCACACAATGGAATGTGGTGCATAAGAAAGGAGGCCGACAGTTTAGTGTCAGGTACTGTGGTTGCAACGACAACTGGTCTGAAGGTGGATGCCAGAGTCAAAAGCAGCTCGCCAGGCTTGGCAGGGATTTGGAGAGACGTTCACGGATGACTAGGAATGCAACACAGCAAATTCCACCAATTAACTAGCACCAGGCAAATAGCGGTTTAATGCCCGAGTGCACGAGGTAACGCCCCAACCAGCCTTGCACCCATAAAAAACACTATAATCCGCCAAAAAATTGATTCATTGACCTGTACTTAAATTTTGTTTGTCCTGTCTTCTGTGCAAAATACATGAACTGAAGTTCTCTTCTAAACATTCATGGTGGTGTCTGTTTGTTCTATATCGTGTCTCCCTACCACTTTCGCGCAACGACGCTCTGAGCGTGTTTTTTAGGGAATTAACTAGTTTGAACCTGGGACCTGTTGCTGGTAAGGAGACGCCAGACCACACATTACATGTAGAATTCAGAAGAGTTCAGTGAGACTAGCGATGATATAACCAAATACTAAATGATCTCAGGGTCAGCTCCACTGCACTCCCTGTAAAAGAATCTTTATACTAACTAAATATAGTGGAAAGGGTTCGAGGCTTTCCTATTTTTAGTTAGCTGGTAAAATAACGTCGAAAAAGCAGTTAAGTTTACCATTGGGAATTTTATTCTACTCACAAAACATCGTTTAAAAATTGAACTATTGCTAAAAGGAAATGTTTTAATACAGGATGGTAAAAACCAACTGCGTTCAACAAAAATGTGAACGAATATTCCCTGAATGGGTTTCCAAGTTCTACAATCGATCGAAGGATGACCTATGCCATATCACATCTATAATCTAGGTTTAAATTAAGTTTCACAAAAGAGCAAACTATCAAAATGGTCTACAGTGACAATTATCTTTAATTACTTATCTAACTTGTCGTAAATTACAGTGGCTAATGTGGCTTCTCAATAACTATATAACAGAAAAATTATCGCATTTCAGATTTTTACTTCAAGTGGCAAATGTGAACACCAGAGTTTTAATTAACGATCGACACTAGTATTACTCAAAAAAGGGGTGGAACAGATGAGTCTTCTGCAGTTCTGAGTGAAGCCTTATGCGCTCAAAAAAGCCGCATCGCGTGCGTTCATTACCTTGTCGGTGTTTAGGCAGCGTCAGGGTGACAGCAGCCGGCGCACCAGCCATCCAGCTCGCCGTCTCGGAACCAACTCTATCTAACTTCTCCTTACTACAATTTACCGAAGTTGGTTTAAAAAACTATCTGGCTGTGTTTTCATCTGACCAATCAGGGTCTCAATGTTAACCTTAAGCTCCGCCTACAAAAATTCTGTCTATCCAATGAGAAACGTTATACTTTTCGTGGTGGGGCAATGTTTTTAAAGTTTGCAACGTAACAGAGACGCTAAAAAGTCTCACGCTAAAACCTGCAGCTAGTGTGGTCCTTTTAGCATTATCGTAAGATCTATACTGTTCTTCTTGAGGGCTCTATCTTTTAACATGGGCTGGGGGGTGGTCCTTGACGTACCTGAGACACGAAAAAGTCCCACGCTAAAACTTGCGGGTGGTAGTGGCCCTTTTTGTTTTATCGTAAGATCTATACTGTTTTTCTGGAGGGCTCTAGCTTTTAACATGGGCTGGGGGGTGGTCCTTGACGTACCTGAGACGCGAAAAAGTCTCACGCTAAAACGTGCGGGTGGTAGTCGTACGGGTAGGCTGGCCCGTCCGTCCCTTATCGTAGGGCCTTCTAGCTTAACACGGTTCTGCTCTCGGCTTCTGTCCTCGTTTCTCCCCTCGGAACTGCGTCTGCCTCACGGTGGGAAGGTACGACATGCATTTAGGTATTCTTGTGTTAGTCTGTGGTATTCCATGTGCTCACTCGTTACTCGTATTACTTTGGTTAATTTAATGTCACGATTTATTTGGAGCTATGTGACATACTAGTAGATTTGCTTATTATGTCAGGGTTTTCATTAGAGGTGTTGGATTTGCCTGACACCTTACACTCTGCAATGGCTCACGTATATCATTCATTCATACACCTGTTTTATTGCCTCTACAAAGTTATTATGCTAGGGAAGATGTCAAGAAAAATGTTGCTGAGAGGCAGAATTAAGTTACAATTATAAATTATGTATTAATTGTTCGGAAAACTGTTGTAGTGATAATAATACACCATCACACCACCCACTGTCTGGAACGCGTGACCGCTACAGTCGCAGGTTCGAATCCTGCCTCGGGCATGGGTGTGTGTGATGTCCTTAGGTTAGTCATGTTTAAAAAGTTCTACGTTCTAGGGGACAGATGACCTCAGAAGTTAAGTCCCATAGTGCTCAGAGCCATTTGAACACCACCCACTAGTTCGAGCGCTGGGGAAATAAATAACTGGTCTTAGCAGTGCGAGCGGTGGCAGCAGTGCGACACTGGACCAGACACCACTGCAGCTATAAAAGAAGTGCATAAAAACTCTGTACCCATCAGTTGTATTTTATAACTAGCAGGCAGACGTATTGATCTAAGTGATCCATTTTGTGCCAAACAGATTATTTAAATTTATCGTAAATAGTATCTGCAATTTTTAAAGGACAGATAGGGATTTACAAGGCACATTATGTGTATGTAAAACGTTGAAGAATACAGCTGAAGTCATCTTTTCCCACGAGTACATCGTTCTCGTTGCTAGTTTGAAGATATTTGACTGACAATACTAAGGTGCGATAATTGGTGTGCTGAATCATAGACAGTGCAACTTTCATTTAACATGAATTACAAGACCCGATCAGTTTGTTCTGTGTTCTGTGGAATAGATACTCTTTGGCTCTGGACTTCAGATTTTTTACATTATGACAAATTTTTGTTAATACACAGACATAATTATGTTTAAGGGTAAAAAGAGACAGTTTTAACTATTGTACATAGCGCATATTTGTGCATTTTTAAGCCTTAATACTAAAAATTATTTTTTGAGCGTCCATGTACACCAGTATGGTAATAGGTAACACATAAACGCCACACATGGTTATGTCGGTATGTTTGGGCTAACCTCGGGAACCACTGTAGGTATTTAGATATGGTTTTCACTAATAGACAGACCGATTTATGAGGAAGGCTTGTGTATACAATTAATAAATACTTAGTCCAAATTGGCTGAACTGTGGTGAATTAGTGTCCCGTCACTGTGAAAACGATGCCAGTGCCATCTGGTGGTGAACGACAGGCATCCATGGATGTACTGCTCTGCATCGGAAGGTGCATCCTCAGGAGAAACAGAGGACATGCAGACACTTCATGTCTTTTGATGTAGCGACAACAGGTAGAATGTATTCGGTACAGTGCATCCAGCGTAGATCGAACTTAAGGTTTTCAAATATTATTTGATTGAACTCTTTGAAATTATGCATAACACTTTCAAACAAATTTTCTCAAGTGGGAAAGGAATATAAGCTTTTTGTGATCATAAAGAAACCTTCGAGTATGTCACCGAAATTTCGTGTGTAGCAGTTGAAAAGCAGCAGCAATTCTTATAAACATTCGTGGATTCATGAGCTTCTGAAAGAAGGAAACAAACATATCCACCATCTCCTTGATACCTTGAAAATAGAGCATGCAATGGATTCAGAAATTCCTTGTACTTGACTACAGAGGAAGTAGAAAGGCCTCTACAGATTGTTGAAGGACTCATTTCGGAAAAGGATGACAGCATCAGACTGTCAATTTCTTTTTCCCTCATATTAACAGTTACTATTCGTACTCATAATTCATTTTACAGCCTTCGAGCAATGAGCAGTGACTTACTTCAAGTACTGTAAGCAGTCGTTTGAGGAAAACAGCACAAAAAATGCAAATCCAAGCTCCATGGGCTTTAGTTTTTATGCAAAAAGTAAAATGTTTTTATAAAAACTACTTGATCAAGGGAAGCAGCTTTAATTCATTTACATAAAGTTTTTTTTAGTAGCACAACAGATATCTCTACTTGCACATCTCCGCTTCCCTTGAACCAAATGTAGATGCAAAAAGATTCTTTGCGTGACAAGGCAAAAACGTCTGCCACAGACAATCTGCAGAAAAGAACTGTGACAATGAGGCTGAAGAATGAACGAGAGCGTACTAAGGTTTACCAGAGGAATGCTATCACGGGCCACACATCTAGGTTAGGTTTTTTTTTTTTCTTTTTTGCTCTGTTTCGTTTGTGGCCTACAAACACGATCCACTCTACTTGAACAATAAATAAATTCAAAGGGAGCAAGCATTGTAATTATTCGGCGACGAAATCCGGTTAACTCAACAAATTAATATTGTAGACCATAAGCAATATGGTGCTTTTAAATAACTGTAATGTCGTTCTTCCAAGAACCGATTGAAGAATCAGCGAACATGATTGGCAGAAGTAGCTACATTTTTATGGGACATGTCGTGAGATGTAATTGATAACGTAACACTTTATGTATTGTTCTAGTACCAGACTTGGAAGAGCAGTTGAACGGAATGGACAGTGTCTTGAAAGTAGGATATAAGATGAACATCAACGAAAACAAAACGAGGATAATGGAACGTAGTCGAATTTAGTCGGGTGATACTGAGGAAATTAGATTAGGAAATGAGACACTTAAAGTAGTAAAGGAGTTTTGCTATTTGGGGAGTAAAACAACTGATGTTGGTCGGAGTAGAAAGGATATAAAATGTAGATTGGTAATGGCAAGGAAAGCGTTTCTGAAGAAGAGAAATTTGTTAACATCGAGTATAGATTTAAGTGTCAGGAAGTCGTTTCTGAAAGTATTTGTATGGATTGGAGCCATGTATGGAAGTGAAACATGGACGATAAATAGTTTGGACAAGAAGAAAATGGAAGCTTTCGAAATGTGGTGCTACAGAAGAATGCTGAAGATTAGATGGGTAGATCATACAACTAATGAGGAGGTATTGAATAGGATTGGGGAGAAGAGAAGTTTGTGGTACAAATTGACTATAAGAAGGGATCGCTTGGTAGGACATGTTCTGAGGCATCAAGGGATCACAAACTTAGCATTGGAGGTCAGCGTGGAGGGTAAAACCGTAGAGGGAGACCAAGAGATGAATACATTAAACAGATTCAGAAGGATGTAGGTTGCAGTAAGTACTGGGAGATGAAGAAGCTTGCACAGGATAGAGTAGCATGGAGAGCTGCATCAAACCAGTCTCAGAACTGAAGACAACAACAACAACAATACCAATGTATACTCCGTCACCAAATTACATATAGTGGCGCTGAGGTTGCAAACATGTATCAGGTAGATTTTCGTCTCGGTATTAAAAAAACATAATTTCTACCTACTGCTCTGTTCTGATCTCTTGACCCTACAGGAGGCCAGTTGCTTTGGCTGCCAAGATGCGTGCCGCTACTACCAATCACCGCTAAGCTTTCTCTGGTCCTCTAGTCAACTCCTAAACTCCCCCCCCCCCCCCCCCCCTCCTATTTTCTGGTCATAAAAACAAAAAGCACAAATGTTTGTTCTACTACACCATGATATGACTTTTGTGAGTTCGCAATACTTATACATAATGCATTATATAGAATCCAGTCAGATTAATATGACCAACGCATACGTTGACGTCAGCCTGCAGTAACCACTGACAGATGACAGGTGGTGCGTAACCATTCACAGAAGGCACGCAGCAGCACTTGCATTTGAGGGTGTATAAAGCAAAGTTTAACGTGGGGACGCGCTACGATGCACTGATTGTCGTAACGCGGAAAAGGAGCTGTTTATCTGACGTCCAGAAGGGCGTGATCACTGGTTTTCGCATCAAATGTGGAGGCAGTTCCGAAACGACTAAGTTTGTATTCTGGTCGCGTGCCGCCAATGAGTATGGCCGAACAGACGTGCAACTGTTGAGCTGCTGACCGCCTAGATGAACCAAGGGCTACCAACAGGGTCTTCTCAACTACTATTGCTGCCTATGGGCTTCGGCAGCAGGCGCCTGGATCACCCGTGCTGACTGCCACTCGTCGCCGACGAACATTGGAATTCGCACGCCGATCCCGCAACTGGACTCCACCGAATGGTGACAGATGGTCCTTTTAGATAAATCGCGTTTTATGCTCCATCGACGTGAAACTCCTGAATACAAGCACCCTGCAATAATCATTGGAAGTGTCCAAACCGGAGGAGGGAGCGTTTGGGTCTAGGGAATGTTTTCGTGGCATTCGCTGGGTGATCTCATCATTCTGGAAGTGAGAATGAATCATCTCTCCTTGGTGACCATGACCACTCTTAAGAGGAGTTTGCTTTTCTTCGGGACGATGACATCTAGCACCAGGATAATACGTTGTGTCTCTCAGCTCGCAGTGTACGCGCGTGGTTCGAAGAGCACCAAGTGTACTCCACTGGCCACCAGACTCCCAGAACTTAAAAACAATCGAGAATCTGTGGGACACCTCGATCGGGCTGCTCGCACCATGGATCCTCCGACGAGAAACCTAACGCCGCTGTCATTGGCCCTGGAGTCAGCATGGCTTCACATCCCTTCCGAAATCTCAGTGATTCTCTTCCTGGACGTCTCGCACCAGTCCGCGCTGCAAAAGGTGGTTACTCAGGCTTTTGACAAGTAGTCACATTAACGTGACTGGTCTGTGTACAGGCACACCGAAGAAAAGATTAATCGTTCCCTTAACAGAGCAGAGCGGTCTCTTTGGTGCGGTGCGGATGTGGAATGTGGCTGAGCCGTGTCGCCCCTTTTCCGAGCTGTTATATCTTTGCTTACTGGCGCAATCCTCTTTTAGTTGGCCCTTTCGTTTCAGGGGACTGGAGGACGTTGTTGACGGACGTGGGACAGTGACAGGCAGGAACGTGTGACGAACGGTGATCGTGCCACTTGGAGGCCCAATCGGCAGTCGCATATCCAAGTGGGCGGCTACTTGTACGTTACCGTGTTGTTGAGGAGTGTTGGGCTCTGCGCTGTTGCGCCCGATTGACTATCTCAATTTAGGGGTTATCGTTTGCTGGTGAGGGCGTCGTGACCACTTTGAGTTTCTCTGGTAACCACCCGTCCCACCTTATTTTGGGTATGGCATTTCTGTTTATGGATTCGGATGTCGGTATTAGCGCTAAAGATTTCTTGCTACTTTTAAGTTTACGTAAGTACATTGGTTTTTTGGGGGTCTTGTTAACGTTTGGCCGTTTAATCATATTAATTGTTATGTGTGGTCATTGCTGTTAAACAGCTTAATCATCTTTGTTTTAACTATGCAGTCATTGTAACACATTTTGGTCGGTGTCTGTGGCGGGGTTTGCATTTTGTATTCTTGTCTCGGCCCTTCACAACCTGCTTACTTTGATACTCAGTCTTGCATGAAGTATATGTCTATTTGTTTGCTCTCGCCTTCTCGAGTTGTTCGTGGCGTTGGAGCCGTTGGCCCTGGCTGGTGTTATCCACTAGCGCCGATTCACCGTGCTTGGCTAGTCCACGTCAGCTGTGTACGTGTGTGCAGCTTGGTGTTCCGCCTCCTGGCCTGCGGTAGCCATTGAGGCGGCGCTGTCTCTTTGTATAAGCTAAGTTCTTAATCTTTGTGACATTCGGGCTTAAGTTTAAATCAAATTGTCCGCTATCCTAAGCTATCCTAGCCAAGCCTTGCCTCCACCTGCCCGGCCTTGTCTTGTTATTGCTTGATTTGAAGATCTTTCAAACCTTAATTGTGAATTGCTGAAAATTTTAAAATCATTATTGCCTTTCTGTTCCAAAATTGACAGTGCCCAAAGGACGCTCAAAATCCTTTATCGTAATCCTGGACCAGTAAATTTTAAAATATTGTGCAATGCTGAACTTGTAAAATTTTGAATATTATTGCCATCATGTTTGAAAAGTTGCTAATGTCAAAGTGCTCCTCCAGTTCCTTGAAATGCTGAACCTGTAATTTTTTTTAGAAAACAATGGTTTCCTTCGGTTCGTAAACTGCTAGCGCCAAAAGCACCCTCACATTATTTTAATCGTAATACTGAACTTGTAAAATTTTTCTACATAAGGGCTATCTTCCTTATTTGAAGTTTACTATCTAACAAGTGGTTCTCTGATTGTTATGGTAATGCTCTTTCTGTAATTGTAGTGAAGTTATATTTGCCTGGTTGAAATTTTACGGGTGGGTAAAGGGCTCTCGAAATCTATTGTTGCGAATGTTGAACCTGTAATTTGAAAGAGATATTGTCCTGTACAAGAAAATGTTATTGTAAGGAAGGCATTTCTGGTATGTCACCCTGAAATCAATCTGAAACAGTTACGATTGATTTACATGCTATTGATGTTCTGAGTGTATCTTGTTAACAAAAGCAAAAAATCCCAAAACTAAGCCTGCACCTTCCTCCCGCCTGTTAAGTTTTGTCGTATCCTGGGGCGTTCCCTGAGACCTCAGTAGTCACGTGATTCTCTTCCGCTGACGCGATATGTATGTGCAAGTCGACTGTTTGGAATCAGAGCCATACGATGGGTCGACTTGACGACGCGACACACTGTCAGAAGAGAACGGTAGTTTTTAGACGTGCCCCTGACAACACAGTGAATGAAGTTGCCACATCCATTGGTGTATCAATGCAACTGTCCATGGTGTCTGCAAGATGTGCTTTACCACTCAGGCGTGAGGAAATTGGGAGGGCTCGAAGATGTGTGACACTCTTCGACAATAACAGTTGGTTTCAAACCCGGGAGGAGTTACATCTTCAACTTTTCTAGTACTGTCTTCCTCAGTTGCGTGTAATATTAAAGTATATTGATAATTTTCACTTACGGACCGTCTGAAAGCAACTGAATAAAACACAATTTTATTGTTATACGGGTTTCGCCTTTATTTTCTGCAAGACATAATCACTGGCCTAGAATATGTACATATGTTTGCTATTTAATTTACATTTTGGTCACTGTACCTGTAGGCTATAAACAGTTCTGGTGGTTGGTATTTCCAATTAAGTGGTAATGTTTTGAACTGTCCTTACAGGTAGCGTGGACGATTTCCTACATATTACGCTCCTGTCACATTTTTGGTGTTGTTCTTCTTCTTACAAATGCCAATTTGCGGTGTTTTCCTACGTTTCACAGCACTGTGACCTGAACACTTGTTTCGGTGCAATGTTTTGGTTTCTGTCGCCAATGTTTTTGCCAAAAATCGAATGTTATTGCCAAGAATTCGAGTGCAATTACTGAAGTATCTGTGATCTGTTCGTACATGCATTTGTGTGTGTGTGTGTGTGTGTGTGTGTGTGTGTGTGTGTGTGAGTGAGTGAGTGAGTGTGTGTTTTGGTGTGTGATATAATTATTTTATTTTATTTTATTGTTGTGTGGGTGGAATGATTGGTTTTTTTCTTTTTTTATCTTATCATTTCTTTTATTAAGTGTAGTAGGGAGCCTGTGCTGATGTGTGTGTACCCATTTATCACATGTTTGTTTTCAGCGACGGCTTTCTGAATGCGCAAGTTTTCTTGCGTTTGTATAAGATGTTTGTCATGGTTGCTTATTGTCATTATTTTCACTTCTTGTTCCATGTTTTTAGGATCGGGGTTATGGTGTTTCAAATTTTCTGCAAATGTGGAATGGTTTGTTTCGTACTTCCAACACCTGATGTGTCCTTTGTATCGTGATTTAAAATTCGTGCATGTCATGCCTATGTATACAGCATCACAACTTTGACATTCAAGTTTATATATTCCTCTTGGTAGCTGGTTAGCTTAGGTGTGATTGGAGGGTTTGCTCAGACTTATATGCCATCAGGAAGCCCTGACTCTTTAGGATGTTTGCAACTCTGTGTCTTAGTTTGTGTGTGTAGGCCATGGTGTATCATCTGCTCTTTTCTGAGTGGTGTTGTCATTGTGTGTGTTTGTTGAGTGAATGTGTTTGTACGTTTTCAATTGGTGAGTTCTCTTGTATAACGGAAATGTTGTATTTTTTTTTTTAGCCTGTGTATTACATGTGTGTCATACCCATTGTTCCTCGTTATTTGTATGATTGTACTCATTTCTTTTTCATAGTTTCTCTTGTTGAGTGGGATTCTGTTTAATCTATGTAACATATGTTTTAGTGCTATGGAAAGGAAAGCTCGAAGATGTGCTTCACGCCTGTAGTCGCTCTCTTCAGACGTAGTGGTAATGGAAGGGTGTATCCAGGGGAGAGATGCACTTTCCACACTTTCGTCTCTAGCCAACTCTGTAACAGAAGTTTAATATATTTTCTTATTACATTTTTAAAAATGGTTCAAATGGCTCTGAGCACTATGGGACTTAACATCTAAGGTCATCAGTCCCCATAGGCTTAGAACTACTTAAACCTAACTAACCTAAGGACATCACACACATTCATGCCCGAGGCAGGATTCGAACCTGCGACCGTAGCAGCAGTGTGGTTCCGGACTGAAGCGCCTAGAACCGCTTGGCCACAACTACCGTCATTCCATTTTTAGATGATGGCATTCACTGATTATGTGCTGCAGTCTTTTCCTGAAATTGCAAACTTTCTGCGGAAGGTTAAGTTTATCCAGATGCAAAAACATGCTCCAAGATACAATATAGTCATGCACCTAGGAATAAATAGTCTGTTGAAATTTAAAAGGGTCGCAGTGGAGAAAATCTTATCAACACCATGTTGGGTCGTCTGCCTGCTACATTATTATTCTATTTACCCACAGCAAGTCAAATCAGACTATGCAGAATTATTATCAAAAGCCAGTTACAAGTTAAATAAATCTTGAAACTAAAGCTACTGGAAAGTAGCACAAATTTCCATTTGTAAGACAGGTAAAATTCACACCACATTCGCAATTACCGCACTTTCCATGCTGAAAGACCTTCTGCTTCGCGGTATAAGATGGTGAACGACAGATGAAGTATGGCCTAATCATCCACACGTTACACAGTGTAACTAGTTCTAAAAACACATCGAATTTTACTTGCCTTAAAAATTCCATAACTGAAGCTTTAACAATATATTCCAAATAGCTTTACTATATTATTCGCGCTTAAATGTATAGAGCACAAATATTTACAAACTCTGCACAGAACACAATCTCATGTCTAGAAACATCAAAATCTCAATAAAAACGCGTAAACTTCTTGTGGCGGTCTATAATGAATACTCCTTCGCGATTCTAAAATCTGTCGCTAGACTGAGGTGCCGACGAAAAATATCGTGTTTTTCTAGTTCCATTATCTTCTATCTAGAAAATTAGCATTCCCTGGTGAAGCCCCTGCCAGTAAGTCTAAAGTACAGCGGCGCTGCAGTGCGATTTTCCACTTGAACGCCCTCTGAACGCACATGGCTGAGGTGCTTCGCGGCTACAGCCCTACAATGCTAGCTGCCGATACCCATCTGGTCGGCGCCCGTTATAACGTGAATTATTACTCTATTATTGTTCATCACCCGAATGCCCGGAGCTTCCACACATCATCTTGCGGTCGGCTCTATTACCGTCCTCAGATCATAAAAGTGTACTCGCTACGATTACATCTAGGAACAACTGTAAATCCCAGCGCTGGAATTATTGGCCCTGATATGAACATTTACGGCTGATTGCGAGTAAGACGTCAAACGCACTGAACACCCTCCGCAGAGGAGCGGGTGACATGTGGTTTACGACAGTGGACGCCAGTGAAAATGCTTTGTGACGGTAAATCTTGCGGAGCTTGATCAAAGAGCTCTTCCCTGCCATTTTGTATTACTTAATGGTTTTGATAAGTGAGCACGTAAAGTAACATTATTGCATCCTTCTTCATTCCTCCAAATCGACGCCGTTTGTATGAACGAGTGTGTCAGAGTTAAGGTGAAAATTACTGTTGTTAGGAAACGCTCGTTGATCTACGCAGAGGAAGAAGACAGAGCAGGCTCGAAATTCCGTTACAGACGTGCCGTTCACCTCAAGAGTGTCTTTATGAACAGGTACGAGTCCGCTCTTCCGTCTTCCAAACGACTCTGTCGGGGACAGAACCAAATAACTGGAAGCAAATAGGAAGGTGAAGGCTAAATTAATACTAAGATCAAAGAAAAATGCTAATGTACCCTCGACATTATTTATTTATTTATCGTGCGACTCTTTGAGACAACGAAAAATAAATACATAGAGTGTAGAGAATAATATTTATTATATAACACGTTTTAAATAAACATCAATAGCATTTACATTTGGAGTCGCCAGCATGAAGTCTTCGGGTGAACCGTCATATGATATTATAGTGCATTCACCTGAGATGTGTGTGATGGTCTGTGATTCTCCTCAATCACAATGTGGGGATAGTTTTTTGTGTAAAAAAATATGCACATCTACCACATTGCGTTCTAATTATATCTAGCCTTATCCATGTTTTGCGTGGGAAGTCGGATCACCGCGCTATTTTGTTGTCCAGTCCGTCCTTAAGTCCAGGAATTAGTAATATTGAAATCATCCTCTACATCTACATCTACATTCATACTCCGCAAGCCACCCAACGGTGTGTGGCGGAGGGCACTTTACGTGCCACTGCCATTACCTCCCTTTTCTGTTCCAGTCGCGTACGGTCCGAGGGAAGAACGACTGTCTGAAAGCCTCCGTGCGCGCTTGAATCTCTCTAATTTTACATTCGTGATCTCCACGGGAGGTATAAGTAGGGGGAAGCAGTATATTCGATACCTCATCCAGAAACTCACCCTCTCTAAACCTGGCGAGCAAGCTACACCGCGACGCAGAGCGCCTCTCTTGCAGAGTCTGCCACTTGAGTTTGCTAAACATCTCCGTAACGCTATCACGGTTACCAAATAACCCTGTGACGAAACGCGCCGTTCTTCTTTGGATCTTCTCTATCTCCTCCGTCAACCCGATCTGGTACGGATCCCACACTGATGAGCAATACTCAAGTATAGGTCGAACGAGTGTTTTGTAAGCCACCTCCTTTTTTGATGGACTACATTTTCTAAGGACTCTCCCAATGAATCTCAACCTGGTACCCGCCTTACCAACAATTAATTTTATATGATCATTCCACTTCAAATCGTTCCGCACGCATACTCCCAGATATTTAACAGAAGTAACTGCTACCAGTGTTTGTTCCGCTATCATATAATCACGCAATAAAGGATCCTTCTTTCTATGTATTCGCAATACATTACATTTGTCTATATTAAGGGTCAGTTGCCACTCCCTACACCAAGTGCCTATCCACTGCAGATCTTCCTGCATTTCGCTACAATTTTCTAATGCTGCAACTTCTCTGTATACTACAGCATCATCCGCGAAAAGCCGCTTGGAACTTCCGACACTATCTACTAGGTCATTTATATAAATTGTGAAAAGCAATGGTCCCATAACACTCCCCTGAGGCACGCCAGAGGTTACTTTAACGTCTGTAGACGTCTCTCCATTGATAACAACATGCTATGCTCTATTTGCAAAAAACTCTTCAATCCAGCCACACAGCTGGTCTGATATTCCGTAGGCTCTTACTTTGTTTATCAGGCGACAGTGCGGAACTGTATCGAACGCCTTCCGGAAGACTAGGAAAATAGCATCTACCTGGGAGCCTGTATCTAATAATTTCTGGGCCTCATGAACAAATAAAGCGAGTTGGGTCTCACACGATCGCTGTTTCCGGAATCCATGTTGATTCCTACAGAGTAGATTCTGGGTTTCCAAAAACGACATGATACTCGAGCAAAAAACATGTTCTAAAATTCTACAACAGATCGACCTCAGAGATATAGGTCTATAGTTTTGCGCATCTGCGCGACGACCCTTTTAGAAGACTGGGACTACCTGTGCTCTTTTCCAATCATTTGGAACCTTCCGTTCCTCTAGAGACTTGCGGTACACGGCTGTTAGAAGGGGGGCAAGTTCTTTCGTGTACTCTGTGTAGAATCGAATTGGTATCCCGTCAGGTCCAGTGGACTTTCCTCTGTTGAGTGATTTCAGTTGCTTTTCTATTCCTTGAACACTTATTTCGATGTCAGCCATTTTTTCGTTCGTGCGAGGATTTAGAGAAGGAACTGCAGTGCGGTCTTCCTCTGTGAAACAGCTTTGGAAAAAGGTGTTTAGTATTTCAGTTTTACGCGTGTGATCCTCTGTTTCAAAGCCATCATCATCCCGGAGTGTCTGGATATGCTGTTTCGAGCCACTTACTGATTTAACGTAAGACCAGAACTTCCTAGGATTTTCTGTCAAGTCGGTACATAGAAATTTACTTTCGAATTCACTGAACGCTTCACGCATAGCCCTCCTTACGCTAACTTTGACATCGCTTAGGTTCTGTTTGTCTGAGAGGTTTTGGCTGCGTTTAAACTTGGAGTGAAGCTCTCTTTGCTTCCGGAGTAGTTTCCTAACTTTGTTGTTGAACCACGGTGGGTTTTTTTCCGTCCCTCACAGTTTTACTCGGCACGTACCTGTCTCAAACGCATTTTACAATTGCCTTAAACTTTTTCCGTAAACACTCAACATTGTCAGTGTCGGAACAGAAATTTTCGTTTTGATCTGTTAGGTAGTCTGAAATCTGCCTTCTCTTACTCTTGCTAAACAGATAAACCTTCCTTCCTTTTTTTTATATTCCTGTTAACTTCCACATTCAGGGATGCTGCAACGGCCTTATGATCACTGATTCCCTGTTCTGCGCTTGCAGAGTCGAAAAGTTCGGGTCTGTTTGTTATCAGTAGGTCCAAGATGTTATCTCCACGAGTCCGTTCTCTGTTTGATTGCTCGAGGTAATTTTCGGATAGTACAGTAAGGATAATGTTACTCGATGCTCTGTCCCTACCAGCCGTCCTAAACATCTGAGTATCCCAGTCTATATCTGGTAAATTGAAATCTCCACCTAAGACTATAATATGCTGAGAAAATTTATGTGAAATGTATTCCAAATTTTCTCGCAGCTGTTGTGCCACTAATGCTGCTGAGTCGGGAGGTCGGTAAAAGGAGCCAATTATTAACCTAGGTCGGTTGTTGAGTGTAACCTCCACCCATAATATTTCACAGGAACTATCCACTTCTACTTCACTACAGGATAATCTACTACTAACAGCGACAAACACGCCACCACCGGTTGCATCCAATCTATCCTTTCTAAACACCATCTGTGCCATTGTAAAAATTTCGGCTGAATTCATCTCTGGCTTCAGCCAGCTTTCTGTACCTATAATGATTTCAGCTTCGGTGCTTTCTATCAGCGCTTGAAGTTCCGGTACTTTACCAATGCAGCTTCGACAGTTTACAATTACAATACCGATTGCTGCATGTCCTGACTTTGTCCCGCACCCTTTCAGGCTGTTGCCCTTTCTGTACTTGCCCGAGGCCATCTAACCTAAAAAAACCGCCCAGTCCACGCCACACAGCCCCTGCTACTCGTGTAGCCGCTTGCTGCGTGTACTGGACTCCTGACCTATTCAGCGGAACCCGAAACCCCACCACCCTATGGCGCAAGTCGAGGAATCTGCAGCCCCCCCCCCCCCCCTCCTTGCTGTTACTGCTGTGGTCGTCTACAATGGAGTCGATTATGGTTTAAACCAACGACACATTGATGCAATTGTAAATTTTTTGCTATACGTAATCTATATGTACCACACGTGAGAACATTTATGCGATGTTGTTGAGGGACTGGAATCTGGCTTAGTACTGGTAGCTATTCTGTAGGTGTTTATTTAATAACCCTAGTAATCATTCTCATGGTCTTATTTAGTTGGACATCTATCTCTTGCGTATATGTCCTGATTAGCCAAACAGGGGAATATTCAGATGATTCAGACGATACAGGGCCCAGAGCAGAAGAACGTATGGTAGATGTTGGGTCTCTCCAGGTTGTACTACATAGCTTTCGGTTAATGATGTTTTTTGCTTAGAATTTTTCGGCTGTTTGTGTTAATGCCATCTGAAATATAGATTTCTATCAAGGATTACCTCCAGATACTTTGGTATGTTGTTTTGAGTGAGTGTAGTGTTTTCAAACTGTAAATCGAGTTTTCATTTATGAAATTTATTATTTAGGAGGAAGCAGGAAGCTTACGTTTTGATGACGTTTGAAATCTCCATTTGCGAAACTGCTTTCCATTAGGATTTCTTCTGACTATTCAGCAGAGGTACACCTTATTGCAAGTATCCAGTCACCGAAATGACCAAACTTCTTTGATTTTGTTTCTGGCATGTATACAGTTTACAAGCTTAAGAGAAGTGGAGTAAGGACTGATCCCTGTGGTAGAAAGTTTTACGGAGCTGATGTTGAACCCCATGACTACGTGGTACCTTCCACAGAGCCCAAGCAAAAATGTCCTCATGGCTGTGGAATAAGTCAAAAAAATCTCAAAGATAGTTTCATTTAAAACGTAATAACGAACTTGTCCAAAAACATGAAAGTGTTCAGTACAACCGATAATTATTAAGCTATTGTTCCAATGCACCATCAAACAGTAAAGTCATTCTACAACACTTACTTACATTAATCACATTACTACACTGAATTCGTACCGAACTCAGGTTGTACGTAATACTCGCATTATTTGATATTATTAATAACATGTACACATGTGTCGGCTCCAATAAGAAGTATGTCAGTGGAATAAAAGGAGTTAGCAACGAACAAATTTTTAGGCTCCTCTTACATGGAACTTCAGAACACTAAATGTAGTTCAACACGGCACAAATAGTGAAAATTCTAGATGCCTCGTGCTAGTGATGAATGCTTGCGTTAGATACGTGTGCAATATTCGGTTGTATGATCATATCAGTCCTTCATACTCCCAGCTAGGTTGGATACGCCCACATAAGGCACGCGATCTCCACACGATGTGCTTACTTCATCAATTTCTTAGCCACTGGTGCCCCCAATACTTATCTTCTCACATTCAACACCTATCATCATTCCACAATCGCAATACCAGATCGGATACGTCTAGCATCTTGGCTGTACCTATACATAACACAAAATCTTTCTCCGTGTCATTCTCCATCTCAGCCATACGACTATGGAACGCACTCCCCTGTGATCTGCGTCTTATCCGGAACTACTCAACATTGAAGATGGAACTCAAAACTTACATATTAGGGACGGTATAGCCACCACTGTTGTGCCCCTCCCATCTCCTTCTTTCTCCTCTCCATCACAGCTTCGAATTTTACCATTCTATTTCTCTTCCTCTAACCTATCTACCTCTTATATATCTCTTTCACACCATTCTATCGTCTTATGTCTCTGCTCGATGAGAATAACTCACAAGCTGCAAGAATATAACGAGAAAATTCCCAACTAACAATGGAACTGACATTCACAAAAGAAGAATATGTTTACTTTCATATACATAGTCACTATTATTATTATTACTATTATTATTATTATTGATTGTTATAATTATTTTTTATTGTTATAATTATCATTGTACTACTTTTATAATCTCTTTTTTTTTCTTTAACATCAATACTGCATAATACGTTATATGTCCTTAATGTTATGTAGAAACTGTAACTCGTTCAAGCTGAGTATGCCTGGTTAGGTGTAAGAGAGGGCCTGAAGGCCCTAATCTTGCCAGGTAAAATAAATGCATAAATAAATAAATACTAACAAAATTTTTGTGGCTGCTGGTAAGTTACTGAAAATGTATTTCCATAGACATTGGGGGCCTTTATGAAACGAATCAAGTATTTTAAATATTTGTGAAGTTATTGTTCGTTGCATACTAATAAAAAATTTCATTAAGGAATAAATATGTTGGGTGAAGTAGCTAATTCCCCAGTTCTTTAAATAGGTCTCTGTGGAGAACCTTGCCTAAAATCTGGTTCTTTGATATCAATAAAGTAATCATGCAAACCGATTCATTACGGTATATTCAAACTGCAAGTAATTTCATACTTGTTGAAGCATTCTTCAGTGTGGCGATTGATTTTGGTAGCTCTTATGACTATATCCCTTCCCACTTCCACCAATACTTAGTTTTCTGCTTCTCATTTCGTTACGTGTTGTAAGAAACGCCAAAACACTATGCCCAGCCAGAACATACACACTTGCACTAAGATTTGTTTATCATGATGCAGTTAATGACATACTCGTAAGATTGTCATTGGAAACATACTCCATGATCAACATTTGATACACTTCTGTAGTAAAACTTCGGTTCTGACTCAGAATACGAAGCTGTTAAAACACTAACATCCTTTGTTGGATGAAAAATAGTAAAATTTCATTAAATGTTTGCTTGCCCTAAAATTGCAACAACAGTAACTGCGTGGCGCCACACTGTTTTTATAGCACTGAACGGGGTGTATACGAAAATGTTTTGAGTGCCACTCATGAAGACATCTACCGAAATTATTTGAAGCCTTGAGTCGATGTAACTGCAGAAAAATCAAAATCCAGAACATTCGTGAAAGTTACATTTACAGTTTATATTTTTCAGTTCACACAACATACACTGAAGAGCCAAAGAAACTGGTGCACCTGCCTAATATCGTGTAGGGCCCCTGCGAGCATGCACAATGCCGCAAGTCGACGTTCCATAGAATCGACTAATGTCTGAGTTCAATAATGTTCTTGTCTGGTGAGTTTGGTGGCCAGCAGAAATCTTTAAACTCAGAAGAATGTTCCTGGAGCCACTTACGAACGTGAGGGGAATGCACAATGCACATGAATTGATGCAGGTTATCCGACGGGATGGTTTCGTACGTTTCACCTGTCAGAGTCGTATCTAGACTTATCAGGGGTCTCATATCACTCCAACTGTACACGCCCCACACCATAACAGAGCCTCCACCAGCTTGAACAGGCCCCTGCTGATATGCATGGTCCTTGGATTCAAGAAGTTGTCTCCATGCCCGATACAAGGTGAAACGAGACTCGTCCAACCACGAGACATGTTTTCAGTCATCAACGTTCCAATGTCGTTGTTGACGGGTGTAAAGCTTTGAGTCGTGCAGTCATCAAGGGTACACGAGTGGGCCTTCGGCTCCGTAAGCCCATATCGGTGTTGTTTCGTTGAAGAGTTCTCACAATTAAACTTGTTGAGCACCCAGCATTGAAATCTGCAGAAATTTGCGGAAGGGCTGTCTCGTTGAACGATTTTCTTCAATCGTCGTAGGTCCCGCTCTTGCCGGTTTTTTTTTTCCTGGTCGTAGCGATGCCGGAGATTTGATGTTTATTGGATTCCTGATATGCATGGTACATTCGTAAAATGGTCGTACGGGAAAATCCACATTCCATCAGTTCCTCGGAGATGCAGTGTCCCATCGCTCGTGCGCCGACTGCAACACCATGTTCAAACCCACTTAAATCTTGATAACACGCCACTGCGGCAGCAATAACCGTTGTAACAACTGCGCCAGCCACTTGCTGTCTTACACAGGCATTGCCGCCCGCAGCGCCGTATTCTGACAGTTTACATATGTCTGTATTTAAATAGGCATGTCTATACCAGTTCCTTTGGCGCGTCAGTGTAATTACTGATTGCCTGTACATCACAACCGCCCAAAAACAGAGTCCAGTATGCTTTATATAAATTGTAAACTTTTTATACATAAAACTGCTTGGCCAACAACATTCTAAGTCCGCTACTTAGTCACTTTGCACTGATCAGAAAATCGAGGGGCGTAGATACGGCAAAGCTTTAATGTCGACTAACTTCCCTGCTGTGGATTCTTTGTCTTATACTGTATAACTACAACGGGAGCGGAGCACATACAGAACGCCCTTTGCTCTCACTACTTACACAGACCTAATTCACATAATGGATTATTAAACTGCTTCCCGCTACCCCATTCGGGTAGCTAACGACTCGCAGATTTTTTTTTTTTCCTGAAAAGGAGATCATCTGCTATCTCCGCAGTCAAAAGCGGGTCTCCTTATTTTTAAGACTGTGTCCATAGGATTATTTGTGACTGACAACATTTTGTTATCGCAAATTATACGATGTCGTTCATAAATTATTACGGCCTGCAATGTCTGTGTGAAGAACATCAAATTTGACACAGATTCGTCATTCGAAACGAAGTACACAATTCCGCTTATAATCTTGACCTCCGACGAAAACTGAGTAATAAATAATTCACAGTGATATGACCAAACATGGAAACAAATACGAATAATTGGAAAACTGCTTCTCCGCTCACACGGCACAAATGAATACAACGCACAACCAAATCCTTATAACAGAGTTTGTGTTCGTAGCTATAATCTATATCGGATCACAATGTCAATGAAACACTGCTAAAAGCTAGTAACTCAATCATAAGAGCATGAAACTCTGTTTCTTGTAATGTTTATACATCCTGAAAAAAAATGAGGAATGAAAACAACAAGACATTAATCAGTCTGGATCGCAAATGGTGTTTATTTCTCTGGTGATCGGCTTCAGTTGTAGATTCACCATCTTCAGACCAGTACGTATTCCAATTAGTCCTGCATCGACAGGTGCCTCCCAGCACGTATAACCGCTCCGCGCACAGTGACTCCATGAGTTACCAACGAAGATACATACAGGTCTGAGGATCGTGTATCTGTGGCTGAAATCAGTTACCAGAAAAATAAACACCATTTACGATCTAGACCGATTTCATTCTTTTTTAAAAACAATAACTATACAAGATCGCTGTTGTTGCAGTTAAGATAAAAGATTATTAAAATTATTAGTCATTATAATTGTTATATTTTTAACAACTATGGGGTAGCGAGTAATTACTCAGAGCTCTGCCGCAGAAGTAGGACTTCCCGGGCTAGTGACAAAATAGACCCTGTATCCGTGGAGAAGTACTATCTGTCGACGGTGAACAGCGATTGAGTATAGTCTGGATGCTGCTTCTGCTCGTAGAGAAGTTATACTCCTGTGTGACACTTCTCATATTACAAATGAGAGTCTGGTCAGTTTTCCACCCCTTTCACCATTTTGCACATTCTTACAGTACGCATACATTCAAGCTCAATTAGTTTCCGCTAAGCCACGTGTCAAACATATCGCTGATCACTCCGGTATCCTAACTTCTTTAGAGTAGTGTCGCTCTGAATCTCTTTGGTGACGTGCTTCCGGCCATATCTAAGTGGAAAATCCTGGATTATTTTGTTTCCTGGATAATCCAGTGCCGATTCGACAAATATAAAACGTCGCAAGTGTCGGAAACATAGTCAAATTACGATAACCATTTAGTCTGATTTATAAGGCACTTTTTATTCAAAAGGATTTTACGCTGAAACTGATTTAAGTGAACAGTCAGGTCTAACCTGTATATCTAATTGGGGAACGATCAGTGCCACTTAGTGTGAAGGAGAAATCCATGAGTAATGAGCACTGGAAGACTTAAACCTTTCCGGAATCGGGTCTGATGATTCTGTCTAGATCGATGCCGGACCTTACGCTGTTTGGTTCGAATGGTCAAATGGCTCTCTGCACTACGGGACTTAACATCTGAGGTCATCAGTCCTCTAGACTTAGAACTACTTAAAACTAATCTAAGGACATCACACATATCCATGCAGGATTCGAACCTGCGACCGCAGCAACATACGCTGTTTGCTATAAAATATATCTTATTCTGTGTTATGTTTTGTGTAACCACGAAAGTGTCCATGTTAGTTGCTTCATATTATTACACCACATGCTGTAATAATTGGATTAGAGTTAAAACTGAGCGTAAATTTCCCGTAAAATTGTAACATTTCCATTTTTGTCAGTTATTCATCGGAATCTTGTGGTCGCTATTTTCATCTATAAGACAATAGCATAAACATACTTGTAATGATTTTACTAATTTCAAATGGTTGTACGTAAATGTGATTCTAGACTCGACTTCTGGAACTTCCGAGGGACTTACCTCAGTTATGTTACACTATAGGTAAATATTCGAGCTGTGTTTCAACTTCAGCAGAAACTTGTAAACATTCCATTCCTATCAACAATGTGACGCGTTAAGACTTCAGTTTTCGGTTGACACGAAAATGTAGTTGTTGTGTGGTTCAAATGGCTCTAAGCACTATGGGACTTAACATCTGAGGTCATCAGTCCCCTAGACTTAGAACTACTTAAACCTAACTAAACTAAGGTCACCACACACATCCACGGCCGAGGCAGGTTTCGAACTTGTGACCCTAACAGTCACGCGGTTCCGGACTGAACCGCCTAGAACCGCTCGGCCACCGCAGCCGGCGTTCGTAGAAGGAGATTGTTTGATCATCTGCCGTCTCCTCAGTCCAAAGCTGATCTTCCTTTCTTTAAAGCTGTACTCGCTTGAATTTTTCTAATCGACGAAATTTCGTTATTATGATATATTTTTTTTAAACCACCAGCTCAATTTCTAATCAAGGCCTTTGTCTCATGTCTGTAGACTTTTCTTGACCAGGAATGCGATTTTTTCCTGTGCTCATCTTCTTTTTAAGTCCTTCTTACTTCTTACATCATGGTTTATTTTGCTCCCACGATAGCAGAATTCCAAAACTTTGTCTACTTCGTGATCACCAATTTTGAAATTAAGTTTCTCGCTTTTCTCATTTTTGATAAATCTCATTCCTTTCGTCTCTCTTCGGCTTACTCTAAATGCATAATTATTATTTATTAAACTTTATTCCATTCAACAGATCCTGTAATTCATCTTTACCTTCACTGAGGATCGTAACATCATATGCGAATGTTATGATGTACTTTCATCTTCAATTTCATTTCTTCTCTTGAAGATTTCTTTTGTTCTCATCATTGATTCTTTGATGTATAGATTGAACATTAGGGGCGAAAGACTGTATTCCTGTCTTACCGCTATTGTAATCCGAGTACTTCGTTCTTGGTCTTCTATTCCTCATGTTTCTTCTTCGTTCTTGTACATATTGTGTGTAACCGTTTTTCTCTATAGCTTACTCCTATGTTCAAATGTGTGTGAAATCTTATGGGACTTAACTGCTAAGGTCATCAGTCCCTAAGCTTACACACTAGGTAACCTAAATTATCCTAAGGACAAACACACACACCCATGCCCGCGGGAGGACTCGAACCTCCGCCGGGACCAGCCGCACAGTCCATGACTGCAGCGCCCCTGACCGCTCGGCTAATCCCGCGCGGCTTACTCCTATCTCCCTCGGAATTTTTAACATCTTGCCTCATTTTACAATGTCTAACGCTTTTCCCGATCTACAGGTCCTATAAATGAGTTTTATTTGCTTGTTTCCATCATCAAGTGCAACGTGAAGACTGTTTCTATGGTGCGTTTACCCTTCCTAAAGAAAATCGATCGTCATCTAAAACATCTTCAGTTCTTCCATTCTACTGTATCTTATTCTCGTCACCAACTTGGATGCATAAGCTATTAATCTGATTGTGCAACACTTGTCGACCTTATCAGGATTGTGTGGACGATGTTTTCCCAATTAGACAATTCCTTTCCCACATAGAAGCATTCAGTGTACTCTTTCCACTCACACGTCCTTTCCTCTGATTTAACAGATAAATTAGCATTGCCCTCTTAATTTTACCATCCTTTCTTTTAACATCACCGTAGGTTTGTTTTTAATTTTGTACATTCTGAGTCATGACGATCATTTCTTTTTCTATTTCTTCACATTTTCCCTGCACCCATTTCGCATTGGCTTCCCACCACTTTCCATTTATTTAATTTTAAATGATATATATTTTTGTAGCCCTGTCTTTCACTGAACATTTTTGTACTTTCTTCTTTCGTCGATCAGCTGAAGTATTTCTTCTGTCACCCAAAGTTTCTTCGCTGTTACTTTCCTAGTATCTACATTTGTCTTTCCAAGATCAGTGATTGCTCACTTCAGAGACGTCCACTCGATTTCAACTGAACCATCTACTGTGGTATTCCTTATCGCAATATCCACATCTTTAGCGAACTTCTCACTGCTTCAGCGTCTCACTTCCTTCCGCATTTCAGTCTGCTCTTCTTCACTACTAACCTGCAAGCTGAGTCTATATCTGCTCCGTGGTACACCTTATAAAAACATGTATGATTTCGGAGTCGTTTCCTGACCATGACGTAATCCACCTGGAATCTTGATATGTCTCCAGATCTTTTCCACGTATACCTCATCCTCCTGTGATTCTTGAACAGACTATTCGCCATTACCATCTGAAATTTATTGCAGAACTAAGACTTTCTCCTCTCTCATTCCTACCATCATTCTCATACGTTCCCACAACCCCTTCTTCTATTCCTTCACTACAATCGCGTTACAGTCCCCCATGGTTATTTTTTTTCATCTACCTTTACGTACTGAATTACCCGTTCCATATCCTCATACACTTTCCCTATCTATTCTTGTTCAGCTTGTGACGTCCGCATGTGTACCTGAACTGTTGTTACCAGTGTTGGTTTGCTGTCGATTCTGATGAGAGCAACCCTGTTTCTGAACTGTTCACAATAACTCACTCTCCCCTCCGTGTTTCTTTTCATAATGAATCCTGCTCCTGCTATATCATATTCTATTGCTGTTGATATTACCCTGTAGGCTTCTGACCAGAAATCCTTGTCTTCTTTTCCTTTCACTTCACTGACCCCCTCCCCCCCTATAGCTAGATTGAGCGTTTCCCTTCCCAGATTTTCTTGCTTTTCTATCACTTTCAGGCTTCCGACACCATGCTGCGACTCATAGTAAGTTACCCTTTCATTGGTTATTCCATCTTTTTCTCACGTTATTATGACACATTTTCAATTACTACTATCCTGAATCCTATGTATACACCTTATGTGTCTGTAATGCAGTTTCCATTGCCTTCTGCATCCTCAAGCCGTTGATAGTTGGTGATTCTTCTACTTTTAGTGGCAATTCGTCGCTTGAAGGGTAAGAGTGTGCCCTGAACTTCTGTCCCCTTATTCGGCTTCTGTGAGAAGACCGTTGGCAGAAGGGGGTATGACTTCTTATGCCGGAAATCTTGTATTACTACTGCTGATGACTTTTATTCAGAATTTAAGCAGGGGCTGGGTTAGAACCTGGAACCCAGGATTTGTTGTTTACTACTCAAGGACGCAATCCCTAGATCGAGGATAGACCTCAATACCAGAAATAAGAGTAATCTTCACTACGAGTTAAAGTCACTTTCTTTGTTCCAGAAAGTTTGCCGTTATTCAGAAACATACATTTACAGTAACGTACCAGCAACCATAAAAAATTTAGCTACTAATAAAGTTCAGTTTAAGAGGAGGCTAAGGGATTTATTGAAAGTCGGCTCCTTTTACTCGATGGACAAATTTCTTAGAAGAGCTGACTTTTCAGTCTGTAGATCTTACAAAAATGTATGTATATTCAGCATCTTCTCCTACAGTACTGGAATTGTTAACCTGTGTGTTTCCAAACTGTTTCAGTCAGAATAAAAGTACAGATTGTGCAGAGTCAGTCGGGACGTTCAACACTCAACCATTCAGGAGCTCCGAAGGCTCTACAATACCCCAACGCAAACATAGTACGGCAAATTTCTGAGAGTGCGTTTACAACTCAGCATTGTATGGAACATGGAGTATGGTGAGGCCGGAAGAAGTATATACACTCCTGGAAATTGAAATAAGAACACCGTGAATTCATTGTCCCAGGAAGGGGAAACTTTATTCACACATTCCTGGGGTCAGATACATCACATGATCACACTGACAGAACCACAGGCACATAGACACAGGCAACAGAGCATGCACAATGTCGGCACTAGTACAGTGTATATCCACCTTTCGCAGCAATGCAGGCTGCTATTCTCCCATGGAGACGATCGTAGAGATGCTGGATTTAGTCCTGTGGAACGGCTTGCCATGTCATTTCCACCTGGCGCCTCAGTTGGACCAGCGTTCGTGCTGGACGTGCAAACCGCGTGAGACGACGCTTCATCCAGTCCCAAACATGCTCAATGGGGGACAGATCTGGAGATCTTGCTGGCCAGGGTAGTTGACTTACACCTTCTAGAGCACGTTGGGTGGCACGGGATACATGCGGACGTGCATTGTCCTGTTGGAACAGCAAGTTCCCTGGCCGCTCTAGGAATGGTAGAACGATGGGATCGATGACGGTTTGGATGTACCGTGGACTATTCAGTGTTCCCTCGACGATCACCAGAGGTGTACGGCCAGTGTAGGAGATCGCTCCCCACACCATGATGCCGGGTGTTGGCCCTGTGTGCCTCGGTCGTATGCAGTCCTGATTGTGGCGCTCACCTGCACGGCGCCAAACACGCATACGACCATCATTGGCACCAAGGCAGAAGCGACTCTCATCGCTGAAGACGACACGTCTCCATTCGTCCCTCCATTCACGCCTGTCGCGACACCACTGGTGGCGGGCTGCACGATGTTGGGGCGTGAGCGGAAGACGGCCTAACGGTGTGCAGGACCGTAGCCCAGTTTGCGGTTGCGAATGGTCCTCGCCGATACCTCAGGAGCAACAGTGTCCCTAATTTGCTGGGAAGTGGCGGTGCGGTCCCCTACGGCACTGCGTAGGATCCTACGGTCTTGGCGTGCATCCGTGCGTCGCTGCGGTCCGGTCCCAGGTCGACGGGCACGTGCACCTTCCGCCGACCACTGGCGACAACATCGATGTACTGTGGAGACCTCACGCCCCACGTGTTGAGCAATTCGGCGGTACGTCCACCCGGCCTCCCGCATGCCCACTATACTCCCTCGCTCAAAGTCCGTCAACTGCACATACGGTTCACGTCCACGCTGTCGCGGCATGCTACCAGTGTTAAAGACTGCGATGGAGCTCCGTATGCCTCGGCAAACTGGCTGACACAGACGGCGGCGGTGCACAAATGCTGCGCAGCTAGCGCCATTCGACGGCCAACACCGCGGTTCCTGGTGTGTCCGCTGTGCCGTGCGTGTGATCATTGCTTGTACAGCCCTCTCGCAGTGTCCGGAGCAAGTATGGTGGGTCTGACACACCGGTGTCAATGTGTTTTTTCCATTTCCAGGAGTGTCCATATTGAATGATCGCTTCTGTAATATCCCTGAAGATTGAGAACGATTGTTCCAGTAATGTCCCTGAATATTGACCATTCCGCCTGGGACACCCAGCATAAATCTCGAATGCACCATTACAATGAATCGACACTTTCATAGTAAGCAAGCTGTGGTACGAAGAGACTTTAACCAGTACTACTTCTTTATATCTATTTATTGATTTAACGTGGCAAGATTGGGGCCAAGAGAGGCTCTCCTGCATCATCTAACCAAGCACTGTACATAACCTGCAATACATTCTCTATGATACAAATGTTATGTATAATAAATAACGGAACGTTTAGTAATTAATACTGCACAGACATACAAAAATAGCGCCAAGTTACAAGAAAACTATGAGGACTAGTACCTACGCAAGGGAGAGACGGGGTAGAGGAGAAATTTGATAGGGGAAAACAAAGTGACTTGACTGACTGAGAAATAAAAAGGCAAAGAAGCGCAAATGGGAGAAGATGGGGGCATTTGCTTTACTGTTTAAAAAGTGGCAATATGCGTTAATTTTTGGAGACTCGGTGTGAGGGTAACAGAAGTGCTTCAGCTTCTTTTAAAACCAACAGGCCATTTATGTCTGCAGAGAGTACAGGGTAGTTTGTTCCGAGCAGATGGCAGAGAGAGAGGAGTTTGCGAATTTTTTTGCTTTATGTACGGGCACAGGTACGGACACAAGAGTTGAAATGCTCAGAGAAAGCTGCACTCAAGTTCTTCACTGTTTTTGAAAATGTTAAGTCCCAGAGTTTGCTGTGATCTTACCAAAGAAGACAAATCTTCGTTCATCTGGACGATCGCAGTACTGATGTTTTTAGGTCTCGCATTTGGGTGAAGTTGAAGATCGGCTGCTTTGAAACGATATTTGCATGTGAACGGAAACGACGAGAAATCATTCACATACAAGAAAAACATTAGGGATCCAAGGCTAAAGTCACTATGTTTATAGCCATCATTTCACCTAACAAACTGCACCAGTAATGATGCATTTCTTGAGAGGTCTTCAATGTGCTGGTGCATTGAAATAGCTCATATTCATAACGTGTAAGTTATAATATAACAACAACAAATATGGAGTTCGTCCGAGTCCTTAGCTGAGTGGTAAGTGCCGCAGCCTGCCTCCCAGGGGACCCGAGTTCGATTCCCGGTACAGATAATTTTAGTTGGGGGGGGGGGGGGGGAAGGAGACTGGAACGAAATACTCTCTCATTCTTGATGCCAGCTGAGGAACTGCTTGAACGAGTAGAAGCGGCACCAGGCCTGCTGACCGGACAACGGCTGATCCCCACCGCATCCATATGACGTCATTGGCTGGTTCATGACACTGCGATCGGTCTGTCCCGACTGGCCCGCCTGTGACCAGAACAGCGGTCTTAAATAAGGATTTAAGCTGGAAACGACGTAAGTCAGTAAGGCGTCTAGTAAAGCCTGCTTGTGACATAGAAACCAAGTTTGCTTGAACGAAGAACTTGTGATGTCACAGAGTGGAATTTCATCTTACGCTACGTTGCGACGCGTGAAAGGGAGAACCTTCCATGTTAGATTCTTCGCCTTATGGAGACGAACGTGCGCAATGAGACGCCACATCTGTTTTACGTCACAAGCGGAACTTAGGAGACGCCGTACTGTATGACGTCATACAGAGTTTAATTCCCGATTTGGTTGATTTGGGACAGGGGACGAAACAGCGAGGTCATCGGTCTCATCGGATCAGGAAAAGGATGTGGAAGGAAGTCGGTCGTGCCGGTATCTGCGTGAAGCGATTTAGGGAAATCACGGAAAACCTAAATCAGGATGGTCGGACGCGTATTGGACCGTCGTCCTCCCGAATCCGAGTCCAGTATGCTAATCACTGAGCCACCACGCTTGGTCCTGGTTTGGTGGTTTTCATATTACAGCGTATGTGGTATGAATACACACTGTTTAAAAGCACCAGCACACTGGCTCTCGAAAACAGGTCGTTTTCGATACGATTTCTTATGACAAAATGAAAGGAAACAACATTTCGCTAGTTAAAGGTTTTCTGTAATTAATGATTTCGTGTGAAAGCGTACCATTTCAGTGCTGTGGCAAAATGATCGTTTCTCAAATGAATGTCGTTTTTGGCAAATTCTTTCATAATTAAATGTCAAATAGACGTTTGTAGTTCAAACCTTTACTCATAGTTTACTCTATGATACAATCCCTGCTTTCATGTTTAAGCCATAGTATGCTTGACAGCATTGTGGACTTTAATGAAAAAGGTGGCCACAGCTCATGGTCTCACGGTAGCGTTCGATTCCCTGGTTCGATTCCCGGCGGGTCAGGGATTTTGACATGCCTCGAGATGACTGGGTGTTGTCTCGTCTTCATTATCATCATTCTTCCCCATTACAGTCGGAGGAAGGCAATGGCAAAACCACCTCCACTAGGACCTTGCCTAGTACGGCGGTGCGGGTCTCCCGCATCGTTCCCCTACGTTCTGTCAAGGAATGGGGCTTCATCATCATCAATGAAACAGGTGGTGTTTGTTTTCCAGAAGATTCTGGGACTTTCTTATTGATTTAATATAAGTATTATCTGCAGTAGTTGGTGTTATTTATCATGAATAATGTATTTGCTGCACCCCTTGTTTTATTGGCCAACGACTGGAATGTTGTCCCATTGGCCAGAAATCTTAACGTGACTGCCAGTCTATGTTAGAAAGTAAACACAAGTTACACACTGGAAGCGTAAAAGATATGTCTATATATTGGCTTAATGGGCTGCCTCATGTCTATATCTTGCTGAAAAGTATGTCTTTCAATGATAGTGAGTGGTTTCCAAAAAATCTCCTTTTCCATTCGAATGAAATTACGAAACGAATCTCGATTTCGATGCCTATGTGACGATGTACGTATAATAAGAGTGAAGGTAGTCAGTACAACATACTGATATTATGCACGCTCAGACTTATATTAGACACTATAACTACAGTATATTAATTTTAAAACCGGAAATGTGGTGGAGATCCAGCTGAGTTAACTAATAACTTTTATTGGTATCTATGTCAGGTTATCGTGCAGCACACTTAGCGTTCCTCTACCGTCGATAACTCCAGAATCTTTTTTGCGATTTTCTCCGCCCTTCTCCGACGATCGCAAACGCAGGTAACGCAAATATTTCACGCGCTACCACATTCGTAAACCATCCTTGTGATTATGCGTGAAATGCATCCAATAACTAGCGCCGTACAGCGTTCCGGTGGCAAATCACGATGAGGAGCACGCTTCGTGTGATGTAGCAGGTCATTTCAGAGGGTATAACAGCCACGACAGATGGTGCGTCTGACGTGCTTCGCGATGAGAAACACGTTCCATTTCCGGATAGATTGAGGTCTGACGGGTCTTATTCTACTTTACACTTTTGGGAATGCTCCGTCAAGTTGTGACGTTAGAAAACCTCCTCCAGCTCTACGTCCACATTCACATCCGTCGGTACACGAGACGAGGCAGCGAACATTGACGTGCGCGCAGACGGGATATCCAGCTTCACGAGACACCGTGCCGTCGACACACGGCACGAAATGGTTAACGTGATATTGTTGCTCTGAGTCCTCTTCAGCAGTAGTTGTCGGATTTATTTGCCTCGCAAACCTCACACATTGTTCACTAAAATTCCTACTTTATCTCCGTTAAAACGCATATTTACTTTTATCACCATATGCTAGTCATGTTGTTCTATATGTGGTACTCTATCTTCTTTTGCTAGTGCCTTTGTCCCGCATTTTGCGCAGGGTCGGCATGGTTAAGGTCGCATTTGGCACCGTTTATTTTAAGGAGCGGCCGGATCCCTTTCCTATCGCCACCCCAGAACCCCCGGGACGGAATTAGTGTACCCCAGCCGTCTGTGTCTAGTGTAAACCATGAAATAGTGCGAACGCTTTTCAAATGCTTGTTCTATTTGTGGTATACCTAAACAAAAACTTCGATGTCCATGAACGAGTGATACAGCAAAAATAAAAGATCGTGTCCACTTAGTAAGGATATCAGTTTATTAAGGCTCATCAAATCGAACAAACTGACTGCTGACAGGGAGTGCACTTGTATTTGCATAACATCAAATATTACAGAAATTTTTTCTGTTAATTTCATAGGAAAGTGCGTAAGCAAAAAAAATTCAGAGAGATTAGGACGCAAATCTCTCCTGATACACTCGCAGTTCCATAACGCGGAACATGGCACTACACAGAAACGTTTGCTACTAACGATCTCATATTTTACGTTGCTGTCTTCTAAAGGTATTAATCACTGATATGTTATTAATTGGCATTATAACAAATCCTAACAAGAAAGACACGTTTTCATGAATCTTCAGTGGGTCATTGTCTTAAAATGGTTTAGTCTCATAACATGCGAATTCTTTCACCAAGAATATGACGTTTCCTGTCATTTTATTGCAACAAATGGTGTCAATAATGATTCTTTCACGAGACATTCAAAGTGTTGGTGCTTACAAACAGTACATATTCATAGGGTGCACCATATAACACAAAACACACCAAACGTGAGCTCCTACTGACCACAACAAATATACGAGGGTTATTCAGAAAGTAGGGAACGTTTCCGTCTGACGCCACTAGGATCGCGCTGATCGCGTATATTTTGGTATGTGTGTGCACGGCAGCTCAGTCGGCATCCATGCGCGACAGCGGGAATGTCTCTGCGCGTCTGGATTTTTCGATATTCGAATTTGAAATATGCGCTGCAATGGAAAATCCCACCAGTTGTAGGGTGCTGTCTGTGATACGGTTTTTGTTGGAAAAAAACCTAAAACCTATAGAAATTTATCGTGAACTGTGCAAAGTGTACGGAAACAACGTAATGAGTGAATGTTCCGGCATGCAATGGCGCATTCGGCTTAAAAGTGGCCAAACCAACGTTCATGATAAAGAGAAGAGTGGACGCCCAAGCATTGTGACTAACGGTCTTGTCGCTAAAGTTGATGAAGCGACTCGTGAAAACCGTCGCTTCACAATAACGGAGCATTCACTTTCTTTTCTACAAGTTTCACGGACTTTGTTGTTTGAAATTATCACTCAAAAGCTACGCTGCCACAAATTTTGTGCACGATGGGTTCCCAAAGTGCTTACAGAGCACCATAAAAAACAGCGAATGGGGGCAGCGTTGACATTACTGGAGGCCTACCACAGACATGGTTCATTACAGGATCGAATCGTAACCGGTGACGAGACTTGGGTGAAACACGTCAATTGCGAGACAAAATTACAGTCCATGTTTGCAAACCTTGTCTCCAAGGTAGTTGATGGCGACAGTATTTTGGGATAGGCAAAGTGTGCTACTTATTGATTTTCTTGAACGTGGAGCAACCACAAATTCTGCCTGGTAATGTCAAACTTTGCACAGCTTTACAAGAGCAGTTCAAAACAAACACCGATGGAATCTGACGACCAAAACTTTAAAATTGTAATTCATTCATATGGGAAATCTTCCCTCATTCACCCTTGTAATGGTTCTTTATTTACGTGACCATTACGGCACTCCAACCCCAGTTCTCGATACCAGTAATATCGTACTACTTTTCTGCGAAGCAATAGACTTTTTTTGTGACAATATTCACATTTGGTTTTATTAGTGTATATTCAGTGATATGGTTCTTGTGTGAGACTGTCATAATCTTTGACTTACTTGTAACTGCGCACAGAGCAGTCTTTGTTTCACTTTGCAGAAGTTAAGTTGTTATTTCACTTTTTAAAAGAACAGTCAAGACTTGTGTTTGGTTAAAGTGTAAATTAAATACATGAAGATTGATACAAAACTGTTTTCTTGATGATGTGACGATTAAGAAGAAGTATATGTGAATTTAGAATAAGTTTAATAAAAATGTGGATCGTGAACACCAAGTCAAAAATTATTTCTACCATACCACTGTTCTGATTTGGGATTGTTTGATCATTAAGAATTTCCTGAAAAACGCATTTGTTAAGTCTTCAAATATCCCTAAAATACAGATCTGGACCTACTAGCAGTCAAAGTGGAACCACCCTAGAATCAACAAGATGAGCCATAACAGCTTCGACGAAATCTACGTGGGAATCCATTCAAGATAAGTGCCAAAATTAATGACTTTTTTAGTGACTTCATTATTTCCATTCTGACAATACCATCCACAGTCAATAACTTCGTTGTTGCCCGATAAAGCGAACATATGCTGCGTGAGCAACATTATTAATCTGATTTCTAACCTACTTTACAATTGGTGGTATTGTTAGATGTTCCAAAGCTTGCCCACCGCTATGATGAGTCCCTCAATGGGTTTGGTGACTATGTGGAAAAGTAGTATGTGAGACGCTCTTTCAGGTGTATACAGGGTGTTACAAAAAGGTACGGCCAAACTTTCAGAAAACATTCCTCACACACATAGAAAGAAAATATGTTATGTGGACATGTGTCCAGAAACGCTTACTTTCCATGTTAGAACTCATTTTATTACTTCTCTTCAAATCACATTAATCGTGGAATGGAAACACACAGCAACAGAACGTACCAGCGTGACTTCAAACACTTTGTTACAGGAAATGTTCAAAACGTCCTCCGTTAGCGAGGATACATGCATCCACCATCCGTCGCGTGGAATCCCTGATGCGCTGATGCAGCCCTGGAGAATGGCGTATTGTATCACAGCCGTCCACAATACGAGCACAAAGAGTCTCTACATTTGGTACCGGGGTTGCGTAGACAAGAGCTTTCAAATGCCCCCATAAATTAAAGTCAAGAGGGTTGAGGTCAGGAGAGTGTGGAGGCCATGGAATTGGTCCGCCTCTACCAATCCATCGGTCACCGAATCTGTTGTTGAGAAGCGTACGAACACTTCGACTGAAATGTGCAGGATCTACATCCTGCATGAACCACATGTTGTGTCGTACTTGTAAAGGCACATGTTCTAGCAGCACAGGTAGAGTATCCCGTATGAAATCATGATACCGTGCTCCATTGAGCGTAGGTGGAAGAACATGGGGCCCGATCAAGACATCACCAACAATGCCTGCCCAAACGTTCACAGGAAACTGTGTTGATGACGTGATTGCACAATTGCGTGCGGATTGTGTTGATTATCTTGATTGTGAAAATTTACAATTTGATCACGTTGGAATGAAGCCTCATCCGTAAAGAAAACATTTGCACTGAAATGAGGATTGACACATTGTTGGATGAACCATTCGCAGAAGTGTACCCGTGGAGGTCAATCAGCTGCTGATAGTGCCTGCACACGCTGTACATGGTACGGAAACAACTGGTTCTCCCGTAGCACTCTCCATACAGTGACGTGGTCAACGTTACCTTGTACAGCAACAACTTCTCTGACGCTGACATTAGGGTTATCGTCAACTGCACGAAGAATTGCCATGTCCATTGCAGGTGTCCTCGTCGTTCTAGGTCTTCCCCAGTCGCGAGTCATAGGCTCGAATGTTCCGTGCTCCCTAAGATGCCGATCAATTGCTTCGAACGTCTTCCTGTCGGGACACCTTCGTTCTGGAAATCTGTCTCGATACAAACGTAACGCGCCACGGCTATTGCCCCGTGCTAATCCATACATCAAATGGGCATCTGCCAACTCCGCATTTGTAAACATTGCACTGACTGCAAAACCACGTTCGTGATGAACACTAGCCTGTTGATGCTACATACTGATGTGCTACAGTAGAGCAATGAGTCACATGTCAGCACAATCACCAAAGTCCACAGTACCTTCCTTCAATTGGGCCAACTGGCGGTGAATCGAGGAAGTACAGTACATACTGGCGAAACTAAAATGTGCTCTAACATGGAAATTAAGCGTTTCGGGACACATGTCCACATAACATCTTTTCTTTATTTGTGTGTGAGGAATATTTCCCGTAAGTTTGGCCGTACATTTTTGTAACACCCTGTATAATAAAATTTATTTCTTGTATTTAGTTTTTTTTAATGCCAAAACGTTTCCGAAAAGCCCTCGTAGTATGGCGACTTATTTTCTGCTTGTGACATAGGAAGCGTTCTTGCTTCCTACGGATTCACTTTACGTGGCACGTCGACGAAATGTCACACAATACATTTTGTGTTTCACCTGACGAAACGACTTGTCAACGTGAAATTGCAGGCAGTGACGTAACAAAACTCTCGTAGAGAGCCACGTTAGTGTTAGGTAACAACTATTCCCGTGTGCCTACAGCTTTACACTTGGGCGACTGCACTTGGCGCCGCGGAGGTGGAGCACCTGCTGCACTTCGCTCCGCGATACACGCGGGCCGGCAGTAGCACGGTGGTTCGTTCCGGCGGACAGACCCGCGCGGCGATACGGGTCACAGGGCGCGCAGCCCCGGCGGTCGCAGGCGATGTGGCCGCACGCAACGAGTCAATAGCCGCGCGCCACGGACGGCGAAACGCAAATCAAGGCGGCTCACGTGCGCGCCGCGCGCGGAGCAGCTCACGGAAAAATAGCTCGCAGTGCCCGCGGGGCCCAGGGTGCGCCTGGGGGTGGGGAGGGGGGGGGGGGGGGGGCAGGATAGCGGCTGGCCGCGGCCAGTATTTCACGGCTGACCTGCGGCGCAATAAAACGGACGCGAGGCTGGGCATGCGGTCGAGCAGCGCTCCGTGGCGTCTCCTGCCGGCGGGCAGGTGCCTGTCTGGGAGGGGGGGGGGGGGGAAGGGGGAGGGGGATCACTTCCGGAGGTCAGCGGCCTCCTGCCGCAGCCAGCAGGTACCGGGGCGGCGCTGGCGCTTCCCACGCACCTCCAGGGGCTACACCGCCTACTATTTGTACCCACACGTATGAAATATCCATCTCAGCTCTTGTGTTCATACAAAGAGCTCGGGCGGAAAGCCAGTCACAAGCAAAGAAGGGAAAGCTGAAAGGTGGACGGAGTATATAGTGAGGCTATACAAGGAAGATGAAAGCGATGTTGTAGAAAGGGAAGAGGACGTAGATGAGGATGAGCGTGGAGATGTGATACAGCCAGAACAATTTAAAGGAGACACCTGGAGTAGATGACATTCCGCCAGGACTTCTAATAGCCTTGTGAGAGACAGCCATAAAAAAACTTATTCCTAAAGTGAAAAAAATACATTTGTAGTTAATTTGACTGAAAGAAAATCTGTTGATAGGACATATCCCGAGGCATTATGGAATGGTCAGTTTGGTAATCGAAGGAAAACTACAGGATAAAACTGTAGAGAAAAACCAAGGCTTGAATACAATTGGAAAGTTCAAATGGATGTAAGTTGCAGTGGTAGTGCAAGGATGAAGAGGCAAGCACCGGATAGAATACCGTCGATAGACTGTACCAAACCATTCTTTGGGCTGAAGGCTGTATCAACAAAAACAAAATATCTGACTTCTAAAAACTTCGGTTCACTTACTTTTACCTTATGTTTTACCCATTCATTCAAGATCCATCGGAGGTGAGGGTATCATCTGGAGTGCCCCAGGGAAGTGTGGTAGGTCCGCTGTTGTTTTATATCTACATAAATGATCTTTTGGATAGGGTGGATAGCAATGTGCGGATGTTTGCTGATGATGCTGTGGTGTACGGGAAGGTGTCGTCGTTGAGTGACTGTAGTAGGATACAAGATGACTTGGACAGGGTTTGTAATTGGTGTAAAGAATGGCAGCTAACTCTAAATATAGATAAATGTAAATTAATGCAGATGAATAGGAAAAAGAATCCCGAAATGTTTGAATACTCCATTAATAGTATACTGCTTGACACAGTCAAGTCGATTAAATATTTGGGCGTAACATTGCAGAGCGATATGAAGTGGGACAAGCATGTAATGGCAGTTGTGGGGAAGGCGGATAGTCGTCTTCGATTCATTGGTAGAATTTTGGGAAGATGTGGTTCATCTGTTAAGGAGACCGCTTATAAAACACTAATACGACCTATTCTTGAGTACTGCTCGAGCGTTTGAGATCCCTATCAGGTCGGAATGAGGGAGGACATAGAAGCAATTCAGAGGCGGGCTCCTAGATTTGTTACTTGTAGGTTTGACCATCACGCGAGTGTTACGGAAAAGCTTCAGGAACCCGGGTGAGAGTCTCTAGAGGAAAGGAGGCGTTCTTTTCGTGAATCGCTACTGAGGAAATTTAGAGAACCAGCATTTGAGGGTGACTGCAGTACAATTTTACTGCCGCCGACTTACATTTCGTGGAAAGACCACAAAGATAAGAGAAATTAGGGCTCGTACAGAGGCATATAGGCAGTCATTTTTCCCTCGTCCTGTTTGGGAGTGGAACAGGGAGAGAAAATGCTAGTTGGGGTACGAGGTACCCTCCGCCACGCACCGTATGGTGGATTGCGGAGTATGTATGTAGATGTAGATTCAGAGTGGTGCAAAGTACAGTAAAACTGCTATAAAACTAAAACTGAACTCCGTCAGATTAGGCCTTTGAAGGCCCAACTGTACCAACTGGATGCCATGTCATCCTCAGCCCACAGGAGTCACTGGAATCCGATACGGAGGGGCATGTGGTCAGCACACAGCTCTCCCGGCCGTATGTCAGTTCACGAGACCGGAGCCGCTCGTTCTCAATCAAGTAGCTCCTTAGTTTGCCTCACATGGCTGAGTGTACCCCTTTTGCCAACAGCGCTGGGCAGACCGGATGGTCACCCATCCAAGTGCTAGCCCATACCGACGGCGCATAGATTCTATGATGTGACGGGAATCGTTGTTACACCGTGGCCGTTGGCATAAAACTACTATGTAGTGTCCTAAGAATCGTCGGGACTGCTTTTGATTAATAAATATGACATGTCCAATGAGGAAAACTTATAGTTGTAAGTAGGCTGTTTAGTTTTTTATGTTGGTAACGCCACGTAGCGCTCTGTATGAAAATCACTGGCTGTGCTGTGTGCAGTCTGTGGCTGGTTGGCATTGTTGGAATATTCGTTATTGTAGTACTGGGCAGTTGGATATGACAGTGCGTAGCGTTGCGCAGTTGGAGGTGAGCCGTCAGCAATGTCATGAATTGATATATAATTGCAGTAGTTCGAGTAACGAAGATTTTTGTGACATAAGTGATTCATGAAAGGTATAGGTTATTGTTAGTCAGGGCCATTCTTTTATAGGAATTATTGAAAGTCAGATTGCGTTGCGCTAAATTTTTTGTGTGTCAGTTTAGTGAGGATCAGAATAAGTAAAGTGAGAAATGTCTGAGTACGTTCAGTTTTGCTCAGCTGTTTGAAAATCAAATAACGTAAGGGGTTTACCAGCACAGTAATTCATTAATTTTTCGAACGTGACGTTTCATAGTGCATACCTCCAGTTTCGACCCATGGGAGTAAGAAACGGATTTTCAATCTGAAAATCGAGAAACGGACATATTCATGACAACAGTCACTAGGAGAGACGCAGAAACTAACAAATACGACTGGATGGAAGGGATGACGTGATTATGATCGTAATGTGAATGAACTGGAGGTGAGGAGGACAGGTAGTCAACGCTGATGTGTGTTACACCAGTTATGCTGTCATCAAGAGGGTAGCTAGCAAGTCAAAGGACTGTTCACCTACATTCAGTAGAGCTAGTGAGATGTTGGAGGATGTGAAACAAGTTATAAAAACAAGAATAAACAATGAATATTTATAAATTGACAGGCATGCTAAGGTTCCCTCCACAGACCCTAAAGGAGATGGTTTTCCAGCAATTGGATAGATACGGACTGGATAAAAAGTAGAGGCAACGCTTATAAATCGTATCAGACTTTATACTGACGTCCAGCGGGTCAACAAAATCGCCGTGCATCTCGGATCACCTTCCCCCACTCACATGGGAGGATTCGTACACCGCCAGCGCGTCCATCCCTGTCGATGTCTCTCAGTGACCGCCCTATATCACGTACGGTGTCTTCTCTTGTGTTCTAGCGCATACCAGGAAGGTACCTTCATTTGGCGAATATGTCGTAATCACACAGACTCCTATCTATTTCATCCCCTCATCCTTCATGACAATGCCGATGTCACATAGCGAATCCCGTGTAGGAGCTCCTCTTTTCATGGGAACGGAAGGTACTGAAACATCCATCGTGTTGATCGAATAAAAGTCTCTGCAATTACGGCCTGTTCGCCAAAACGTACGAACCTCCTAGAGGCACAGAGACACACTTTACAAGAGAAGACATCATGTTTACTGAAATGCATAACATAATTCGTATTGTTGTGAAGTACTGTCAAAAACATTTCCAAAAAGTTTGCTTACAAACATAGCATTCATGTTACGAGATGTACACTATGTAATCAAAAGTATCCGGACAACCCCCCAAAAAATACATTTTTCATTTTAGGTGCAGTGTGGTGTGACCTACTGCCAGGTCTTTAAAGCAAGCAAATTCCCGTAAAGTTACGTGAGATAGCGGTAGTAGCAGCAATAACTCTGAATCTCTGATTAATATTACAACTCTTTACAACTAACGTAGGAGCCTGTTACAGTAATTGTTACTAGGCCGCTTGTTCCTCGCACCCAGAGGTAATTACGTTTCTGCAGTTGCGCACACTTGTAATTTTAACTAAACAATACAAAGAACACACTGCTCCATCCTTCTCTCCTTCGTTTCCTAATTACACTATTTCGTATTTCAACTGTTTCAAATGGCTCTGAGCACTATGGGATTTAACTTCTTAGGTCATCAGTCCCCTAGATCTTAGAACTACTTAAACCTAACTAACCTAACGACGTCACACACATCCATGCCCGAGGCAGGATTCGAACATGCGACCGTGGCGGTTGTGCGGTTCCAGACGGTAGAGCCTAGAACCGCTCTGCCACCTCGGTCGGATTTCGTGTTTCAAATTTAACTATTCTTCTATACAAATAGTACCAAAGACAGTAAGATATGAGTGCGGCTGCTGTACCCTTTTTAACACACATTTCCGTCAAAGATTAGTTTATGTTCCTCGCAGACGTCTCTGACTTCAACTTCTATCTCTTTCGTTTACGGATTCATCTAAGATTATTAGATATAAGAAATTAAATTACTCTCAGTGTTGCTCATTAACAGCTTTTCAGTGAAATTTTACATTTCATGCAACATTCAACCCCATCAGTATAATTCATGTAGATGTTAATATATTGAGAACATACTTGGATACCATTACACCATCCGCATCACTTTAATGTGTCCACGTTTAAAGCAAGCTGTCATTTATGGCATCAAACAAAAATTCTGTCATGGTCATTCTGAATCCCCATACAGTCACACAGTGGTGACACTTCCCCGTACACACGAACGTCGTGTGCAAAGACTCACAGAAAGCTGTGCACCTACCCGACGTACCGTGTATATACTTGTAGCGTAAGTCGTATCACATTCCATGGTGTACTCCGAAAATGCGGCCGGGAGGACGACAAATTGGCTTCTATTATTCAAACATCGTCAAGCCACTCATACATTTGAAAACCTATTTCTCATGTTTGATTGAGTTGAAGCTAGCTATACCAAGCTCTGCCTTTGACGAGTGTAACGATGTGATTTGTGACGCCATATGTTTCTCATCAGAGATAGAATAATAATCATATAGAATTCAAAATGGCTCTGAGCACTATGGGACTCAACTGCTGTGGTCATTAGTCCCCTAGAACTTAGAACTACTTAAACCTAACTAACCTAAGGACATCACACACATCCATGCCCGAGGCAGGATTCGAACCTGCGACCGTAGCAGTCGCACGGTTCGGGACTGCGTGCCTAGAACCGCGAGACCACCGCAGCCGGCATATAGAATTCTCATTATATGTTCCTTATATGTTATGTATTGCATACATACTACATTTTGAATTTTTAGAAATGAAGGTGTGATTACAGGCTAAACTGCAGCGCTGTCCGACACTTAGGTTAGGCTATTGACAGTTCGGATGTGACTCGATGAAACCAAATAATCTGTAGATTTCCATGACGTCATGGGTTACATTATATACACGGTATCAGCAGGTTCAGTATTTCCACGTGCGCAGACTGTTGTTTGCGGTTAATTATACAGTGTCAAATGCTTTCCAATCGATGGATTAGTATATAACCATTGTTCGCAGAATATCGTGTGATAAAAAGATGAAAAGTGTTTCTCATGAGCCATACTTCTTAAATCCATGCAGATTAATGGAGAAAATATTTTCTATGTCTGGAAAATCTCATTACATGCAATCATGGAATACGATCAGTCACCTTCTAGGAGACTTACATTGAGAATATTGTTAGGTAGTTTTGCACTCCGTTCTATTGATTTTTTTATGAATGGTAGTAATATTTTTTTACTGGTTAGGAGTGTTCGTTGTCCAAGATACTTACGGTAAAGATGAACTGGAAAAGTCAGTGCCCATTTTAATGGACTTGCAATGAAACGCATTTTGCACGGCATGAAGCCAGGTGAATTGGTAGTAGAAGGACGAAACAAATTCTTTGCTGGATTCCAAGATATTAGAAAAAGTATGTGGATGACGTCACAAAGCATGTAGTGGTGAGAGAGACGCGTGTTTGTGAAGACCGCATCGCGCGGAAAATGTGGTATCGTGCGCTATCGATACCTCGCCGTACACTATACGATCAGATCTTGAGTGACCGGTGTGAGTACTCTGCACTGAAAATCTGCTGCTGTATCCGTGACACTACGGAGCCAACATTACAGGACGTCGCTTCACGCTAGGCTAGTCCCTGTCCGTTACTTAAGTTCTGCCTGCATACTCAAATCGTTATCTGTAGTCTTTGTAGTTATTGTATGTGGCGAACCGGCGTATCTCAAGGACATGCAACGGATTATGTTCTGGACTTGCTATCACCCAAGTTATGTGAAAGGCCGATATTTAAACACTGCCTGTGCATCGCACTAGATTTCCTCTCCGTCTTAGAATCCACCAACCCCCTGGACATCTACCAAAGGGCTGACCAAGCGGTAAACGACATAGACGGTCTTTACCCAGCAATAGATGTCAAATGGTTTTATGACGACGATGATGATGAGAGGCAATAAAATTGTTACGTAGCTTTCACCATAAAACATTAATAGCCAGATTAACCACACGCATTGTTGGCTCACATGGGGCACTTTCTCTTTAATGAGGCCCTCCCAGTCATCCGTGGTGCGACCACACTACACTCTCTGCCAGTACGGAAGCCGTTAGCACAGCCATTCTATCCTCGTTGACACCGCACCGAACGCCTGTCAACGTCCAAGAGTGGACGAGAATCCTCTTCAGTGGAACGAAGGAAGGAAGGCTGGGTTTAGCGACGCGTCAACGTCGAGGTCGTTAGGGAGACGGAGCACAAGATCGGAGTGTGTCAAGGACAGGGAAGGAAATTAGCCGTGCCCTTTCAAGGGAGCCTGGAGCGATTCAGAGAAATCACGGAAAACCTAAACTTGGATGGCCGGACGCTGGTTTGAAATGGCGTGCTGCCGAATTCGTGTCCAGTGCGCTAACCACTGCACCACCTCGCTCTGTGTCTCTTGTGTAAACGGCAGCCAAGCGAAATCGAAAGGTATTCGGTCGCGTTCGGTTCGTATTCGCTAGTGTTCGCTCGTGTTGCACTCGATGTTCGTCCTTCAGCGAACCGTCGAAGGAAGTTCACTTACTCTCCGCTTCGGTGCTGTTAGTACAGGAAACTTTGGTCTGCTGTATTGTCTACTTCTGTTGTTGACAAGTTATGCGTGAGCGATGAAGTGGTGTAAAGAGAATGTAATGCCGTTGGTGGAAGACTACATGTATTGAATGTGTTACCTGGGGTCTAAGAGGACCACAGCAAGATCATCGAAGTAGAAGAAAGAAGAAACAATATTGGTGAAAAACTGCCAAAGTACTATAAACGTTCAACCGGGAACTTGAGAAAGAGCATAAATTCATTTGGTGCTTGCATGAGGCGGAAACGCTTGTAATAAATACAAGCTTTATATATATTTTTACTAAAAACGAAAAACCCTAAAAGTAAACAAATGCGAATATTTCTCTATTATGCTGATTACAATTAAAATATACGAAATGTTTTATCATTCTCATGGCTCACGTTCATGGTAGCTATAATTAAACATTTGATGTGTCGCTGTTGTGTTAGGGACTTTTGATCATAGCAACAATAATTTCTTGAGATCGCTATCTGCCTTCTAACAAACTAGAGCTTATTTTATCCAGAAGCTTATGTGGCAGAACGTATGTACACTCAGCATTTCATTAACCATATTTTATTGGCAGTATCTTCTGTACTCGAACTTTAACCAAATCGAAGATGTGCTTTGGATATGTCACACAGCTACTGAAATGTGGAACAACCACTCACCATGTGTCCGTATATCAAAAACCGGAGTATAAACGCTAGTTTTCCTTCGGGTTACACCTAAATTTTTCTTATCCTATACCACTTTGTTTATTTCGTCATAGACATTGCCCTCATTATGAAAATTGTCCATTCTGATAGTCAGCGTTGTAACATTGTTGCATTAATTTGATGTGAAAGCGGTGCTGATAGACAATAAAAGCGGGTTAAAGGCTGCGAGCTATCCGAGGTTAGTTAACCTTGCATTACTGCGCAACTGTTTCACCAGGTATTCAGTCTAGCTTACCAAATTCTCAACCAGACTAACATTAATTATAATCTTTTAATAGTCATACGACAACCGGTGATTATAAAAGAGAATTTAAATAAAAAGAAATAAATCAGTTTATATTTGGAAATTTATTTCAACATTGATCATTGAAATTTCAGTATATTAAACTTGATTCATAACTAAACTGGTGCCTTATTTAGCATTGTGAAAATGTGAGATTGTAATCTTACGGAACACATCAAATATGGAGCCAAGATTGGGAGACTGCATACAACACTCCATTTATAAAATAACACACGAAGAACGTTGAAACATTTGCAAGCGGAAGTTAACCACAACCAACCGATTCAATTTTCACCCAAAGAAGTTACGTTCGTAGCGCAATCCTGTCCGTCATGTAATTACCACACACTGGTATACTAAATTCAATCTAACTCTCTGTGAAATCTTCCCGAAAAGAATAGCTGAGGGCTACTTTGATGATTACACCACATGCTTCACGTGCTCAACTTGGCTTACGCAAAGAGTGTAACTCCACAATAATTCTGATAATTAAAATAAATTACATCGAAACGCAATTTACAACAGAAAAATCTCGAACTGGTTACTATCGTCTTACAATTAACCTGATGGGTCAAACAATTTTATAAGCATGTGGTACTTGTCTCACAAAGTACACCCCACGTGGGTTGAACATAGGGAAAAGTTGCTATATTGAAAAATATTGTTAACCCGAGACGTCATAATCTCACGCACATTCCCATTTAAGATTGATGATCTTAGTTAGAGTTACTGATCAACACGTGGTTCCACTTTACTCACAAAGTAGTGACAAAGCAACTACTGGAAAATATTCTGAAGTTCACACTCGAAATACACTGCGTTGCAATTTAAGATAACATTAGATATTTTAGAGCTAAACCTGAAATAAAGGTGATTAAATTTTCAGTTAGGCTGAACTTAAGAAATCCATTGTCCTACGGACTTAGCAGACACGCGCTTCGCCAGAGATCTTACTACTTCAGACGCTTGCCGCGGACAGACTGACCTGGGCCCCTACCGAGCGTGCTTCCGTATGCAAAACGGAAGTGACCAGAGAGACAGCTTCCTATACCAACATGACAAGGGACGGACAGGAACATACTAAGGATAGAAACCTCTTTGCTTTTAGAAAGCGTAGCTACCTGTTCCGACGTTGGTCATATTGTTCTCTAGCAGACAGGCTTGTCTGCTACCATCAAGCATGCAACTAGAAATACATTTGCTCATTCATCCTCTCACACAGAAGGGAAGGGGGATGACAGTATCTTATCACATACAGTATATAAAAGCAAGCGGATGTAGGTTCCGTATTAGACTGTGAGACAGATGGTTCTTGTTTATGTGTAAAAGTAACACGTTCCACTACTCACTCTCCTCCCAGATAGTCAGAAATACCACAGTAAATTTAGAACAGGAATTTCTGTCGTAAATGACAACAGATTTAAGAAATTAACATGAAAGGAATCCAACAGAGACCTTTCTACGTTTCTCATCGTGGTCCAACTATTATAGTGTTGTATCCTGTGTGCCGATTATTAGCATCAAGAAACAACAGTGCAGAGTTCTCTTGCTATGCTCGTTAAATCGTGTTCTCTTTTGCTCTCTCTAGTGTAGACGCTTGTTCACAAATACACTCCTGGAAATTGAAATAAGAACAGCGTGAATTCATTGTCCCAGGAAGGGGAAACTTTATTGACACATTCCTGGGGTCAGATACATCACATGATCACACTGACAGAACCACAGGCACATAGACACAGGCAACAGAGCATGCACGATGTCGGCACTAGTACAGTGTATATCCACCTTTCGCAGCAATGCAGGCTGCTATTCTCCCATGGAAACGATCGTAGAGATGCTGGATGTAGTCCTGTGGAACGGCTTGCCATGCCATTTCCACCTGGCGCTTCAGTTGGACCAGCGTTCGTGCTGGACGTGCAGACCGCGTGAGACGACGCTTCATCCAGTCCCAAACATGCTCAATGGGGGACAGATCCGGAGATCTTGTTGGCCAGGGTAGTTGACTTACACCTTCTAGAGGACGTTGGGTGGCACGAGATACATGCGGACGTGCATTGTCCTGTTGGAATAGCAAGTTCCCTTGCCGCTCTAGGAATGGTAGAACGATGGGTTCGATGACGGTTTGGATGTACCGTGCACTATTCAGTGTCCCCTCGACGATCACCAGAGATGTACGCCAGTGTAGGAGATCGCTCCCCACACCATGATGCCGGGTGTTGGCTCTGTGTGCCTCGGTCGTATGCAGTCCTGATTGTGGCGCTCACCTGCACCGGGCCAAACACGCGTACGACCATCATTGGCACCAAGGCAGAAGCGACTCTCATCGCTGAAGACGACACGTCTCCATTCGTCCCTCCATTCACGCCTGTCGCGACACCACTGGAGGCGGGCTGCACGATGTTGGGGCATGAGCGGAAGACGGCCTAACGGTGTGCGGGACCGTAGCCCAGCTTCATGGAGACGGTTGCGAATGGTCCTCGCCGATACCCCAGGAGCAACAGTGTGCCTAATTTGCTGGGAAGTGGCGGTGCGGTCCCCTACAGCACTGCGTAGGATCCTAGGGTCTTGGCGTGCATCCGTGCGTCGCTGCGGTCCGGTCCCAGGTCGACGGGCACGTGCACCCTCCGCCGACCACTGGCGACAACATCGATGTACTGTGGAGACCTCACGCCCCACGTGTTGAGCAATTCGGCGGTACGTCCACCCGGCCTCCCGCATGCCCACTATACGCCCTCGCTCAAAGTCCGTCTACTGCACATACGGTTCACGTCCACGCTGTCGCGGCATGCTACCAGTGTTAAAGACTGCGATGGAGCTCCGTATGCCACGGCAAACTGGCTGACACTGACGGCGGCGGTGCACAAATGCTGCGCAGCTAGCGCCATTCGACGGCCAACGCCGCGGTTCCTGGTGTGTCCGCTGTGCCGTGCGTGTGATCATTGCTTGTACAGCCCTCTCGCAGTGTCCGGAGCAAGTATGGTGGGTCTGACACACCGGTGTCAATGTGTTCTTTTTTCCATTCCCAGGAGTGTAGAAGCGAATGACAGAGAACTCTGGCGAATTATATGTGAATATTCGCCCCCAATCGCTCGGTGTAAACCACGCCTAACAACATTTGATGTAAACTTACGATAAATTTAATATTTTTAAGTTCAAATTCGCGCCACATAATGGTATTCTCACATTGATCCATCCCGTTCTTACGTTGCCACCCGTCCTATACCCGACCTCCCAGAGTCTTTTTCTTATAACCGGCCAATCTGTCAGGCGCGCTAGTCTACTATATGACGGCTAGAAGAGTTCAGACTGCGAAACTAATGATTTAGAGAGGTATAATGATGTTAATTTACGGAAATACAAGTAAATTCTCTGTTATTTTTGTACAATTGTGCTGCTGAAATATCGCCGATTCCAGGAATTTGTCAGATGCGTGGATTCTGCGTATGGTGACATAGTATGTTTTACAGAAGGAAGATAGCGCAGCCAAAGATTGATGTTCAAAAGATTTTGTACCACGATTAATGATATCAAATCGTTAATGATAACATGTCAGATCTGGACGTTTCCAACTGGGTGGCAGGTTTAGCATTTATGATAGATTTGCCTGCCTATTTAGGCGTCTTAAAGGTAGGAACCTACTTATCAGTACGATGTTTTCAACAATAAAGGTATTCCAAATGAAACTGAAATTATGGCAGGCACAACTAAACGCAAACTTTTTCTTTCGTCTCAAAGCGTTGCCCAACCGTTAGCCCAAAGATTGGATGAAATACACATACATAATTTTCGATTTTATCTAGCATTTGAAAACCGATCTCAGAATTTTTGAAAAAAATAATCAAAATTTTTGTATTTATGCGACACCTTTTACAAACAATATGGATACGTTGCAAGAATATTTCCAGATGTAGTCTATAGAGTTGCAATCTGACATCCATCCAAAAAACATAATTGCATCACATATCTGTGTTGCACTTTTAAAAATCATTCCTGTCTAGAGACAAACCTCCCATGCTCCACAGCCAAGCGTTACATATGTCATCTTTGTTTGGAAGAACGTACATTCGTAAAAAGTTATTTTCGAGAGGAAAGCACACTCAAAGTAAAAATAGAACCAAAATCTCAGACGAACACCGTGAGAGCACTCTGAGAATGGCAGCCGCTTCGATCGAACCTGGTACTCATACATTACCTTCCCAAATTCAAAGTCACGTTAATTCTATGATTAGTAATTACTTAGATATTTAATTATTAATGAAATCTCATATTTAGAAAGTCAGATTGTTTCCATCCAGCTTTTTTAGAATAAAGAGTCATAAATTAATAAATTCTAAACTACATAAATGTGTTAACTATATACCTCGTGCTGACCCCTCTCTCTCTGTCTCTCTCTCTCTCTCTCTCTCTGTCTGTCTCTCTCTTTTCAGCGGTTGTTGTTAATAACTGTATTATATGGGGCCCAAATATACTTGTCTTCCAATGTGGTCCACATAAGCTAAAATGTTGGACACTCTGGCGTACTGGCATCGCGCTCTTGAGTCTTAAGGTGTTTTTCTTGAATTTCCGTCATAAATTCAATTTTAGGTTTCTAGAGAGTATACCGTGCAGTCGACCCTGGATGGACCCACTTGCTTCTGCCGATGAGAGGACTGTTTACGCGTGAGCTGCTGCCTGCATTTTCTTTAATGAAAACAGCGAGCGGGTAACTTGTGCAAGTGCGAGGAGAGAGCACCTGGCGTGACAGCTTCGAGCAGTGGGCGGTCGTGCCGTGCCCCAGTAGTCACTCGTGACGTTGTCGGGCGCGTGCACGACCGCGACCACGACCACGTGTGACCGCCCACCCACTGACGGCAGGTGCGGCGGTGATGCTCAAAGGCCCCGGGGGCGACCGGGGCCTCAGTTTTGCCCTTAACGGGCGTCGCAGCCGGAGCGCGAGATGGAGCCGCTCGAGTCAATGAACCGGCCGATGTCACGACCCAAACGTCCGTCCCCGAGTCTCTCAGACTCTTTCCCAAGTAATGGAGCCACAAGTGACTGCATCAGATACAGGCTGCAATCTGCCTCTTCGCAGCTGCATTGTTCTAATGATTTGCGTACGTGATTCAACGAGGAGAGCGTTGTTTTCATTATTTATACGTAATAGACATCATTAAACTAGGATACTCGTACTTCTAAAAACAATAACGTGATGAAGAAGAATAAAGAAAATACACTGAAGGAGATGGAAAGTGTTATGCAACGAAACATCAGACCCACAATTATGAAACTTTGTGGAGACGTTTGTCACATAACGAATATTACACCTGAAGCCCGTGCGGCTAGCAGGACAGAGCGGATGAGGTTGTGGAAAGGGGCCAAAATGAGGTTGCTGTCAATTGCATTCAACATACAAGCTTTATTTGTCCAAACACACTATTACACAAAATGCAAAACTCTTAAAACTTCAATCGAAGTCCCTTGATTAGCTTTAGATCGGTTAAAGACCACACTCAAAATCCAAGACGCAAGGCCTAAGTAAGAAATTGACATAAAAGGTTATACTGTAGACGCCACCCGCAAATATTTTCTAAATCTTCAATCTAAATCGAAGTCCCTTGATTAGCTTTAGATCGGTTGAAGACCACACTTAAAATCCAAGACGCAAGGCCTAAGTAAGAAATTGATATAGGTTCTACTGTGGATGCCACCCACAAATATTTTCTAAATCTTCAATCTAAACATTATGAAGGCCTTAGCACTTTAATTTTAATGCAATTCGGCTGGAGGCCGCATATTAAGCAATAAGATTTGTTTCAATCCGACGGCAGAAGGCGTAATCTTAAAACAATTGAAACAAATTCGGCTGAAGGCCTTAAGGGCAGGACAAGAACATTAATTTAAGAAAGATTAAAACTCGGCCGAAGGCAGCACATCAAGCAAATAACTAAAACCCGAACATGGGAAATTACAAGGTAGCACACAAGGAGCGGCACTCAGAAGTTTCCTGGGACTATAACACTAACGCCCGTCTAAGCGAGACAGGCAGCCTGACCAACAATCTCTCAATCGAAAGGCAACCCAACCGACAGACAGCCGATCAACCAATCGACCCAAATCAGTTCCGCTCGACGCAACAAGCAAAATAACCGCAAAGTTTCAATACAACGACACACAGAATCACACGAAGACATACAAACAATTGAGGCTCGATAGTAAGTTAAGCTTGGACTCAACTTTCATGTCCAAGTTCGGTGGGCGAAGAACTTCGTAGCACTCGCAAGCAGCACCTCACACTCCAACCGCGCGTGCACGCCGCCCGCGCCTCCAACCCTACCTCGCGCGACGGTAACTTGCTTGCTGCTCCACGCCAACCGACCGAGTGGACTGCTGGTCTGTCGCGACAGCATTGGTGGTGTATCTCCAACTCACTGACTTCCCGGAGAAACTGGCTCCGATCCAACCATGAAGAGGTGACACAACCGACATCTCTGCACAGGAAGGAACCGACTCAAATACACGTCGCCTATAACTTGACCACCCGAATGACCAACCAACGGTCGTTCCCGCTGGTACCGGCTGTCCAGACCTCGCTGGGGCTCCGTCCCTGACTGCACTGCTGCTGCGTCCCGACTACACTCCTGGCCCGACTCGAACCAAACTGCCAGACGCACGATGACCCGGAAATACTATCGGTCGCTCCAGAGATGGTAAGGAAGTGCACTTATCGATACGCGCTGCTGCTGCCACTCACGAGCAAGTAAGGCAGAAAGTTAGTGGCGCCGGTAAATGGAAAAAGACAATTAGGTGGCAGTACCATAATAGAAGATGACAAAGAATAAATGGCATGAACACGAGCCGTGCACGGCTCAACACCGTCTGCTAAAAAAGTTGATGCGCCCACAAGACACGGCTGGACATCAGTCTGACCTTGCACACGATTGGACATCAATCTGACCTCGCACACGTACACACCATCAGAGGGTTGTTGTTGTTGTTGTTGTTGTTGTGGTCTTCAGTCCTGAGACTGGTTTGATGAAGCTCTCCATGCTACTCTATCTAATGCAAGCTTCTTCATCTCCCAGTACCTATTGCTACCTACATCCTTCTGAATCTGATTAGTGTAGTCATCTCTTGGTCTCCCTCTACGATTTTTACCCTCCTCGCTGCCCTCCAGTACTAAATTGGTGATCCCTTAATGCCTCAGAACATGTCCTACCAACCGATCCCTTCTTCTGGTCAAGTTGTGCCACAAACTTCTCTTCTCCCCAATCCTATTCAATACTTACTCATTAGTTATGTGATCTACCCATCTAGTCTTCAGCATTCTTCTGTAGGACCACGTTTCGAAAGCTTCTATTCTCTTCTTGTCCAAACTCTTTCATGTCCCTCGACGCTTATAACTGCCATCTGGTTTCTGTACAAATTGTAAATAGCCTTTCGCTCCCTGTATTTTACCCCTGCCACCTTCAGAATTTGAAAGAGAGTATTCCAATCAACATTGTCAAAAGCTTTCTGTAAGTCTACAAATCCTAGAAACGTAGGTTTGTCCTTGCTTAATCCAGCTTCTAAGATAAGTCGTAGGGTCAGTATTGCCTCACGTGTTGCAACATTTCTACGGAATCCAAACTGATCTTCCCCGAGGTCGGCTTCTACTAGTTTTTCCATTCGTCTGTAAAGAATTCGTGTTAGTATTTTCAATCCGTGACTTATTAAACTGATTGTTCGGTAATTATCACTTCTGTCAATACCTGGTTTCTTTGGGATTGGAATTATTATATTCTTCTTGAAGTCTCAGGGTACTTCGCCTGTCTCATACATCTTGCTCCCCAGATGGTAGAGTTTTGTCAGGACTGTCTCTCCCAAGGCCGTCAGTAGTTCCAATGGAATGTTGTCTTCTCCAGGGGCCTTGTTTCGACTCAGGCCTTTCAGTGCTCTGTCAAACTCTTCACGCAGTATCGTATCTCCCATGTCATCTTCATGTACATCCTCTTCCATTTCCATAATATTGTCCTCAAGTACAATGCCCTTGTACAGACCCTCTATACACTTTTCAATTCAATAAATAACTGCTTTCCCTTCTTTGCTTAGAACTGGGTTTCCATCTGAGCTCTTGATGATCATACAAGTGGATGTTCATACAAGTGGTTCTCTTATCTCCAAAGATCTATTTAATTTTCCTGTAGGCAGTACCTACCTTACCCCTAGCGAGATAAGCCTCTACATCCTTACATTTGTTCTCTAGCCATCCCTGCTTAGCCATTTTGCACTTCCTGTCGATCTCATTTTTGAGACGTCTGTATTCCTTTTTGCCTGCTTCATTTACTGCACTTTTATGTTTTCTCCTTTCATCAATTAATTTCAACATTTCTTCTGTTACCCAAGGATTTATACTAGCCCTCGTCTTCGTACCCATATAATCCTCTGCTGCCTTCACTACTTCATCCCTCAAAGCTATCCATTCTTCTTCTACTGTATTTCCTTCCCTCATTCTTGTCAATTGTTCCCTTACGCTCTCCCTGACACTCTGTACGACCTCTGGTTTAGTCAGTTTATCAAGGTCCCATCTCCTTACACTACCACCTTTTTGTAGTTTCTTCAGTTTTAATCTACAGTTCATAACCCAATAGATTGTGGTCAGAGACCACATCTGCTCCTGGAAACAACCAGAAAGAATTCAGGATTCACATCCACAGCAGTCGAAGTTCACAAACATATCAAAAATATTATTTTTTAGATGTGAAATTTCATCATTTTCTCACTAAGTATTGGCTGCATTTGTTGCGATACGTACACTTTTCTTCGTAAGTAAGAGAGATTCTTTGATGAATTTAGCGCTGCTTATTAAACACAAACTCCTTAATGCAAAACCCTAGAATTTTGCAATTCTATTAAAAATTGTGCTAATACTAAGATAATTAACTATAAAATTTGAGTATTTTCTAAACATGAAGTTTCTATAATGTAACAGCTCATTCATTTTTTCATAAATTAAATAAATTCTAGATTTTCATATACCTCGGAGTATGGTTTGTATGCTGTGCAAAATTCATCGAAGAATCACTCTTACTTATGAAGAAAAGTGTACCTATAGCAATAAATGCAGCCAATAGTAAATAAAAAATGATGAAATTTCACATGTAAAAAAAAATTTTGTTATATTTTTGAACTTCCGCTGCTGTGAGTGTGAATCATGAATCCTTTCTGGTCATGCTGACAAAATCTTATGAATGTATTTGTAAAAGTATATTACATTAAACCGATGGTACATACACTTCACCATCACTGTCGTGACTTACTTCAGCTGTGGTGACTCATGCTTCCACCTGATACCTGGTCTACACCATTTAAAGTACTCCAATGTGATAAGTGTGCCCTTTAAAAGACGTGACTAATATTAATTTCGAAGAGCTTACTTTCCTGCAGACAACAGCACCGTCACTGAACAGCGCTACTGATCTTTTGAAGCCTTGAACAGTCTCTTCCAACGATCTGTGGGGATCCATAGTCGAATGGTAAGTCCGGTATCTCCTTTCCTCCCCAGCAACACAATCCTCACGTCCTTATAGGCCTAGGTGACACGTCTCGATGGGTTGGGTTGGATTGTTTGGGGAAGGAGACCAGACAGTGAGGTCATCGGTCTCATCGGATAAGGAAAGGATGGGGAAGGAAGTCGGCCGTGACCTTTCAAAAGAACCATCCCGGCATTTGCCTGGAGCGATTTAGGGAAATCACGGAAAACCTAAATCAGAATCTCCGGACGCTGGATTGAACCGTCGTCCTCCCAAATGCGAGTCCAGTGTCTAACCACTGCGCCACCTCGCTCGGTCACGTCTCGATGCATTCGTAACCAAACCCATCAATAGCACACTACTTTACCTGCAGGGTTACCACAGCCGAAATAGTCCATGATCTGATTAAATAACACCGTTGGTACCGTTAATATTCTTTATTGGAGAACACGACCGTTTTCGCAAATTAAATTTGCATCTACATGTGCTTCACTGTATACAAAGGAATAAAAGAAATGGACAAAACAAAGCGATACGGTCTGTGTCTACTTAGTAAAAAGATTAACTTTCTATTTAAACCGGATAAAGCCATTCTTGACTTTTATATCCTGGTGTTTAAAACTTCTGACTCACGAATGTGCGAGCGTCTATGATAAAATGTATTGGGGGCAAAGGCCATCCCCAAACTAAAAGAGAGCCCAATAAAAACATCAAAGTAAAAACGTAGTAGCTATTAAACATTTATAATAAAAAAATAAAGAAAATATTCAGCAAAAACGTCGCTTTTGTAACATTAAAAGAGAAACAGTTGTCAACAGTGTCACAGTTTACCTCCATTGTAGACAGTGTGGGGAGGACGCTGTTACTTCGCCATCTAGCCGCTATCTGTAGCGAGGTCTACGCGGAAAGCTGCGCATGCGCAGTGTCGCAAACATTAAGTAACCAGATACCTTGACTGAAATGTTGGGTGCTGGCTGCACATTTTTAAATTACCAAACTGCAATAATCAGAAATAATGCACTCTTTTTATGAGTCGTGTGAGTCAGAATTACTGAAACAACTAATTTCAAAAGGTTACCTGATACCATTTAGGGTCCTACGTGCCAGCAACATCCAATGCAGTGTCTTTACAATTAACAAAATTGTTTTCACGAAAGAAATGCCTTTTACGTTAATAAAAATAGTGGTAGTTCTGGAAAACGTCACTCACATAATCAAAATTAGCTAGGACGTTTCTGTGACGTAAATCTGGCTGGAAGTTTAGGGTGTCTTCTGGGGCTCTTTTCAGTGCTAGAAAATTCTCCAATTGTTCTAAAATATTTACAACATTATCCCTTTTGAACCATCAATGGCGCCATTCGAATAGGTTAACTGCACACATTTTCGAAAATTTTTGAGATACTACAAAGCTGCTTCCACCATCTCTAGTTCGCCAGGGTATCTGCTCTCTGACAGGCAAAACGTCCACTTCTTACGAAGCAGGAAACGTTTTGTTAACGGAAAAGGCCAGACGTCGTCCTTTATCACTAGTCGCCACACGGCCATATGAGCAGTTCAAACAAAAAGCGTTTAGAAATATGTCGCCCTTAGCCTGAAATTCCATTGCTTTCACTTTTTTAAAACACTAAGTGTCTTGACAACAGACATGTTGTCCTCCTCTCACACTGTTATTTTGCTATTGTTCATCACGTGCCAACGTCTTTACTAAAGCGCTGAAGATGGCCCATCTTGGACTAGCTCAAAATAAAGTGACTTGAAATAAACAATTCAGTTTAACGGCACTGTAGACTGTGAGTTAGCTTATTTCAACTGAGTTCTACAGCCTCCAAAACTCTTTGAAAGAATAAAACCATTGCTTCTTCTACGTAGGCTACTTTATTCTTGAAAACAATAATCTATTATTTCGTCACAGTTGTCTAGTGTAAGCCTTTTGGCATTTTACACTGCGTTACCTACAAAACATCCAATGTATACACCTTATAAACATATAACCAAAGTAATAACAGCGTACAATTATATCGTAATTAAATATAAGTTAAAGAGAACTTACGTTTGTCAGCAGTGCTATTTTTGTAACAGACTACACCACCTTTTGCGTATACGAGAGAGTGCTGAAAAGTAATGTTTCCGAATATTTTTATGTGAAAACTCAAACTTTTTTCAATAAAACGAACATTAGTGACACCCAACATCGTTATTCTTCATGACTACGAGAAATTCACAGCCCTCTGCCGCTAGAAGGCTCTGAATTACAGCATCTAACATAGCGGTTTGTATCGTAACTGTGTCGGTGCGTGAGACACAACGTGCTGTAATCATATTTCTAATTCGGAGACTTCGTCCACGTAGCGTGCCCCCTCCCTCAAAATAATGCCAAAGCACACCCGAGCGCTGCGAAATCTGCAATAATCCGACGTCTCTGATTCAGTTGTCATCTGTCATCCTCCATACGGTCCCAACTTGGCCCCATCCGATTTTCACCTGTTACCTAAACTTAAAGAATGCCTCTGAGGCCTTCATTTTGACAGTGACGAAGCGGTGTAAGCAGAGATATGGTTGTAGCTCCGTCAACAAAGTCAAAGATTCTACACTGACGATATCATCAAAACGGTCTCTTGTTGGGTGAAATATTTTCGTCGACAGGGTGACTATGTTGAGAAATACGCTTGTAGACATGAAGATGTAGAATGTTACCAACTTCTGTTTTATTTCAAAAGCTTTTTTTCGCATAAAAGAATCGGAGTCATTACTTTTCAGCACGGCCTCGTATAGCGATGAGCCAAGACGTCACGACCTGTGCCCAGAAGGAGATCGAATGCCGCCTGGTGCCATTGCGGGAATGTGACGTGGTAGCGAATACGTTTGAACGATTCATAGACGAACGGGGACCCATTCCGAAGTCAAACGCGTCGCAAGTGTGGAACTCTACGTACGTAAGAGACTTGGAAAAATTGGAGATTATTATGGCCCGGCACCTGGTAATGGGCATCTAGCAGATGGCGAAGCTGGTTACCTGTTCGCGTGGTGAACATCTGTGGAAAGTGTCTGAAGGACGGCGAAACCGCGATTAGGCGGCAAGGTGTGGCTTCAAATAGCTCTGAGCACAATGGGACTTAACATCTGATTACATCAGTCCCCTAGAACTTAGAACTACTTAAACCTAACTAACCTAAAGACATCACAAACATTAATGCCTGAGGCAGGATTCGAACCTGCGACCGTAGCGGTCTCGCGGTTCCAGACTGAAGCGACTAGAACCGCTCGGCCACACTGGTCGGCCAAGGTGTTGTTCGACTGCGCCTCTCTTTTGTTGCTAACAACTTCCATAAACGTTTTTCGGTACTGTTTAAGCATTCTGGCACAGGAGTAATTTATAACTGCTGTTGTTATTGTCCTAAGTTATTACAAAAATATAACTCGTATCGCTACTGTTTCCTAAATAAAAATATCGTATAGACTTGTTTTTCCTTCCAACTATTGCTTTCTCCCATCCCCACGTTTCTTTCTGACGGCAGTTCTTTCCTCTGTCTTGAAGATAAATATCACAGAAGGTCGGTAATAAGCCGTAGTCATGTCTCTCAACACCACAGCTTTTAATTCTCTCTCTTATTTATTCTACCATTACTAAATTACTAGCATAAATATATTGCTTAATACCCTTCACTGCTTCTCGTTCAGCAGGACCGTTAAGGCCGAAGCAACAGAAGTGTCGTTTGTGTCGCCATGGAGAAAGTGGTACCAGGAGGGTACAAAGTGCAAAATTTGTGTCCGAGGAGTTTCATAACTGGTAGCGGAAACTGACACAAGTACACGAGGGAGGTGATCGGAGCCATATGATATGTCGTTGGCGTGGAAAAACGCTCTCGAACCGACCTTAGATCCAAGCTAATCTTTTTCGGGAAGTGAGTAAGCTTCGTCCATTCCACTCCATAGTTTTTCCCAGCTCCATAGATACAACATATACTGCCCACAACTTCTCAAGAAATAGCCCTCACGGGCTCAGCATTTGTTTGCTGAGTACGGGCTTTGCGAGCCCGGGTTCCTGGCCTGAGGCACAAAAAAGAATGAGGGAAGCTAGTCCTCCTAACAACAAACTTTCTATCAGTAACGGGGCTCAAGGAGTCACGAATAACAATATCTCTGTAGTGATCAAGAGGAAGGAGGGGACATTTGAAAAAGTTTCCCCCTTCTATATCCATAAAGGCTTAGAAGGGCTGGATGGCACCCTAAAGTCCATTAAGCAGTTGCGCAATCGTTCCTTGCATGTTGAGAGTGATTGGGCAAAGCAGGTGGAATTCCTTAAGACGTCACAGAAATTGGGTGAGTACGACATCATTCTTGAGTTGCATAACTCCCTTAACTCCAGCAAAGGTGTTGTAACCTGCCGTGATACGATGGCTGTCCAGAAAGTGAGTTACGATTGATCGCGAAATGAAAATCACAGTGAAAATCAGAAATGTTTATTTGTAACAGTTAGCTACACCTTTCAGCTACTTCTCTACGTAGTCGCCGTTCTGACTCAGACATTTGTCGTAGCGTTATACCAACTTTCCAATACCCTCATCAAAGAAGGCAGCCGTCAGCGCTTTCCGCCAATTCTCTGCGCTCGCCTAAAGCTCGTTCTCTCTGCCAGAATGTTGTCTTCATAGCCAGCGGTTCGTTTGAGCAGAGATGAAACTCAGTGGGAGACAATTACGGGCTGTATTGTGGATAACCAAACATTTCCAATTGAAACGATGCAGGAACATATTCATTGCCCCTGCAGTATGAGGGTGAGAATTGTCGTGAAGGAGAAACCGCACGACAGTTATGTAATGTTGGTTGCATAGCCCCAGGGGAAAATTCTCACCAGGCCCTCGTACTTGGCGGGAGACACTATTTTCTATAACATCTTTACGCGCTCACTAAGAGCTCAAGAATGAAAAGAACGACATAATTCTATCTAGAGTCATACTAGAGACACTGCCTAACACATCTTTGCAAAGCTTTATCGGATTTTCATAGTCGTTTCCATTTCGCGACCGATCGTAACTTACTTTGTGGACAGCTCTCGTATTATGGACATAGACGTTGCTGAACTCAAACAAGAATGGACACCACAGGGGATTATAGATGTGGAACAAAGGACACGCAAGAACAGTGGAGAGGCTGAGAAGACTCTCACTTTTATTGTGACCTTCAGTTCTCCAACTCTACCTGAACACATCATCGCAGGTTTTCTCCGGATTCAGCCCTATGTGCCTAACCCTGTGCATTGCTTCAAAAGCCAGCGTTTTGGCCATACAACGCTGAGTTGCAGAGGCGAAGCGACTTGTGGGAAGTGTATAAAAGCAGCTCATGAAGATGGGACGAACTGTCCATCTCCAGCAGTCTGTCTTGACTGCTATGGAAGCCACCTAGTCTGGAACCGAGCCTGCCTTGGCAAGGGAACGCAAAATCCAGGAAATCTAAGTGATCAAGCGGATCCTCTAAGCGGAAGTCAAAAAGGACTATCAGGCCATGAAACCCTCTGTCTTTGCCACTTCTTATGCTTCGCTGGTGCAGAAACCTGTTACTAAGGTCGACGCTTCGACTCAGACGACGTCCACTGTTTCATTGTCCACCTATAGCACCTGTACTTGCACCTGTATGTGCCAAAGTAAAGTGAAAGACATAGCGATCCAGACAGGTACAATGGGAGACCAGCATGCTTCCACAGTGCACAGGCTAAGGCACCCCAAAAGCAGAATGCCCCTCAATTCACAGAAAAGCGGCTTTCACCACCCACTTTTCCCCTCATCTTTGCTGGGAAAGGGAGAAGGGAAAGAATCCCAACATTCAGGTCGAAAGCTGACCTGGGCACCATCAGATGTCATTCTGGTACATCTGACTGATGATGACATCATGGGTTTTGATGCCTCGTGACCAGGCCCATTCAGTCCCACGACTCCGCCTCGCTCTACAAGCGTCTCATCACCTTGGCGCAAAGACAGGGGTAAAGCAAGATCACATTGACGAAATGGCTCCCATACTTCAATGAAATATAAATGGATACAGGACTCATCTGGCGGAACTGAGACTCCTTGTACAAGACAGATCCTTTTGCCTCTGCCTTCAAGAGACTCATTTTAAAGAGACTGACACACCTGTACTTGAGGGTTCCACCTTTATAGAAACAACAACCTTACTGGTGACACGGCAAAAGGTGGAGTTGCAGTGTTTGTAAAGAACACTTTTCACTTCTCACCTATTCCCTTAACAACAACACTACAAGCAGTTGCTGTTCGCCTCTGTTGACAACACAGTGTGCTCTGTGTACTTACCACCCCTTGAGGCTCTTGACAGTGGGGTCCTCACTCATCTTCTGGATGAACTACTTCGACCCTTTTTCCTTTTAGGGGACTTCATTGTACACAGGTGGGTTCTAACACCACATGCCCAAAGGGTCGGGTACTTGAGGATGTGCTACACACAGCAGATCTTATACTGCTGAACATGGGTCAAGCCATACATTTTAGCACCGCTACAGTTTCGTCTACAGCCATAGACCTCTCCTTCTGCTCACCTGCTCTTGGGGACACTGTTCTGTGGGCAGTGGACGATGACCTTCATGGTAGTGACCATTTCCCTATCTGGATCCATCTGCCTGATGGAGCAGCCACCGAGTTGGTCATTCAACAAGGCTAACTGGATGCTTTACCTAACTCTCTCCTGTAACAAGGAATCGGAGTGTTACTGTGAGCCTGTCTTCTGCAGATATATCAGTTCTTAACTGAGTATTGTGCTTTGAGATATGAGGATACACTTCACTGAGCATGTACAGAAATGTATGCTCATGTATTCTTAAGTAACTGATGTACGACTTGACGTCCTCCACTATACGTTCACGTAATAAGTTTTGTTGATGCTTTTCTCGTGTCGTCGCAAAACCCACGGCTTCACCCAGGTACGTTTCCTCCTTCCCCCTCCCCCCACTTCTCTTCGCATGTGCACTCAGTGCAATTGTGGTACATGCAACTGCTGCGGTTAATAAATTTATGTTGTCAGCCATCTTGAACTTTGACGAAAAATGTGATGACAGTGTAATAACCCTTTCTAGCGCCACGTTAAAGATCTTTGTCAAATATATTTGACGAATATTTGATCACATCTTTGATGAAATCTTTGACAAAGAAATTTAATAGTGTAATTCTGGCCGACCCCGCGTTGAAGCGGGACAAAGGCCCAAGAAAACGATGATGATTTTCTTCCTATCGAAATAGATGGTTGTAGCTTCATGATAAGTTGCATTAAGAAGTATCTATTTCTTATTTCTTGATGGTGACTGGTTTCGGACACCTGTGTCCATTTTCAGACAACCCCTGCTGTAAGTGTGACAAATACTGTCGATAGTCATGTACAGAAACTGTCCCTCCAGTAATCAAAGAGCTACACGGCTGACTTAACAACAGTAAATTACACCATAAGGCTATGTTTAATCTTACTGTGATCACTGGGTAGTGGATATAGGTCCTTTCCACCTCCAGCCTGCCTGGGCGAGCTTCCTATGGAGAGTGTGTATGCGAGAGAGAAAAGAACAATGGTAGGAGGACAGTGAGGCGAGTGAGTAACGCTTCAGCTAAAACTACCCGCGTGTAGCTCTTGTGTCGACAGACAGCGACCGACGAAACGCCGCTGCAATTCGCCAGTGCAGCTTTAACGAGACACGCCGAGATGGCCGTCTGGGAAGCAGTGGCTGCAAGAGCTACACGCCGCTGGCTTACTTTCAACGTGCCAGACGGGTCGGCGGGCATATCTGAGGATCTGGCGGGGCCGCACCCTCCGGGGCTCGGCTGGTGGGCGTTGTAGCAGGAGGGGGGAGGGGAGGGGAGGGGAGAGGAGAGGAGAGAAGAGCGGTGGGCGTGGCTGGCAGGTAGGCCCGGTAGCCGTGTTAATTAGGGCGGCGCGCCCTCGTGTAGGCCGCTCATTACACGCCTATTGTCTACGTCCCGGGTCCGGCCGGAGACAGGTGACTGTCCGGCTCTCAGACCGGTCGCCAAAAATTCCCCGAACGGCAGGCAGACCCTCTAATGAGCGGCCATGTGAAGAACGGGAACTGCAGTTTCCTTCCCTGCAGCAACAATTTATTGTTGGCTGCAGTCTCTGAGGTTAAGGTGCCGCTGTCTCCAAAGTAACGTGAAACTTTGGGGGACTGGCTCCATGAACTGTAGTACCTCTGTGGCCGTCCGTAGACAGATGAGCAGAACATACTCGTTCACTTGGGCGCACTCGTTTTAACTGAAAGTGTGTGTGTGTGTGTGTGTGTGTGTGTGTGTGTGTGTGTGTGTGTGCGTGTACGTGTGTGTGTGTGTGTGCAGCTCGCTGACTGAGAGGCTGCTGATTGGATCCAGGAAGTAATCTCCCACTGCTACTTCACAGAGTTGGTTCTGAGCACTATGCGACTTAACTTCTGAGGTCATCAGTCGCCTAGAACTTAGAACTAATTAAACCTAACTAGCCTAAGGACATCACACACATCCACGGCCGAGGCAGGATTCGAACCTGTGACCGTAGCGGTCGCTCAGCTCCAGACTGTAGCGCCTAGAACCGCACGGCCACTCCGGCCGGCCCTTCACAGAGTTCTTCAAGACGAAAATATTAAGGAGGCTCCACATCTGATGGCCAGAAAGGCAGAGAAAAAATAGAATTTAATATCCCTTTGACGAGTAGGCCAATAGAGATGGAGCATCACCAAAGATCTGGGAAGGTTGGCGATGGGGTTCGGCCGATTTAGAAGGAACAATCTTGGAATCTACCTTTAAACTTTTAGGGAAAGTATTAAGTCAGTAAGCCCCGGACATGCATTTCAACCAACGTGCTCCAAAACAGGACCAGTGCGTTATCACTGGGCCACTTCGCTCAGCACTGAGCCCAAAAGCTTCTGCAATGGTGTCAATCGGTTTACAGACGGTGGGAAACAATGCGAACAGAATATCCTAGGGCAGCCAAGTATTTCTGATTGCATGGTAGAGAGCTGTGTCAAACGGAATTTTGGGTCTTATGTAAACTGAAGATGGCTTTAGGAGGGGGGGGGGGGGGAGGGAAAGAGGAAAGGAAACGGAAGGAACTGTTGACATCAGCTGCACCAGGACTTTATACGGAATCGGAAGCGACGAGTGAAAATGTGTGCCGGACAGGAGTTCGAACCTGAGGTCTGCTGCTCATTAGGCAGTTACGTTAGCCACTGTGCCATCCAGACTCAGTTCTTATCGCAAATGCGCGGACTATCTCGGGATGGTCCTCGGGCGAATAATATTGTCACCTAGCTCCGCCTGTCCCAAGTCCATGTCGTCTACGATTGCTAGTTGTAGATTCCCGCCGGAAGTCGAATGAACTGCGCATTCGCACTGAAGATTGTGGATTTATTAGCCATCGAGGGAAATGAGTTGCGTGAATTATGCAAATTAAAGATGAATGGGAAGAAAGAAATGGAAAGGGAAGGAACTATTGATGTCAGCTGCATCGGAACTATGTGGAATCAGCAGCGTCGTGTGAAACTGTGTGCTACACCGGGACTCAAACCCAGTGTCTCCTGCTAACTAGGCAGTTGTGTCAGTTGTGTCAGTCACTGCCTCACCTGGACGCAATGTGTCCATGTCCTTCAAGTTCGCTACTTCGAGATTTGCGCAGGATGTCGAACGTACTTACACATCTGCACTGAAGGTGGCTGATCCATTGCCCTTCGAGGCTAACCAGTTATATGAATGCTTGGTGTCTGTTCCTTCGGATGTACTGCCGCTGATTCCGCATTAAGTCCCGATGCAGGTGATATCTATAGCTACTTCCCTTTCTCTCTCCTTCACCTTCAGTTTACGTAGGGGAAGGCGGGGCAAGAAGAGGAGGTGGGGTAAGACGGGGAAGGGCTATAAGCTACAATTAGAGTCTGCCATCTGTGGATAGCTACGTCAACATCATCAATACACAGGTCCAAGTGTGTTGACATTGATGAAGCTTTGTTGCTTTGCAAGGTACGTACAATTTTTAGACTGATTTGCAATGTTTTATAGTTTTTGAGGTCCTAAGACGTGTGTTTCGCGAACATTTGTCCAGACTGTAGAGATAGCACTGAATAGTACGTCTTATTAACAGTAAACTGCTGTGTCAGTAGTCAATGTTCACTAAATAGTGTTCATGTAGGCGTAACATAGCCTGGCAGCATGGTAGGGGGCAAGGAGCTTCCCCGTTTTGCCCCTACTATTTGTCCAACCATTACGTCCTTATCGTCTCATGTGTTTACCTCGCTGCGGGTTTTGAACACGAACATTATGAGTTAAATACAATTGTAAATAGAATAGTATTCGTTATTCCAACGTTTCCTAATTAATTACAAAGTATGCCTTAAGCTATATGGTGAATAAAAATACACAAAACGTGCAAAGACAGTATTCTTGCTATGATTTAACGACTGACTATTGGAAATATGGTATTTACTATATAATATTGATTACAAGAATGCTCTGACTCAATAGTACGTTCCACGTGTTTTATTTCAGATGGTTCGCAAGTATCGGCGACAAACGTCTAGGCAAGACTGCTCATTGGAGTCCATGGAAGGCGCTGTAAATGCTGTTATAGAAGGTCATATGGGTCCTTTCAGGGCTGCTCGACTGTTCAATTGTACACAGACAACCATCGAAAGACATGTGGCACAGAAACGTACCAATCCTGGCTAATAAGTTGTGAAATGGTTAGGAGCAATCACTAGTGTGTTTACCCCCTGAACACGAGGTAGAACTTTAAGACTACTTAGCACAGATCGAAGGACAGTATTTTGGCTGAACACTTAAAGAACTTATGAACTTGCTTTTCAGCTAGCTAAACGAAATAACATCAAACATCCATTTAATACTGCAGCCAGATCTGTTGGAAGAGATTGGTTAAATGGGTTTCTTCCATGAAATCCTACTTTAACAATACGAAAACCAGAGGCCACATCAATTGCACGAGCAATGGGGTTTAATCGAGTTGCTGTAGATCGGTTTTTCGATCTGTTAGAAAGTCAGTTAGACACATTAAAATTTACGGGAGACAGAATTTTCAATTGCGATGAGACTGATTTAACAGTCATTCCAAAAGGTCACACAAAGGTGGTTGCTTTGAAAGGGCGCAGACAGGTGGGAGCAGTTACCTCAGCAGAAAGAGGCCAGACTGTGACTGCAGAAATCTGTGTTTCAACGTCGGAGTGTTACGTACCACCATGTTAATTTATCCTCGAAAACGAATGCAACAGGCGTTTGAGACTGGCCTGCCTCCTGGTGCCTGGGCAGAAGTCCAAGAAACTGGTTGGATGACGGAAGAACTATTTTTGACTTCGTTTAAGAAGTTTATTGCATTTACTGAAGCGTCAAAGGAAAGACCAATACTTCTCATAGTGGACGGAAACAAAACGCGCACCAAGAATTTAGAACTGTCAGATGTGGCCCGCAAAAACGGGGTTGTCTTGCTGTGTTTGCCACCACACTGCTTACACAGTCTTCAACCATTGGACGTGGCACTTTTGAAACCTCTCAGTAAATTTTACGAAGATGAAGTAAGATCGTGACTTCACACCCATCCTGGAAAAGTTTTTACGCTGTATCAGATCGCAAGAGTATCCGGCAAAGCCTTCATTCATTCACCTAGAATGTCCACAGCAGTGAACGGGTATCGGAAAACAGGCATTTGGCCTGTTAACAGAAATGTGTTTCAAGAAAGTGATTACCTACCCTGTTCAAATACAGATATACATCAAGCTCCCACATCTGAAGTTACAGAAACGGAAGGCCAAATACCAGAGATGTTGTCAAGACGTAAAACACCTGAACAATTGACAACTGACGACCAAGCCTCTGTTTCGTCTAACTTTCAGGTTACCAGCCCTGAAATGGTGTTAGCTATTCCAAAGGTGGATAAAAATCCAAAAGGAAACCACCTAACAGGCGTGGAGAACCTGTTGTTTTAACCGAATCTCCTTATAGGAGTGAACTATCTGAAGAAATTAAACGAACAGGAGTCCCCAAACGTGCTGCATGTAAACAAAAACTCTTCTCAAAGACATTTAATAAACCTGAGATACCTCCAAAAGGACTTAATGACAACGAAAAAGTGACAAACCTTACTGACGTCTTAACCACCCCTTCATGCTCAAGGGATAATAATCTGAGCTCGAATGACAACGAGGAAGAGAGTGAAGAATGTTTATACTGCTATGACTTCTCTGAAGGAGGCTGGATACGGTGTATCAGCTGCGCACGCTGGGCCCACGACACTTGTGCAGGGATAGAAAGTGATGATAACGAGGCTGTCCACACTTGTGTACTATGTGAAAGTAAGAGGCCTAAATAAAACGTAATACTTGATTCTACAATTCGCAGAACCATGTTTCGAAACCTTATCGTCACATGATTCCGTTATTCCAGTCCTTATTTAAGCTTCAGAGATGAATTCTTGCTAGTTCCTCACCATACCACGCATATGGGGCAAGACGGGTAATTGGTAGTTTATGTTTCAAATAGAGATATTTCTAACTAAATGTATCAAGTTTGCAGGTTTCTTTGCATGCTATTGTAATTCAATGGTTAAGTAAACAAATGATAATCAAACCTACTTGAATTTGTTTATTTTTGTCCCTTTTGTAAGGGTTTAAAGTTAGCTTCCCCATCTTTCCCCGCCAGCGGCCAGTGGCATGTACTCGTCGATGGCAGTCTGCTACAGCCCAGAGAGACGTCCAGATATGTCATGACAGTGGATACCCATGACGGTGAGTCGCCTGCACAACGATGACAGGCGATGACCGGTGTGCACGGGGTGTGACGCTTCTGCCTCCTTGATAGGATGGCGAGCTGCTCTGTGGCACTAAGTCCAGGAAGGGACTCAGTGTATACAGCTGTTGCCTTGTCATGGCTTCGAACCGGTAACTTCTATTGGCAGGTCCATGCGAAGGCTTCCTCCGGCACAGCCCCATCATCCTCGTAGGACTGGAAGACTAGGAATAATTCCGTTAGAAAAATTTCCATTAATTATAGTGGGCAGCGGCGCGTTTGTCGTGCGCCAGTCCCAGTCACGTACACTAAAACACTAGTCCTACGGTCAGTGTGGGTAACTGCCTTACCACTTGCCGCACTAGTCTGTGCAGTTCCGCTTAGTTCGTACTTTCAGGAAGATAACCTGTCTCGCAGTATTTAGTTGGCCTTGTTGAATCATTGCAGTGAGAACATCCCGCGCTCAACTGTTGTCAGGGCTGATGAGACATAGAGACAAAGCTCCCTAATGTGCTATTCTCGGTTGTGGATGGGGAAAACCGAACAGTTTAAACTGACACCGCTATTTTAGTTATGAATAACAGTTATTTATCGGTTGATGATGAAATGATAATGACGACAACACAACACCCAGTCCCTGAGAGGAGAAAATCTCAGACCCAGCCGGGAATCGAACACGGGCCCCTTGGGGTGACACACCGCCGCGCTGACCAGTCAGCTGTCTGGGCGGACTCTCTGATATAAGAGGTGCTTTTCAATTTTTATTAATAACCGAATTAAAAAAAGGATCAACAGCTATAGCAGAAGCGTTAATTTTTTTCGAATTTAAAGAAATCTATTTTAAAGAAGGAGTAATTTTTGTTGGTCATCATAACACAAACTACACTCCTGGAAATGGAAAAAAGAACACATTGACACCGGTGTGTCAGACCCACCATACTTGCTCCGGACACTGCGAGAGGGCTGTACAAGCAATGATCACACGCACGGCACAGCGGACACACCAGGAACCGCGGTGTTGGCCGTCGAATGGCGCTAGCTGCGCAGCATTTGTGCACCGCCGCCGTCAGTGTCAGCCAGTTTGCCGTGGCATACGGAGCTCCATCGCAGTCTTTAATACTGGTAGCATGCCGCGACAGCGTGGACGTGAACCGTATGTGCAGTTGACGGACTTTGAGCGAGGGCGTATAGTGGGCATGCGGGAGGCCGGGTGGACATACCGCCGAATTGCTCAACACGTGGGGCGTGAGGTCTCCAAAGTACATCGATGTTGTCGACAGTGGTCGGCGGAAGGTGCACGTGCCCGTCGACCTGGGACCGGACCGCAGCGACGCACGGATGCACGCCAAGACCGTAGGATCCTACGCAGTGCCGTAGGGGACCGCACCGCCACTTCCCAGCAAATTAGGGACACTGTTGCTCCTGGGGTATCGGCGAGGACCATTCGCAACCGTCTCCATGAAGCTGGGCTACGGTCCCGCACACCGTTAGGCCGTCTTCCGCTCACGCCCCAACATCGTGCAGCCCGCCTCCAGTGGTGTCGCGACAGGCGTGAGTGGAGGGACGAATGGAGACGTGTCGTCTTCAGCGATGAGAGTCGCTTCTGCCTTGGCGCCAATGATGGTCGTATGCGTGTTTGGCGCCGTGCAGGTGAGCGCCACAATCAGGACTGCATGCGACCGAGGCACACAGGGCCAACACCCGGCATCATGGTGTGGGGAGCGATCTCCTACACTGGCCGTACATCTCTGGTGACCGTCGAGGGGACACTGAATAGTGCACGGTACATCCAAACCGTCATCGAACCCATCGTTCTACCATTCCTAGACCGGCAAGGGATCTTGCTGTTCCAACAGGACAATGCACGTCCGCGTGTATCCCGTGCCACCCAACGTGCTCTAGAAGGTGTAAGTCAGCTACCCTGGCCAGCAAGATCTCCGGATCTGTCCCCCATTGAGCATGTTTGGGACTTGATGAAGCGTCGTCTCACGCGGTCTGCACGTCCAGCAGGACCGCTGGTCCAACTGAGGCGCCAGGTGGAAATGGCTTGGCAAGCCGTTCCGCAGGACTACATCCAGCATCTCTACGATCGTCTCCATGGGAGAATAGCAGCCTGCATTGCTGCAAAAGGTGGATATACACTGTACTAGTGCCGACATTGTGCATGCTCTGTTGCCTGTGTCTATGTGCCTGTGGTTCTGTCAGTGTGATCATGTGATGTATCTGACCCCAGGAATGTGTCAATAAAGTTTCCCCTTCCTGGCACAATGAATTCACGGTGTTCTTATTTCAATTTCCAGGAGTGTATATCTATTTAAAAAAGCTGATAAAAATGCTCTTAACGTCTTTTTGAGAGACAGTCTCCTCTCCTTCCGAACTGATCAAGTAAGCATAGAAAAGATGTCGAATGATTTCAAAGAGAAGGTATCGACGACAGTTGAGAAATATATATAGTACGTAAATTAATAAGTGATGGTACTGATCCCTATGGTACACGAAACGGGTCAGATCACTGTTGCAGAAGCAACGAAAAAAGCACGCCAAATTTAAAAGGACATAAAATCCCCAGGATTGGCAAAGTTTTGCAGAAGTTCGAAATATAGCTCGAGCTTCAGTGCGAAATGCTTTTAATAATTTCCATAACGAAATCTGACAGAAAAGCCAAAGATATTCTGGTCATACATACAGCGCACCAGTGGCAAGACGCAGTCAATACCTTCACTGTCCGATAACAACGGTGAAGTCACTGAAGACAGTGCCACTAAGGCAGAGTTATTAAACACGGTTTTCCGAAACTCCTTCACCAATGAAGATGAAGTAAATATTCCTGAATTCCAATCAAGAACAACTGTCAAGATGAGAAATATAGAAGTAGATATCCTCGATATAGGAAAGCAGCTTAAACCACTTAATAAAGGCGAGGCCTCCGGTCCAGATTGTATACCAGTAAGGTTCTTTTCGGAGTATGCTGATTCAATATCTTCTTATTTAGCAGATATATACAACCGTTCTCTCATAGAAAGATCCGTAACTAAAGACCGGAAAATTACTCAAGTCACACCAATAACCAAAACGGGAAATAGGAGTAATTACAGGAATATCACTAACGTCGATTTGCAGTAGGATTTTGGAACATATACTGTATTCAAACATTATGAAGCACCTCGCTGAAAACGATTTATTGACACATGGCCAGCACGGATTCAGAAAATTTCTTTCTTGCGAAATACAACTAGCTCTTTATACTCATGAAGTAATGAGTGCTATCGATAGGAGATGTCAAATTGATTCCATACTTTTAGGTTTCCAGAAGGCTTTCGACACCGTTCTCACAAGCGTCCTCTAACCAAACTGCTTGCCTGTGGAATATCGTCTCAGATGTGCTACTGGATTCGTGATTTCCTGTCAGAGACTTCACAGTTCATACTAACAGGCGGAAAGTCATCGAGTAAAACACAAGTAATATCCGGCGTTCCCCAAGGAAGTGTTGTAAGCCCTCCATTATTGCTGTTCTATATTAACGACGTGGGAGACAATCTGAGACAATCTTAGATTGTTTTCAGATGATACAGTCATTTACGGTCTTGTAGAGTCATCAGACGAATTGCAAAAATGGTTCAAATGGCTCTAAGCACTATGGGACTTGACATCTGAGGTCATCAGTCCCCTAGACATAAAACTACTTAAACCTAACTAACCTAAGGACATCACACACATCCATTCCCGAGGCAGGATTTGAACCTGTGACCGGAGCAGCAGTGCGGTTCCGGACTGAAGCGCCTAGACGAATTGAAAAATGGTTTAGATAAGATATCTGTATGGTGCGAAAAGTGGCAGTTGACCCTGAAAAAAGAAAAGTGTGAAGTTATTCACATGAGTACTAAAAGAAATCCGCTAAATTTCGATTACGCGATAAGTCACACAAATGTGAAGACTGTAAATTCAACTAAAGACTTAGGAGGTGCAACAAATCTACTAAAGACACTGCTTGAACCACGCTTGTCCTCCCTGTCCTGGACTGTTGCTGTGCGGTGTGGGATCCACATCAGGTGGGACTTACGGACGACATTGAAAAAATTCTAAGAAGGGATCCTCGTTTTGTATTATCGCGAAATAGGGAAGATAGTGCCACAGACATGATACGTGAATTGGAGTGGCAACCGTTGAAACAAAGACGTTTTTCGTTGCGATGGGATCTTCTCATGAAATTTCTATCACGAGTTTTCTTCTCCGATTGCAAAACCCTCTGTTGGCATCCACCTACATTGGGGGAAATGATCATCACGGTAAAATAAGAGAAATCATGGCTCGCATAGAAAAATTTTAGTGCTCGTTTTTCCTGCGCGCCGTTCGAGAGTGCAACGGTAGAGAGACAGCTTGAAAGTGGTTCACTGAACCCAATTCCAGTCACTTTACTGTAAATAGCAGAGCAATCAAGTAGATCTAGACGTAGAGTTGCTTTGTAGCTCTTGAAAAGGGACAAATTTTCACGAAAAGTAGCGCTGTTCGACCTCAGTTTTCACTCTTTTGCACTGACTTCGCCTAATGTCCAAATAGTGGTATAATCCACGATTACAATATAAGTTTTTAAATACAGTTTCAAAAAAATAGAAGCGATTGGGGGAGTACTGTAGATTTTTTGTAGTATTCAAGCCCTTATCAGTTTTCGAGAAAAGCGGCGAACTGTGGACGGTCTGTTTTTTCCTATATTTGCCTATTTAGTATTTTTATTCTATGTGCCTTGGAACCGTGAGTCAAAATGTTCCAATATTTTTTTTCGATTTCTACGTTTATTACAGAAAATAATAGGAATAAAAAAGCGAAAATCAGTTATTTCAGAAACCGGTTATATTAATCAGTTTTAGCAATCAGCTTAAACTGACGTGGATAAAAACAATGTGACCGAAACCCGGTTGTTTAAGCGATAACCGGCGTCCCTATTCTAGAAGAAAACTTAAATTGATCGTACGCTCTATCGTAGAACCGTTCTGGAAGGAGTTCACTAGCGACCAGTACAACTCTCTTGCAAACTATTGTCGCCTGAGAACAAGTGAGCGTGCTTACTTGAAAGTGTTACAGCAGTTCAGAGGGCGTTGCGGAATAAATGGATCAACAGATAACTTAAAGGAAGGAAACGGGCGACTAACACAAGCTACTAGTCGCCGTCCACTAACACTATTTCGAATTCCTGGAACTTACACTCACATACAGATATTCCGTAAGGTTCAGCTGATAACACAAATGGTATAGTAATGTGTGCACGTGAAAAGATAAGTTTCTACAATTAAGTGTTCTAATGATTCAGAGCACATCATTTAAGCTCAAAGCTTTTTTTCTGTATATTTAGTTAAATTTGTTTTGAATTCTTGCTGATGGGTTGCTATATTTCAGAGAAGAAAGTTGACTTCACAGCTGTCAATGGTCAAGGAGGAGAAATTTAGCAATTGCATGCACAACAGCCATACAAAACAAAAATGAAAATCAATTATAGAAAGTGCTTTAAAAATGGTTCAAATGGCTCTAAGCACTATGGGACGTAACATCTGAGGTCATCACTGCCCTAGACTTAGAACTACTTAAACCTAACCAACCTAAGTACATCACACACATCCATGCCCCTAGGCAGGATTCGAACCTGCGACCGTAGTAGCACCGCGGTTCCGAACTGAAGCACCTAGAACCACTGGGACACAGCGGCCGGCGAAGGTGCTTTACTTATATCACTTGTGTCGTCAATATTTTTAACCTGTACATCCTCCTGAAAGAAACAAATGTTGAAAAATATGTCGTCTGCTACTCAACCCTGTTTTTGTGCCTTTCGGCAACATGGGAAGAGTGTAGATATGTGTCAGGCTGTGATTCCAAAAGACGAGCGTTAAATTCAGTCAGCTATGGGATTATACTCTGGGGGACACACTGCGGATCTTGCCGAAACCTGAACTAGCTCCGAACGAATTTCCGCAAAGAACTGAAACAAGTAATGAGGTCAGGAGGAGTAACGGGAAGAGATCAGGAGATTGGCTGGTAGATTTACGAGGAAATGGAATGCCTGATCCGTCAGGAAACACTGGATAGCTACATAGCAGAGGAAACAAGATCGTAGTGTCATCGCAGTGAGCAGAAATGTTTATTTTTTCTGGTTTAAGTTCTCAGAATCGACTAGTAGGGTCAGGTACCCGTCCAGCGAGCATTCATATTAATTTTTCTTGCAGCAATTATCACGGCACAGTTACAAGATAAAGTAAATATCAATCAGCAGTAAATGTGTAGTGTCAGCACTATTTTTTGACTCTACTGTGGAAATAGCAGCTCTTCTGAGGATGTGTTGGAAGACATGGGCAACGACCGGCTGCTGACCATTGGTCGGCCAACTGCATCAACAGGTGTGTTTACCGACCCCGAGGCAGGTCACGCCACACCTAGCAATCCTGGCGACGTAGCGGAAGTGCAGATCAATTGTGCGCCTGGCTAGAGGATTATTACGTTGAGGAACCTTGGAGGTGTTGGAAGTATTGCGTCAGCGTAACAAACGTGTCATCAACAAATATAAATTGTCGCTGAGTTTTAGCAGAGATATAAGCTGTCTGGCAGCACACACTATGACTGTGAGGACTACGCTAGTCACAATGAGGTTGTGAGTCAACAAGCAGCAGATGTCGGCTTGGGCTTCCATCTTCGACAGACCTGCTCCCAGAAGTAAGTCCACCATCTGGGAACGTAGCGCTGTGCGACGGATGGGTCCCTTCCAGGCTCTCTTTAGGACCTGCCTAAATCGGATCCAGTATTAGAATCAGAATTTAAAAGAGCTTTGGAGGACTTAAGATCAAATAAGGCAGGAAGGATAGGCAAAATTTCATCAGAATTTCTAAAATCACGGGGGGAGGTGGCATCAAAACGGCTATTCACGTTGGTGTGTAGAATGTATGAGTCTGGCGACATACCATCTGACCTTCGGAAAAGCATCATCCACACAATTCCGAAGACGGAAAGGCCTGACAAGTTCGAGAAGTATCGCACAATCATCTTAACACCACATGCATCCAAGTTGCTTACAAAAATAATACGCAAAAGAATGGAAAGAAAATTGGGGATTCGCTAGATGACGATGAGTTTGGCTTTAGAAAAGGTAAAGGCACGAGAGAGGTGACTCGGACGTTGCGGTTAATAACTGAAGCAAGACTAAAGAAAAATCAAGAGATGTTCATAGGATTTGTAGACCTGGAAAAAGCGTTCGACAATGTAAAATGGTGCAAGATGTTCGAAATTCTGGAAAAGGTAGGGGAAAGCTATAGGGAGAGACGGGTCATATATAATATGTACAATATCCAAGAGGGAATAATAAGAGTGGACGACTAAGAACGGAGTGCTCGTTATTACAAAGGGTGTAAGACAAGGATGTAGACCTTCGCCCTTACTGTTCAATCTGTACGTCGAGGAAGCAATGGTGAAAATAAAAGAAAGGTTCAGGACAGGAATTACAATTCGACGTTATAGGACATCAATGATACGATTCGGTGATGACATTGCTATCCTGAGTGAAAGTGATGAAGAGTCACATGATCTGCTGAACAGAATGAACAGTCTAATGAGTACAGACTGTGGACTGAGAATAAATCGAAGAAAGACGACGGTAATGAGAAGTAGTAGAAATGAGAACAGCGAGTAACTTAACATCAGGATTGATGGTCACGAAGTAGACGAAGTTAAGGAATTCTGCTACCTACCTAGGCAGTAAAATAACCCGTGACGGACGGAGTATGGAGGACATCAAAAGCAGTGTGGCAATCGCAAAAAGGGCACTCCTGGACAAAAAAAGTTTGCTAATATCAAATATCGGCCTTATTTCAGGAATACATTTCTGACAACGTACGTCTGCAGTACAGCATTGTACGGTAGTGAAACATGGACTGTGGGAAAACCGGAACAGAAGAGAATCGACGCATTTGAGATGTGGTGCTACAGACGAATGTTGAAAATTGGGTGGGCTGATAAGGTAAGGAATGAAGAGGTCCTACGCAGAATCGGATAGGAAAGGAATATGTGGAAAACACTGATAAGGTGAAGGGACAGGATGATAGAACATCTATTAAGACATGAGGAAATGACTTCCATGGTACTAGAGCGAGCTGTAGAGGGCAAACACATTAGAGGAAGACAGAGATTGGAAAACATCCAGCAAATAATTGAGGACGTAAGTTACAAGTGCTGCTCTGAGTTGAAGAGGTTAGCACAGAAGACCAGTCAGACGACTGATGACCAAAAAAAAAGAAAACTCCCAGGTCTTACCTCATGTCACTACTTTTCCTCTTGTCGTATAGTGCGTACCCATCTACTTCGGAATCGCATCTCCGATGTTTGTATCCTTAATTAATTTCTTATTGTTACAGTTCGTGACTCACTCCCACATCACATGGTTTGTAGTGGCATTGTTTTGTCGAACTTAAGGGGGATTCCTTTCCTACTTTAGCTCTGAGGGTTCTATACATTCTTCAGTTAGTGCATTAAATATTTCTTTCCTTTAAGTCCACTTCTGTCATGACTGAACTGGTATTTCCTAACACGTAGGACGAGCTGCTTCTTTCTGTTTTCTAATCATTTACTGTTATCTTCCTGGGAATTTGCTCCTGGCTCTTGAAACCCATAATTTCTATTTTCTTTGATGATAATCATAGATTATACAAATCAGTTGTTATGGATAAGTTATGAGCAACTGTTTGGAGCGTGTTTTCGCTATAGGCAATCAAATTCTGATCATTTGTAAAGAGAAATACCACAGAAAAATTCTTTTCATTGAAGTCAGAAGTATCCATTGCCTAAGAATGTCATCACTATAAAAACACACATCCATGCATCACCTCGGTTCCGAGAGTTCCGGAACCAGTAAATAAAATTGGAATAAAGATCACTATTAACATCATTCCCTCCCTTTTTATTGCTCATGAAAACCACACATTGCATATTGTACCACCATAAAGCGAGACCTTTAGAGGTGGTGGTCCAAATTTCTGAACACACCGGTACCTCTAATACCCAGTAGAACGTCCTCTTTCATTGATGCATACGTGTATTCGTCGTGGCATACTATCCACAAGTTCATCAAAGCACTGTTGGTCCAGATTGTCCCACTCCTAAACGGCTATTCGGCGTAGATCCCTCAGAGTGATTGGTGGGTCTCGCCGTCCATAAACAGCCCTTTCAATGTATCCCAGGCATGTGCGTTAGGGTTCACGTCTGGAAAACATGCTGGCCACTCTAGTCGAGCAATGTCATCCTGCAGAAAGTCAATCACAAGATGTACACGATGGGGACGCGAATTGTTGTCCATGAAGACAAATACCTCGCCAATATGCTGCTGATACGGTTGCACTATCGGTCGGAGGATGGCAATCATGTCTCGAACAGCCGTTACGGCGCCTTCCATGACCACCAGCTGCGTACATCGATCCCACATGTCACCCCAAAACAGCAGGGAACCTCCACCTTGCTGCACTCTCTGGACAGTGTGTCTAAGGCGTTCAGCCTGACAGTGTTGCCTCCAGACACGTTTCTGGCGATTGTCTGGTTGAAGGCATATGCGACACTCATAGGTGAAGAGAACGCGACGCCAATTCTGAGCGATCCATTCGGCAAGTTGTTGGGCCCACCTGTACCGCGTTGCATGGTGGCGTGGTTGCAAAGATGGACCTCGCCATGGACGTCGAGAGTGAAGTTGCGCATCATGCAGCCTATTGCGCACAGTTTGAGTTGTAACACGACGTCCTGTGGCTGCACGAAAAGCATTATTCAACATGGTGGCATTGTTGTCAGGGTTCCTCCGAGCCATAATCCGTAGTCAGCGGTCATCCAGTGTAATAGTAACCCCTGAGTGGCCTGAGTGCGGCATGTCATCAACAGTTAATGTCTCTCTGTATCTCCTCCACGTCCGAACACCGCTTTGCTTCACTCCAAGACGCCTGGACACTTCCCTTGTTGAGAGCCCTTCCTGGCACAAAGTAACAATACGAAGGCGATCGAACAGCGGTATTGACCGTCTAGGCATGGTTGAATAACAGACAACACGAGCCATGTTCCTCCTTCCTGGTGCAATGACTGGACCGCGCGGGGTAGCCGAGCGGTCTGGGGCGCCTTGTCAAGGTGCGCGCGGTTCTCCCCGTCGGAGATTCGAGTCCTCCCTCGGGCATTGGTGTGTGTGTTGTCCTTCACGTAAGTTAGTTTAAGTCAGATTAAGTAGTTTGTAAGTTTAGAGACCGATGATCTCGGAAGTTTGGTCCAGTAAGACCTTACCACAAACTTTCAAATTTGGAATGACTAGTACTGATTGGATGTCGGACCCCTCCGTCTAATAGGCGCTGTTCATGCATGATTGTTTACATCTTTGGATGGGTTTAGTAACATATCTGGCTATGTCTGTGATACAATATCCACTGTCGACCTGGAAACCGGGGTGATGCAAAACTTTTTTTGATGTGTATATTAAAAAGAATCAGATAAAAACAACAACCTTGCATACTCCCAAAATTTGTTCTGGTCTTTGATTTTCAATTACCTGCAAAGGCGATTTCGTATCCTTGGTGCATGCTTTCTACTTCGTTTATATACTCCTGGAAATTGAAATAAGAACACCGTGAATTCATTGTCCCAGGAAGGGGAAACTTTATTGACACATTCCTGTGGTCAGATACATCACATGATCACACTGACAGAACCACAGGCACATAGACACAGGCAACAGAGCATGCACAATGTCGGCACTAGTACAGTGTATATCCACCTTTCGCAGCAATGCAGGCTGCTAGTCTCCCATGGAGACGATCGTAGAGATGCTGTATGTAGTCCTGTGGAACGGCTTGCCATGCCATTTCCATCTGGCGCCTCAGTTGGACCAGCGTTCGTGCTGGACGTGCAGACAGCGTGAGACGACGCTTCATCAAGTCCCAAACATGCTCAATGGGGGACAGATCCGGAGATCTTGCTGACCAGGGTAGTTGACTTACACCTTCTAGAGCACGTTGGGTGGCACGGGATACATGCGGACGTGCATTGTCCTGTTGGAACAGCAAGTTCCCTTGCCGGTCTAGGAATGGTAGAACGATGGGTTCGATGACGGTTTGGATGTACCGTGCACTATTCAGTGTCCCCTCGACGATCACCAGAGGTGTACGGCCAGTGTAGGAGATCGCTCCCCACACCATGATGCCGGGTGTTGGCCCTGTGTGCCTCGGTCGTATGCAGTCCTGATTGTGGCGCTCACCTGCACGGCGCCAAACACGCATACGACCATCATTGGCACCAAGGCAGAAACGACTCTCATCGCTGAAGACGACACGTCTCCATTCGTCCCTCCATTCACGCCTGTCGCGACACCACTGGAGGCGGGCTGCACGATGTTGGGGCGTGAGCGGAAGACGGCCTAACGGTGTGCGGGACCGTAGCCCAGCTTCATGGAGACGGTTGCGAATGGTCCTCGCCGATACCCCAGGAGCAACAGTGTCCCTAATTTGCTGGGAAGTGGCGGTGCGGTCCCCTACGGCACTGCGTAGGATCCTACGGTCTTGGCGTGCATCCGTGCGTCGCTGCGGTCCGGTCCCAGGTCGACGGGCACGTGCACCTTCCGCCGACCACTGGCGACAACATCGATGTACTGTGGAGACCTCACGCCCCACGTGTTGAGCAATTCGGCGGTACGTCCACCCGGCCTCCCGCATGCCCACTATACGCCCTCGCTCAAAGTCCGTCAACTGCACATACGGTTCACGTCCACGCTGTCGCGGCATGCTACCAGTGTTAAAGACTGCGATGGAGCTCCGTATGCCACGGCAAACTGGCTGACACTGACGGCGGCGGTGCACAAATGCTGCGGAGCTAGCGCCATTCGACGGCCAACACCGCGGTTCCTGGTGTGTCCGCTGTGCCGTGCATGCGATCATTGCTTGTACAGCCCTCTTGCAATGTCCGGAGCAAGTATGGTGGGTCTGACACGCCGGTGTCAATGTGTTCTTTTTTCCATTTCCAGGAGTGTAATATGTAGAATTATTTCTATTTTGTTCACGATGTCCCACAGTTTCTTTTATTTACTTTATCGAAAGCTATCACGAGAAAACCAAGGAGCTGCCAGCACCAGCCATACGGGGCCAAAAATTCTGAAGACGGCTTTAACATTAGCCTAACTGGTAAATAAACAAATGTTACTGCGATCTGTTGATTTTAACCTAAAGCTATCACATGGGCTGTGAATAGTAAATGTGTATCTCTATTGTACTCTCTGTGTATCTTGATGATTTTTTAATGGCTAAAATGTTGTGTACACACATTCTGTCTCTCCTAAACCATATTTTCTTTTCTGTCAGAATATTTTCAACAATTACTTCTAGTTTCTGTGTTACTACTACAGAATGTGGAACTTAGGAAAGACGATCTCTTGAAGCCACAACCGACATAAAGTACAACAGGGTGCTGCCGCAACCTCTGTCCCCGTTGCCGGTCAAATACTTACGGTAAAAATTTCTTAAAAACCCAGATTAAGTCCGAGCAACATCAGATCCACGGGAACGACCACAGTAGTCAAACAAAGGCAGTATATGTTTACCTAAACCACTACTTGTGTTTAATAACACAATCTTTCAACACTCACCACTGAAATCTTTAACGATGTCAGCACCGCTCAACGACAGCACGATTCAAATTATGGAGTGCCATACTGATTCACTTTTAAATCACTTAGTAAAGTCGTCCTCTCTAATGAAGGGACACGCTTTGAAACCCCATACCGATTTCTGTGCTCATCATACCCAAGGTCAACGACCAAAGCTTTTATTATTACCTCCATGTCAGTGCAACGGAGAGCAGAGAAAATAAAATGAGGCAAAGAAGATGAAAATCTGAGGTGCTACTACGACCTTTGGATCGAATAGGAAAATCTTGCTACACTAATACTACGCTTATGGTTCCCAGTGATAGATATTAGCGCAATTATTATCAGGCACTGGGCGTTCCATTCCGAGTGCTCCATTAGGTGCCCACGGAACAGCTGGTCGCAGTGTTTTCTGGTTGGGTTAGACCTGTGACTGGCGCAGAGTACGGCGCTGCCTGCACGCCATTGTTCTCCAAACGGTGGATCGTTACTCTGCCGCTGTCATTTACTTGGACGACGACACATGGCAGGGACCGTAATGGACAGGAAATATAGCCGCCGCATTCGAATACAAAATGAGCAGTCTGATGTCAAAGATCTATAGAAGCAGGCTGACGCTTGCAGCTCCGGACATTCCGAGAGGCCCTCCTCTTATTCTGACATAGACACTCAGATCCACTTGAAAGTAACCGAGCTATTTATCAACTACTATCCATATTTATCACCAAGTATTAATTCCATAGTTTATAATATTAATTATATTCCTTGAAGGTTACCACTTACATATGTCGGAGAATACAGCGTTATCACCTGTTACATCCCCTAGTTCTAGGCTGAAATCCTTATAGAGAATTACTTAAATGAATGTTCTTGTTTGCTCGAAAGGTTCTACCCTCCATTGCTTACTCCATCGTATAGCAATCGTAAGGTATTCGTAAATATGATTGCTACAAAAATTCATTAGATACATAATGTTATTTATAAATGAATGTTCTATAGGGTAGTAGAAAGACGGAGATAATATCTTCTGTAAGTTGTGGAGGACAGAAGGGCTTGTTTGGATGCATACATGTACGAGTACTATAGATGGAAACAGATTATACGGGTTTGGAAATAGGGTACAGCACTACACTTACATTAATGTATGTGCCACGGCTTGTAAATATTGCAAGTCATTAGGGAATTAAAAATACAATTATGTATTTTCTATGTTCGTACATCTCATAGATGGTGGAAATGAATGTTTGATCCACTGATGTACATTGTTTTTCTCATTGAAGATGACTGTAACATTCGAAACCTGTAGAGAACAAAAACAAAAACTTACAAATTGTGGCACAAACATCTTTTTTTTTTTCAAGTTGTTTTTACAACTGTAGTCAGTCACCTACGAGAAGCTCTATTTATCTTGCTATTGTTACTTTGCATTTTATATCCTATTTATTTCGGCTGTCATCAGACATTTTGCTGACCAGTAAAACTCATTTACTGTTTTTTGTCTCATTTCCTAATTCCCTCAATATTGCCTGACTGATTTTGACTACACTCCATTACCATTGTTTAGCTTTCGTTAAACTTTACCTTATAATCTTGTTTCAAGGCAATATCCATTTCGTTAACCTGATCTTCTATATCCTTCTCATCCGTGACAGAACTGCAATGTCAGTGGTAAAGCTCGAAGTTTTTATTTCTTCTCACTGAACTTTAATTTCCTTTTCAAATTTCCCCTTTACGGTTTGCCCAGTGCACAGATTGATTAATATGTTGGAGAGGCTATAGCACTGTCCTTCTCGATTCTAAGCTACTGGTTCCCTTTGCCTGTACTCTGGGTGGATAACCAACTGGTTCCATGTTGTGGACACGCTGTAAGTGAGATGGACGTAACAACTGCTCTCGGAGGACTGTTCTTATATTCGTCTGATTCGTCTGCATGTTACGTGCAATTGCACGAGTGCTGATTGAAGGATCCTGCTCCACATGCTGTAAGATAGCTTCCTCAAATTACAGCGTTCTTACCGTGCGACGGCGTCCCTGTCCAGGTAATCTGCTAAATGACCCGGTCTCACGCAGACGTTGGTATACAGCAGAAAAGGTCGTATGATGCGGGATACGGCGATTAGGATAAGGTTGTTGATAAACCCGCTGTGCAGCTCATCTGTTGTGGTGCGCTACGTAGTACACAACCAGTGTACTCACTCCAGGTGTATCGCTTTATTAGTAAACAGAGACAATGCACTAATGCACTGGTGGACAGCAGTTGCCTACAACTGAAGAGCGTAATACGCCCTCTAACAACTGAAGATCGTAATACGGCCTCTAGCAACTGAAAGGCGTAATACGGCCTCCACCGGTTTAAATAATCCTAATAGGAAAAAATGACATTAGGGAAAAATATTTGTTTTGATGTCCCCTACAACTTCCCAGAGTTTGGCGGTATAAATACTTTTCACCCTGTATAATGGCCCCAGCTAGGCTTGTCCTTCCCCTTTTTCAGTGGCGTCGCCTTTTCTTTGAAGAAGACTGCAGCCCCTACCCCTAATTATCAGGCACTGACTCGCTATTCCGTGTTCTGATGGCCGCTGCTCAACATGTTATCAATAGGATTCCCAACTGCACCTTCAAACAATCCTCCAAAATAAAAAGTTCCTGTCTAAATTTAGTAGTTAGGTATGGCAATCAATGATGTTAACCTTAACTGTTGTCTCATTTCTATTTCGGAATTCATTAAGTTTGTCTGGTTTTATTAATTTATCGGGGTTTAATTGTGGTATACGGCAGTTTTGACAAAAGCGTGGCCTTATTTCAACCCCATCACGTTTCTCCACATCCCAAAATATTTTTTTCACTTTCAAGTATAATTCTTCTACCCTTCAACATTTCCTTCTTATTAGAGTTCCTTTATTAAGGAAAGGATGTGTGAGGAAGTATGAACGGAAAATATACATATTGTGAAGGCTGTGGTGCATTCGGTAGATGGGCTCCTGTAAATGCTGGCCGCTGTGGCCGAGCGGTTCTAGGCGCTTCAGTTGGGAACCGCGTGACTGCTACGGTCGCAGGGTCGAATCCTGCCTCTGGCATGGATGTATGTGATGTTCTTAGGTTAGTTAGGTTTAAGTAGTTCTAAGTTCTAGGGGACTGATGACCTCAGATGTTAAGTACTATAGTGGTCAGAGCCATTTGAATTTGCTCCTGTAAATGTCCACCCAGGAAGCGAATTTCATGAATTCGACTACTGTTACTATGAAGTGCTCGATTTTCTTTATAGAACGGATATGCACTGAAGTGATAAAAGTAATGGGAAATCTCCTGATACGATTTCGAACGTCCTCTTGCCTGTCAAGTCATTTCAAGTCTCGTGCAGAAATACTAAGCCCTGCTGCCTCTATAGCCGTCCGTAATTGCGAAAGTGTTCTTGTCAGTGCAGAATTTTGTACATGAAGTGATCTCTCGATTGCGTCCCATTAATGCTTGATGAGATTCAAGCCAGGCAAACTGGATGGCCAGATCATTCGCTCGAACTGTCCAGAATGTTCCTCGCGAACAAATGTGGCACAGTGACAAAGCGCACTGTCATCCATAAAAATTCCATCGTTGGTTAGGATCACGGAGTTTATTAATGGCTACAAATGGTCTCCAAGTAGCCTAACAAAGCCACTTCCAGTCATTCAAAAATGGCTCTGAGCACTATTGGACTTAACACCTATGGTCATCAGTCCCCTAGAACTTAGAATTACTTAAACCTAACTAACCTAAGGACATCACACACATCCATGCCCGAGGCAGGATTCGAACGTGCGACCGTAGCAGTCACGCGGTTCCGGACTGAGCGTCTAGAACCGCGAGACCACCGCGGCCGGCCTCCAGTCATTATTCGGTTTCGTTGGAGCCAAGGACTTCCGTGTAAACACGTCCCACTCCAGTACGGAGCCACCACCAAGTTACACAGAGGACGTAAGATACAACAGAGGACGTAAGATACAAGTGATATTCTGAAGAGGTTGTCACAAGAGAGGAGTTCGCGGCGGTCGCTTCAAAGCAATCAGTAGACTGATGACGAATAAAGTCCAAGGATCCTGCTCATATGCTGGAAGCCTTTGTGAGGACCCCAGTAGGGACAGAGATGGTTACCGCCTAACGGTAAGCCCACATCCGATAAGCGGCTGTGGGAAGGAGGCTCGCTCACCGCCGTGAGCCCCTGACTAATGTATGAGGGACACGTAAGCGGGCGAGGTAATTCAGACGACCGTAAACACAATCTGGGGACCAGCAGGTGTAGTGGAAAGGGACAGCTGTCTAGGTCCTTTACACCTTCAGCCCTAATCCGTAAAATTTAATTCTTCCCACCGCCACGTGTCAGCACATTAAGGAGAGAGCAGGCGCGCTGGCTGCCGTGAAAAGGAATATTACCTTCCTGCGGAGACACAAAAACAATAACATCAGCACAAGAATATGAAGGGACGCTTAACCATCAACAGCCTCCTGTCACAGACAGAAAAAAAATTTTTGATCCCAGAGGGAATGATTTATTCTGAAGTTCGTAACACAAGCGACACATAAAGCCATAAAAATCTGCTGAATTTTCATTGAGAAAATGTGATTATAAAGTTGGATTCTGTACATGGAGCAACTTGTTAAATACTGCAGCGCATAGAGGAAACGGCAGAAATGACAATTACATTTGAAGAGTTCTGTTATGCAGAATGGCATCAAATATTAGGTATCCTAGGAAACAAATTTTCTTTTATGTATCCGTATCAAACGAAGTGTTTTGCCCTTTACGTATAACGACAACAGTGCAGAGACAGTTGACGTTACTCGTGATTAGTGTTTGAATCAATTTATGCAAATGACCACAGACAGATGAACAACGACGCCCTGCCACGTATTTTTTATTATTTTTTTATTTTTTTATTTATTTTTTATTCAGAAGTCCCAGAGCGATGTTTGTAGATATTAAGTATCCACGGGGAAATTATCGAACAAGTGTGAGTAGGACTGTAGCTCTGAGGGTTCTGTACAAACCTAATTGTGTATCTACACTGTAGAGCCAGAGAGACTGGTACACCTGCCTACTATCGTGTAGGACCCCCGCGAGAACGCAGAAGTGCCGCAATACGACGTGGCATGGAGTCGACTAAAGTCTGAACTGATGCTGGAGGGAACTGACACCATGAATCCTGCAGGCTGTCCATAAATCCGTAAGAGTACGAAGAGATGGAGATCTCTTCTGAACAGCACTTTGAAGGCATCGCAGATATGCTCAATAATGTTCCTGACGGGGAAGTTTTGTGGTCAGCGGAAGTGTTTCAATCCAGAAGATTGTTCCTGGACCGAATTCTGGACGTGTAGGATCTCGCATTGTTCTGCTGGGATTGCCCAAGTTCGTCGAAATGCACAATGGACATGAATAGATGCAGGTGATTAGACAGGATGCTTGCGTATATGTCACCTGTCGGACTCGTATCTAGACGTATCAGGGGTCCCATATCACTCCAATTGCACACGCCCCTCACCATTCCAGAGCCTCCATCAGATTGAACACTCCACTCGGTGCAATTGGAAACGAGACTGGTCCGACCACGCAACATGTTTTCCAGTCATCAGCTGTCTAATGTCTGTGTTGACGGTCCCAGGCGAGGCGTAAAGCTTTGTGTTGTGCAGTCAACAAGGGTACACAAGTGAGCCTTCGGCTCCAAAAGCCCATATCAATGATGTTTCGTTGAATGGTTCGCATTCTGACATTTGTTGATGACCCAGCATTGAAAGTACAGCCATTTCCGGATGGCTTGCACTTCTGTCACGTTGAACGATTCTTTTCAGCCGTCGTTGGTCCCGTTCTTTTAGGATCTTTTTCCGGCAGCAGCGATTTTGGAGATTTGATTTTCCATCGGATTTCTGATATTCACAGTACACTCGTGAAATGGTTGTACGGGATAATCCCCACTTCATCGCTACCTCGGAGATGCTGTATCCCATCACTCGTGCGCCGACTATAACATCACGTTCTAACTTACTTAATTCTTGATAACCTGCCATTGAAGCTGCAGTAACCGATCTAACAAATGCGCCAGACATTTTTTGTCGATTGCAGCGCCTTATTCTGCCTGTTTCCTTCTCTCTGTATTTGAGTACGCATGCCTATACCAGTTAATTGGTGCTTCAATGTTAATCATAATAATAATTCCTCGTGACAATCCTGTTACAAGTGTTTCCAATGGACACTTCGGCGACTTGCGTGTCTCTAACGTGCAGCTGTTTTCCAATCGGTGAAACGGACCTACAGAACCACGTGTTGTTTATGGCGATTCCTCACTTCGTTGAAAGGTGAAGGCTACACTATACGAAGACTAAGAAATCCGTTTTGCGAACGTTATTCGCTGCTGCCACATCTCTGTTTCCAGACACGCTCTTTACCTCTAGTCCAACAGGTCCGATATGTACAGAGGAAACTCATTTGTAGGTTTTGATGAATGTGCTTGCAAGTCTAAAAATATGCTACATATATGGCAGTATCTTTTGACTGCAATGACTTAGAAGCTGAAATTATTACCCCGCGCCGGCAGTAGTGGCCGAGCGGTTCTAGGCGCTACAGTCTGGAACCGCGCGACCGCTACGGTCACAGGTTCGAATCCTGCCTCGGACATGGATGTGTGTGCTGTCCTTGTGTTAGTTAGGTTTAGTAGTTCTAAGTTCTAGGGGACTGATGACCTGAGCAGTTAAGTCCCATAGTGCTCAGATTAATTTGAACCATTTTTCATTAACCCGCCAAGGGACCGTACACCTTAGCATTTGACATAAATTATAACTTGATTCTTCTGAGAAACAAGGGATCCGAACAGACGAACGGGCAGAAAAACGGACAACAAATGGCACAAATTATTTTTAATTTCTTATAATTAATGATAAATAATTTTCTGATTTCTTCCTTTACTCTTACGTTGAAACACAGCTTCTTGTCAAATTTAATGACTCTAGATACGCAGGTAGTACCCTATAGTATTGATGAGTGACTCTGCGACTGTCGAAATATGTGACATAAATGACCGTATCGTTTGATTACTTTAACTTACACGCTTACGTTTTTTGTACCACCAAGGGACCGTAGATCTCAGTATGAGACATAAATTATATACTTCTACCCTTTCCTGAGAAAAAGGAGATCGTAAGCCAGACAGACAAAGGGGCAAAAAGCCGGCCGGTGTGGCCGAGCGGTTCTAGGCGCTTCAGTCTGGAACCGCGCTACCGCTACTGTCGCAGGTTCGAATCCTGCCTCGGGCGTGAATGTGTGTAAAGTCCTTAGGTTAGTTAGGTTTAAGTAGTTCTAAGTTCTAGGGGACTGGTGACCTCAGATATTAAGTCCCATAGTACTCAGAGCCATTTGAACCATTTTTAGAGGGGCAAGAAAGTGATCGTGTAAGGGTTCCGTTTTTACCGACTGAGGTAGGGATCTCTAAACAAGGGGTCTTCAGAGTCGGACAGACAGACAAGACGTTCGGACAACAAAGTGATCCTATAAGGCGTCAATTTTTACCGATTTAGGTACGGAACCTTAAAAAAAAAAAGAGATACTTTTGTGTTAGCAGAAGAGCCAACGCCGTGTTACGAATGGAGGCCGAAATGCACGCGTTTTAGCTCACGCAGGCTGGCGTGAGGAGGGAAGAACTATACTGACGTGAGGTCTGGAACATGACAAGGAATGAGAATTCAGAAAGCGGACATAATTAGTTTGATACTTAACTTTAATCCGTTAATGAAGAACGTCGAATAAAATGTTCTCGGGTTTCCAACCGCGTCAATTGGTTAAAACTACACGAGCTTTCGGCGCACTGTGGAACAACGCAGGAAATAACATGAGAGGTATTATCGTCTACGCTATCCACAGAAATCTGCGTTAGCTGAGCATGTGTTAGAAAACGGTCACAACATAAAATTTGACGATACCTCTGTCGTGGCTCGCACTAACGGCTTCTGGGACAGTTTAATACAGGAAGCTATTAAAAATAAAAATTACCACAAACACCCTGAATAGAGACGGTGGCTTACAGCTCAGCGCTGCGTGGGATCCAGCGATCGCGCGGTTGAAGAGGGCACATCGAACGCTCACTCAAAACATGCCCATATATGGCAAAGTCAGGGGCACCAGTGACGTCACAGCCAGCAGCTAGCTTATATAAGGGCGCACCAACACCCCATTGGCAGTCATAATACTTGACAATGGCCAAGGAGTGCTTGGCCGAAAGCTCGTGTAGTTTTAACCAATTGGCGCGGTTGGAAACCCGAGAACATTTTATTCAATATTATCGCCGTGAGACTCTGCATTCATACAATGAAGAACGTCTCTCTTGACGGTACATGAGTCACAATATTATCTGTTCAGAATACAGTCTTGAAGATAGTACTTATAGTAACTGAATATAGTGCCTTGCTAGGTCGCAGCAAATGACGTAGCTGAAGGCTATGCTAAATTGTCGTCTCAGCAAATGAGAGCGTATGTAGACAGTGAACCATCGCTAGCAAAGTCGGCTGTACAACTGGGGCGAGTGCTAGGGAGTCTCTCTAGATTAGACCTGCCGTCTGGCGTCGCTTGGTCTGCAATCACTGATAGTGGCGACACGCGGGTCCGACGTATACTAATGGACCGCGGCCGATTTATAGGCTACCACGTAGCAAGTGTGGTGTCTGACGGTGACACCACAGATACATGTTCAGATGATGTACCCACATTAAGACAGCATGTGACAGGATAATATTCGCACTATAATGTAAAATGAACAACGGTAAGCCGAGAATATAACTTTTCTCTTTTGAAAGCATGTATCATCTTCAGGGTCACAGAGTTTGAACAGCCCAAACTTCTGCTGCTTTTTATGATATCGATTCGACATAATAATTTCTGTTTCTACCAGTTTAGATAGATGCACAGCAGACAGTCGCATGGAGGTTATGCATCTAACGTTCGTGAACCTCACGGTAGACGCTTCCCTCAAAGTGCTGTAATTTTGTTTTTGTACGATGTTCAAAAATGGTTCAAATGGCTCTGAGCACTATGAGACTTAACTTCTGAGGTCATCAGTCTCCTAGAACTTAGAACTACTTAAACCTAACTAACCTAAGGGCATCACACACATCCATGCCCGAGGCAGGATTCGAACCTACGACCTCAGCGGTCGCGCGGTTCCAGACTGTAGCGCCTAGAACCGCTACGCCACTTCGGCCGGCTTTGTACGATGTCACACACATAAAAACCGGAGCCATAATGGAATGCTGAACATCATGATTAAGTGATCTTTGGGTTCCCAGTGTCCTTCTTATTTATCTTGAGCTACAGTAATTTTCAGAAAAGGCATCTTAAAAGCGCCAGAATGATTCTGTTGCTTTCTATTAGTTTCTGTCTCAAAGCTTCGTTGGGTCGACAAATGCTTCAGTGCGTCCTCTGGCATGTTGGTACCTTCACTTGGCTCAGCTGACTGAATCCTGTACTGAATACTTCTTGACAGGCTCCGCTCTACTTAAATATGCTGACTCAACAGTCGTCTGCTGTTCAACAGTATGCGCTATAAGGTGTGCTCAAAAACACTTTTACTTGCACCACCATTGTACTTTGTTGTCCGATCTGCATACCGCCGTCTAGGCTACTTTACAGAGTGGGAAAGTTTCTGATCTCAGTTACTGCAGTGTGCACCACGTACCCGCTGTTAAAATTTGTGACTCAACGGCAACTGCTGCCATTAACTTGTGAGGCGTGCACGTAGAATGACTTGTGGTTTCACCCCTCGCGACAGCAGCATGCTAACAGTCGACGAGTTCGGCCGTATCCTTGATGCTCGTTCCCAGGTGCAGGTCCATAACAAACCGTCCTTTGAATAAGTTGGCGCCCCACAGCTCGTAAATATTTACCGCCGACAGATACTGATGAAAACTTCTTAATTACACAAATAGCTTCTATCGACAGACCATCATCAGGTATCATAAAATATTTACAACAGCTTAGAAGGTGATATAAAATTAATGTCGTCAAATAACATAGAAACCTCGTTTCGTCACTGTTGTAAATTGTTATATAAATTACATAATCAATGGTAACACTGTGATAGTCACTGCTGTCCTTCATGTTATACTAACAGTCAGTTTACAACATAACGATAAGAGGCATTCTGCACACCGTATGTTGCAGATCATGGGTGACGCTGTGTCGAACAGACACGTACCTAAATGTAATTATCGAATTCACCCTAAATTTCAAGGAAGGCGTAGAAGTGTGGAGATAACACAGCATCAGAAAAGTTTTATATACATGTGAGGCACTGGTTATGTCCCACTAAGAAACTTTTAATCATATTTTATAAAATACACTGTTGTTCAAAATTAAATAAACAAACAGAAATTTTTGCAAGGTTGAGTTTATTTTGCAACAAAATAGTATAAACAGTTGTAGTGAAGTAGAAACGATTTAACGAATACAAAACGTAATCAACTGTAACAAGCATAACGGTAGGCAAATATGTTTTTCGTTTCTTTTTCCCAACTTAACGCATTTTTGCACACACGGTCTGGCAACTGCTTAATGTGCTCAGTATGGGGTGTGATCACCTCTGGCACCAGACAGGCCTGAAAACGACTGGACATGCTGTGACCAATGTCATGAATCTCAAGTTGAGGCAATAACGCCCATTCTTCCTGCAGAGCTGCTCGCAGGTCTTGGTGAGTGGTTCGTGGATGCTGAAGTGATGCAACCCGTCTCCCTAGTGCATCCCAGACACGCTGTATTGGATTCAAATCGGGAGAGCGAGCAGGCCAAGCCACGCGTGCAATATCTTCTGTTTCCAAGAAAAACTTCAATCACCCGTGCTCTATGAGGTTTAGCATTGTCGTCATCAATACGAAGGCTGGGTCCACTGCACCTCGCAACTACCGAGCATAAGATCCCAAGATCTCCTCACGGTACCCGACAGCAGTTAAAACTTGTTGATTTACCCATGCAATTTCATGAAGAGGTGTTCGGTTGGTCAACACAATCCCTGCCCAGGCCATTAGGGATCCTCCTCGATATCGGTCTCTTTCCACAAGGTTTGGACCCCGAAATCGTGTTCCACTTGCCCTTCAGATGCGAATCCGTCGAGAATCACTCCCCAGACCAAATCGGGAGTCATCTGTGAAAGTTGCATTGGCCCACCTTTCGACCGTCCAGGCAACATGTTGACGGCTCCACTCCAGACGTTCCCTTCTATGAAGACACGCCAGTGGTAAACAGACAACACGTCTCCAACAATAAAGGCCACTCAGCTGAAGCCTTCTGTACACCGTTTGTCCCGATCAATACGTCCAGAGGACACTGCAAGGTCAGATGTTAATTGCAGTGCTGTACTAAGTCGGTACCGTCTTGCCTTTACAGCCAAATAAGTCCATTCTTTCTGATGCCACACGTGGTCTACCCTGTACTGGTGCCCTGCATACAGTTTCGGTCTCTATAAACTGTTGACTCATCTAAGAAACAACAGAACGATTCACATAAAGGAATCGAGCCACATCAATTTCCGACTCTCCTGCTTTCATTCTTCCTATGGCATTCCACAGCAGAAAGATTGTGGGCGTCTTCTCTGTGCCAAACTGCACCGTCTGTGACTATGTACACAGCGGTTGTGTACATGGGACTACTTGCAAACACTACCCCGCTTCATACGTTCCCTTACATCATTGTAGACGTGGTTGTTCGTTGACTGAAATGCCATCTTCCGTGCAGAACACGGTCTTAACGATATCTGTTGACAGTATGTATGATTATATGATACGTTCCCTTACATCATTGTAGACGTGGTTTTTCGTTGACTGAAATGCCATCTTCCGTCCAGAACACGGTCTTAACGATATCTGTTGACAGTATGTATGATTATATCGTGAATTATAGACAGGAAGGGGAAATGCCAGTTACTTGCTTTAATTTTGGACACTAATGTAAATGTCATCTATCGCTAGAATGGTTTGATTGTGACTGGCATCTTATATTGACTTATGGCATCCCAATTTGTTGTACAGATCCTAATCTTCGACTAGTCCTCCTACCCAGTTATCCACTTAGCTACTACTTCTAGCTCCAGATTTTTTATTTATTTCAAGGACACCATGTTCGTATGAAGACATTATGACCTAGTGTTTATTCAAATAACTTATTATCTAAACTCAGTAATCCTCGATACGTCGATTCCTTGCACTGTATTTGCTGATATAGGGAACTAGCCGTGGGAGAAGGATGGCCTGTTGTAGTGGTTTGTTATTTTCAGCTGAATTTTCCAATAAGCTTGGATTATGCCTGAGAGGCTCCCAACTGGGAATGTTTCAGCATTCAGCTGGCAGCCAAGGGAAAGCTCCCGAAAACCCTTGCTCAGGACGGTAATATTGGAACCATTTTTATTTATTTCTGGACCAATGTTGACAAAGTTGTCCATCGTTCCAAACAAAAATTCAAAATGTGTATGTGTGCAAAACTTTTTGGAAAATGGGGGTCATAACTGTTTGAAACACGAACATCAGTTCCTCTGGAAAAATTGGACAATTAAAAAAAAAAAAGGCTGATTTAGTGAGCTAACTTCTTGTTGTGTATGAGTATGGGTCTTCCTCTTCACGGCAGATAAGAAACAGCAGTGTGACGCCGGCGATAATAAAGAAGAAATGTTAGATGATTTTATCTGACAGAAAGATAATGATAAGTTATTTCTATTATGTAAAAAGGGTTCGCCTTGTTATAGCACTACCTTGGGGAACTCTGGAGATCACTTCCGTTTTACTAGATTACTTTCCTTCAGTTACTAGGAACTGTGACCTCTCGGACAGAAAATCACGAATCCAGTCTTGTTAAATTCCTGTTTACGAAAAAGGTTACAGACTAAGAGGAACGCCATTTCAACTGTATGGTCAGAAATAACAATGAACGTTCCGCAGCATTCCATTGCGTGTCCATTACTGATCTTGTTCCGTGTTAATGAGCTAATGTTCTACTATAATCAGGAAACAGAATTAGTTAAAGTACAGCTTTATTTTCAAGGCGAGCAAAGAAGCATAAACGGCAAAATAGTGACTGCCGTTATTAACAGCATTGGCGCAAATAGGCTATCTTTAAACTTCGAAAAATCACAGCTTCTCCCATTTCCTACTAATGTGGTGGAAAGTTCTATGTTAAAGTGCGTGCTACTGATGAAAACGCAGACTGGAAAAACCGTTGAGTAAACCAGCTAAAACGTTTACGTTAAGCTACTTTGGCCGCAAGAATAGTTGCCCATTTTCAGTGTGTACAAATCAGTAACTCAGTTTACTTTGCATATTTTCATCCATTTATGAGTTACGGGATAATAATCTTACTCAAGCAAAAAGTACTCGTTGACCAAAAGAAAGTAGTTTGAATTATGTGTCGGGTTCACACACGTACGTCTTTTAGGTATCTGTAGCAGTTGGAAATATTAATGCTCTCATAACACATTTTTTCGCTGATGAATTTTTTTTCCAAAAATCTATAGCACTTTGGAAGTAATCGTAGATATTAACTAACAAAACACTAGAAGGAAAAATGATTTGCATTACCCTGCAGTGAATCTAACTTTGGCACTGAAATAAGTGATATACATAGCAATAGAATTTTCCCACAGAAATCAAATGAGTCACTTATGTCGCTTAGTGTTTCTCTTAACATTTTCTTCTGAATCTCTGGTACAGAGGAATACTTGGGAATAAATAAGTAGCCAGTTACAAAACTGTAAGTAACTAGTATGTGATGATATTAATGTATTTTTAATTATGTATGCAATCTTTTGTTCATCTAACACATTGCATTACGTAAAATTTATCGCGAAAGCTATGTATGGTATACACAACTCCCTAACTTTCAAAAGAAAAACATTCATCCGAACTCATAGGAACTAATTGTGGGGACACGGAAGAATGAAATTTTGGAGCAGTCACTCGCTGCCCACGTTTGGCGCCCTCTGTCTTCCAAGCATTCCTACATCGAAGGTAATTTGAAACTGGAAAGTTTTTTGAGTCTATTTTTAAAACGATTATGGCACGTTTAGGATGGTATTTTGCAATTCTTTCTGTTTGTACTTTGGGGATGAAATCCATTCAATGGTAAAACGTTTATCGACGTTCATTCACCTAGAAGGCCAGTAAGAAGTGGCATTATGTCCTAAGAAATATGGTAATTCGCATACTGATCAAGAAATTATCTTCTTGGCTGGTATTATGATCCACGGAAGACTCTCCCATTCTTATGCAAAACACAATTGTCGAAGGACGCTAGGATATTGACCGAGGCCAACAAATGCCGTGCCTCGCCCCCGGAGACGGGGTAAGTGTGAACAGAAACGCATGTTACAGCCCCGGCAAGTCCTGTCCGCCGCTACAGTGCAACGGCGCCAAACTTCGCGCCGGCGCTGACATAATACCGGCTTCAACGGCCTACCTTTTTCTTTCTTTCCTTCGAGCCTTTTTTCAGCCGGTCTTTCGCTGTGCCCACACTCGTCTCTGGGCCATCAAATTTCACTCCATTTCACTGAGACGAGTCCTGAGAGACGTGACTGGAATTAGCATGACAACGATGGCATTGAGCAGTCAGATTCCGGTCGCCAAGGATATACAACCAATAAACAAAAACTATAAAGCAGTCCATTCCGGCCCCCGTTAATGTTTCCCTCTGAGTTCTTTTAGTGTCTTCCCTACCCACAACGGAGCCGAGAGGTTTATTGTGAATATGAATGCGGGCCGACTCGTAAAGGGTCCGTCCCCGCCTCACGGGTCACCCGGCCACCAGCTCTGCAACCTGTCCCTCGCAGCGAGCCCAGGCGAGCAACCTCAGGCTTCGGACCTGCTCATTTCGGCCTTCCTAATTTCCTTCCCGTGTCGGTGCAACGAAATGGGCTGTAACTCAATAGTCTGAAGAACACAACACGATGCGCTGTCCTTTCTAGATTACGGGTGTAGCCTCAAATTTATTCCGCTGGGCTCACTATACGCCACAGTAATTTCTATTTCTTTCCGTGGCAACAGAGCTACGTCCTACGATCCCTACCAGTATTTCTTTCAGTAAATCAATTTTAGGGTGGGTAAAGGAAACGATAACCCACATTTTATGTTAGAATAACCTTTTTTTTTTTTTTACTGAGCATATCATCGTGGAGCTTGTAAGAACGGGTTACCATATGGCAAGTGATTCTTTTCAGATAGGACTGCTTCTGTCTAGCTAAAATTCGGCAGAAGAATCTATAGCAAATATCAGAAAGAAACTTATTAGGCAAAATTTAATGTATATTCCACGAGTAAATTACTGTACAGAATCCTCGAACTGTCCCTCAGTTACAGTATTACTCGACATTTGATTTGAAAAATTGCAAGTGCGATAATGAGCAAGCAATGCGAAGTTCTTCGAGATACGAACTGTATCTATCAGCGGGTGAGTAACAAACATTCAATGTCAAAGTACTTAGTTCTCCATTGTTATTGTTACTTTCCCTGAACTAAAGTTATTGACCATATAATACAGAGTAGAAGCGAATCAGAAAAGTCATATGAAGGTAAAATACATTTTTAAAATCCGTCGACTTCTCCAGTTGGGAAAAGCACAAAATTTCTACAGCCCTCTTTAAAATAGCTGTCATTAGATAAAAATCGGTTCGCACTGCTCCCATCAGCATTACACCAATTGGGGTGGCATTGTCGTCTCCCAGTGTGTTACCACTTCCGCTTCGCGAAGCATTTTCCCAACTAATTCTCAAGTAGGAAACTTCGCAGCACGTGAAAATATCTGCTACATTAAAAGAACGGAAAAGGGTAACGCCAGCCATAATTAAAACTAATAACAGACTTCTGATGCGCTTAGAGGCACTAAGGCATCTCTACCATACACGAATCTCTGCTTTCTTGCGCTGTGACGCAGAGAGTATATGTTGTGACAGTGTCGCAACGTCACAGATGCGAAACACCTGGAAACTATACATACCAGATGTACTGTTTTAGTTCACTGGACCAGAAAAGCAGGCATTGCCTGTATACCGCTGTTTCAATTACTTTCCTGACTTCCTCAAGCTGCGTCATTGTCGCGAATAAAACAGTGGCCCGAATGTAGAATAAACGTCCTTTACGTCTGTGGTCACAAACGTCTTGTCATCAGACTACCAGTTTCTGTCTACAATGACCGTCTTCAGATCTGAAGCAAAGTATGGGATAACATAAGTACACAAGCAGATTGACTACAGCTCAAAACAATAAAATAGACAATAATGAAAAGTACTACTGACGTGCATGTACATTTGTGCGCTCTAAGTATGAAGAGGCATACTTGTTTCATAAAAACATGTCCTCATGTACTGCAGTCATAGTGGCATCGTCAAATGTTAAACACAAAATCAGGACCAGCATCGTCAAATATATATGAATAACAGCATATGCATGAGTCATCTTGTCAGCAGCACTGCTGTTCAAAACAAACTGCTCTACAGCAGCCACAAGATGGTTGTGTCGCTACTGTAGGCATACACATAGTCTTCAATGATTAATTGAACAGCGTAAAATAAAGGAGAGGATGCAATCGGTAAAGTCTGTAATGGGATTATAAGGTATGAGACGCATTACAACAACAAAGAGCGATGATGTATAACACGACCAAAGATAGATTGTTAAAAAGATGAAGAGTTAAGAGACAGTAATTGGCATATGCTCAAGTGGTAATATTATAGATAATGGCATAAACAATAAACAGCTTTCATAGTGCACAGAATAATATAAAAAACTATGAAACAAATAGCTAAAGTAGAACCAATGAGAGAATTGTGCGTAGAGAATTACCAGAATTACGCATAAGCGAGAATTATTTAGAGGAATGTGATAGCCAGAGGGTTCCTCGTACCCTGTCGTACGCCGTTGCAAAAAAGGAATGATAAAACTGCATACCAGTGTATGAACAAGATTATCTAGATAATCAAGTATATTATATAAACAGAGAAGGGACAAGAAAATACTAGAGTTGTATGCGCAATGTACGAAAATGAAGTAAATATGCAAAGCACTCTATACTAGGTGAATCTATCATAAACTGTATATAACAGAGGCGTCTTGTGATTAAATTATTCCTTCCATCTCTATTATTCCTACCTCACCATTTATGGTCGCCCCATCCAGCTCCCCCCCCCCCCCCCCCCCACACACTGAGATACCTTGGCCTCACCCTCGACCATCATCTCACCTGGACTCCTCACCTCCTGACCACTCAGCAGAAAGCCAGACATGGCGACTGCATCCTTCCACCATCCTCCACACCTACAAATCCCTCATCTGTCTTATCCTCTGTTATGCCAGTGTTGACTGGATCTATACACCCATCCGATTTTACAAAGCCCTCCAAATCCTCAAACTCCATGCACTCCATCTTGCCTTCCGTATCTGCCTTCCTGCCCCACATGTATTCTGTGTGACCTCATCCCCTCCCCCCACCTCCTCCTTTTCACCAACATCTTCACATCCTCTACACTGTCCACAAACTTGATCCCCCCCACTCCCTGGTTTCCTCCTTCCTCTCCACCCCTCGCCCGTTGCCACGCCTCTATCAAAAATGGTTCTGAGCACTATGCGACTTAACTTCTGAGGTCATCAGTCCCCTAGAACTTAGAACTACTTAAACCTAACTAACCTAAGGACCTCACACACATCCATGGCCGAGGCAGGATTCGAACCTGCGATCGTAGCGGTCGCACGGTTCTAGACTGTAGCGCCTAGAACCGCTCGGCCACCCCTGCCGGCGCGCCTCTATCGCTGTATCCCTCCCTCTCTCCACCTCCACACCCTCCATCTCCTTCATCAGGGCAATTTTCAGCACCTCCCCCTCCCGGATGTTGAACTTCGCCATGGCATCTACTCTTCCTTCCAACTGTAACCTGGCCTTGTCGCCGCCCCCTCCCCAGGGCCCCCTTTATCCTCTCCCCTCCTTCTCTCAGAGTGAATTTTTCTCTTTCCCTCCCTGAGTCCCCGCACCTCCTCCTCGACTGCTTCCCTCCCACATTCTTCCCTCCCCAGCCCTCTTCTGTGCGCCCCCCACCTATCTCACCCCATCCCCTCCCCTCCCTCCCTTCTTCCCTCTCTCCTCCCCTCCTTCTTCCCTCCTCCCTCGTCTGTATGCCCCTGGCAGATCCTCTGTGTTTGCTCATTGTCATGAATGTACTACGTCAGTGTTGTGTTTGGTGTTGTTCTCCTGTGTGTCAAGAGCTGTGGTTTTCATTGTATGCTGGACTTGTACATAGAGTTATTGTCAATGGTTGCTCTGTGCTACCCAATCCATCGATAATTTTATGATCCACTGTGTGGTTTTGTTTTATGTGCACTAATTTTTTACGGTTTTTATCTCCATTTCATAGTCTACCTGCTTTTTTGTTCTCTTCCATGATGTCCCCCCTTTTAATATCGATGTACACCATATTCTTTCCTTTGTGTTATTTGTAATAACTACTATTGTATGATTAATGTCTTTCAGCTGAAGAGCAGCGCATATGCTGCTGCCAGCCCGCCCCAGATAGAGCACTGAAATACTATACACGGAAAAAAGTGATTAAATTATGTACTACGCCGTACGTCGATACTTTTATGATCAAGTGTGTGGTTTTGTTTTGTGTGCGCTAATTTTTTACGGTTTTATCTGCATTTTACAGTCGACCCCTTTTGTCTGCTCTCTTCAGTACTGTTCCCCCTTTTTTATGTCTGTGTAAACCATATTTTCTCCTTCCTGTTCTATCATATGTCTTCATTTGTACAATTCATGTCTTTCAGCTGAAGAGCAGCGCATATGCTGCTGCCAGCCAGCCCCAGATAAGACATTGAAATACAATAAAGGGAAGAAAATGTGATTAAAGTTAAGCAGTGTCAGACGAACCCAAGTAGGCATTGGGCACGAAATCGCTGTGCCAGTTTTGTTGGTTCTTTCTTCTTTGTTTCACACATTGGAACCTCCTGTAAGAAATTAAGAGTGCGGCCTTTTACCACTCTGTGGAGAATACGCATATAATTCTCATTACTCCCTATAGAATGACCAGTTTCAGATAAATGCCGCCCCAAAGCAGTTTGTTCCGTGGCTGTGAATGTTCTATAACCCGAAGTTAAAAGAGCGGTCCGTTTGACCGATATAATATCTGTCATAGTTACTAAAATCAATCCTTTATACTCCAGAGCCATCAAATTTGTCATACGCGCTTATGTTTTATTCGCAGTTTTAGGGTGTTGTTAACCTGAAAGCCACATCTAACATTAGATTTTCTAAAACATTTTTCTAATTGCAGGGACATTTTGCCGATAAATTTCATAGGAATGGTTCTCGTTCTTTCTTTACTGGTTCTATTATCTGTGAAAGTGTGTGTATGCCTGCTGTTTGTTATGCGTTTCTTTAGCCTACTGTAGGGGCGCGTGACGTCATTTACAGAAAAGCCGTTAGCTACGCCAGTCTGCTTTAAAATGCCGAGTTCTTTACATTACTTCGCTTTCCTCACTGTTTGTGAATACCCTCAAGGGTTATTTTTCTATCGCAATCAAAAGAAACTCTTTGGTAAACCATGAATGCAGCAGAGCTGTGAATGTTCATAAGCACTGAAGTAGCGGCGGTACTCCGAAAATTTTGCACGGAGTTGCGGACAATTAATCACCAATAAAAGCTATAGTCTCAAAGTGAATCAAGTTCCAAATCATAATCAAACTTAAAGCCAAGTAATAATAGCTCGAGCTGAGAAACCAAGTGTACAGACGATATTGTGAAAAAGGAGAGCAGGTTCGTACAAACATGTTGGAACATTGCTTATTGAAGACTATTGCTGTTCCAACTTGTTTACTGGAGCTGTGTCCCATCAAGTCTACAGTACAGTTTTAACACCATGGTGCTGTTCATTCAGTTCACAGATTTATCTTCTCGTGGACGTCACATAGGCTGACCGTGGGTGAAGCAACTGATGAGTTTATACGAAAACGCTACAAAGAGTCGCATATACTTTCAACAACCAACTACCAGTTTCTGGTATCACTGGCCGTCTTCAGATCAGAAGAGGAAGCATTAACTGGTTCAATGCTTGACAACATAGTTTTCTCATTGTGCCTGTGAATGAACTATTGCTTCCTCTTCCATGTGATTGTGCTGGAGAATAAACCACATTAAAAAGAATTTTAACAATCCGTACCACAATTTACACTTTTCCAAAACTGCTGTGCATTGTTGTGATGACGCCGCATCACGGATTCCAATCTAATGCATAAGTTTTGCGCCCCTCCCCCCCCCCTTCCCCCCACTCCAAATCAGACACTGGCTGAATGGCTTCCATTCTGATGCTATTTCTTCTCTGAAATTTCGTCTGGATCGATATCACCATCGTAGGACACCAAAAGTTACCAATTTTTTGCTGAGCAGATGTATGGGAGGTATCCACCTTAAGGCTTATCCGATTTTGTGTCTGAGAGCTCCGAAGTTACCCTCTGAAGATTAATTACTTCTATTTTTCTGCTACCAGTCGCATATATTTACTTTATGTTTAATTTAACACATTCAACCCGTTTCGAGCTTGTTTTGCTTACCATCAGGCGTTTATGCACACAGTTGTTACTTAAAGCTATAATATCTTAGTCTAAATTAACCTAGACAATTTTGTTCACTTGTTTTGGTACTGGAATGGCTATTGGGATATTTGAGGGGGGGGGGGAGAAGTGGGTAACCAGGAATCGATATTCAGTGTTATCTTCTGCACACTAGCTCGCTGGTCGTCTCCACAAACGACGTTATCGAGGTGAACGGCGGCTCGGAACGTGCAGTGCACCACGGACGCAGGCTGATGGAAGCAGTGTTATGCTATGGACGACACTCTCCTGCACTTGCCTGGGACTTGTGATGTTAATGGAAGACACGCTTACAGCCGCGAACCGCCTGCACGCCATTTGCTTGATGTCTTCCACGACGAAGATGTCATCTTCCAGCAGTATAATTGTCCATGTCTCGTAGCCAGAACCGTGCTACAGTGGTTTGGGGAGCGTTATAGTGAACACGTTGATGTCTCGCGATCAAATCCTTTGAAACCCATCTGGGTCCGTATCGGGCGCCATCACCGCGTACGTAGATCAGCGTCCAGTTATTTACGCGAATTACATGATCTTTGCGTAGACATCCAAAAGCCACACACCTCCAGAAACATACCACCAGAGTGTCAAATCTCTGATATTCAGAACCAGTGATTTATTTCGTTCCAAAGCCAGACAAACATGCTATTAAGAAGGTGGTCATAATGTTTTGGCTCAATAGTAAACGTTCATATAGAATACATTTGAGCTGGTATATGAAAGTTGCAAAAAAAAAGTTGCCAAAAAATTACCCCTCGTAAAGATGCAGCATCCATTCTAGCAATAATTTAGTGAATATTGTGGTTCTTAATGAAAATCAAGAGTCGATTTGGTAACTGCCACATATACATGGGTTGGAACTTAAATAGTGGCAACTATTTATTCACAACCGACACAAAAGAGTTACATGTTTGCACCTGTTACTGTCCTTCAAAGTAGTCACGAACGTTGTGTAGAATCCGTTGCCAGAGATGTGGAAGGCGTAGTATACCGTTAGCAGAAAGAATCGCTGCTTCTTTCGCAAAGCATTACGGGTTGCCACGAAAGTCGAAAGTGCGTCAGAGCCCCAGTATGGTGAAAGTTATGGTGATTCTCGTGTACGACTGTGATTGTGTTATCCTAACGCATTACGTTCCTCCACGGCAGACCTTCAGTGCACAGTATTACTGTTCGTTTTTGGAGCATCACCTGCGACCAGCTTTGCGAAAGAAGCGGCGACACTTTCTGCTCATCCCACACTTCATTTTGAACGACAGTGCGTGGGTGCATACAGCGCAAGCTGTCGCTGCTCTGTTCGGTCGATGGGACTGGGAAGTACTGTACCATATACCATACTCCCCAGATTTAAGTCCTTGTGACTTTGATTTGATTCCAAAGATGAAGGAACCAATTCGTGGCATTCGCTTCAGAACTATTCCAAAGATTCGACAGGCACCATCAACAGAGCAGACTCTGCTATCGGTATACTACGCCTCCCACATGGCTGGCAACGGGTTCTACACAACGCTAGTGACTTCTTTGAAGGACAGTAACAGGTGCAAACATGTAACTCTTTTGTATCGGTTGTGAGTAAATAGTTATCACTATTTAAGATCCAACCCTTTTAGTATTTACTGCAAGACATAGTTTTATTGAGACATATGTGACACTCAGACAACAACTGTTTCAACTGTTTCTTGCTGTGATTTACCTTTGCCTATGAAAAATTTTTCAATTGTTCTCAAGTAAATCCCAATAAAACATTAAATGAAAAATAAATCAAACTATTATCTTAACAACATACACTTTTTAATTCAATAAATAACTGCACTGAAATTTTCTTAAAATAAACCGTCTTGTTATTTTGGATGCTAAGTGAACACAGTGTTTTCGTCATGATGCAACAATAAAGGGAGAGAGCAAATGTAATCACCTGAGTTAAGGAAGGAGCCCTAGTCCGGAAGTGACGCAGTCAAAAGTTACGAAGACAAACAAGTATATACAGCCGTTAATGGCCTGCGAGCACTTATGATTCCCTATCCAAATCCTGTAATAAATTAGTTCATTATGTAAATCTTTGCTAACATTGAAGTGTAGCAACATCTAAGTGCATGTTTGTGGTTTTAAGACTTTGGAACTGCAGTTCAATTTGCACATCTTGCTCATGAACGCTTGCGTCAGATTCCATGAAAGCTGTCTAACGAGGTAAGGTCTTGTTTGATGGCCAGCTTGTGGCGAAATGGCTCCGTTCAATTACTTATAAATAAATAACTACTACAGACAAAGATGTCTTAACAAAATTTTACCTGATTGTGAACCACGTCCACGAAACGTTTTTTGTACTTAACTATAGTAATTGTTATTTGATTATTCAGTATGACCAAGAATTTAATTAACAGGAACAAAGTAATAAGGACGAAAACCTGGTTTTCAACTGAACGTCGCCCTGTTTGGTACAAACATCTTTCTAAGACAGATTTTACACCGGCCACGAAGTTTCCTGAAATCGGCGAACACAGACTGAAAAAAGAAAGTCCAGTCAGCATGATCAGCTGATGAGTCTCGATGTCTTTCCAGTTCAGTAAGTTTTCTCGTTTCCAATTTTGGTTTGTATCGGCAGCATACGGAAAAGAGAAACGCGAGGCAGGTCGCTAGCGGACCACAGCAGGTGGCAATAGCCTCGCGTGTGGCACTTAGCTGCCAGTCTCGTGGTGGACAAGGTCCAGTATATTTCAGGTATTTTCTATAGGTTCAAAGGAGGTCTCGCTCTCCTTCCACCTTTAAAAATAATTTTCGTATGTTAGCTATGTCTCGTATCAGCAATGTGTGCCATAAAAATCACTAAACCTAAGCTGGCCATCGACTATATTTTTCGCTCCAGTCTTTACAAAACGTAAACGGTGTACTGCAATGACTTTGGCTGATAACGAAAATAAAACCAATGGATTATCAAGCCGTGATGTCGCACTATAAAATACGAAATGAATAATTTTTTTTAGCAAATAGTTCCCTTAAAATAGAACGAGAAAAAATGCATAGCAGAGAAAACGCACAAATCCACCAGTTTTTAATTTTTTACGTGAAAAGTAGAAGTTTTATTGAGAAACTAATTACAGAGACAGATATAACTTTGCGTCACCTACATAAAATTATTTTTAGGCACATCCGATGACTTGAAATTTCCGTCCCGTGTATTCTATGACACAAGTTGCGTGAAATAATCATCATTCCGTTCTGCGCCGGGCGATACGACAGATATTCGTATTGGTGTGGTATCGTTGTCGCCTCAGTCTGGATCAGCTACGTCGCTTCCAGTACGTTTCTATGCACTCCGCTGTGCGCACTGCTTCTGCGTCGTATCGAGAGTCGCATCGCATATCGCATCCCATCAGTGAGAACCGCGCCTTAAATGTATTGTATAAATATCCGTATCGTCTTGGACAAGCTTACCACACCAATGTGCGCTTCCATTACACTCATCACAGTATCCAGAGCAGAAAATTTTGCATACATATCCTTGACTGCGGAAAGGGGATCTATGCCTCTCCCAGCCTTATATATTCGCAGAAATTATAAAACAGTATGGTAACGCAAACCGATCAGCAATTAGTCAAACAAAACTATTAATTTTAAGCAACTCTCTAAATTTTTATTTCTTATCCCGTTCCAGAATTTCTTCTCTGTTTCCTTTGCCTCTTGCTCATTTTTATGATTGAATAACATCGGCGATAAACTACTAGGCTGTATGAGTCGCTTCTCAACTGCTGCTTCACCAATTTTTATTCCTATAGCCTCGTTTCTGAGCAAGTTGATGATAACTTTTGGCTCCGTGTACTTCACCTCAGCTCCCTTCGGAATTTCAAATGTGTTTTCTCAGTAAGCATTGCCAAAAGTAATCTCTAAATCTATAATTGTTTAAATTAATAACAACTCAAAAGTTTTATCACTAATTTACATTTACACAAGCCATCAGAGGACAAAACACGGACACAGATGGCATCCCTGACTTGCCTTAAGGTTCACAGTCAATGCCCACTGCGTTACATCTACATCTTACATCTGATGTGTTTAGCGGAGGGTACTTCTAGTACCAGTACCAAAAATGGTTCAAATGGCTCTGAGCACTATGGGACTTAACATCTGAGGTCATCAGTACCCCAGAACTTAGAACTACATAAACCTAACTAACCTAAGGACATCACACACATCCATGCCCGAGGCAGCATTCGAACCTGCGACCATAGTGGTCGCGCGGTTCCGGGCTGAAGCGTCTAGAACCGCTCGGCCACCACGGCCGGCGGTACCTCTATCCTCGCCCTCAAATCTCCCTGGTATTGACGTTATGTTCGTGGATGTTGTCTGAGGAGAAATACTGCCAGCAAGTCTAAATCTGCGTACGAGGTATAATAATTTCACTGATTTTCCCCACAACCATCATTTCGCGAGATGTATGGAGGGGGAATTACGTTGAAGGACTCTTCCTGAAGAACGAGTTCTTCTAGTTTCATCAGCATAGCACTCAGCGCCTACGACGCTTCTCTTACAGAGAGTGTTAATTTATCTCCTCTATTAATCCAAACTGGCAGGGGTTCCAGTTGAACTGGACACAAGAACCGATCGAACTAACGTTTTGTAAGCCACGACTTTCTTGGATGAATTACATTTCAATGAATCCCAGCCAGGCATCTGCTTTTCGAACATTAGTTTTGTTTCCTCATCGTATTTTACGGCGAACAAGACGGATAATCCATGGTAATTTAGGTAGTTGCTATTTCCAGTATTTATTGAAAACAATGTAATCGAACACTAAGGGATATTTCTGCTTCTTTATGCACGATACGTTATATTTATTTGGATTAACGGGCGTTGATTTCTCCACCAAACATCGATCTTTTCTGCATCTCCCTGTCATTCGATATAGTTTCCTGGTTCTGCAGCTTTCCTACACACTTCATCACCCTCGCACAGAGCCATACAGTGTCTCTGCGTTAGCTAGGAAGAACTGGTACACTGTACGATGGCTATACGTTACAAGATGCTTTTCAACACTGTTTCTTTGTTTCATGATTACGGGATGCCGGAGTACATTTGATTCACGATTCCAGGCTCTGAAATACATCAGCTATAAGGGGCAACCAAATAGAACCGAGATAGATGAAAAAAGTCAGTAAACTGTTTATTACTTCAAAAGTAATCACCAAATCTGTAAACACATTTATTCCACAACGAGACAAGACGGTCTGAGCCTTCATGAGAAGGGTTTTCGATTGCCTATGGAGCCACAATTGAAGCGAGACGTGAACCTACTCTTCTGAAGCAAACCGATCCCCGCGAGTGTCTTTGTCCAGGGCTTCGAAAATATGAAAATATCACGGGGTGAGGTCGGAGTGTGCGGAAGATGTGTAAGGGCTGCCAGCGAAACTTCTGCTGCGTAGTTCAAATGTTCTAAGCAACCAAACTGCTGAGGTCATCGGTCCCTAGACTTACACACTCCTCACCCATGCCCAACGGAGGACTCGATCCTCCTGCGGGACAGGTCGAGTGGTCCGTGAAATGGCGCCTCAAACCGCGCAGTCACCCCGCGCGGCTGCTGCGTAGTCGAAATAACCTTGGCAACCTGTGTGCAAGCATCATCCTGCAGCAGAATCATGCTGTCCGTCAACATTCCCGGGCATTTGGACTTGACAGCGCTTCTTTAATTTTCTCATAGTGTTCACTGGATTATTATTTTAAAAAAGAAAGTTTTCTCTATATTGTATGGCGCTCTTTAGTGGCAAAGGAAAAATATATTTTGATAAGAGAAAATTAGATGGAGTGCCGTTAATTAAAGGAAGCACCCAAGTAAAGAATGATAAATTTAAATTATCACATGGCACAGATAAATTTACCACAAAGAGAGAGAAAATTATTAATTCTAGATTTTTCTAACCTGATTTGATACCGTGGAGTGGACACCGAGCACATCGTTTGTTGGCCGTTGTTGTTGTGGTCTTCAGTCCAGAGACTGGTTTGATGCAGCTCTCCATGCTACTCTATCCTGTACAAGCTTCTTCATCTCCCAGTACCTACTGCAACATACATCCTTCTAAATCTGCTTAGTGTATTCATCTCTTGGTCTCCCTCTACGATTTTTACCCTCTACGCTGCCCTCCAGTACTAAATTGGTGATCCCTTGATGCCTCAGAACATGTCCTACCAATCGAGCCCTTCTTCTGGTCAAGTTGTGCCACAAACTTCTCTTCTCCCCAATCCTATTCAATACTTCCTCATTAGTTCTGTGATCTATCCATCTAATCTTCAGCATTCTTCTGTAGCACCACATTTCGAAAGCTTGTGTTCTCTTCTTGTCCAAACTATTTATCGTCCATGTTTCACTTCCATACATGGCTACACTCCATACAAATACTTTCATATGACTTCCTGACACTTAAATATATACTCGATGTTAACAAATTTCTCTTCTTCAGAAACGCTTTCCTTGCCATTGACATTGCAATTTATATCCTCTCTACTTCGACCATCATCAATTATTTTGCTCCCCAAATACCAAAACTCCTTTACTACTTTAAGTGTCTCATTTCCTAATCTAATTCCCTCAGTATCTCCCGACTTAATTCGACTACATTGCATTATCCTCGTTTTGCTTTTGTTGATGTTCATCTTATATCCTCCTTTCAAGACACTGTCCATTCCATTCAACTGCTCTTCCAAGTCCTTTGCTGTCTCTGACAGAATTACAATGTCATCGGCGAACCTCAAAGTTTTTATTTCTACTCCATGGATTTTAACACATACTCCGAATTTTTCTTTTGTTTCCTTTACTGCTTGCTCAATATACAGATTAAATAACATCGGGAGAGGCTACAACCCTGGCTTACTCCCTTCTCAACCACTGCTTGCCTTTCATGTCCCTCGACTCTTATAACTGCCATCTGGTTTCGGTACAAATTGTAAATAGCCTTTCGCTCCCTGTATTTTACCCCTGCCACCTTTAGGATTTGAAAGAGAGTATTCCAGTCAACATTGTCATAAGCTTCCTCTAAGTCTATAAATGCTAGAAACGTAGGTTTGCCTTTCCTTAATCTTACTTATAAGATAAGTCGTGAGGCCAGTATTGGCTCACGTGTTCAAGTATTTCTACGGAATCCAAACTGATCTTCCCCGAGGTCGGCTTCTACTAGTTCTTCCATTCGTCTGTAGAGAATACGCGTTAGTATTTTGCATCCGTGACTTATTAAACTGATTGTTCGGTAATTATCACTTCTGTCAATACCTGGTTTCTTTGGGATTGGAATTATTATATTCTTCTTGAAGTCTGAGGGTACTTCGCCTGTCTCATACATCTTGCCCACCAGATGGTAGAGTTTTGTCAGGACTGGCTCTCCCAAGGACGTCAGTAGTTCCAATGGAATGTTGTCTACTCCGGGGGCCTTGTTTCGACTCAGGTCTTTCAGTGGTCTGTCAAACTCTTCACGCGGTATCGTATCTCCCATTTCATCTTCATGTACATCCTCTTCCATTTCCATAATATTGTCCTCAAGTACATTGCCCTTGTATAGACCCTCTATATACTGCTTCCACCTTTCTGCTTTCCCTTCTTTGCTTAGAACTGGGTTTCCATCTGAGCTCTTGATGTTCATACAAGTGGTTGTTCATACAAGTGGTTCTCTTATCTCCAAATGGTTCTTTAATTTTCCTGTAGGCAGTATCTATCTTACCCCTAGTAAGATAAGCCTCTACATCCTTACATTTGTCCTCTAGCCATCCCTGCTCAGCCATTTTGCGCTTTCTGTCGATCTCATTTTTGAGACGTTTGTATTCCTTTTTCCCTGCTTCATTTACTCCATTTTTATATTTTCTCCTTTCATCAATTAAATTCAATATTTCTTCTGTTACCCAAAGATTTATACTATCCGTCGTCTTTTTACCTACTTGATCGTCTGTTTCCTTCACTACTTCATCCCTCAGAGCTACCCATTCTTCTTCTACTGTATTTCTTTCCCCCATTCCTGTCAATTGTTCACTTATACTCTCTCTGAAACTCTGTACAACCTCTGGTTCTTTCAGTTTATCGAGGCCCCATCTCCTTAAATTACCACCTTTTTGCAGTTTCTTCAGTTTTAATCTACAGGCCATACCTAATAGATAGTGGACAGAGTCCACATCTGCCCCTGGAAATGTTTTACAATTTAAAATCTGGCTCTTAAATCTGTCTTACCATTATATAATCTATCTGATACCTTTTAGTATCTCCAGGCTTCTTCCATGTATACAACCTTCTTTTGTAATTCTTAAACCAAGGGTTAACTATGATTAAGTTATGCTCTGTGCAAAATTCTACCAGGTGGCTTCCTCTTTCATTTCTTAGCCTCAAATCATATTCACCTACTACGTTTCCTTCTCTCCCTTTTCCTACGGACAAATTCCAGTCACCCATGACTATTAAATTTTTGTTTCCCTTCACTATTTGAATAATTTATTTTATTTCATCATACATTTCTTCAATTTCTTCGTTATCTGCAGAGCTAGTTGGCATATAAACTTGCACTACTGTAGTAGGTGTGGGCTTCGTATCTATCTTGGCCACAATAATGCGTTCACTATGCTGTTTGTAGTAGCTTACCTGCATTCCTATTTTCCTATTCATTATTAAACCTAGTCCTGCATTACCCCTATTTGATTTTGTGTTTATAACCCTATATTCACCTGACCAGAAGTCTTGTTCCTCCTGCCACCGAACTTCACTAATTCCCACTATATCTAACTTTAACCTGTCCACTTCCCTTTTTGAATTTTCTACCCTACCTGCCCGATTAAGGGATCTGACATTCCACGCTCCGATCCGTAGAACGCCATTTTCTTTCTCTTGATAACGACATCATCTTGAGTAGTCCCCGCCCGGAGATCCGAATGAGGGACTATTTTACCTCCGGAATATTTTACTTAAGAGGACGCCATCATCATTTAATCGTACGTAAAGCTGGCTGTATGCCGATAATTAATATTACGTGTTATTCAAAGAAGTACTGCCCGGAAACTGCATATACAGATCGGCTTGACAGATCTCAGAGATGCACGAATGGGTGCTACAAATCCAAACATCAATTATGTTCGGCAGCGGCCAGCAAACGATATGTCGGCAATCTTGCAGTTCTCCTAGGTGAAACATAGAAAAGTTTGCAGGCAAGGTTAATGTTGTTGAAATGAAACATTGCTGAAGAAAAACAATTGTTCATATATTGACGATAGTTTTGCAGAGATAAATACTTTACACACCTTGAAAATATCTCTCTAGCACAACTGTCTATTACAAAATTATTCGAGAGAGCGATCACTAAGAGAGAAGAGAGAGAGCGATGAACCAGAGCGGAGACGTCAACACAGAGCGGAGTTCAGAAGAGAGAGAGAGAGAGAGAGAGTTTTTTTTTTTTTTATTATTCCCTTCTCTGAGAGAGAGGGGCAAGCAGTTCGAGGGCTTCCTGCATACTCTTTTCAGCCATTGGGATTTACATTTCATTTTAAATTTAGATTTATTTATATAATGCAGTTTAGTGCACATTTTATATTGATTACGTATTTCAATCTTTCTTTTTGGTTACAATTTTCATCATTCATTGTGGAACTTGTAAATTGGTAGTGTTCCTTCTTTACAATTTTGCGTAATACAATAGTATTACTTAAATATTTTGGATAATACATTAATATTACTTAAAGATTTTTTGTTTGTTACATGTAAAGGATTTTTACAATTTCAAAATTTAAATTTGAAAATTATTTTATACAATAGACACATAGTATGGTTGTGTGGAGAAGGAAGAGCGATAGGAGTGTAGTGGGTTCGGGTGACATATGTCTAGCCTGGAGAGGTTTAATTACAGGGACTTATTTACTGTTTACCATTTTTGTTATTTTTCCTCTCCTCGAGAGATTCTTGGTCATGAGTTTGTTGTAATGTTCCGATTGTCTGTCTGTGTGTGTGTTTCTGCGTGCGTGCGCTGTGGTGCGCGCATGTGCCTGTGTGTATGTGTATGTGTGTGTGTGTGTGTGTGTGTGTTTATGTCTGTGTGTTTCAATTGTCTGTTTTCTAGGTGAGGTTTGGTTGTGGAGTTGGCTGTGAATGGTCCGGGATTGGGGCCAGGTCTCGGTATGTCTTTGCGGTGGTTAGCTATTGTGCTGTAAGGGGTAATGTATTTGAATTTCGATTTTCGTCAGGTTCTATGTCGGTGGAGATGAGGTCTTCCATGTCAGGCCTTTCGATCAGTATATGTCTGCCACACCACGCTCGAAGCTTGACCAGCCTGGTTTAGAGTAGCTCTGTTTTGGTTATTCGGTAGACCTCGTTGCTAGGTGCGACATTGGGGAGTTTGGCCATACCGTGCAGGAGTCTGCTCTCTGTGCCGTAGAGTCTGTTTGCTACTTTGGCATGCATGCCTCACAGGGGGGTGCATACTGCAGAATTGATCTAATGAGAGTTTTGTAGGTGTGGACTGCGGCTTGTGTGCTGCAGCCGTGGATGCCGCCTTGTACCTGTCGGATGAGGTTCTGTCTTTCCCTCACCCCAACATACGAACTATACTAATATACGCCATGGGAAACTGGAACAAATACCAGAATGTACTGACGGAAGAACTGTCCACCCCTACGACTATCACTCACGACAATGACTTGCACGGAACGACCAACAGACTCGAAACAACTGTCAAGGAAGGAGCACAACAAGAAATCCCCACCAAAACTTTAGAAAACTAGAGATCATGGCTCTGAGCACTATGGGACTCAACTGCTGTGGTCATTAGTCCCCTAGTACTTAGAACTACTTAAACCTAACTAACCTAAGGACATCACACACATCCATGCCCGAGGCCGGATTCGAACCTGCGACCGTAGCAGTCGCACGGTTCCGGACTGCGCGCCTAGAACCGCGAGACCACCGCGGCCGGCTAGAGATCATCTATCCCCCAAGCAGCACTAGTTCTCATACGACAGAAGAAGCAACTACCAAGAAAAATTACACGAAATGACAACACCGACTTCTATAGACAGTGGGACAGACTCAACGCTAGAATGAAAAGAATAGTTTCCGAGCGAGACAGACGCCCGTCTTGTGTATATAAACGGAGACAACTGAAGGCAACTTTACTGTCATTTTCCTCAGTCTCTTCCTATTGTGGACGCCTATTGAGTGGAAAAAGTGTTCGAGAGTCTTCGCTGTGCTCCTTTCCGGCGAGGGTGCTAGTATAAAATTTGACTGTTGTCGCCGCTTGCGCTGCATCTGATGCATTATTTGCTAATTAAAAAATACAATAGCTCTCTTTCACTAATTTTAACATCTGTATACTCTCTCACATCTAAGAATTAATCACAATTTTACATTGTAAGACAATTTAAGGCAATACACGAAGTTAATACAAAAATACACCGTTGTGCGTTAATTGTGTCGCCGTGTTCCTGAAAGTAAATGAACAGCGGGCCCTTGCAGTCAAAGAGAAAAAGGTCATGATGAAGGTCATGCTGCCTTTCCCAGAACTGGCGGGCCTGATGTTTCGACCAAGCAGCGGACGTTTCGCTGGGAAGCCCTTACACATCTTGGATACTGTCTCGATCCCTCCCCATCCGATTTCGGTATTTTTGGAGCCCTGAAGGAAGATGTTCGTGGCTGCCGATTTGCTTCGGGTGAAGAGGTGCATGCCTAGATACAATCGTTGTTAACCGTCTTGTCTCACAGTGGGGTGAATGGTTATGCAGATTAATTTTTTTCCATCTGTCTCGTTTTTATTTGACGGCCTTTTATAGTAGGACCCTACAAGCTACTGGGGTTCAAGTCGTGGTACAGCACACCGTCTTAATTTATTTCATTAGTGATTACATTTACGGTACACTATGTAATTAAAAGTATCCGGACACCCCCCAAAACACACGTTTTTCATATTAGGTGCATTGTGCTGTCAGCTGCTGACAGGTACTCCACATCAGCGATCTCAGTTGTCATTAGACATCGTGAGACGGCAGGAGGAATTCACGAACTTCGAACGTGGTCAGGTGATTGGGTGTCACTTGTGTCATATGTCTGTACGGCTATTTCCATACTCCTAAACATCCGATGTGATAGTGAAGTGGAAGCGTAAAGGGACACGTACAGCACAAAAGCGTACAGGTCGACCTCGTCTATTGACTGATAGAGGCCGCCTACAGCTGAAGAGGGTCGTAATGTGTAATAGACAGAAATCTATCCAGACCATCACAAAGGAATTCCAAACCCCATCAGGATCCACTGGAAGTATATATGAAAGGCGGGAGGTTAGATAACTTGGAATTCATGGTCGAGCGACTGCCTCGCTTGGTGTAAGGAGCGTAAACATTGGACGACTGAACAGTGTAAGAACATTGTGTGGACTGGCGAATCACGGTACACAATGTGGCAATCTGGTGGCAGGGTGTGGGTATGGCGAATGCCCGGTGAGCCTCATCTGCCAACGTGTGTTAGTGCCAGTAGTAAAACTCGGAGGCGGTGGTGTTATGGTGTGGTCGTGTTTATCATAGAGGGGGCTTGCAACGCTTATTGTTTTGCGTGGCACTATTATAGCACAGGCCTACATTGATGTTTCAAGCACCTTGTTGCTTCCCACTGTTGAAGACCAATTCGGGGATAACGACTGCATATTTCAACATGATCAAGCACCTGTTCATAATGCACGGCCTGTGGTGGACTGATTACACGACAATAACTTCCCTGTAATGGACTTGCCTGCAGAGTCCTTACCTGAAGCCCACAGATCACCTTTAGGATGTTTGCGAACGTCAGCTTCGTGCCGGATCTCACCGACCGACATCGATACCTCTTCTCAGTGTAGCACTCCGTGCAGAATGGGCTGTCATTCCCCAAGAAACCTTCCAGCACCTGACTGAAGGTATGCCTGCGAGAGTGGAAGCTGTCATCAAGGCTAAGGATGGGCCAATACAATATTGAATTCCAGCATTACGGATGGAGGGCGCCACGAAGTTGTAAATCATTTTCAGCCAGATGTCCGGATACTTTTGATCACCTTTATCCCAGAGTGGATCTCGCATTCAAACAATCACATAACGTTTTGTCTGTCAACGGGATGAGTACACTAATTCCAATTCAGGCAAAAAAATCATTCATTAGCCTCTTAATCACCCGGGCATTTGCACTGTACTCAACCATTATAAAATTATATAGCGAAGAAGTAGTTGTGAAAGACCTTCTCCGTGTTCTCCAGAATAAATTTATTATTTCGCTAAACAGCTCTTGCTAATTAGTTCCATTAATACGGGGCAGTAAAGTCAGGGCAAAAACTTGCCCACAATCCGAAGATCGGCATTTCCACTTGCTATCGGAAGATAGCGCCTACAGAAACATCCCGGAGCGGTGTAGCAGCGTCTGCCGGTGACACGCCGGAGAGAAATATACGGCAGCGACGAAAACTGCCTGCCCACTCCACAGCCCGTCCCTGTCCGGGAACACGTGTCGACACGTAACACGGTAGGTGGAAGCCGACACCGACACCGACCGGTTCCATTATATCGGTGACGAGACGTGGGCTGCATCGCTGGAGCGGCGGCTACCTGCTCCAGCCGCGTCCCAGCTGTTCCGCTGTTCCGTCTTGGGACGCGTAAGGCGGCTGCAGCTGCTCGCGTGGCACTCCGAAAGATAGAACTGAAGTCTCGTTTCATTTTAGCAGCTCGTCCACGGTTCTTTCTTTCCATATTTCTAGTTTCTAACAATACCACCACTTGCAAAGTAGGTTAGAAATCAGATTATTAATGTTGCTCACGCAGCAAATGTTCGGTTTATCGGGCAATAACAAAGTTATTGACTCTGCATGGTATCGTCAGAACGTAAATAATGAAGTCACTGTAAAAAAAAGTCATTAATTTAGGCACTTATGTTGAATGGATTCCCACGTAGATTTCGTCGAAGTTGTTATGGCTCAACTTGTTGATTCTAGGGTGACTCCACTTTGACTGCTAGAAGGTCCAGATCTGTATTTTAACAAAATTTGAAGACCTAACAGATGCGTTTTTCAGGAAATTCTCAATGATCAAACAATCCCAGATCAGAACATTGATATGGTAGAAATAATTTTTTACTTGGTGTTCACGATCCACATTTTTATTAAACTTCTTGTAAATTCACATATACTTCTTCTTAATTGTCACATCATCATCATATTTAATTTCCACTTTAACAAAACACAAGACTTCACTGTTCTTTTACGAAGCTACATAACAACTTAATTTCTGAAAAGTGAAACAAAGACTGCGCTGTGTGTATTCGCGCCAAAACTGTTACAAGTAAGTCAAAGATTATGACAGCCTCACAGAAATGAATACACACAAGAACCATATCACTATAATATATCGACACATCGGAGTACCTATACATTAATAAAACCAAATGTGAATATTGTCACAAAAATATGTCTGTTATTTCGCAGAAAAGTAGTACGATATTACTGGTATCGAGAACTGGGGGTGGAGTGCCATATGTGAGTCACACATTTTGATTTGTCGAAGTGAAATTCCAGTTCATTCCCATTTTGTCATACTTCTTTCGAATAAGTCTTCCAAATTGAATATACCTTTCAGACCATGAAGAACTACCAGGTCTTCAGCTGTTACAAAGTAATTATCAATCGCTTGCAACGTTAACACAATATGCGTAAGTAACATTTTTATCGACGTATGCTTAACTGTTTACATTTCGATTATTTCCGTAAATGAATTGCCGTAGAGTCTGTATAGTTCCAGGAGAACGGGGTAGGGACCGCCTCGAACTGCGGTTCTGAAAACTGGGACTATTAAAATTTATGTGGGAAAAAGAAATAAGCGAGCGAGGTAGCACAGTGGTTAGACACTGGACTCGCATTCGGGAGGACGACGGTTCAATCCCGCGTCCGGCCATCCTCATTTAGGTTTCCCGTGGTTTCCCTAAAGCGCTCCAGGAAATTTCCGGGATGGTTCCTTTAAAAGGGCTCTTCCGACTTCCTTCCCCGTTCTTCCCTAATCCGATGAGACCTATGACCTCGCTGTCTGGCCTCCTTCTCCAGACAACCCCCCCCCCCCCCCCAAAAAAAAAGAAATAAAATGATGTTAGATAAAATACGTCTCACTTCTTGCTTTTTAACTCAGATTTTTTAAGAGATCCTTCATAGCATTTCTTTGAAGAGAATTGTTCCAATTTAAGTCAGTTTCCTCGCCAGTCATCAATAGTAGCTTCGCCGACACGGTCTTCGAGAGCAAGTTCGTTTAGTGCTTCTCGTTTCTGAAATCGTTTTAATGCCTCTAACTTAACATCCAAAGCCAAAGCCACAGACTTCCTTTCCTTTCCTACAGCACTCATTTTTAGGTGTACAACAAGAAAAACGAAACAATACCGTGCTGTACTGACAATGACACACCTAAAACAGCGCTTGCGACAAAAGGTTTTCTTGTGTAAACAATTAAAAACCGGGAGAAGTGGAAGCAACACTACTAATAGGAATGAGTGGTTCGACAGGGTTTGTGCTACGAGCGGGTGGGAGAAACTGATCTAAAAGCTTCTTTTAATTCTTTAAGAGACTTTACTTTTTGGGAAATTCGTAATTTTATATTGTAAACTGGAGTGCAATTAATCTATGTAAAGGAATCACTAAGCAGAAATGTTAGAATAGATTGAGACAAGACGGAGAAAAGTGCGTTTGTGGGAATGCCGGACATTTGCCACGCCGGACATTTGCCACGCCCGACATTTGCCCACTTGGCCCTTCGCCAGGTAGCGATCCCTCAGGTAAGGGACGCCCTTCCTCGTACTACTTCTGTCCGCAGTCAAACCGCCGTCTCCACATCTTACTCGATACAATCAGTACGTAAGGGACTTTCTTCTTCGACATCTTGGCCAAATACAGAGCTTCTTTTCTGAAATCAAAATATTTATAACTTTTGGAAAACGAAAGCAATACCGACGATTATGTCAGTATGTAATTAGTTCTGCCAAATATAAATATAGATTCCTCTGTCTGTACGGTAGCATTCTTTCACGCTTACTGATTGCGATAGAAACAGTCAATCGCCATGGGAGAAACAAAAAAGGAACGATGTAAAGAGAATGCGAATGTACGCTAATCATTTCTTTTTTATCACTACATTTGTGCCTACTTTAATTACTGCAACTGCATGCCCAAAAGACAACAAGGAAAGACGAAATGGGTATGTGAATGTTTGAAAAGAAGAACGACATACTCCATATTAATTTACTCTCTAAAATGCGATATCCCTTGCGGCGAAACATTAGTTAATAAAGTGTAAAAGGACAATGTACAAAACATGACTGAAAATACGTTCACTAAATGGAGATAAGAACATCTATGATTGACATGTCATCTAAAGGCGACGTACAATTTTAAACTGTTAGAAATAAGGAAATAAAGTAATACAGAATGCTATGCTTGTAATGTACGTTGTTGTTCTGCATTGTTTAGTTATGGTATTTAAAGGGTCACAGAGAAAGAATCATAGGTTTTGGAGGGAAAAGCGGTAATTATAATGATCTGCACTGCAACAGAAACAAGAAGCACAACTTGAGGAAAAATAATGTAATGTGTGTTCCAGCTCACAAGCGACATTGAAGCAGATAGTTCCTGTGACTTAGTATGGACAGAGGTTATATTCGACAACAGGAATAAATTAATAACTGGCTCCTTTTACCGATCCACGGTCTCAGATGAAACAGTTGCTGAACAGTTCAAAGAAAACTTGAGTCCCATCACAAATAGGTACCCTACTCATACAATTATAGTTGACACTGACTTCCATCTACCTTCCGTATGTTGACAAAAGGCCCTATTGTAGATAGAAAACAACCTCCGTAATTGTTCTAAGTGCTTTTTTAAAAATTATTTTGAATCATTAGTTCACGAGGTCATTCAAATATTAAATGGTTACGAAAACACACTTCACCTCTTAGCCACAAATAATCCTGACCATAACGACGGATAAAGGGATTAGTAAACACACAGTCGTAGCGAGGCTCAATTCCGTAACAAAGAAATTCACCAAAATTAAACGCGAAATATATCTGTTTACAAAAGCAACTAAAAATTCGGTTGACGTCTTTGTAAGAGACAGTCTCCCTTCCTTCCAAACTATGTAAGTGAAGACTATATGTGGCTTAAGTTCAAAAAAATAGTATCAACAGCACTCAAGAGATTCATACCAAATAAATTAATAAGAGATGGAACGGATCCCCAATGGTACACAAAACACGACAGAAAGCTACTGCAGGAGCACCGAAAAAGGCAAGTATAATTTAGACGAACGCAAAATCTCCAAAATTGCGAAGTTTTACTGAGACTCGAAATTTGGTGCGGATTTCAATGCGAGATGCATTTAATAGTTTCCACAACAACACTCTCTCTAGACATGTGGCGGAAAATCCAAAGAGATTCTGGTTCTATGTTAAGTAAATCAGCGGAAAGGCTCAGTAAGCGATGTGTTGGAGGAAGGGGAGGAGGAGGAGAAGGAGGAGGGGGAGACAAGGGACCCAGCCCCTCAGAAGCAAGTAAAATCGTGGCAAATGTCAGGCGTGGCAAATGTCCGGCTAGGCAAATGTCCGCACACCGTTTGTGGTACCGAGGCAGAAGAGAGCGCAAGGGAAAGGTCGAGCGCCCACGATACGAGTGTGATCCAGTCGAGTACGCTCGTGGAGTTGTACAAGACTCACCATACCATAAGAGCCTCTAGGCCGAGAATGGCAACATGCAGCTACACACTTTACTAAATGAAAGTCTCCTGCCACGTTCTCCTGTCTGTATGCGAAGGCTGATCTCAGGAACTGCATAAAGGATTTTGATGCGGTTTTCACTACTAGGATGACTGATTCACAAGGAAAGTTCTTCTCGTAACTTATTAGCGCCATGCCAGGCAAGTCGTTCTGTCACAGGTAGTTAGTTCAACCCCTGTGAGGCCAGGGTATACAGTAATGATTGCTAAAGTTCCGAGAAAGGCCTCTGACATTCAATGTTTGCATGTTTTGGAAAAGGCAACGAAAGCTCCAGGGCAGACTGCAAATATTGAGAAGAGCCATGTGTGATCTGTTTCGGTACTGTAAGTAAGCGCATGATACGGGCAATGACGACAAGAACGACGACGAATTATGTCCCTGTCTCCAGGCAACGTACCGATCTAATATTGTAATCCATGCGCCAGTCCGTAAACGTGTTTTTTGGATTCAAATGTTTTGTGGATAGTGAATTACCTTGGGCCCCTGCCTGGCATAGCATCCTTTTCCGAATTCTTCACTGAACTTCATGTCACATGTTGAATATCAGGTACGAGTTCTGTTAGTTTCGATGCTTTAATAATTGCCCTTGAATGATAAAATCTGTTACCAGAAATCCCAAATTAATCTTTAGTTTCAGACAATACCTGTTATGATTCGTTACGTTTTTTCTCCATTGCTAAAACGACGACAAATACTTAATCTGAGTATCATTGGTGTTCTATAATTGAAAATTTTCAGTGAGTTTTATCAGAAAGTGAAAACTACATAATTTAAACCAAATACGGGTAATCATATTCTCTTGTATTGACGATCTGTTGCACTCCTTCACTTAAATGAAGCTATTTGCTGTTTCTGATTTATTTCACAGTTCTTTGCATGAAATCCCATTATTTTCAAAATCCAAGGTTACGCAACGTCTAGTGAAAATAACAAACCGTGCGGCATCACAAACGACTTCAGGACTCTCTCTCGTCCACAGCGAGACAAAGGAAAGTAAATTTCCTATCACTTCCTCTATTATAAATTCCGAATCTCGCCATATATGTCGGCTATTCTTCTCGTCACGGATGTAGCAGACAAGCTAACAAGTTCCGGTGGGACTTATTGCTGGTAGCGGTCATGTGTGCCTGAGATGTGCATGCTTGTGTGAGCGTGTGTGTGTGTTCTGTTTGCTGAAGAAAGCTTTGGCCGAAAGCTATAATGTGTAACAGTCTTTTAGTTGTGCCTGTCTGCAACTCAACGTGTTATCTTTCTTTATATCGTTTAAGAGAGTAATTTATGTCTGCTGTCTTTTTCGTTCTTTCCTTGCGTTATATTGTTTTCCTTTTGTTCATGTTACTACTGCCTTTTTCTTTGTTTTCTCCTGGAAGCCCTTGAAACTGTTAACTTTTAGCATGAATTTTTTTTTCTTGTTTCTTCACCCGTCATTTCCATTTTCCTAGCGTGTGTTATAACTTCGATGATGCTCGTCATTGCAGTTTCTCGATTTCTATCTAAAAGCTTAAAACATTTTTTCATTCATTTCTCATCCTTCCTTCTTAGGTGTCTTCGTCATTGTGCCTAATATTAGTTATATTCGTTCATAAACTTCTTTATTTCTTTCATTTCCCATTGCTAAATTTTGTTCCCAAGGTTTATATGAAAATATTTTCTTTTTCTTCTGTTCTGTTTCACGTAACTGCTTGGTAGTATGTAAAGAAAGACATTCTGAAGCATGAAGACATTCTGAGGCATAATGACATTCTGCTCTGACGACAGTGTTGTAGTACTGGAGTTTTGCACTTAAAGATTTTTGTAATATACAAATCTTTTGTTAAATGAACAGATATTTTAATTTTCCTTGCTCTTGCTAACTTTTTTATTGAAAACATTCGGTCATATTATTTCACCTAGGTATTTAAATTTTTTTGCCTTTTTTATTCTTCTATAATCACATTTAATAAATTCGACCGCTCTTTCTCGTTAGTCATGTATTCTGTGTTTTCAAAAGATATATACAGGCCTACTTTTGAATATCTTCTCGTGAGAGCTTTATGTGAATTTTTCCAGGTCATTAAGTTAAGATGGCAAAAACGCCTGCAAAATCCAAACAATAATTTCTCAGATTATCACCTTTTCTCCTAATTACGATATTTTTAAATTATCTCTTCTTGTGTTGTTTCCTCCTTTATTGTTTGCCTTTTCTCGTATTCAACTAAACAGCAGTTGGAACAATGCATCTCTTTGTCTTCACGAGTTGCCCGCATCTCGTGGTCATGCGGTAGCGTTCTCGTTTCCCACGCCCGGGTTCCCGGGTTCGATTCCCGGCGGGGTCAGAGGTTTTCTCTACCTCGTGATGGCTGGGTGTTGTGTGATGCCCTTAGGTTAGTAAGGTTTAAGTAGTTATAAGCTCTAGGGGACTGATGACCATAGATGTTAAGTCCCATAGTGCTCAGAGCCATTTGAACCATTTTTTTTCTTCGCGAATTTTTATGTCAAAAGTCTTGGAGGCTCCACATAAAAATTTAATTATGCTTTTTTGATTTGTTAATGTGCATTATGAACCCAACTGATCTCCAAGCTCTTTTAAGGTGGTGATTTATGTTTCTCTGTCTCATATGCGCTTTCAAAATGTACAGACTTTGAACAAATATTTTTGCCTCTCATTCTTCTATAAACGGGCTCCTCGTCAGGCCGTGAAGACGCAAGGGATGTCCACCGGCCACCGTGCCATTCTTTACCTCTCGGGGTGGTGCGGATGCGATATGGATGGGCCGATTCGCAGATTTTCTAGGCAATGTAGCCGCTACTGATCGGTCAAGTACATCCTCTATTGGCATCACGAGGCTGAGTGCACTCTGTACCAGCCGTCACACCAAGAAAAAAATCATTAGCAGTACTGGGAATCGAACCCAGGTCCTTCACATGACAGCCATCTATGCTTACCACGCTGCTCCGGAGGCGGACTCTCATTTTCTGTTGTTAGAAAGAATTCTGCCAACACCTGGTAAAATTGTAGTTTATTAAAACACTACCGGTTTCGCGGCCTAAAGTCACATCGTCAGTGCAACCTACATGGTAAAAAGCAAAGTACAGTGTCACCACATTTAGTGAAAACTAAAAGCTTATAGGCATACCCGTCGCTCCTAGACAAGATTCACTGAATATTCATGGACTATTGTCAGTGCCATGGCGAGCGAGAGGTAACAAAGACGTGCTCCGCTCGTTAAGGACAAACTGATGATAGGTGAGACTCGAGGTTACAGGAGCCATGTTTTAAAATTTGATGCACATAAAAAGAGAAATATGTTATAGTTTGAGGACGCTAAAAGTTTCAAAAGGGGACGGCTTAGCGATAAAAATGGTCATTGATAACATAATTTGTTGTGACACTACGTGGTTACCATGAGGAATGTATCAGGTGGCAGTGCCTTGCGGGTGTGACAGCATCGCAACCCGGTGTTGAGCAAAGTAAAAGCGGCTTGCATGAACGACAAAGAGGGACTAGCTGTCTGGCGGAACGGAAGCTATCCATATGGACAGTGTGACGTGATATGCTCATGACTAGGAGCGCTGGGTCGTTATCTTTACAAGCGAGAAAAATACAGAATTTTATCAGGTACTAAGACCTAATAAGCCAGAATGCTATGGTGTTTTAATTCCAATGGGTTATTCAACGAGGTGTGTGCATTATTTTTCTTCTAAACATGATTATTAATTACCGATTTACTGCTTTTCTAAACCCTCGTTGGTACTCATCTAACTGCGATCAGTTTGGTTTTCTTGCCTGCTTGTGTGTGTGTGTGTGTGTGTGTGTGTGTGTGTGTGTGTGTGGGTGGGTGTGTGTGTGTGGGTGGGTGGGTGGGTGGGTGGGTGGGTGTGGGTGGTTTGGGAACTAATGGGCGCCCAACGGCGAGGTTATCAGCGCCCTGAAATCGAAGAAAACAAACGAATGTGGATAAGAATGAAAACTGTCGTACACGCATGCACACAAAACGACAACATAATGACTATCGCACAGGCTCTCTCACATGCATTAAAACCAATGAGGAGGCAAGATAGCTAATCAAATGGTTCAAACGGCTCTGAGCACTATGGGACTCAATTTCTGAGGTCATTAGTCCCCTAGAACTTAGAACTAGTTAAACCTAAGTAACCTAAGGACATCACACACATCCATGCCCGAGGCAGGATTCGAACTTGCGACCGCAGCGGTCTCGCGGTTCCAGACTGCAGCGCCTATAACCGCACGGCCACTTCGGCCGGCGACAGCTAATCAAGAAGGTTGTTGTTGTTGTGGTCTTCAGTCCTGAGACTGGTTTGATGCAGCTCTCCATGCTACTCCATCCTGTGCAAGCTTCTTCATCTCCCAGTACCCACTGCAACCCATATCCTTCTGAATCTGCTTAGTGTAGTCATCTCTTGGTCTCCCTCTACGATTTTTACCCTCTACGCTGTCCTCCAATACTAAATTTGTGATCCCTAGCTGCCTCAGAAATGTCCTACCACCCGACCCCTTCTTCTGGTCAAGTTGTGCCACAAAAGTCTCTTCTCCCCAATCCTATTCAATACTTCTTCATTAGTTATGTGATCTACCCATCTAATCTTCAGCATTCAAAAGAGGGAAAACAAAACACAAAAGAGCTAAAAGAGTGGCGCAGGGAAATGAGACTGGATGACCACTTACGAAAAAATTTGGGTGAGCCAGCCACCCTGTTGACACATTAAAAATATCTCCCTAAAATCTTGTTAAAAATGTTGGACAATTCACAGAACTTTAAAACCAGAACCACATTCGCTTGGGCTTTGCATAAAATAGACTGCAGATCCGCCGGCAAATCCCCAGCAGTCCGCTGGTCAGCAAATAAAATGCAGTCCAATAAAATGTGGTGCACCGCGATCTGCACCCCACAAGCACCACACATTGGAGGGTCCTCTCGCCGGTGTAAAAATACATGCGTCATAGGGCTGTGGCCGATGCTAAGACGAGTACGGATGACCTCGTCCCGTCGACGTGGCTGGAAGGAAGCACACCATGGCCGAATTGTGGGCTTGATTACACGGAGATTGTCGGTCACTTCTAGCCACTCATGTTCCCAACGACAAAGGACTTTATACCTCAACAGCGAGGTGAGGGCTGCAGTGGGATGTTGTTGTGGTCTTTTCTCCTGAGACTGATTTGATGCAGCTCTCCATGCTACTCTATCCTGTGCAAGCTTCTTCATCTCCCAATACCTACTGCAACCTACATCCTTCTGAACCTGTTTTGTTATTCATCTCTTGGTCTCCCTCTACCATTTTTACCCTCCACGCTGCCCTCCAATACTAAATTGGTGATCCCTTGATGCCTCAGAACATGTCCTACCAACCGATCCCTTCTTCTAGTCAGGTTGTGCCACAAACTTTTCTTCTCCACAGTACTATTCAATACCACCTCATTAGTAATATGATCTACCCATCTAAGCTTCAGCATTCTTCTGTAGCACCACATTTCGAAAGCTTCTATTCTCTTCCTGCCCAAACTAGTTATCGTCCATGTTTCTCTTCCATACATGGCTACGCTCCATACAAATACTTTCAGAAATGACTTCCTGACACTTAAATCTACACTCGATGTTAACAAATTTTTCTACTTCAGAAACACTTTCCTTGCCATTGCCAGTCTACATTTTATATCCTCTCTACTTCGACCATCATCAGTTATTTTGGTCCCCAAATAGCAAAACTGGTTTATTACTTTAAGTGTCTCATTTCCTAATCTGATTCCCTCAGCGTCACCCGACTTAATTCGACTGCATTCCATTATCCTCGTTTTGCTTTTGTTGATGTTCATCTTAAATCCTCCTTTCAAGACACTGTCCATTCCGTTCAACTGCTCTTCCAAGTCCTTTGCTGTCTCTGACAGAATTAAGATGTCATCGGCGAACCTCAACATTTTTGTTTCCTCTCCATGGATTTTAATACCTACTCCGAATTTTTCTTTTGTTTCCTTCACTGCTTGCTCAATATACAGACTGAATAACATCGGGGAGAGACTACAACCCTGTCTTACTCCCTTCCCAACCACTGCTTCCCTTTCATGTCCCTCGACTCTTATAACTGCCATCTGGTTTCTGTACAAATTTTAAATAGCCTTTCGCTCCCTGTATTTTACCCCTGCCACCTTCAGAATTTCAAAGAGAGTATTCCAGTCAACATTGTTAAAAGCTTACTCTAAGTCTGCAAATGCTATAAACGTAGGATTGTCTTTCCTTAATCTAGCTTCTATGATAAGTCGTAGGGTCAGTATCGCCTCACGTGTCCCAATATTTCTATGGAATCCAAACTCATCTTCCCCGAGGTCGGCTTCTACCAGTTCTTCCATTCGTCTGTAGAGAATACGCGTTAGTATTTTGCATCCGTGACGTATTAAACTGATTGTTCGGTAATTATCACTTCTGTCAATACCTGGTTTCTTTGGGATTGGAATTATTATATTCTTCTTGAAGTCTGAGGGTACTTCGCCTGTCTCATACATCTTGCCCACCAGATGGTAGAGTTTTGTCAGGACTGGCTCTCCCAAGGACGTCAGTAGTTCCAATGGAATGTTGTCTACTCCGGGGGCCTTGTTTCGACTCAGGTCTTTCAGTGGTCTGTCAAACTCTTCACGCGGTATCGTATCTCCCATTTCATCTTCATGTACATCCTCTTCCATTTCCATAATATTGTCCTCAAGTACATTGCCCTTGTATAGACCCTCTATATACTACTTCCACCTTTCTGCTTTCCCTTCTTTGCTTAGAACTGGGTTTCCATCTGAGCTCTTGATATTCATACAAGTGGTTCTCTTTTCTCCAAAGGTCTCTTTAATTTTCCTGTAGGCAGTTCCAGTGGGATAGCACACTGAAAGACCTGACGGTCACGACACGCCTCCTTCGCTGCTCGATCAGCCCTTTCATTCCCCAGAATTCCCTCGTGCCCTGGTACCCAGCAGAAAGACACTTGCTTTTTAATGCTTTTGAAAGGGTTTTGTAGGTTAGGGAATTTGTAAAAAGGACTTCCATCATAGCTGTGAGGGGTCAGTTTTATCTCCTTTTTTGTGCATTTGGTGGGAAAAATGCTATTTTAGAGTGTTCTGGAAAGGCTTCTCTTCCCCACACTTTTTTTAATTTATTTGTTTATTCGTTTTCTGCCCCACGTCTCCTCTGAAATCGGCGGTGCCAGAGCAGTGGACTGGAAGTCGCCGACGGCCGTGACGTGGGAAGCGCCGTCTTGAGCTGGGCAGGGCCAGACGGACGGACAAGCTGAATGGGCCGTAATCCGCTGCGTGGCGCGGCGCGGCGCGGCGCATTACCATACGAAAAGTGCGTGAGTGCGTGGGAGAGGGCCGTGACCCTCGGCCTGGGACGGGAGGGCAGGCCGCGCGACTGCCGCGCCGTGTCCTTGGCGGCGGAGTGCGACCCCTGGCTGCACCTTCCTGAGGCCGGACCGGTTAACACAGTAGCTCAGCTGCTCAGCGGCGGCGTCTCGCACGCTTTCGGGCAGGTTATACACTCACTGGGCAGACACAGGCGGCAGCGAGCGCTGCGACATCGCCAGTCCGACGTCCGCCTTCCTAGTTTTCTAAGAGAACCTCCTCCACATCGAACAGTAGGTCGCAGGTGCAGGTTTCGGGAAGGCGTAGGAGGAAGAGGAATCAGCGTCAAGTTTAACGAAAAAAGCATGCCAAATTCAGAAGAACGAAAAATCCAAAAACCCTATTTAATTCTTTTTTTTTTGTGGGCTCTAAAATTTGAAAACCTCTCTCACACCGGCCTGATTTAGCTTCACTGATCAGGATAGTAAAAAACTTGCGTATATTAAGGGAATTTTCATTCACAAAGCAGGCTTATCACATTCACACAGTTCAATACCGTTCTGTCCTGATTAAATTGAGCTTAACTTAAATTCCATAAGGCCGTGAAGCAATTTAAAAGTCTCGGTGCGACGAAAATTGTCAGTCGGTCTCCTGAAAACATTTGTAATAACTATAAACTTTCAGTGGTCACATAAGGGAGACCGGAGATCTGCTGGTAAGACCGTGTTAGCCTATTTTTTTTTTGAAATAATAAACTGGATATCTTCAGCACACAAAACGGCAGGTTAGTCCAGTGTAAATCAGACGTTCCCCACTGATCCCGTGCAACACAGCGTAGTAAGCAGTTAAATAATACGCGAACACACTTACTTTACTTTAGTTCATGTATTAAATTCCTTCTCATACAGAATCTCATCAAGATTGCGACTAGCTCAACAATACATACATATACATCCTTCTTCTTTCACGGCTAATCGGGAAGATCTCCTTTATTCTTCTCATTAAAGAAAACATAGATAGCAGAGAATCTATTCCATGGAGTAAATGGACGCTCCAACGAATAATAGGGCTTGAAACTACTTTGCATTGATAATCATCGTATATTAAAGTTTAGGTATCGGTAAAACACGAACAGATATTTCTAGATATGTACTGAGTTATATAATTTATAAAATTTCTGAAAATATCGCGGAGAGACCGCTGCAAGAGACATTACACCCAAGACTGGCTAAGTTTCACGGAAGCTGAAAATTTAGTGCGGACGTCAATGCGAGATACTTTTAATAGTTTCCCCAATGAAATATTGTCTCAAAATATGGTAGACAACCCAAAGAGATTCTGGTCGTATGTAAAGTACACCTGTGCCAAAAAACAGTCAATACCGTCCCTGCGCGATAGCAGTGGAAATGTTACCGATGATGGTGCCACTAAAGCAGAGTTACTAAATACAGTTTTCCGTAATTCCTTCACGAAAGAAAACGAAGTAAATATTCCAGAATTCGAAACGAGAACAGTTGTTAGCATGAGTGACATAAAAGTAGACATGTTAGGTGTTGCTAAACAACTCAAATCACTTAAGAAAGGCAAGTCTTCCGGTCCAGATGGTATACCAATCAGCATCCTTTCAGAGTATGCAGGTACAATAGTTCCTTTCTTAGCAATCATATACAACCGCTCACTTGACCAAAGGTCTGTTCGTAAAGGCCGGCTGCTGGCCGCGGTGGTCTCGCGGTTCTAGGCGCGCAGTCCGGAACCGTGCGACTGCTACGGTCGCAGGTTCGAATTCTGCCTCGGGCATGGATATGTGTGATGTCCTTAGGTTAGTTAGGTTTAAGTAGTTCTAAGTTCTGGGACTGATGACCACAGCTGTTAAGTCCCATAGTGCTCAGAGCCATTTGAACCATTTAAAGGCCGGCCGCGGTGGACGAGCGGTTCTAGGCGCGTCAGTCCAGAACACTGCGCCACTGCCTGCCTCGGGCAAGGATGTGTGTGATGACGTTAGGTTTAAGTAGTTCTAAGTTCTAGGGGACTGATAACTTCAGATGTTAAGTCCCATAGTGCTCAGAGGCATTTTTTTTGTTCCTAAAGACTGGAAAATAGCACAGGTCACACCAATGTTAAGAAAGGAAATAGGAGTAACCCATTGAATTACAGACCCACGTCACTGACTTCGATTTGCAGTAGGATTTTGGAGCATTTACTCTACTCGAACATTATGAATCACCCTGAAGAAAATGACTTACGGATACATAACCAACATGGATTCAGAAAATATCGCTCTTGTGCAACACAGCTAGCTCTTTATTCCCATGAAGTAATGAGTGCTGTCGACGAGGGATCTCAGATCGATTCCATAATCCTAGATTTCCAGAAGGCTTTTGATACCGTTCCTCACAAGCGACTATTAATCAAATTGCGTGCATATGGAGTATCGTCTCAGTTAAGAGACTGGATTCGTGATTTCCTCTCAGAGAGGTCACAGTTCGTAGTGACAGACGGTAAATCATCGAGTAGAACAGATGTGATATCTGGCGCTCCGCAAAGTAGTGTAAGAGGCCCTCTGCTGTTCCTGATTTACATAAATTATCTAGGTGATAATCTGAGCAGCCTCCTTAAATTGTTTGCAGATGACGCTGTAATTTACCATCTAGAAAAGTCAACAGGCGATCGATTCCAATTACAAAATGATCTAGACAGAATCTCTGTATGGTGCGAAAAGTGGCAATTGGCAAAACAAAGAAAAGTGCGAGGTCATCCACATGGATACTAAAAGACGATAAGTAGCACAAATCTAAGGGCTGTCAATTCCACTAAATACCTAGGAATTACAAGCTCTAAGTGTTCCTTTTTCCCCACGAGCCGGTCGGGAGAGGAATGGTAGAGTACTAGTGTGTAAATGGTTCTATGAACCCTCTGCCAGGCACTTGCGTGTGAATGGCAGCGTAACCATGTAGATGTAGCTGTAGATTATTGGACTGTTAGCTCACTTGAACAAAGATGGGAAAGTTGTTAGCTGCAACGAAAATCACTTTAGCGGCTTAATACGAGATAATCATTTTATTTCCCGAATAAAATCACCTGAAAAAAAAAATTAGTGCACTCAGCATACAAACACACCTCCGTTGGTGGGCAACGAATGTTTCGTTCATAATGGATGAAGCGCACAGCTCAGCAGGCGACAAGAGACTGCTGTAGCCGTCCCTTCCGATCAAAGGGGTGGAATCGCTTTTCTGAGCAGGGATCTAATTACGCTGCTCTAAAAATGCACCCATAGCCATTTGTGGTAAAATCTCGAAACTATTGCGTTGTACGCAGCTACACTGTTTGAAACTGGTAATGTCTGATGGCTCTAATTTCTAAATCCATCCATTAGTTATTGCATCTCAATTCACGATGTTTTTTCCTCATGTTATCAATAAGTGTCGGACTGCTAAAATGTTAATATAGGAAGTATTCGCATTTAACCGAATTTTACCTACCTGACAGCCGAATAATATGTTTAGTCTGATACATATTAAAGTCCTTCACATTCTTAATATTTTGCATCCACTCTTCCAGAGTTGTTGCTACAGTTATGTTTATCATATAGACAAGAATGAACAATATCTGTCTTTTGCAACTGAATATTCATTACTGTTTTCTCTTGTGTAAGCTGTAGCGATAGCTGGTATTTGGGGAGAGATGATACTGTGCTGGAAGACGTGTACACACACTTTAAAATCAGTCATTTCTGCAAACAACTAAAATACCCACTCCAATAGGGTGCGTGCCCAGATCCCAAAAATGAACATACAAGTATCCCACAAAATATCAAAACATTATTACACTTATTAAACACTTATTCACATAATTTTAAGAAGAAACAGTACAGTGACACTGACAAGCGCGACCGAATGACGCGTGTATGAAGTGTCCTTTTTCTGTGAGTCATCAGTTTTCTGATTGATTTCATGCGGCTCGCCACGAATTCATTTCCCCTGTGCCAAACTCTGCATCTCAGACTAGCTATTGTAGCCTACGTCCTTAATTAGTGGTTGGATGTTTTCCAGTCTCTGTCTTTCTCTACAGTTTCTACTCTCCACAGCTCACTCTAGTGTCATGGAAGTCATTGCCTGATGTCTTAACAGATGTCCTACCATCCAGTTCCTTCTCCTTGTCGGTGTTTTCAATGTATTCCTTCCCTAGACGATTCTCGAAAGAATCTCCACATTCCTTACCTTATCAGTGTACCTGATTTTCAACGTTCTGCTGTAGCACCAAATCTCAAATGCTTCGATTCTCTTCTTTTCCGGTTTTCCCACAGTCCATGCTTCACTACCATACAATGCTGTGGTCCAAACGTACATTTTCAGAAATTTCTGCCACAATTAAGGCTTATTTACATACTAGTACACTCTTCTTGGTCAGGAATGTCCCTTTTGTCAGTGATAGTCTGTTTCTAATGTCCTCCTTGCTCCCACCGTCATGATGTATTTTGCTGCCAAGGTAGTATAACTTCTTAACTTCGTCTACTTTGTGATCACGAATCCTGATGTTAACTTTTTCGCTGTTCTCATTTCTGCTACTTCTCACTATTTTCTTCTTTCTTCGATTTATTCTCAATCCATATTCTGTACTCGTCATACTGTTCATTGTGAGCACAGGAATGCCATCAGAGAATCTTATCATTAATATTCTTTCACCTTGAATTTTATTTCCACTCTTTAACTTTACTTCCACTCTTCAACTTTTCTTTTATTCCCGCCATAGCTTCTTAAATGTATAGATTGAATATTACATCACTGTCTTAGACTCATTTCAGCCCTAACTTTATTTCCACTCTTGAACTTTACTTTTATTCCCGTCCCATCTTCTTCGACGTGTAGATTGAATGTTAGTGGCAAAAGCCCACATCACTGTCTTAGACCCATTTCAGTCCAAGCACTTCATTCTTTGTCTTCCACTCGTATTTTTCCCTCTTGGCTGTTGTACATATTGTACGTTACCCTTCTTTCCCTGAAGGTAAAACATCTTGTATCAATTGATATTGTCGAACGCTTTTTCTAGGTCGACAAATCCTATGAATGTGTCTTTATTTTTCTTTAGTCTTGCAACCGCAACGTCAGAATCGTCTCTTTTGCCTTTACCTTTCCTAAAGTCAAACTGATGGTCATTTAACTCCTCTGCCATTTTCCTTTAAAGAATAGTCAATGCAAAATACCAACGGCACACAACAGATTATACAAATGATCATCTACTGCCAAAGGGAACAGCACCATGCTCTGAGGTACATAAATGACGTCACGCTCGGTTATTCAAGAACCAATAGGACATATCGACAAAGAACTCTATACCTTCGGTGGAGGGCCATTTGTGCGCAAAGCATAAGTTGTGTATTTAAATACCGACAACAACAAGAGCACTTTCTCGCAAACTGTTCCTCGGCTGCAAAACTCTCAGCTAAAAACATGCCTCACTGGTTAACATCGCAACAAATTTCACAACAGGCCAAATGACCAACAGTTAGCGAAGGGACAAGAGACAACAGAAATATTTCGATGTCCAATATTCATCTTTAGAATCTGACCTCCTCCGCCTGGGACTAACAGCCATGCTTAGCAGCCAACCACGCCATAAAAATATTCTGATGTAACTATCAACGCTTATATGTGCACACATGCGAAAATAACAAGTGGAGATGGTCTGAGGGCGTCCTATATTTGTACAAGTAAGTGTAGCCAGTAGAGATCACTATCGCTAGGTTGTATGAGTAATCACTATCGTAAATTCAGTAGTTTAAACGCAATATGCTTAGTCATTAACTAGAAGAATTTCGTATGGCAAAAACGATCGTCCGAGAATAAAACAGAAGTGCCATACAAATGTGGAAATAAAATTTAAAAAAAAGCGTGTGAAGGATAATAATAGAAAGTTGCTACCCTAATAAAGTACATAACACATCATTGTGTAAAAGTCAGAATAAATGGTGTAAAGGAAAAAAATCAAATCTACTAACAGAAACTTTTCAGCATAAAAAAGCAATTAAACGTAAAGGTAACTGTAAGATATTTAACAAGACGACTATTGATTAAAGTTTCCATAGTTGATGACACATTCAGAGTAGAATCTAAGTGCGCGCTTCTTGGCTTCTGTGTACGAAGTTTTTGTTTTCCTGTGGCGGAGCTTACAGCAGAAGACCCACTCTCCTCGCCGCTTGTGGCCGGCGCACACGACCGCACGCTAAGCTGCTGCGGCGCGCAAAGCTTCTCAAACTAGTAGGTTTCTGAATACTGTAAAATAAGCATTCCAGTTACAAAATGTTCAAATTTATGTGAAATCTTATGGGACTTAACTGCTAAGGTCACCAGTCCCTAAACTTACACGCTACTTAACCTAAATTATCCAAGGACAAACATACACACCCATGCCCGAGGGAGGACTCGAACCTCCTCCGGGACCATCCGCACAGTCCATGAGTGCAGCGCCTGAGACCGCTCGGCTAATCCCGGTCGGCTTCCAGTTACACACACTCTCTTCGTTCAGCAGTAGTTCCGGCTGCCGTTTGTACGTACATAATTTATTTTTCCTTCAGTAGGTTCAATAATGCTCGTTTTGATGGCTTGTACAATGCTTCCATATTACCTGTATATTTCCTACCACATGTTTTTCTTTATCCTATTTTGGCTATACGTAATTCCTTGAAAAGAACCTTGAAATTTCTCCCCGTTTGACCAATATAAAACTTTTCTCCGACTTGGCAGTTGTTGTTGTGGACACCGGATTCAGTATTTGTTGTTGTTGCCAACTTTATGACGTAGTCTAGAACCAACTGTACCTTTCATTTGAAATCAAATTTTTACTTCCGTTTTCTGAATGCTACTCCAATTCTGTTGGTAAAAGCACCATTATATGACACTAAAACAAACCTCTTGCCATCTGGACCTAATATCTCCTTCTTGTCGTGAGGTTAAGCTGTTCCTTAAGATAAAAATTTGCTCTGTGAAGGATGTAATGAAAGTCAGGTTTAACAAATTCTGTTTAGACGAGGAAATTATTCCTAAATATGTTATACAGGTTTAGTAATCGCTCTATAGCAGCGGTACGTTTGAATTTCAAAAGTGAAATTTTATGCATAAAGATAGAGATTAGGGAAACGCAAAAGAATAAAGGAGAATGTAATCAGCGTTTAGATTCAGTCACCTTTAGGTTCATTACTGTCGCCATTACAATTTTCATATATTTCTAAAAGAAGGTAATAATGTAGCAAACAGCGAACGGAAAAAGTTCTTAATGAGACGTAGAAAGAAAAATGTCAATTTACAGACAAAGCGTTCAAATGGTTCAAATGTCTCTGAGGACTATGGGACTCAACATCTGAGATCATCAGTCCCCTAGAACTTAGCACTACTTAAACCTAACTAACCTAAGGACAGCACACACATCCATGCCCGAGGCAGGATTCGAACCCGCGACCGTAGCAGTCGCGCGGTTCTGGAATGAAGCGCCTAGAACCGCTCGGCCACCGCGGCCGGCGACAAAACGTAATGCAATAGTACACAGAGAGCAGGAAGTCAAACAACAGTTTTCAGACAGGGTAATCAGTCTCATGAATGTAAAAATGACAGATAATGAAATGGATCTTCTTAATAAGGATTTACCCTTTAATACTAATTTGAAGTTGGGGCATAATGGAGGTGGAGATTAGTGCTTTATGCCCCATCGACAACGAGGTCGTTAGAGACGGAGCACAAATTCGAATTAGGGAAGGATTGGGAAGGAAATGGGCCTTGCCCTTTCAAAGTACCATCCCAGCATTTGCCTAAACCAGGTGGCCGGAGACGGGTTTGAGCCGTCAGACTCCCGAAAGCGAGTCCAGTGTGCTAACCACTGCTAGTGGAGAAATGTAAATTGCTTGTGACATAGCAAAACTCGGAAATCAGAAAAAACGGACGCAGGAGCAAACACTAACAAATATATATACAAAGCATCTCGTTCCAATATGCTTCATCCCTCTCTTTCCACGCCTTTCTGTGGCGTGCGCAGCGACAGGGGAGGGGGAAGTTCCTCTAAAACTCCCCAGTTCCATCCTTGGTGCCACTCTGGCATCTTTGTTGTCCTCTTTAAAAATACGTCTGTACGGAGGCAACCACCCAACGATTTCTAGGCACCTGCAGGGTAGGCAACCTCTTGGTTCAGCTGGGTGGTGCTATGCCGCTGCACTAATATTGCCTGCTCACCGTATGTTAAATCTGAGGGGTGCCGAAAGATTTCCTGTGTGTTCAACAAAGTGCATGGTAGCAGCGAGGGTGTTGGCGTACAGTGAGGTCTTAAAAAGACACTTTACCATTTTATTTACGCGCGTGTCAATATAGCACCGGTACCCATCCCATGCACACATCACAGAAGGCCACGAGAAGGGTGAGATGAAAAGGCATATTCTGTTTTGGGTCACGTTCAAGTTTCGTCGAATGGTTCTGTACGATTCCTAGAGCAAATATTGTCATCGCGCTAAACTCCAAAGAGGAGAGATCACGTTCAGTTTTGTTATGTCGTTAGACGAGGATTCAATCGTCCGAAGGGTGTCAGCTGTATCGAAAATGGTCAAAAACATCCTGATATTTTACAAGAAGGCTAAAAACCACAGACGATTGCTAAAATGTTATTTTGAAATTCAAGCCACGGCTACTTTGCGGCGGAGGAACACTAGACTCTGAAGCTCTTCACAGAATTGCCACCACCGCAATACTCCAGCCTCAGAGTCACGAGTCCTGACTTCACTGACCCGAACAAATCTTAGCAGTCGCCCTGATTGTGTTGTCCACCCGGGCCTCTTTCTGCATGCGAATGCATACTAACGTGTGGTGTCCATGATTACAAAAGCGTCGAAAAGGGTGCTTCTCATGACAGTCACTTGTAGCCCTTAGCTGGCACCGGTCGTTAAACTCACTAGCCCGGGCGTTGCCACAAGTTTCATGTCTATATACACGCTTCATGCTCCTGATATCAGCCGTCAACCATGCAGTTCATGTTACCTTATCTTTGGTCAGTAAAACAGCTACGAGTATTTCGGTTGTGAATTCATTGTTATTGCATCCCGATAGGTAGGCACAATAAAGCTAAGCATGCTTTCGCTGTAGGTAATTTGTGCTGCTCCTGTCTCGGCTTCAGTCATCTCCTGGCTACTAATTATTCTAACGTAACTATCAGTGCTCTCTCTCTCTCTGTCTCTCTCTCAACAGGGCCTGGACGAGTTATTCAAAAGCTCATTAACGTTTCAGTTACTTGTTTTATTTGCCCTGACCCGCAGAGAGACATTTTCTTGACAGGTTTTGTTTGATTATGAGCGGAGTAATCATTTTTTATATTGTAACAGGCTGCCTCGCATTTGAACCTGTTTTTGGAACAACATATCTAACTTTTTACCAGATCTGTCTGTCTTGTGATCTGTAGAATTCCCATGTTGCCTCACCTAAATATTCTTTTAGCTATTAGAGGTCCCTGCTAGACAAAAGTGGAGTCATATGCCAAATACAGTCAGGAGAACAGCAAGTTGGCAGCTGAGATTAATTGTTCCAACCAATTGGGAATCAGGGGACAAACAGATTCAATAACTAAACAGTCTTATCGCTACGGTCCATTAGAAAAAAACTAAAAGTATTTGAAGTTTCACAGCACTTCAGTAAAAGAAAGGATAGGTTGTTAGGATACACCGTGCAGCATGAAGTAGTAGTTAATTTGGTAATGGAGAGACGTGTGACACAAAGCTTTTGGAGGGAGACCAAGTCTTGAAAATAGTATGCACATTCAGATGGATGAAGAAAGTATTAATTATACAGAGGCTAAGTGACTTGCACAGTTCAGACTAGTGTGGGCAGCTGCATCAGACAAGTCTTAGTACTGAAGGGAACATTAGTAACAAAATTTAACTGGACACGAGAAACTGAATTATTTACGTCCAGTATCTAGGAAAGGCACACACAAAACAGAATCATGTAAGCCCAGTAAACCGTGGAAATACAGGGCATACGCGAAACAAAGTGAACACCTGTACGTACTTGGAAATGATTTATTAATAAGGGGTTGGACCCCCATTTGCTCGTAACAGAGTTGCAATTCGCGAGCCAGAGTGGCCGAGCGGTTCTAGGCGCTACAGTCTGGCACCGTGCGACCGCTATGGTCGCAGGTTCGAATCCTGCCTCGAGGATGGATGTGTGTGATGATGTCCTTAGGTTAGTTAGGTTTAAGTAGTTCTAAGTTCTAGGGGACTGATGACCTCAGAAGTTAAGTCCCATAGTGCTCAGAGACATTTGAACCACAGTTGCTATTCTTCTTGGCATACTGGCAGGTAATGATCGTATAGTGTTCAGTGGATTGTTATGTCAATCTTCGATCAGAACTTTTTTAAATTCCTCTAGTTTTCTATTTTTTTATTTTTATTTTATTAACAGTACAGAGTGACCTACCGCCTTGAAATGTAAGGTGGGTCGGTTACTTCTGAATCCAACAGCAAAACACTTCTCAGTATTACAGTATTATTGGTATACAGCTGTTCATGCACTTTTTAAAAATAATATAAAGAACATAACATAAAAATGTTTCTAAGGTTCCAGCGAATTGAGTGCTTAACAGTTGTTAAAATGTTTCTATACAATTTGTTTCTGCCTAGCTGATGAGAATGTAATTTACACATGCAAATGTCAAAGAGATATAAAAAGAAAAATGTAATACAATGAGTGTGGTGGAAATCATTTGCAATATAAAGAGGGACGTGATATACTGTTTCTTCATGTGTAATATAGCCTATGCAGCATGTTGGTTGGTAATGGCCTATTTCTACCTGTTTCGGGTGAGAAGGTCTCGGTAGAACCTAGAGCTATTCTCATCTGAAATGGTTTGTGCTTATGTATGTTTAATATGTTTGTGGGTATTGGTATATTACTGGGATTGCTACAAAATGTTTAAATATGTGTGAAATCTTGTGGGACTTAACTGCTAAGGTCATCAGTCCCTAAATTATCCTAAGGACAAACACACACACACCCATGCCCGAGGGAGGACTCGAACCTCCGCCGGCACCAGCCGCACAGTCCGAGACTGCAGCGCCTTAGACCGCTCGGCTAATCCCGCGCGGCTACAGGGATTGCTGCAAGTCAGAACACTACATGATATTCAGCAGCTGTTTGCTTGTTCTATTGTTGGTAGTTGCGGTGCATTCTATGAGATACCTTAAATACATACACCTGGTATTATACGTATTAAATACTGACTGAACATTTGATACATGAATACATGAATTTTAGCTTCACATGAGAAATACACATATGTCTGTAAATTTGTTAGTAGTAAAAGAAACTAGTTCATTGCTACTTGAGTATATTATTCCTTAAATAACTCAACACATTACATTTTAGTCACACTCCTGTAATGACGAGGGAGGCGGAAATCTGATCTGGAGTCTGCGTTCCAATACCACCCACAAGGGTTCAGTAATGTTCAAGTTCGGGGACTGTGTTGGTCAGGGAAGGCACTGCAGTTCACTTGCATGCTCCCCATACCACTATTGTACTGTACTGGCTGTGTGTAAGGGTACATTATCGTCTTGAAATATGACATCATTGTTGGGGAACAACATTTGAATCACGAGGTGCACCTGATCACGTAAAATGTTCACATAATCGTTGGCTGTACCACCGCCTTTGAGAGTAATTATGGGACCAGCAGCGTACCATGATATGGCTGCCCACACCATCACACTTCCACCTCAACGCTTAACCGTTGGAATCAATCAATCAGGATTGTAGGCTTCTTTTAGTATTCTCCGGACGGAAACCCAGCCCGATGTTGGAAACAACGAAAACGTTGACACGTCGGACCACACGATGTGTTTCCACTGATCAGCCGTCCAGGATTTATGCTCCTGACGCTATGTTTTACGCTTCTTTGTATTGGTTGTCGTCACTAATGGTTTCGGTATAGCAGCTCGTCCATGAATGTTCGCTGTATGGAGTTCTCGGCGAACAGTGTCGATAGATACGGCTTCTCGAAGGTGGCTAAAGAGCTCCGCAGTCACTTGAGCCGCCTTAGTTTTGTGTTGCTTTGCATACGACAATTATTTTGATTTGCGCCCATTGCTATGTTTTCATGGTGGTGTCTTTCCACATTTTGTGTAGGCTGTCACGACTGTTGAAACAGTTGCCCTTGAAACATTCAATAAGTTGGCTGTCTTGGTTACTGGTGCTCCAGCTAATCGGGCCCCGACAATCTGCCCTGTTTGGAACTCTGTTAGATCTTTCATCGCACGTCGATTTGGCCTCTGAATCCAAATATGAAGTGTGCACCACTCGTAAACAATCTGCACTGATGCCTAGTCCGTACTGAATACGGGCAGTCCAGCGCGACACGTGCCTTACCTGCGTGGTTGACCGTCAAACACAACCATCCCATCACTAGCACTGTTCACATTATTTTGCCTATCCCTTGTACATCGATGTTGTTGATCTACCGATACTATAATACAAAGTATGATTATCAATATTATTTCTACAAAATGTTGATTGGAGTGATTGGTTGTTGCTCCTTCATAGGCTATCAGTTGCGTTGAGAAGTATCCTTTTTTTAAAATTTCTTGATGGTGACTAGTTCCGGGCACTTTGTCCATTTTCAAACCATCCGTATCGCAAGTGTGACAATACAGCAATAGCCCACGTACAAAAACTGTGCCTGCAGTGAAGCTCAAAGCGGCACTATGGCCGACTCAACAGTAAATAGACCTTTGTTGTCTATCACCACTGCAGAGGCAGCTTTGTACATAGGCTATCGTCTGTATTGTCACACTTGCGTTACAGATGGTTTGAAAATGGTCATAGCTGTCCGAAACTAGCCACCCTAAAGAAATAAAAAAAGATACTTCTCAATGCAACTCATGACGGAGTTACAACCATTTAATTCAATCATAAAAAAAGCTGAGAACCTGTTTTTTATCTGTAGCGTGCTGCAAGTTCGTAAAAATGTTGATTATTCCGACAGACTGACATATGATACCCATTTCCAGGCACAGACGTGCCGTCGCGATGTAACACTGAACAAAAGAGGAGAAGTACACTACTGGCCATTAAAATTGCTACACCACGAAGAAATGCAGATGGTAAACGGGTATTCATTGTGAAACCTTCCCGTCTAATATTGGATGAACGTTTGCTTGCTGACTGAACGCTGCGTCTCTTAAAATCTTTTAACTGCTGCTCTGTCAAGACTACCTGCTGATTATTACGACGAAACATAAAATGTGTTGTCGCCGTGGCCCTCAGTCGTTACCTGAAATTATTAAGACTGATTCTTACCTTTAATTATTTATACTGGATCGCCATCTGACTGCTACAGCAAACTGTGGAATGAATATACTTACTTCTCTTTAACATAATTATAAGCTGCTGGTGGAGTTTCATAATACTTTGTGACTGGAATTCTTTAAGTTGAAGTTAATTTAGATTTGATAAAAGCTGAAGCTCAGTTTAGACTTTTCTTTTAAGATAACAATAAATTCCGTAAAGCATTTACGTGAATGATTTTGGGATAAAAAATTCTTAATGCATTTAATCTGGTAGAAGTTAACTATATTCTGAGAACGATCTTGACAAACAATTACGAGGGGTGTAGTTCTTTACAAAAATTCTTAAAAAGTAGCGTTGCGCTACATACCTAATTTTCCATCAAAATTACATAACTATATTCTGAGAACGATCTTGATAAACAATTACAAGGGGCATAGTTCTTTACAAAAATTCTTAAAAACTAGCATTGCGCTACATATAGCGAGTGGCTGGCGAGCACACCGCTTCTTTCAAAGTGTTAATTCATACCTCGCTTACAGCGACCTCCTCTCATGTCTCGCTAGCTACGACTGCCTCGTCTCACATCTTACTCGCAACTGCTCGCTTCCAACGCTCAATGCTACAAAAGTGCGGTCTCGCCGCCAACAATGGTTTTTGGTGCAGACAATCCCTGCTACCATTACAGATGTATTACTGCGCGCTGTTTCCCGCTCTTTCTCAAAATGTATCTATGCGCGGTTTCCCGCTCTTTCTCAATAATACACAATGCAATTTAATTAACAAAACAATTTAAATAAGAAACAGTTCAGATAATTACATGCTAAAACAGTTTAAATACGCCTATTACATAATTACAATTGAACAAACATATTATACTAGAACTGACGTGTGATTACATTTTCACGCAATTTGGGTGCATAGATCCTGAGAAATCACTACCCAGAACAACCACCGCTGGCCGTAATAACGGCCTTGATACGCCTGTGCATTGAGTCAAACAGAGCTTGGATGGCGTGTACAGGAACAGTTGCCCATGCAGCTTCAAACACGATACCACAGTTCATCAAGAATAGTCACTGGCGTATTGTGACGAGCCAGTTGCTCGGCCACCATTGACTAGACGTTCTCAATTGGTGAGAGATCCGGAGAACGTGCTGGCCAGGGCAGCAGTCGAACACTTTCTGTATCCAGAAAGGCCCGTACAGGACCTGCAACATGCGGTCGTGCATTATGCTGCTGAAATTTAGGGTTTCGCAGGGATCGAATGAAGGGTAGAGCCACGGGTCGTAACACATCTGAAATGTAACGTCCACTGTTCAAAGCGCCGTCAGTGCGAACAAGAGGTGGCCGAGACGTGTAACTAATGGCACCCCATGCCATCACGCCGGGTGATACGCCAGTATGGCGATGACGAATACACGCTTCCAATGTGCGTTCACCGCGATGTCGCCAAACACGGATGCGATCATCATGTTGCTGTAAACATAACCTGGATTAATCGTAAAAAATGACGTTTTGCCATTCGTGCACCCAGGTTCGTCGTTGAGTACACCATCGCAGGGGCTCCTGTGTGTGATGCAGCGTCAAGAATAACCGCAGCCACGGTCTCCGAGCTGATAGTCCATGCTGCTGCGAACGTAGTCGGTTGACTCAGGGATCGAGACGTGGCTGCACGATCCGTTACAGTCATGCGGGTAAGATGACTGTCATCTCGACTGCTAGTGATACGAAGCCGTTGGGATCCAGCACGACGTTCCGTATTACCATCCTGAACCCACCGATTCCATATTCTGCTAACAGTCATTGGCTCTTACACGAGGCATCACAACAAGGTTTCACCAGGCAACGCTGGCCAACTGCTGTTTGTGTATGGGAAATCGGTTGGAAACATTCCTCATGTCAGCACGTTGTAGGTGTCGCCACCGGCGCCAACGTTGTGTGAATGCTCTGAAAAGCTAATCATAACAGCATGTTCTTACTGTCGGTTAAATTTCGCGTCTGTAGCACGTCATCTCCGTGGTGTAGCAACTTTAATGGCCAGTAGTTTAGATTGTAAAGCCCTAAATTCAAAACGACTGCCACCAAGGCTATGGTACCGGTTCAGTGCATTTAAGGCGAGTGGCCGAGCTTTGTGAAAGTTTGAACGACACGCGCAGGACACACACTCAGAAGAGGCGGCACATCAGAGCAGAGCATAGGAAGCGGCGGCGGTCGGTCCCGCTAGGCGGCGCGAGCACTGAACTGGCCCGGCACATCTGGGTTAATCTGAGTTATGGAGCCGGCCCGCGAACAATGGCCGGCGCGGCCCGGCTCGGGCGCTGCCCGCCGCGGTGCACTATGGGTCAAGAACACCTCGCCTCTGCCGCAGCCGAAGCCTGTGCCTGACCTCCACAACATGGCCGCCCGGCGGACTCGGGAATACACACGCGGTCCGTCTAGCGTCTGTTTAGACCGTGCGACCGCTCTCACTATCCCACAATTGTTCTGCCGTTTTATTTTAACTGGCTTCGAGCAATAGACCATTCAACCATTACACACTATGGTGACAAAAAGTCAAGGGCAAGTGACATGAACATATACAGAAGGCAGTATGTATACAAGGTGTAAAGGGACGGTGCATCAGTGTAGCTCTCACTTGTATTCAGGTGGTTCACTTGAAAAGGTTTCCGACCTGATTATAGCGGCAGGACAAGAATTAACAGACTTTGAATGGGAAACTACACCCCAGCTCCTAAATTAAGGGGGGACGTTGATGAAAAACACACACTATTTCAAAAATGCACCAAACCCAGGGTTTTGGAGATGTGGCAATGAAATTTTGTACTATGCTTTAGATGAAAGTAACACATTTACATATAAAATAGTTTGATTATATACAGGGTGAGTCGCGTTAAGACGCAACACCCCCCTTTATTCCGGGGGCGACTGCACGTATAGGCATGTGGTTTTCGCCGAATCATAGCCGACTATGGGGCACATACGTTGGTACATGCAAAATAATCACAACGTTTATATTGACCGAGATAATGAGGCAAGTTTTTTAAATGGGACGCTGTACTTCTTTTACCATCATTCGAACGCTCTGGAAAAGGCGCGTATAGTGATGTGACGCATGTTGCTATTCTGATTCGAACTTTGCTTAAAAGAGGGCGGATGAGGATTTACCTTCGTAGCGTAGGCCGTGCATGCTGCAGAGAGCACGGCAACTCGGCCCGCGGGTCGGGCGAGGCGTGTTGACAGTCTACAGCCGCTTCCGACCGCCGCGACCTTCAATCCTACAATATTTCCCAGCGTCTTTTAAGCGAAGTTTGAATCACAATAGCAACATGCGTTACATCACTATACGCGTCTTTTCCAGAGCGTTCGAATGATGGTAAAAGAAGTATAGCGTCTCATTTAAAAAACATGTACTTGCCTCATTATCTCGGTCAATATAAACGTTGTGATTATTGTGCATGTACCAACGTATGTGCCCCATAGTCGGCTATGATTCGGCGAACACCGCATGCCTATAAGTGCAATCGCCCCCGGAATAAAGGGGGTGTTACGTCTTACGCCACTCACCCTGTATTTTCAACTTTTTCTTTGAATGAAATCTGAAGTTTTATTTTCAAAAAATAATCTATGTTCCTTTTTCTCATAAAGTATTCAAGAGATTTCTACAAAAATTTCTCTGTTTCATCTCTATATGTTGTAAGCTTCTCTCATGAGGTTCTCGGAATAGGCCAAATAGGAGAATTTTCATACCTTTTTAATTATAATTCCAGAAGTACAATTTTAAATTCATGCAAAATTCCAAGCACTTTGCCCCATATCTCAGCTTGCAATGAGAATTTCAGAATTTGCTCTTGAGACAACGTTTATTGGGTTTACAGAAATATGTGTACAAAATTTCATAATTCTAGCTTTCATACAATCTGATTAAGGCACATACACTTCAAAAAACAAACTTTTCCGGAAACGCAATTTAAAATTCAACCCAACTTTTTTCCTTATGTTGCTTCTTCAGAAGGCTCCACATTTGCACTCTGGGTCGCCTTTCCCTTCAAGGCTTCTCTTCTGGTTTCTTGAGGTCTGTCTTCTTTCGTTTATCAGGTCTTCAACTGACTTTTCAACTGCAGAGACGCGCAGTAAATCTATTTTTCTCGGGAGGTCTTGAGTAAAATTTCTTATCTTGAAGCCCATTCTTTCTAATACCTTCATCCTCCAGACGTTCCCATCATTAAATACAATAACTGCATGATAAGTTGCAATTCTGACAACTGTAGAATGCAAATGCGGTTTTAGGGTATCGTTTCCATATGGGTGAATTTAGAGACTCATTTGTATTTTGGGTTTTGCCATGAACACACTTTTTGAGAAGTGCAGGATCGGCCAAAGATTATATATAAAAACGAAGAGAATGTGTCACGGTCTTCTAGATGTATCCCGAACAGATTTGGTTGAAAGTAATACACAGAATCGTTGTTCTGAGCTGGCAAGTAAGTGCTGGTTCAAAACGTGGGTGTTTAATTTTCAGGCACTTCGGATGCGATTTCAACATTGAAACTTTGGGAACTTATTGTCCATGAGTTGCACTAACAAATAAAAAATAAATCGAAAATTGACATTTTTGGTCAATTTCATCAACTTCCCCCCTTAAGGATAATTTCAGAATGTGGTGCCCCACAACGTGGCACTACCCAAAACTGGCGCTAATAGCATAGGCACATAGGGAACACACACGACACAGATCTGTAAGTCCACGGTATTGGTGATAAGTTGAGAAAACTGTCCCGAAACACATGTGCTACCAAACGCCACTGTTTCTTGAGCATTTACTCCGACTTCAATATGGGATACGATCACCATGCACACGTACACAGGCCGCACAACTGGTTGGCATACTCTGGATCAGGTGGTCGAGCAGCTGCTGACGTATAGTCTCCCATTCTTGCACCAGTGCCTGTCGGAGCTCCTGAAGTGTCGTAGGGGTTTGAAGACGCGCAGCGATACGTCGTCCGAGAGCATCCCAGACGTGCTCGATGGGGTTTAGGTCTGGAGAACAGGCAGGCCACTCCATTCGCCTGATAACTTTTGTTTCAAGGTAGTCCTCCACGATGGAAGCTCGGTGGGGCCGTGCGCTATCATCCATCAGGAGGAAGGTGGGACCCACTGCACTCCTGAAAAGATGGACATCTGGTGCAATTACGTCCCGGTACACCTAACCTGTTACAGTTCCTTTATCAAAGACATGCAGGGATGTACGTGCACCAATCATAAACCCACCCCACACCATCAAACCACGACCTCCTTACAGATCCCTTTCAAGTACATTAAGGGGTTGGTATCTGGTCCCTGGTTCACGCCAGATGAAAACCCGGCTAGAATCACTGTTCAGACTATACCTGGATACGTTGGTAAACATATTCTGGGACCACTGTTCCAATGACTATCTACTTTGTTCTTGACACAGGCTTTGCGGGCTCTCCTGTGACCAGGGGTCTGTGGAATGCACCTTGCAGGTCTCGGGCAGAATAAACCATGTCTGTTCAGTCATCTATAGACTGTGTGTTTGGAGACAACTATTCTAATGGGTACGGTAAGGTCCCGAACAAATCTACCTGCAACATTCCGTGGCTGTCTGCGGGCACAGATGGTGAGATATCGCTCTTCCTGTGGTGTTGTACACTGTGAACGTCCCGTACTGTATCCCTTGGACACGTTCCCTGTCTGTTGGAATCGTTGCCATAATATTGAGATCACATTTTGTGGCACACGGAGGGCTCGTGCTACCATCTGCTGTGTTCGACCAGCCTCCAGTCGCCCTAGTATTCTATCCCTCATAACGTCATCAATATTTCTTTGAGCCATTTTCAACACACAGTCACCATTAGCAATTCTGAAAACGTCAGCACACTTACGCGATGCACCTTAATCTGACACGCACCAACGCACCTCTGCGTATGTGGACTGCTGATTGCGCCACCGTGCGACGACAGCAGGTCAAATGCACCACATGGCCATACCCCGAGTTGATTTAAACTAGCAAACCGCCCACCAGAGCGTTGTTTCACCATGTATCAGCATTATCCTTAATTTATTAGCATGAGTGTAGGTGGAGCTAGACGCATGGGACATTTAACTTCGGAAATCGTTAGGGAATTCAATATCCCGAGATTCACAGTGTCAAGAGCTTGCCGAGAATACCACATTTCAGACATTACCTCTCACCAAGGAGAACGCAGTGACCGACGGCCTTCACTTAAGGACCGAGACGAGCGGAGTTTGCGTGTCAGTGCTAATAGATAAGTAACACCGCGTGAAATAACCGCAGAAATCAACGTGGGACATACGACGAACGCACCCGTTTGGACAGTGAGGGAAAGTTTGGCGTTAATGGGCTGAAGCAGCAGACTACCGACGCGACGCGAGCGCCTGCAGCTCCTGCCTTGAGCTCGTGACCACATCGATTCGATCCTAGACAGCCGGGAACCGTGGCCTGGTCAGATGAGTCACGACTTCCTTTGGGAAGAGCTCATAACAGGTTTAGAAAGTGGTGCAGACCCCAGAAGTCATGGACCCAAGTTGTCAACAAGGCACTGTGGAAGCTGGTGTTGGCTCCGTAGTGGTGTGGGCTGTGGCTGCACAGAACGGACTTGATCATGGTTATATTCGGCTGCTAAGAGACTATTCGCTATGATTCATAAACTTCATGTTACCAAATAATGGGGGAGTTCTTATGGATGACAGTGAGCCATGTAATAAATTAGTACAGATTTTTGTTGTTGAAGTTATGTAGGTATTTTGCATTCAGCTGCACTGTAAGAATATTTTTGGTTTACTTTATAAAATCTGCTGACACAGATCTGTTTTCAGGGAAAAATCTTTTGTACAGACCGTTTTATTAATTCCACAGACATTAAATCTGTATAATATGTTCCCACAGCTGGCTACGACGTTGTTACAGGCAACTGTTTCCGTTTCAGATGGCGAGCCTCAGGACTAAGTTTTTTGTGTGGCGTTTATGCCACCTTGTGGATCTTCATTTGTTGTCCGTGAGGAATTGCACTCACTGCTGTAGACGTTCGTGACTATATGATTGGTTACGCAACTCCATTCATGACCGATGGTCTAGAGACCTAACGTCACCCAGGTCTGTGCGCTGCCCACGAACGGCGTGGTGGGTATACTGAGAGTAGTCATAACAACAGCAAACTACTTGTCTTATGTAGCACTGAGCTAAGCTTTGGAGCACCTGAATGTTACGCAACACAGCTGTTTAATGGTACTTACGTGATACGCAGTTCAAATTTACGGTGGGAACAAACAAAATGCCCTGAAGATGTTGTGTGACAGGGTGAAAGGTTCAAAAATGGTTCAAATGGCTCTGAGTACTATGGGACTTAACATCTATGGTCATCACTCCCCTAGAACTTAGAACTACTTAAACCTAACTAACCTAAGGACATCACACAACACCCAGTCATCACGAGGCAGAGAAAATCCCTGACCTCGCCGGAAATCGAACCCGTAAACCCGGGCGCGGGAAGCGAGAACGCTACCGCACGACCACGAGCTGCGGACGACAGGGTGTAAGGCTAAAGGAAATTAACCGACAGGACGGAAAGTGCAAGTTTCTTCATTTCCAAAAGAAGATCAATTATTATAAAAGTGGTAACGGGCTATCCCAAAGGAAAATTCAACTGTCAGCAAAACAACAACGGAAAGCCACAGAAGTTCCTATATGATTATACAGGGTGAAAAGTATTTAAACTGACAAACTCTGGGACGTTCTAGGGGACATCACAACAAATATTTTTCCTTGATGTAATTTTTTCCTATGAGGAGTATTTAAACCGGTAGAGGAAAATTTCTCTGGCGGCAAATTAATTAAAAAACAAACACTTTTCCATTTTTTTATGACCAAGAGACAACACATTAACACAACCCAATTTCAATTACAGTAGATTATAAAAAATGACTCCATTGAATCGTAAACAAAGGTTACACTGTCGGATCATGTTCTGTCTGACACGGGCAAAACCCCAGGAGTATCCTGAATTGCTCCTGCTGCTGCTACTATCCGGACAACCAGATCCTCTTTTGATGCAGCAGGAGTTGGGTAAACAAAGTTGCACATCTCCCCCCCCACACACAAAAAAGTCCAGAGGGGACATATCTGGGGATCGAGCAGGCCGTGGTTCAGGACCATATCTGACAATCCATGTTTCTGGGAACCGTCGGTCCAGGAATCGACGCAGACAATAACTGAAATGTGCCCGCGCCCCCCCATGTTGGAACCACATGCGTTGTCTTGTAGGGAGCGGGACGTCTTCCAGCAATTCTGGCAATGCTCTGACGAGAAAATTGTAGTATCACCTGCCATTTAATGGCCTAGGTAGCAGATACGGGCCAATTAAACAGTCCCCAACAAAACCAACCCACATATTAACGAAGAGCCGCACTTGATGTGCGCTAGTAACTGTGGCTTATCCTCACTTCAAACATGCGAATTGTGCATGTTGAAGACTCCATCACGCCCGAACTTTCCTTCATCGGTAAACAACACAGAGGATGGAAATGTAGGATGCATTTCACACTGTTCCAAGTACCACTGTGAAAACTGTGCTCTGGGTGGATAATCAGCTGGTTCCAGGTTGTGGACACGCTGTAAGTGAAATGGACGTAACAATTTGCTCTCAAATGACTGTTCTTACATTCGTCTGATTCGTCCCCATGTTACGTGCAATTGCGCGAGTGGTGATTGAAGGATTCCACTCCACATGCTGCAAGACAGCTTCCTCAAATTGCAGCGTTCTTACCGTGCGTCGGCGTCCCTGTCCAGGTAATCTGCTAAATGACGCGGTCTCATGCGGACGTTGGTACACAGCAGCAAAGTTCGTGTGATGCGGGATACGGCGATTACAATATTGTTGTAGATAAACCCGATGTGCAGCTCGTCCGTTGTGGTGCGCTACGTAGTACGCACCAACCAGTGTACTCACTCCAGGTGTATCGCTCCGTTACTAAACAGAGACAATGCACTTCTACACCGATGGACAGTAGTCACCCACAACTGAAGAGCGTAATACGCCCTCTAATAACTGAAGATCATAATACAGCCTCTAACATCTGAAGAGCGTAATACGGCCTCCACCGGTTTAAATAATCCTCATAGGAAAAAATGACATTAGGGAAAAATATTTGTTTTGATGTCGCATACAACCTCCCAGAGTTTGTCGATGTAAATACTTTTCACCCTGTATGTAGTATAAAGCTGATAACGTGAAGCATAACCTTAAATTTATACATTACTTAGCACTTATTGTGTTACTGTTTTGGTAGTATTGTATTAGTATCGTCATTAATATATCTTAAATGTTGTAATGGGAGATTAAAAATGAACACCACCTGTGAAGCGTGTCCACTGCTCTAGATAAACTCAACATGAGGATTTAATCCCTGTGGGTTCGCTGTTTTGATTTTACATGAGTGTTTCATAGGTTGTCGTTGACTTGTGGAAGTTACAGTACACTAAAAAACAATTTATTGTTGAATTATATGTGTAACGCACGCCCTGCGAGTTTTTGCTTACAATGTGTTATATTTCCTGTTCCATTTTAGTTGTGTGCGTGCCACGAATGTGAAGCCTGATACGGAACAAGAGCATATCTCTGTGCGCTATAGCGTGCTGCACGTAACGTGTTTAGAGAGACCGTGTTTTAATTTATTTAGAGCGCTATATGTTTGGGGGGTTATTGCTATGTCAACCAAGCTGCTCACAGAATTTTAACGAGGCGTTTGTTTAGCAGGTTGTGGATTGATGGTTAAGCAGACTAACGGCAATGTTTTCGAATCTCAGCTGAAAGAAAGGTAGGAGTAGAAGTTCATCTTCTCGCTAGATGGTTAGAAAAGGGCCTCTATTTTGGTGTTTTGTTAATTAGCCATTTCAGAGTAACAACCAAGCATTTTCAATAAAGTTACATGAAAAAGCGCAGTTAGCATAATATGAATGGCCTGAGACCGAAATCTTTCAGATAATTCAAATAATACTTCATAAATAGCATTAAAATGTAATTAAAATAATGGTTCATAAATAGCATAAAATATAACATTCAGCATTTACAAATATTAATTCCTCATTATTAAGATAATTTATAAAAACTACACTAAAAAGAAAAAACAAACTATTGTGAAGCATGTTGTTCCTCGAAAGAAAAAAACATATTCAGTAAAACGAAGTAAATTCTGAATTGGTCGTTACTTGTATGCAACTGTGCTGAATTTATTTGGTAGACCGTGGTAGCAATACATACTGTGCATATCAATTATAGCAATATTTATATTCATTACGACAACGTATTTCTCATAACTATTATGGATAACAAAGTTATGACTTAAAAAAGATCCATTAATGTTTTTATTACCAAATGCGCTAATTTGTGTGTAGTTAGAAATCTATTTATACACTGAACTGACAAGTCATGCGATACCTCCTAATATCGTGTCGGACCTTCTTTTTCCCGGCATAGCGCAGCAAGCGGCAAGGGTGGTAACATTAAGAGTGCAATGGCAGTTCAATTTTTAAATGCAGAGGAGACAGCGGATAGGTGGAAAGAGTACATTGAAGGCCTGTTTGAGGGGAGGTTTGCCTGATATCATAACAAAAGAAACAGGAGTCGATTTAGAAGCCCTGGAATTGGAATTTAAAAGAACTTCGGAAGACTTAAGATCCTGTGAGAGAAGGGATCGATAACATTCCATCGGAATTTCTAAAATAACTGGGGAAAGTGGCGAAAAAACTACTATTCGCGTTGGTTTGCTGAATGTACGTGTCTAGCGATATACCGTATCACTTTCAGAAAAGAATCAACCACACAATTTCGAAGACTGCAAGAGCGGACAAGTGCGAGAATTATCGCATAATCAGCTTAACATCTCATGCTTCCAAGTTGTTGACAAGAATAATATACAGAAGGATGGAAAAGAAAATTGGTCTTGCGGTAGCGTTCTCGCTTGCAGCGCACATGGTCCCGGTTTCGATTCCCGGCGGGGTCAGGGATTTTTCCTGCCTCGAAATGACTGGTTGTTGTTGTGTCGTCTTCATCATCATCATCATTCATCCCCGTTACGGTCGGAGGAAGGCAGTGGCAAACCACCTCCACTAGGATCTTGCCTATTAGGCGGATACGGGTCTCTCGCATCATCCCCCTACGCTCCTCGGAGTATGGGACCTCATCATCATCATCATCAATAGAAGATGATTAGTTTGGTTTTAGGAAAGGTAAAGGCAAGAGAGAGGCAGTTATGACATTGCGGTTGATAATGGGAACAAGACTAAAAAAAAATTAAGACACGTTCATCGTATTTGCCGACTTGGAAAAAGTGTTTGACGATTTAAAATGGTGCAAGATGTTCGAAATTCTTAGGAAAATTGGGGTAATCTATAGGAAGAGACGGGTAGTGTACTACATATACAAGACCCAAAAGGGAATAAAAAGACTGGAAGCCTAAGAAAGAAGTGCTCGGATTAAAAAAAAGTATAAGACAGGGATGTAGTCTTACGCTCGTGCTGTTCAATCTACACATCAAAGTAGCAATTATAGAAATAAATGAAAGGCTTCAGAATAAAATTAAAATTCAAGGTGTAAGGACATCAGTGATCAGATTCGCTGATGACATTGCTATCCTCAGTGACAGTGAAGAAAAGTTACAGGATCTGTTGAACGGAATGAATAGTCTAATGAGTATAGAATATGGATTGGGAGTAAATCGAAGAAACACGAAAGTAATGAGAAGTACAAGAAATGAGAACAGCTCGACACTTAACATTAGGGTTGATGGTTACGAAATAGATGACGTTAAGGAGTTCTGCTACCTAGGCAACAAAGTAACCAATTACTGACGGACTGATAAGGGAAGGAATGAGGGGATTCTGCGCAGAGCCTGAGATGAAAGAAATGTGTAGAAAACACTGACAAGAAGATGGAACATAATGATAAAACATCTTTTAGAATATCAGAAAGTAACATCCATGGTACTAGAGGGAGCTGTAGAGGATAAAATTTGTAGAGGAAAACAGAGGCTGGAATACATCCAGCAAATTATTAATCATGGTGGCGTTGCCTGGACCAGGACTGTGGAAAAGCTCTGGTCTTAGGAGACTTTATCCTTGAATACCGGAGACAGGAGGAACTCCCACGTAAAAAATGCTGGCAAGATATGTAAGCTCCAGTAAAAATATTTCATACTTTACTTACTAGAAAACCAATCTAACCACACTGGCTAGATTTTACTCACACATAAGTTCTATAAATGCAATTTTATTTGTAAAACATTATCTTTAAAAAAATGAATAATTAGTTTCAAGTGCCCTCTCATACTAAGGTCGCTACGCAGCAGTAGTTGTGCACTGTCAGAAGAGAGCACATGTTCCGGATTTCCTGCAAGCACTGTTCTGCTGAGGTATGGGTAACAGGCGCAGCACAGTGTGAGAGAGTGAATGACGTCACAATTGGAAATGCACTCAGAAGATGGAGTACACGTGCGAGCATATAGTTTGGAGGCAAAACGTGATCCACCGTGAAATGCTGACGGCATATGGACCAAATGCAATGTCGTCTCCAGCCGTAATGAAATGGTTACTAAGGGCGCACACACAGCACGTGAAGGTGATTGGGAAGTACAGATCTTGCACCGTGCGATCTCCTTTTCAGCGAGCAAAAAGAACATCAGGGGTAAAGAGATATCACACAGTGTTTTCAAAGGAGCAGGCGGATTTCTATCGTCGACGAGTTGAACAATTGGTAAAATGTTCCAACGGTTTTTGAAAGTGATTTGGTGATTGTTGAAAAATAGTGTCACCTACCGGTGTGATTTGAAGTGTTGTGCACTATTCAATAAAAGTTACATGACCTGCCGCACTAATATGTAACCTACATTCTTAAGTCCCCTTATACGAATATTAGCGGAGGTGGACGAGCTATTACGAAAAAGGGCGGTGCATGAACAGATGGGAAGCTGTTGGTGGTAGTCATCAATCAGCGTGTACAAGCTCATTGATTGGCAAAATGAAGATGCACTTCCAGCTCATTGACTGGTAGAGTGAACATGTAATTCGTGAACAAGTTGACCAGTTATGGTCCAGTAAGTGAAAATGGTATAAATCATAAGCTTGCCTCATTAAAAGATTCAGAAGAAAAATGGTAGGAATAGGACAGGAACAATTGTGTATCGAAACAAAAATCACACATGAATCCACGCACATCACAGAGCTTATGTCATGGTGCGTGTGTGCAGCTCCACTGAGCGGCCGCAGGCCGGAACTAAACTGCCACTATACAATCTGCTGGAGACTGGAACCTCACTGCCACAGCACTGGCTGTTGTCCCAGCGCAGCACCACTTTTAACGTGATCTCACTTGAGCCATTCTACATGCAATTCCCCTTTACCTCTTGCCCTCTGACTCACCACTCCTGTACAGTAATGGCCAATCGTCCTGCTATCTACCTAAGGTACTGACACTACACTGCACTAGCCAAGACACACAACTACTGGCATTCACATGTACAGTCGTTATCTAAGTCCTAGGTTGTTTGTTACTCATAGCTGTCTGGGCTTCTAATCATATATAACTTGCTGCAAAATCTAGAACCACTCAGATGTATTATTCATTCAACAAGGAAAGTAGTCAGACGTGCTATTTCGGTAGTAGACTGTCTAAACCGACTGGCTATTTCCAGGCCCTACTTACGGACATAAACACGAGTATGTTTTTCCCCTGCAGGTAGAAGCCTATTATTCACCCACCAAGAGAAACACTTAGACATGATATTACTGCTCTACAGGTACTAACTTCCTGGGCTATTCACAGCAGACCTACGTGCATTCCTACACGAAAATTCACTCACCGTGAACATGGAAATATACTTTCTAACATCAGTGTTTTTCAAATTGCTCCTCCCAATGTATATTTAACATACGTTACCCCAAATACTCTAGATAATTATCTCATGCGATGTAGATCCGCCCGTTTTGTTGCTAGCCATGCACCCTTCTCTTATCCTATTAATGGTAATAGTCTCTTACTGCCCGAGAGCACGTCGTTGGTGTTGTTGTTGTTGTTGTTGTGGTCTTCAATCCAGAGACTGGATTGATGCAGCTCTCCATGCAACGCTATCCTGTGCAAGCTTCTTCATCTCCAAGTATTTACTGCATCCTATATCCTTCTGAATCTGCTTAGTGTATTCATCTTTTGGTCTCCCTTTACGATTTTTACCCTCGACGATGCCCTCGAATACTAAATTTTTGATCCCTTGATGCCTCAGAACATGTTCTATCAACCGATCCCTTTTTCTTCTTAAGAACTGCCACAAGCTTCTCTTCTCTCCAATTCTTTTCAGTAACTCCTCATTAGTTACGTGATCTCCGTACCTATCTATCTTCAGCATTCTTGTGTAGCACCACATTTCAAAAGGTTCTATTCTCTTCTCGTCTAAACTATTTATCGTCCATGTTCCACATCCAAACATGGCTACACTCCATACAAATACCTTTAGAAAAGACTTCATGACACATCTGTACGCGATGTTAAAAATTTCTCTTATTCAGAAACGCTTTTCTTGTCATTGTCAGTCTACATTTTATATCCTCTCTACTTCGACCACCATCAGTTATTTTGGCTCTGAGCGCTATGGGACTCAACTGCTGTGGTCATAAGTCCCCTAGAACTTAGAACTACTTAAACCTAACTAACCTAAGGACATCACACACGTCCATGCCCGAGGCAGGATTCGAACCTGCGACCGTACCGGTCACGCGGTTCCAGACTGTAGCGCCTAGAACCGCAAGGCCACTCCAGCCGGCTAGTTATTTTGCTCCCCAAACAGCAAAACTCATCTTTTACTTTAATTATCTCATTTCCTCATCTAATTCCCTCATCCTTATCCGATTTAATTCGACTACAGTCAATTCTCCTCGTTTTGCTTTTGTTGATATTCAGGTTAGACCCTCCTTTGAAGACAGCGTCATTCCGTTCAACTGCTCTTCCAAGTTATTTTCTGCCTCTGACAGAATTGCGATGTCATCAGCAAAGCTCAAACTTGTTATTTGTTCTCCATGGATTTTAATTCATACTGCGAATTTTTCTTTGGTTTCCCTTACTTCCCTTATAGATTGAATAACATCGGGCATAGGTTACAACCATGTCTCACTCTCTTCCCAACCACTGTTTCCCTTTCATGGCCCTCAACTCTTATAACTGCCATCTTGTTTCTGTACAAATTGTAAATAGCCTTTCGCTCACGGTATTTTACCCTGCCACCTTCAGAATTTGAAAGGGAGTATTCCAGACAATCTTGTCAAACATTTTCTCTAAGCCTACAAATCCTAGAAACGTAGGTTTGGCTTTCCGTAACCTATCTTCTAAGGTAAGTCGTAGGATCAGTATTGCCTCTCGTGTTCCAACATTTCTACAGAATCGAAACTTATCACACCCGGAGGTCGGCTTCTACCAGTTTTTCCATTCGTCTATAAAGAATTCGTTTTAGTATTTTGCAGGTGTGTCTTATTAAACTGATAGTTCAGTAATTTTCACAACTATGAACACCTGCTTTCTTTGGGATTGAAATTATTATATTCTTCTTGAAGTCTGAGGGTGTTTTGACTGTCTCATACATCTTGCTCACCAGATGGTAAAGTTTTGTCAGGCCTGGCTCTCCCAAGGCCATCAGTGGTTCCAATGTAATGTTGTTTACTCCCGCGTCCTTTTTAGACTAAGGTCTTTCAGTGCTCTGTCAACTTCTTCACGCAGTATCATATCTCCCATTTCATCTTCATATACGTCCTCTTCCATTTCTATAATACTGCCGTCAAGTGCATCCCCCTCGTATAGATCCTGTATGTACTCCTTCCACCTTTCTGCTTTCCCTTCTTTGCTTAGAACTGGGTTTCCATCTGAGCTCTTAATATTCATACAAGTGGTTCTCGTTTCTCCAAAGTTCTCTTTAATTGTCCTGTAGGCAGTATCTATCTTACCGCTACTGATATATGCCTCTAAAACCTTACATTTGTCCTCTAGCCATCCCTGCTCAGCCATTTTGCGCTTTCTGTCGATCTCATTTTTGAGATGTTTGTATTCCTTTTTGCCTGCTTCATTTACAGCATTTTTATGTTTTCTCCTTTCATCAGTTGAATTCAATATATCATCTGTTACCCAATGATTTCCACTAGCCCTCATCTTTTTACCTACTTGATTCTCTACTGCCTTCACTAATTCATCCGTCAAAGGTACCCATTCTTCATCTACTGTATTTCTTTCCCCCATTCCTGTCAACCGCTCCCTAATGCTCTCCCTAAAACTCTGTACAACCTCTGGTTTATTCAGTTTATCCAGGTCCCATCTCCTGAAATTCCCACCTTTTTGCAGTTTCTTCAGTTTAATCTACAGTTCATAACCAATAGATTGTGGTCAGAGTCCACAACAGCCTCTGGAAATGTCTTACAGTTTGAAACCTGGTTCCTAAATTTCTGTCTTACCATTATATAATCTATCTGAAACCTTCTAGTATCTCCAGACCTCTTCCACGTATACAGCCTTCTTTCACGATTCTTGAACCAAGTGTTAGCTATGATTAAGTTATGCTCTGTGCAAAATTCTACCAGGCGGCTTCCTCTTTCATTTCTTGCCCCCTAATCCTTATTCACCTACTACGTTTCCATCTCTAAATCACTCCAGGCAAATGTCAGGATGGTTCCTCTGAAAGGGCACGGCCGACTTTCTTCCCCATCCTTCCCTAATCCGATGAGACCGATGACCACGCTGTCTGGTCTCCTTCCCTCAACCAACCAACCAACCAACGTTTCCATCTATTCCTTTCTTGCTATCGAATTCTAGTCACCCATGACTATTAATTTTTCGTCTACCTTCACTATCTGAATTGTTTATTTTATCATATATTTCATAAACCTCTTTGTCATCTGGGGAGCTAGTTGGCATATAATCTTGTATAACTCCGGTAGGCGTGGGCTTCGTGCCTGTCTTGGCCACAATAATGCGATACCTATGCTGTTTGTAGTAACTTACCCGCACTCCTATTTTTTTTATTCCTTATTAAACCTACTCCTGCATTACCCCTATTTCATTTTGTATTTATCACCCTGTATTCACCTGACCAGAAGTCTACCGGCCACCGAACTTCACTAATTCCCATTATATCTAACTTAAACCTAGCCATTTCCCTTCTTAAATTTTCTAACCTACCTGCGCGATTAAATGATCTGATATTCCACACTCCGATCCGTAGAACGCCAGTTTTCTATCTCGTGATAACGACGTCCTCCTGAGTAGTCCCCGCCCGGAGATCCGCATGGGAGACTAGTTTACCACCGGAATATTTTACCCAAGAGGACACCATCATCATTTAACCAAAGAGTAAATCAGCATGCCCTCGGGAAAAATTACGGTTGTAGTTTCCCCTTGCTTTCAACCGTTCACAATACCAGCACAGCAAGGCCGTGTTGGTTAGTGTTACAAAGTCACGTCAATCATGCAGACTGTTGCCCCTGCAACTACTGAAAACGCTGCTGCTCCTCTTCAGGAACCACACTTTTGTCTGGCCTCCAAGTTCCGTTGTTATAACTCAACGTGCTGTACAGAGTGTCGACATATATCCTTAGGCTGCTCCATCACCGTATCTGTCACCAATCGAGCAGATATGAGACATCGTCGGACGATAACTCCCGCGTTATCCACAAACAGCATCAACCATTCCTGTATTGACCACCCAAATGCAATAGACATGGGACCCCTCCCACAAACTAACATTCGGCACCTGTACAACACAATGGATGCACGTTTGCATGCTTGCAATCAATATCCTGGCGGTTAACCGATTATTAATGAACCAGCATTTCACGTTTACAATGGCTTACCTCGCGCTTACATTAATCTATAATCCTGGAATTTTAGTCACTTAAACATGTTACCAAGACCAGTGTAGTACTGAAATTTCATTACTCTACATTAATTATTTTTAGATGTTGCCTTTTACCGGCAGTGTAAATTTAGACGTTTTGTCATCAGTTAATGTTTCATGGTAGCTGCAACGCGGAGATGCGATGTTTCTAAGTCATTGGATGCTTCTAAGTAATGTGACCTTCCTGAGTTCTTTCTACGACGAGCTAAGGAAGGAGCCTTTAGTCACATCTTGGTGAGAGTTAAGGGAACAGTTCAGTGATAGGGTTGTTCTCATCGGAGTCGAAAACAAAGAAATACCGACAGTAATACTTCTGGTATACATAGCGACGCCGCAAACCAAAGACGAAGAGGTAGAGAAAGTGTATGAGGATATTGAACGGGTAATTAAGTTCGAAAGGCAGATGAAAATCTAATAGTCATGGGGGACTGCAATGCGGGTGTAGGGGAAGAGTAGAAGAAAGGGTTACAGAAGAATAGGGGATCGGTACTAGGAATGAAAGAGTAGAAAGACTAATTGAGTTCTGCAATAACTTTCAGCCTACAAGAGAATGAGGTATACTTGCAAAAGCCCAGGGTATACAGGACGATTTCAGTTAGATTGCATTATGGTTGAGCGCGTCATAAAAAGAGTCGTAAGACATATCCAGAAGCGGATATAGACTCAGATCACAATTTACTCGTGATGAAGAGTAGGCAGAAGTTTAAGAGATTAATCGGGAAAAATCAGTGCTTAAAGAAGTGGGATATGGAAGTACTAAGGAATGAGGACATACGCTTGGCGTTTTCTGACGCTACAGGTACTACGTAGGTCCTGCAATAAGGATTATCTCAGTAGGCGCTTCAGTTGTAGAGGAATGGACATCACTAGAAAGTCTTGGAAGCTGGAGACAAAAACAAAAGTACAAAGAAGCTAACTGCAAAGAAACCACGGGTAACAAAAGAAATACCTCAGTTGATCGATGAAAGAAGAAAGTACAAAAATGGTCAGGGGAATTCAGGAATACAGAAATACAAATCACTTAGAAATGAAATAAACAGTAGCAGTGACAACCGTACTTCTACGGATCTCGCTCCGTCTGCCGCCAACAGTAGTCATAATGGCGGTGTAAGCCTGAAGATGGTCCGTGGAAAGGGCCGAAACCGGTTTCCAACAAATAAAAAATCTGAATGCGGGATCGAGACTGTTTTCACTGATTTTTAATATTTTTTGCCGATCGCTGTGCTCAAGTCGAGAATGCTTACTAAAGTAGTAAAGAGGAAGTTCAGGAAGCGAAGACGAGATGACTGCAGGACGAATGTGAAGAAATCGAAAATGGAAAGGTGGTCTGAAAGACTGACTCAGAAAGTAAAAAAAAGTCAAAAGAACCGTCTGTGAAATTAAAAGCACGGGTGTTAACATTAATAGGGCAATGGAAATTCCACTGTTAAATGCAGAGGAGAGAGCGGATAGCCAGAAAGAGTACATTAAGGGCCTCTATTAGTGGAAGGACTTAACTGATAACGTGATAGAAGAAGAAACAAGAGTCAGTAGGGAAGAGATAGGAGATCCACTATTAGAATCAGGGTTTAGAAGAGCTTAGGAAGACTTAAAATAAATTAAGGCAGAAGGGATAGGCAACATTCCATTAGAATTTCTGAAATCATTCGGGGAAATGCCAACTATTCACGATGGTGTGTAAAATGTTCAACGCTGGCAACATACCACCTGACTTTCGGAAAAATATTATCCACACTGTTCTGAAATTGAAAGAGTCGATGAATGAGAATTATTGTACGTTCAACTTAACAAGTCATGCATTCAAGTTGCTAACAAGAATAATATAGAGAAGGATGGAAAACAAAATTGAGGCTGTGTTAGATGACGATCAGTTTGGCTTTAGGAGAGGTAAAGGAACCAGAGAGGCAATTCTAACTTTGCAATTGATAATGGAAGCAAGAATCAAGAAAAGTCAAGACACATTCATAGTATTAGTCGTCCAGGAAAAAGCGTTCGACAACCTAATATATGGCAAGGTGTTCGAAATTCTCAGAAAAATAGGAAGAAGCTGCAGGGAAAGACGGGTAATACACAATATATACCAAAACCAAGACGTAATAATAAGAGTGGGAAACGAAGAACGAAGTGCTCTGATTGGAAAGGGTGTAAGACATGGATGTACTCTTTTGCCCCTACTGTTCAAACTCTACATCGACAACGCAACTATGGAAATAAAAGAAGGGTCAAGACGGGAATTAAAGATCAAGGTGAAAGGGTATCAGTGAAACGATTCGCTCATACAATTGCTTTCCTCGGCGGGAGTGAAGAAGAGTAACAGGATCTGTTGAATGGAATGAACAGTCTAATGAGTTCAGGAAATGAATACCGTTTATGAATGACAGCACAATAAGTGGAATCACCAGACTGACGTACTAATTTGCAATGAGGCTGCATAGAATAACTGCAGGAGCTCTCCTGTTGTCATACGAAATCACATGCCAGACCATAACCCTAGGTGCAGGTCCAGTGTGTCAGCACGCAGACCGGTTGGTTCCAGGCCCTCAACAGATTTCTTAAACAGCACACGGCCATCACTGGCTCCGACATAGAACCAGCTCTCATCAGAAAACACAACAGATCCCCAACCCGCCCTCCAATGGGCTCTCGCTTGACACCATTGAAGTCGCGGTGGTTTGGATTGAGTGGAGTGCACGCTGGAGGGCGTCTGTCTCGGAGCTGTCCTTGAAGTAATCGATTTGTAACAGCTCGTTGTGACAACTGCTGCTCAGATTGCTGCTGCAGCTGCCACGATGAACCAGAGAAATACGCTAACATGATGGTTTTCCCTCTCGATAGCTCCGCGTGGCCGTCTCGATCCCGGCCTCCTTGCGATCGTGCATTCTCGTGACCACCGCGGCCAGCAACCATGTACGGTACATCTCCACCTACATCTACATTTATACTCCGCAAGCCACCCAACGGTCTGTTCCAGTCGCGTATGGTTCGTGGGAAGAACGACTGTCTGAAAGCCTCCGTGCGCGCTCGAATCTCTCTAATTTTACATTCGTGATCTCCTCGGGAGGTATAAGTAGGGGAAGCAATATATTCGATACCTCATCCAGAAACGCACCCTCTCGAAACCTGGCGAGCAAGCTACACCGCGATGCAGAGCGCCTCTTTTGCAGAGACTGCCACTTGAGTTTACTAAACATCTCCGTAACGCTATCACGATTACCAAATAACCCTGTGACGAAACATGCCGCACTTCTTTGGATCTTCTCTATCTCCTCTGTCAACCCGACCTGGTACGGATCTCACACTGATGAGCAATACTGAAGTATAGGTCGAACGAGTGTTTTAAGCCACCTCCTCTGTTGATGGACTACATTTTCAAAGGACTCTCCCAGTGACTCTCAACCTGGCACCCGCTTTACCAACAATTAATTTTATATAATCATTCCACTTCAAATGGTTCAGTACGCATACTCCCAGATAGTTTACAGAAGTAACTGCTACCATTGTTTGTTCCGCTATCATATAATCATACAATAAAGGATCCTTCTTTCTATGTATTCGTTATACATTACATTTGTCTACGTTATGGGGCAGTTGCCACTCCCTGCACCAAGTGCCTATCCGCTGCTGATCTTCCTGCATTTCGCAGCAGTTTTCTAATGCTGCAACTTCTCTGTATACTAGAGCATCATCCGCGAAAAGTCGCATGGAACTTCCGACACTATCTACTAGGTCATTTATATGTATTGTGAAAAGCAATGGTCCCATAACACTCCCCTGTGGCCCGGCAGAGGTTACTTAACGACTGTAGACCTCTCTCGATTGAGAACAACATGCTGTGTTCTGTTTTGCTAAAAACTCTTCAATCCAGCCATACAGCTGGTCTGATATTCCGTAGGCTCTTTCTTGCCAAGTCTTCATGCAGTATCGTAGAAGGAATGTTCAACTTCTCTTAGCCCTACTACACGAACTCGCTTAGATTCAGTGAGGTTTTGATAGTGGAGTCTTTGTCGCCTTAAAGACGTTCTTGACCTACCTCACACACCAACTGCAGTCTCAGAGGTAACCTACGCTCACGACCGCTACAACGTGTATTTCAAGCAAACCAGATTTTCTCCTCATAGTGGTGATATTAGTGCCACTCTTATGCGACTGGAACGAAAAGTGAAGAGACGTCATCTTACAGCTGTAGAAACACGCCAACTTATGTCGCACAACTCCTTCTTGGAGTTGCGATTTTTTTCCGTTAGTATATTTAATAGATGCTATTTGTGCTTCAGCAGTACTTGCCTGCAAAGTTGTAATTTTTTAAAAGAAACTGCACTTTCTGCAAAATAATGCCACTGACTCTTTTCTACGATGAGATGCAAGTGAGTGCGACATTACATCTAACGATGCACTGCTGGACACAGCGCCAAGCATAACACGACTTTATTGACAGGGAGTCTGTATCCAAATTAAAGGGGAAAGATGCAATACTGTGACACCAAACGACTCTGAAGAAATTACCAGTTCCTGTGTCAATTAGCAGTTAACCGTAAAACGAGAGAGTCGTGAAGCAACGTGCGTGTGTAAATGCGGAACTGGAAATTCGCAGCATTAAAGCCTAAAACCTCCTATTAGAATGAGTCACGAGACACAAAGGTTTCATGATTATCATGTGATATCATGCCGTATGAATGTAATATCCCAAGCTTAATTGTCTGAAGGCAGTTTCTCGGAAAGAAATACGAAAGCACTTACTCTCTCTGAGAAAGATACCTTGCAGGAACATTCCACGACTTTAACTGACGTATTATGGACATGCTCAGGCGCTAGCGAACCGACGTCAGAGCCACGAGAAGAGGAAACAGACACCGGGTAACTGTCTGGGGATCAAGATCAAGGCAATATTTGTTTTGCACAAAGGAACTGAAGCAACATCATCCTTTTAGTTGCAGAAAATACACCAGCAAAACGCGAATACTGAAAAATGTCGTCATAATCAAAAACTGCATCTATACACTGCATATCACTGTGACTTATGAGGCAGTGTGTCAAAGTACACATTCAGATTTCTTCCCTTTCCTTCATGGATGGAGCGCAAGATGAATAACTGCATTTACTCTCCTGTGTCAGATGTTTTCTGGACGATCTCTAGGGGACTGATCTGTCGTTTCTGTCCTAAAAGACGGTTCTTAAAGTTTTTCTAGGCGAAGTCTCGTGAGACTTTGGCGTCTTTCTTCGAATGTCTTTCAGATTTTTCAGTCTTTTTGTAAAGGGTCGATAGGGTAATTGTGCGGAGGGCGCTTTCAGTATTTGAATCTTGTGGCAAACATGATGACCTACTGCTATTGCTGTCTCTATCTGATTCCTGTAAGTAACAAACAGGAACATGAAGAAAGGTGGCGTTTGACCTTTGGAATGCGTGTGGGCGAAGCAAATAAAACAGACCACTTTCTTTTTATTTTCAGCAGACAAAAAATAAGAAGATAAGCATACAGTCTTTACTGATTTACTTTACCTGTGTATGATATTGAAACCTACTTTCTAAATGTAACAGTTTAATATACGAAATCTGATCGCGTTTGTATGTAATGGCAGACCGGGATGATGAGAACAGGTGCCCAATTTCGTGAAATACGAGATGGAAGAAGCTAAAGAGAAGGAGAATGTGAGAAACGATAAAGTACTAACATTCTGACGAGGGAAGGCTACAACATTGGGATCACGGATTTACTTCAGACTTTGTACACCTTTGGTAGGCTATTAAAACAACATAATGTTTTACGCATCTATTATGTAAATCATGTAGCTGTGCAAAGGTGCCGTTCGTAAAAACTCATTGTGGTCACGTGCTAGGGGGATTCGAACCGTTGCCTCGTTCGAGACACTCTTGTCATGCCCGGACACTAATCACATAACCACAGTGTATTTCCGCGGCAGATACCTTTGCACGGATACCCGATGTACATAAGAGAGGCGTAACACTTCTCTTTCGATTTTCTCTGGATTGCCATAATAGTGCACCTTACTACTTTCTCATTATGTTGTTTTAATGACCTATTAAAGCTGTGCAAAGTTTGAAGTAAATTTATAAAAAAAAAGAATTAGTAGCAAGTATCGGAGTCATCAGAGTCATCGGAGGTATTGGGTGCTTCGAGCACTTGATGTGAGTGACGATGACTACGATGACCAGATTCCTGTTGCACTGAAACCACTACATACCTGTAGAAAGAAACACAATGTGTTACGCTGCATCTGCGGAGATCTACAAAGGAGTAGTTGTGGTACCGGTGTGTTGGGTGCTCTGCTTGGAGTCATGCTGCGTGTACTGGGGAAGAAATTCCGAGACTCCGTTTGTGTTGACAGCTTAGAAAATAAAAGTAATTACACATTCCATGTTAATGTTTAAATATGTTTCAGTATTCTAATTTCCCAACAGATATTTGCAAATAATGTAAGTGGCGACTATTTTCATTCCTGAGCATTTAATGTAAGCTTCCATTCTGAAGTGCACAAATTCCCAGCCACTGCGAATTATTATCCCATGGCAAAGGGAATCGTGTGCAATCGCGACTTTGTGATATTTGCTGTTAAACTCCATTGTCCTTTTTTTCACTGACTTAGTATAGCAAAAGTAAAGGAACTACAGGTTACCTATTATTCCTCTGAATTACCCTACATTCCCTCGCCACTCAAATAAGTCTCTGATCACTCGCGGCACCCTTAATTGTACACTTTCAATAATACCTATTAGTACGACCTGACATGAGTCCCGAACACTTGAGCAGTGTTCAGGTATGGGTAGTACAAGAGTCTGATATACAGTCTGTTTGTAGACAAATTGCAGTTTTCAGTATGCTACCAATTAATCGTAACCAGCCATTTCATATACCTACGATCGAGCCTGGATAACTTTTCCCTTCATGTGTCTACCATTATTCCCTCTCAAATATACTCGAATGAAAAAAGAGAAGAAAAAGCTGTGCACCATGAAGGAAGTATCCGAATAGCACAGAACTCGGTAGATGTGATGTACATGTTCAGACAAACATGATTACAATTTGAGAAAAATGGAATGTAGTCGAGTTAACTCGGATGATGCTGAGGGAATTAGATTAGGAAATGAGACACTTAAAGTAGTAAAGGAGTTTTGCAATTTGTGGAGCAAAATAACTGATGATGGTGGAAGTAGAGAGGATATAAACTGTAGACTGGCAGCGGCAAGGAAAGCGTTTCTGAAGAAGAGAAATTTGTTAACATCGAGTATAGATTTAAGTGTCAGGAAGTCGTTTCTGAAAGTATTTGTGTGAAGTGTAGCCATGTATGGAAGTGATACATGGACTATAAATAGTTTGGACAAGAAGAGAATAGAAGCTTTCGAAATGTGGTGCTGCAGAAGAATGCTGAAGATTAGGTGCGTAGATCACATAACTAATGAGGAGGCGTTGAACAGAATTGGGGAGAAGAGAAGTTTGTGGCACGACTAGAAGAAGCGATCGGTTGGTAGGACATATTCTGAGGTATCAAGGGATTACCAGTTTACTATTGGAGGGCAGCGTGGAGGGTAAAAATCGTAAAGGGAGACCAAGAGATGACTAAAGATTCAGAAGGATGTAGGCTGCAGTACGTACTGGGAGATGAAACAGCTTGCACAGGATAGAGTAGTATGGAGAGCTGCATCAAACTAGTCTCAAGACTGGAGACCACAACAACAACAACGATTATTTATTCAACGAGAAGAGTTTCAGAAACTTAGTTCAGTAATGCATCGCTTCACATCTAGCCTTCATGTAAGCAGTTATTCAGTTTAATTGGTAGAGTTATTGCATGTCCTCCTGAGGAATATCGCACCATATTTTGGCCAACTGGAGAGTTTGATCATCAGCATCCAGAGCTGGTTGGAGGGTCCTGCCCATACTGATCTGAAAGTTGTCAACTGGGGAGTGATCCAGCGACCTTGCAGGTGAAGGTAGGGTTTGGCAAGCATGAAGACAAACAATAGAAATTCTCGCCTTGTGCAGCAGTTTTATCTTGCTAAAATGTAAGGCTGAAAGAGGATAAGTTACTCTCCCACCTATTTTTTGCATCTGCAGAATTATTAAAGATTGTATTACAACCTGGTGCACCTTGACAAAGACGCTAGAAAGTGTTGCGTGAGCAGACGTTGATGTCGCCTGGTAGGGCGCTAAAAGCATGAGGTATATTTATGGTTCTTAGCTTGCAGAAATGGCATGTTGGGAGTTGAAAGCAATTGGCAGCGAGCCCATCCCTCAGTAAATCTAGCTGGACAGGCCCACAGCCATATAAGGCAGACAGAGCAGGCCCTCATCGAGACAGGTCTCCAGCAGAACAATGCCACAATACCTGCATTGGCGCCAGCCGAAGCCTGGGCTGGGGGCAACAGACTGAAGGGAATGCGTCTACATAGTGAAGTCATAAACTGGGCATTGTGTGCAGAGCCGTGCATAATAAAAATTCACAAGTTTCCATGTTCGTCAATACTGCAAATAGGCCTGTGACCCAGTTCCATCAGCCACCTTGGTTGAATAACATCCCCCGGCGTCTGAGAAATGCATAGAGATAGAATCTTTATTACATTTCATAGCTAGGACTACCCCCCCATGAACCATGGACCTTGCCGTTGGTGGGGAGGCTTGCGTGCCTCAGCGATACAGATGGCCGTACCGTAGGTGCAACCACAACGGAGGGGTATCTGTTGAGAGGCCAGACAAACGTGTGGTTCCTGAAGAGGGGCAGCAGCCTTTTCAGTAGTTGCAGGGGCAACAGTCTGGATGATTGACTGATCTGGCCTTGCAACATTAACCAAAACGGCGTTGCTGTGCTGGTACTGCGAACGGCTGAAAGCATGGGGAAACTACAGCCGTAATTTTTCCCGAGGACATGCAGCTTTACTGTATGATTAAATGATGATGGCATCCTCTTGGGTAAAATATTCCGGAGGTAAAATAGTCCCCCATTCGGATCTCCGGGCGGGGACTACTCAGGAGGATGTCGTTATCAGGAGAAAGAAAACTGGCGTTCTACGGATCGGAGCGTGGAATGTCAGATCCCTTAATCGGGCAGGTAGGTTAGAAAATTTAAAAAGGGAAATGGATAGGTTAAAGTTAGATATAGTGGGAATTAGTGAAGTTCGGTGGCAGGAGGAACAAGACTTCTGGTCAGGTGATTACAGGGTTATAAACACAAAATCAAATAGGGGTAATGCAGGAGTAGGTTTAATAATGAATAGGAAAATAGGAATGCGGGTAAGCTACTACAAACAACATAGTGAACGCATTATTGTGGCCAAGATAGATACGAAGCCCACACCTACTACAGTAGTACAAATTTATATGCCAACTAGCTCTGCAGATGACGAAGAAATTGAAGAAATGTACGATGAAATAAAAGAAATTATTCAGATAGTGAAGGGAGACGAAAATTTAATAGTAATGGGTGACTGGAATTCGAGTGTAGGAAAAGGGAGAGAAGGAAACATAGTAGGTGAATATGGATTGGGGCTAAGAAATGAAAGAGGAAGCCGCCTAGTAGAATTTTGTACAGAGCACAACTTAGTCATAGGTAACACTTGGTTTAAGAATCATGAAAGAAGGTTGTATACGTGGAAGAACCCTGGAGATACTAAAAGGTATCAGATAGATTATATAATGGTAAGACAGAGATTTAGAAACCAGGTTTTAAATTGTAAGACATTTCCAGGGGCAGATGTGGACTCTGACCACAATCTATTGGTTATGACCTGTAGATTAAAACTGAAGAAACTGCAAAAATGTGGGAAATTAAGGAGATGGGACCTGGATAAACTGAAAGAACCAGAGGTTGTACAGAGTTTCAGGGAGAGCATAAGGGAACAATTGACAGGAATAGGGGAAAGAAATACAGTAGAAGAAGAATGGGTAGCTCTGAGGGATGAAGTAGTGAAGGCAGCAGAGGATAAAGTAGGTAAAAAGACGAGGGCTGCTAGAAATCCTTGGGTAACAGAAGAAATATTGAATTTAATTGATGAAAGGAGAAAATATAAAAATGCAGTAAATGAAGCAGGCAAAAAGGAATACAAACGTCTCAAAAATGAGATCGAGAGGAAGTGCAAAATGGCTAAACAGGGATGGCTAGAGGATAAATGTAAGGATGTAGAGGCTTATCTCACTAGGGGTAAGATAGATACTGCCTACAGGAAAATTAAAGAGACCTTTGGAGAGAAGAGAACCACGTGTATGAATATCAAGAGCTCAGATGGCAACCCAGTTCTAAGCAAAGAAGGGAAGGCAGAAAGGTGGAAGGAGTATATAGAAGGTTTATACAAGGGTGATGTACTTGAGGACAATATTATGGAAATGGAAGAGGATGTAGATGAAGACGAAATGGGTGATACGATATTGCGTGAAGAGTTTGACAGAGCACTGAAAGACCTGAGTCGGAACAAGGCCCCCGGAGTAGACAACATTCCATTAGAACTACTGACGGCCTTGGGAGAGCCAGTCATGACAAAACTCTACCAGCTGGTGAGCAAGATGTATGAGACAGGCGAAATACCCTCAGACTTCAAGAAGAATATAATAATTCCAATCCCAAAGAAAGCAGGTGCTGACAGATGTGAAAATTACCGAACTATCAGTTTAATAAGTCACAGCTGCAAAATACTAACGCGAATTCTTTACAGACGAATGGAAAAACTGATAGATGCGGACCTCGGGGAGGATCAGTTTGGATTCAGTCGAAATGTTGGAACACGTGAGGCAATACTGACCTTACGACTTATCTTAGAAGAAAGATTAAGAAAAGGCAAACCTACGTTTCTAGCATTTGTAGACTTAGAGAAAGCTTTTGACAATGTTGACTGGAATACTCTTTTTCAAATTCTAAAGGTGGCAGGGGTAAAATACAGGGAGCGAAAGGCTATTTACAATTTGTACAGAAACCAGATGGCAGTCATAAGAGTCGAGGGGCATGAAAGGGAAGCAGTGGATGGGAAAGGAGTGAGACAGGGTTGTAGCCTCTCCCCGATGTTATTCAATCTGTATATTGAGCAAGCAGTAAAGGAAACAAAAGAAAAATTTGGAGTAGGTATTAAAATTCATGGAGACGAAGTAAAAACTTTGAGGTTCGCCGATGACATTCTAATTGTCACAGACGGCAAAGGACTTGGAAGAGCAGTTGAACGGAATGGACAGTGACTTGAAAGGAGGATATAAGATGAACATTAACAAAAGCAAAACGAGGATAATGGAATGTAGTCCAATTAAATCGGGTGATGCTGAGGGAATTAGATTAGGAAATGAGACACTTAAAGTAGTAAAGGAGTTTTGCTATTTGGGGAGCAAAATAACTGATGATGGTCGAAGTAGAGAGGATATAAAATGTAGACTGGCAATGGCAAGGAAAGCGTTTCTGAAGAAGAGAAATTTGTTAACATCGAATATAGATTTAAGTGTCAGGAAGTCATTTCTGAAAATATTTGTTTGGAGTGTAGCCATGTATGGAACTGAAACATGGACGATAACTAGTTTGGACAAGAAGAGAATAGAAGCTTTCGAAATGTGGTGCTACAGAAGAATACTGAAGATAAGGTGGATAGATCACGTAACTAATGAGGAGGTATTGAATAGGATTGGGGAGAAGAGAAGTTTGTGGCACAACTTGACTAGAAGAAGGGATCGGTTGGTAGGACATGTTTTGAGGCATCAAGGGATCACAAATTTAGCATTGGAGGGCAGTGTGGAGGGTAAAAATCGTAGAGGGAGACCGAGAGATGAGTACACTAAGCAGATTCAGAAGGATGTAGGTTGCAGTAGGTACTGGGAGATGAAGAAGCTTGCACAGGATAGAGTAGCATGGAGAGCTGCATCAAACCAGTCTCAGGACTGAAGACCACAACAACAACAGCTAGGACTAACAAGCTCCAAGGCACAATCGATTGAAATAAATATGTTAAGGATTAATTCTGTTCGCTTGTTGCCATGGGAAGTGACGTGACCTTGGAGTAAAACATCTTCCTCCTCCACGAAAACTTAAAAAAGCCAGTAATTGGTGGTTTCTTTTTTTCAGGGGCACAGGTTTCTTAACTCTTGCCCTGGTCCTACATGAGTTTGTGCTGTGGGAGGGGTGATTTAGCGCCTCTAGAGCCCTATGATTGGATCAAGACGATGTGAAGGTGGTGTCGTTCGTGCACTTTGCGGGAAAACGGATTTTCTCTCTGAAGAGGTGCAAAGCACTCGAGTGCTGACTTTGGTATGGTAAGAAGACTTGTGGTCGAAGCTCTGTGTGTGGGTGGTGCTTGGGACCCGTCCTGAGACTGACTTCACTTGTGAGTAGGTATACTGGATCGCCTGTGGTGAGGTTCTTACTGTACCAACGGTGCGACTTCATACGTCTCAGACTACTCATTTGCTGAGGGGACACTTATCCAGTCTCGATGTTTGGTATACTTGTGCACTCTGTCATATAAGTGAGCCAAGTTGGTCTTAGGTATGACCAGCAATGGGTGTGTAACACACTGAAATCTACCATAATTTCAGGGCTCTGGTAGAGAGTAAATTGATACTCGTCTGCCTGATCGCTAGACGGTGAGATTTTTGCATTTCTTTCGTGGCCGCGATCGATTCACAGGTGTCACCTCACGTCTCACCTCTGCCGCACCCATCTAGCCAGCTGCAAGTTACAAACAGCGTGACATACTGCTGCTCTGGCATTGTCATGGCGTACAGATCTCAATCGCCATTTGCTTTCAGCAGCACCTATGTAATGAAACCACAGTAGACGTAAACAATCAAAGTCTGTTCAGCATCAGATCAATTCAGATTGTGTTATCCACATTTTTAGGGCCAGAGTACTTGACTCACTTCTGCCACCCAGGACCCTTGTCCATTGTGGTCTTAAACTAGCTGTTAGTTATTTACAGTTTTCAAAAACTAACTCGTTTAGCATAATTTATGTCTGTTTTTTTCCTTTTGAAAAATAAATGTTGTTAGAGCTGTAGTAAGTTTTGCTTCATTATCAATCATTTATATAGTCCCCACAGTGTTAACTTTCAATCTCGAGGTAGCTTGTTATGAAGAGCAACAAAATGGGACGTTGAATATCGTCAACATAGCGCTATGCTGTAAAGGCGTCGCAGATGACAACCATAATGGTCCTACAGTGAAATGAACTGGTACTCCAGACATCATTCCTGATTGTCAGGCTGTCTGTTGCCCGCCACACGGCTTTTCAACCAGGAGTGATGGTCCCAAGTGTCATTTCTTTTCATAGCAGGACTCCTTTGGATGTTATCCGCGGTACGCTTACAACTTGACGATATTCTACGCCATCCTGGGCTTATATTTCAGCAAGATAATGACCGCCCACGGCCGGCGAGGGTTTTTTTCTACGTGTCCTCGTGCTTGAGAAACCCTGCCTTCGCGGCATGGTCACCGGATCTCTCTCCATTTCGGAGCATTAAGGGTGGAGCCCTCCAGACGTCTCAGGATTTTGACTGTCTAATGTGCCAGTTGGGCAGAATTTGGCACGATGTCTCTCAGGAGGACATCCAACAACTGGCAGTCAATGTCAAGGCGAATAACCTTGCACAAGGGCCAGGTGGACCAACGCGTTATTCTTTCTCAATTTGCGAAACTCCTTCTCTTCAGGAAATCATCCAGTCACTTGTTAATACATGTACATCACATACGCCGATTTCCGTCCCATTAGGATAATTCATTCAAGGTACTTACCGGTTCTTCTTTTTTTTTCCTTATAGTAACTGACTGTAGATGTGGCTCATTGACACTTCTTGAGTGTCTGCGGAAGAATTTCCGTCCAAGATAACTTGCTTGGTCCACCGTCTCAGACCGAATGAGGTGGCGCAGTGGTTGGCACACAGGATTCGCATCCGGGAGGACGACGCTTCGAACCCGCCTACGCTCATCCTGGTTTAGGTTTCCTGTGATTTGGCTTCGGGCAAAAGTAGGGATGGCTCGTTTGAAAGGGCACGGCCGACTTCCTTCCCTTTCCTTCCCAAATCCGACGGGACCGACGACATCGCTGTTTGGTCGCCTCCCCGCCAAATGAACCAACCGGCCCATCTGCATCTCAGTAAATAACCGATGGAACTGCAAACCTGGTTAGGTATTCCATACAGGCGTATTTTCTGTAGAAGATGTCCCAGTGTGAGTGAGCCATATAATTTTTGAAAGTCTAGAAATACTGACTCAAAATAATTTGCTCTGTTCATGGAACAGAGCATATCATATGTGAAGAGATCGAGTTGATGTTCCCGTCATAGATGTTTTCGGAATCCATGTCAGAGTAGTGTACTGACAGAGTAGAGGCTGTAAAAGATAGTATTTCTAACAAGGGAACCACCTCCCTCAGATTCAGTTATAAGTTCGCACAGTGGACAGGCCTTGAAAAACTGAACACCCAGCAATCGAGAAAACTGGAAGAAGTTGTGTGGAACTATGAAAAAAAGTAAGCAAAATATACAAACTGAGGAGTCCCTGTGGAAGATAGGCAACACCAAGGATAGTATGAGCTCAGGAGCGCCGTGGTCCTGTGGTTAGCGCGAGTAGCGGCGGAAGGAGACGTCCTTGATTCAAGTCTTCCCTCGAGTGAAAAGTTTAATTTCTTTATTTTCGCAATGTTATGATCTGTCCGTTCGTTCATTGGCGTCTCTGTTCACTGTAATAAGTTTAGTGTCTGTGTTTTGCGACCTACCGCAAAACCGTGCGAATAGTAGACGAAAGGAAGTGCCTCTCCAATGGGAACCGCAAGCATTTGATCGCAAGGTCATAGGTCAACCGATTCCTCCACAGGAAAACACGTCTGATATACTCTATACGACACTGGTGACGGCATGTGCGTCACATGACAGGAATATGTTGTCGACCCACCTAACTTGTACACTTGGCGAATGGGTAAAAAGATTCTTCTACCTTGTCCGATTTAGGTTTTCTTGTGGATGTGACAATCGCGCCCATAAAGTAATGAAAACATAAGAGTTTGTCACATAAACTGAATGCAATAGTTTCAGAGTCGCACAATTTTCCCTGTGCTCTGTCAAAACATATGTTTTTAACGTTTTCAAATTTTTCCTTCTGTCGACCGTCAAATCCTGCATATGTCCAAGCAAATCTGAACATGCCCTGTAATTCTGGAGGGCGAAGTTGATTATATGTGAGTGCCTGAACTTTGATAATTGTCTGAAAAAGAAAAATTAAACCTTTCATTCTAGGGAAAACTTGAACCAAGGACCTCTCCTTCCGCAGCTACTCAAGCTAACCACAGGACCACGGCGCTCCAGAGATCACATTCTCCTTGATGTTACCTATATTGCACATGGAGTCCTCAATTTGTATATTTTGCTTATTTTTTTCATGGTTCCACATAACTTCTTCCTGTTTTCTCGATTGATCTATGTTCAGTTTTTCAAGGCCTATCCACTGTGCCAACTTATAACTAAATCTGAGGGGAGTGCGATGGGGAGGTTCCCTTGTAAGTCCTATGCGTGAATACAGTAGGAACCTTATACAGTCCAGGAAAGTGCTGAGGTCGTAATCCTCTGAAACAGAGGTCAACTGTTTCATTCATTGTAACGGAACTGTATAGACATCGCAGTATGGTGTCGAAGTTCACAGTTCGTGCCGTTTATTGTTAGAAATGTCGTACTATGATCCTACAGGAGTATTGTTGATAACTCAGGGAGTTGAATTCTTTTATCCTCCCCCCCCCCCCCCCCCCCCCCTCTTCCCCTAGCTTTCACCCATTCGTACAGGTCCACTGTTTTTATGTTATAGTCAACTTATTTAAATTCAGTTTTGTAGCCGAATGACCTTCATACCTCCACAATCATCGAGGAAACCTAAAGGGGGGAAATCATATGCGCCACCTGTCAGCAAATCATGTGGACTTTATATGCACAGCATGCCAAAACGCAGCTACACTTAAAGACTTTTTATTAAGGTGTTATTTTCTGATGCTGTATGCTTGTTTAGGCTCCATGGCCACTATCAAGCTATTTCCATACAAAATTATTAAGGCTGTCGCTGTCTACTATATTGTACTTCTGCTTATTAGGTGAAGCGCAGAAGAAACTGTTATTCACTAAATACATAATGTCTCAGTAGTGGACTTTGTTGCTGAGTTATATTCGCTAAGATCTACCTAATATTTAACTGAATTTGGCAGCTTCAGTTGACATCTAAGTGACTAAGCTGTCAACTGAAGCTGTCAAACTTACGAAAAATATTAAATACATCGTAGTGAATATTGATCAGCAACAAATTCCGCTGTTGCTCCATTACATATCTAGAGAATATCAATTTTGTCTTCCGTCGATTTTTACTAACGGAATAATTTTGATGTGATCGTGACCCATTAGATAACTGATAATCGGGTTTAGTGGCTACGGGAGTCGTTTCTTATCAGAATGCAGCTGTCTCCGTAATACTAAACACAGTGAAAAGGGATTTTTGCAATAATCAGCGTCAATATATTTTAGGCAAACACTACTATCGTCTTACATTTCTTATAACGATTAATCTCAATATAGGTCTATACTTCGGTATTCTGTCACACGCTGTAACAATAATTAGCACACACAATCCTCACTGCAATCCAATCCGTGGCCGGCGGGGTTGATGCGAACACGAAAATTCGGCGCTCCGGAAATTGTCCAACACTTGTTATTAATATTCTACTGAGAGTTGACCCACGGTGGTAGGGACACACACAGCTGATACGATACCACGCTTTGTTCACTGGATGACGGCTCCGTCCAGATTACTATTCACTTATCGCGCCGGCCGCGGTGGTCTCGCGGTTCTAGGCGCTCAGTCCGGAGCCGCACGACCGCTACGGTCGCAGGTTCGAATCCTGCCTCGGGCATGGATGTGTGTGATGTTCTTAGGTTAGTTAGGTTTAAGTAGTTCTAAGTTCAAGGGGACTCATGACCTCAGGAGTTGAGTCCTATAGTGCTCAGAGCCATTTGAACCATTTTCACTTAGCGCTCGCGGCGCTTGACAGTCAGATCTGTCTGCCTTCGACTTTTCTGAGGCAAAAATATGTTTATCTCGCAGAAAGGGATTGTGAACCCCTTACAGTCTGCGCTACGCCTACGATACGCAGCAATGTAAGGTATTAGACAGCCACAGCGTTACTGCCAATAGCACCAGAAAATGACATCTTAATAAAAAGTCTTTAATATAGCAACGTTTTGGTTTACTATACGTAAGATGTCATTAAAACACATCTCTAATACTGCAAGTCCAGCAGAATTCAGAACATGTAAACCTTGTTTGTGTGTTGTCGTATTTCAGCTGTTAGAGTACCGTATTTCCTGAGGAGGAGAATCGGGACCACGCCAGCATGTACCTAAAAGAGCTTGGAGAACCGCCTAAAAATCACACGCGGGCTGGCCAGCATACCAGTCGTCAATCCGCCTCGCGGATTAGAAGCGGTTCTGGCTCACTCCACAGCTACAGCACTGCACTTCTGACTGTACGAGCAGTTCTAGTGAATCCTCATAAGATAAGAAAAGACGTATCGCTCATTATTTGAGCTTGGTTAACAAAATAAATACAACGAAGTTCGCTGGTTTCATCTTAACAACAGAATGGCCAATTCAAAGCTACACGTCACCTTTAATGGCCAAGTATTCATCACCAAGACTTCTCTAAATATCTGTTAATGACTTTTGATAGAACCTTGTCGTACAAAAACACATAGAAGACACTGAAGCAAAGCTGGGATCATACAATAAAATCACACAGAAACTAAGTGGTTCTTCATGACATGTTGAGGTACAACACTACGATATTCTTCCTAAGGACTCGTCTACTCTGCTACCGAATACTGTGCTCCAATGTGGATTAATGCGAGAAAAATCGTTGTTCAGCTAAATGCAGCTAAGAGAACCACAACAGGATGCATCAGACCTGCTCGTCTTAACTGGTTACCACCTCTAGGCCGCATTGTGCCACCAGATCTTCAAAGTTAGAATGGCGTTCTCAAGAAATATGAAAAATTAATTAGAGTTCCTCAGCCTTCAATACACTCTGACGTTTCTGCACTTAAAATGAGCCATTTAAAATCCGAGCAGTCACCTATCATATTGGCAGATGGGCTACAACAGCTGGATTTCAGCATGAGCAGGAAGTGGTCAGAAGCGTGGAGTGATATTGCCCATTAGGAATCTCAGTAGCTCATAAGATCTCGCGCAAGATCAGCTGGCATAGAATTATCCCGACGTGCTTCGAAAACAATTCAACAGATACGCATAGGCCATGGCATCTGTGCTGAAAGCCTCCATCGCTGCGGAAAGATTATATCTTTTCAATGTGACTGTGGCAATGAACAGTGAACCATCAAACACATTGTAACAAGCTGCAGCAGAGTCGCTTGACCTGGCGGACTAGAAGGTTTAGTTGAAGTGACAGAGAGAACCCCTTGAATGACTTGGAAATTTAGATATTAATTTGTAGATTTATTCGTTTAATACTATTTACTATGCAAAATTATGCAGTTCGTGTGTGTAAGTTACAGTTCAGTTTGTACTGCCATAAGATGAACGAATAAATATTACAAAATACTTTTTCATCAATTGTAATGATTTTCGTAGAAAATTTCGAATTATAATAATAAGACGTTGAAATTTCGGTGGCTGTGGCTGAACTGGTTAGCAGACATACCTACAATGATAAGCTCTTCGGATATTTTTTTCTGTACAAGGAACTCAAGAACACGAAAAAATTCTGTTACTACCCACACGCATATGGAGAAACTTAATAAAGCGGTTCCTGAAACTCATACTCAAAGACTGAAAATGTCTGAGGTAACTCATACAAGATAACGTTCCCCGTGTATGAGCACCGAAATCGAAAGAAGGCATATTTGTTATATCTGACATTCGAAAAATGGTAATTGATTCCAACTTCACATCAAAAGTGACTGAGTGAGATCTGCAAATTTACATTCATAGGGGCTCGAAGTACTTGCCGAGATGCGATATTCGTCACGGAGAATACAGCACGTTGCATTCTTGGCTTCTGTGATGTGAAACAGAGCGCCTCACTACCAGGTCTCAACATATACGACAGCTATGTCATGGGCGAATCCGAACTCGTGTGCAACACTATTTTATTGTTACTATTTATTAATACAAGCATAAATGGTCGAGACAGAACGAAACATCACAAGTCTAGTTAAGAACACTCATTATCAATTGGGTAATGGATACACTCAATCAATATGTGTGGTTAGTCCGCATTTAAGTTTTACATGCGGCGCCGAAAGACATTTTACTGAATCCTTGGAACAAATGGAGATTTATGGAAAGATGAAAAATCTCGCAAAATCCTTCTCTAACAGAACGAATTCACCCAAATGGCATAATTTCATTATGCAGTGGACTGTTTCGGTTGTGAGAGATTTTGCTTTATATCTGACCTGATGTTTCTTGCCCTTTTTATTCCAATCCCAGCATCATTTCTCTTGCAACCTGTGCGGTCTTTCGAGAATGCGGCGTATGTGATTGAGTGAAGTAGAATTCCATTGCCATCATAACAGAGTATTTTATTTTCACGTGGCTAGTATACTTGTTGAACAATAGATCTTATTTTGTTCTTTTTTCCTATACTCCAGGGTTCAGAGCGGAGTGTCAGAGTCGCTCTTCCTTTCAGAAAAATACCGAGGAAGGTTTTAGTGTGCCAGACGGGTATCAATGGATTTTACATTACGATAAGCATGTCACGAAACTACTCTGCGCGACACAATTGAAGCATCACTCTTTCCAAACTCCGCAACTTCTTCCAATGCAAAGAGGAAGTTTTAAATTTGGCCCACATGTGTCTACAGCGTTCCTCCGTAATGGCACAAAAAGGTGGCGCATTGCAACGTCAGCCTCGACCTCGGTGCCACTCCTAACAGCAAGGTGTCGACACACGCAAAAAAAAAAAAAAAAGGCTAGGCTTCAGGAGTGCGTAAATGACGTCAGATTGGCACCAAATTTCACCACAAATCTGCCCAAAGCCACCATGGACTTGTCACAAAATGGAAAGGTCGTCGCAGTACCTCTTATACGCATTCAAACCCCTTCCTTTGCGCCTCTGCGATGTTGGTCAGAATCCCGACGCCCAGCGTTTAAATCAATGTGTTTTTTTACGGGTGGCCAAGAAAAAGCATTTCACTCACATCGACACGAAAAGGCCTCAGGACGTGGCATTGAAACCATTCATTTTCTTGGAGAGTTGATTACCACACATTTCGCCGACGAAAATGGCAATTCACAGTTTTTTAAAATCTCAATAAAGGTGGGTAGGTGCCACCGAGGGTGCCGGATTGGGGGATCTTAGAGGGACCCTTTGCCGTTTTATTGACACATGTATCAATGCGCAACCCATCTAAGTGATCACGGTTTTGCTTTCTGCTTCGGATCACTATCAAAATTCGTTGAAAGGTTGTGAACGGTTCCTATGGGTTCCAATCTGCACATGAAAACAAAACTTGTTGTCACGCAGGACTTCGAAGAGATGCGAGGACGTCCAATGGGAATGCAGTCTCGCACGGTGCCCTTAAAGAAGATTTCACTGATGCCCTTTATGCCACCCCCTGAGGCCTTTCCGAGTCGAGTCGGAGTGACAGAGTGTCTGAAATGTTTTCCTCGGCGGAGGAGGGGAAGGTTCCGTCTGCACGGCTCGTCCCACGGTGTCGTGATGACAGCCTCCGGCGGCTGCAGTGTCCGCGCTGTCCTCGGGATCCGTAAATCTGAGGGGAGAGATACAGAAGGATCACCGTGCACGTGACAGTGGCGAATTTGATTGTGATGTCGGCGCTCCCAACCGTCTGGGCCTGAATTGAGATATACGCATGCGCCAAGTCGCCGAAGTATCTCGCCTCGCACTCACCTTCTGCTGCCGCTAAAAGCCCTGAAAAACACAATATCATGCGGCGCGAAGTGATACTTGCTGCCTTCCTCGGGGTCGGATGCTCAGGAGGGTGGAGTAGGTGGAGCAGCATCCGATGGCGGCAGTCGTGCAGCAGTCCCGCTGGCGATGGTCCATCACATGGATGCGAACGATAGGAGGCGAGAAACAGTTCCAGTGTTTGATCCCTGGTGTGTACCGTGCGAAGTTTGGCTATCTCCTGCTTGAAGGTTCCGACAAAACCCGCTTTGCCTTTTGACTGTGTATGGAATGGTGCTCTAGTTAGATGCTGTATACCATTGCTGTCACAGAGTGTTTCAAATTCATTTGACGTGACCTGAGGGCCGTTACCCGACACTGTGACTTCAGCGAAACCTTCGAGGCAAAAATAGAGGACAACGCATGAATTGTGCTGTGTGACGTTGTCGAGTTCATTTGCTCAGGAAAAGGAAACTTGCTATGAGAATCTACCACAATCAACCAAAGAATATTCCGAAAAGGTCCTGCAAAGTCTATGTGCACACGTTGCCATGATCATTATGACTTAGGCCAAGCAGAGAATTTTTGTGGCGGAGCGGACTGATTTTCCGTACACGCGTGACACTGTGACGTCATCTGTTCTATTTGGGTGTTCATACCCCGCCAAGTACAGTGTCGACGCGCTAACTGTTTCGTACGAACAATCCTCCAGTGTCCTTGGTGTAGTAATTGCAACACTTATTTTTGCAAAGCTTTAAGGATCAACACACGTGATGTCCACTGTCATTTAGAACAAGAACCACATGTTGCTGTGTAGCGAGGCTATGCCGACGTGCGAAATATCGGCGCCCTACAGAGTTCTTTATGCTGTGCAGTGATCGAGGATAAGATGTGCGAAAGTGTTTTTGCAAAATGATCAAAACTGAATCAGCTTCCATTGGCTGTGCAATATTCCTACACTTCATAGGAAAGGATTGAAGCAGTTCAAAATCGTGAGCATAGATGTGACAACAAGATGCAACAGAACGGACAAAAATCTATGTCAGGACCAATCGGAAGACGTAAAAGTGCGTCGGCATTACCATGTTGCGCTGTCGGACGACACAAAATCTCGTACAACAACAAAGCCCATCTTTGCAATTTTTGGGCAGTTCGTACAGGAACCGGCTTCATCGGATGAAACAAAAATGCAATAGCTTGTGCTCCTTTACTAAGTAGAATTTTCTGTCATACAAATAGTTGTGGAATTTGGTGGCACCATACGCAATACCCATTGCCTGTTTCTCCATTTGTGAATACTTACACTGAACTTTGGACAACACTTTTGATGCGAAAGCAATAGACCTGTCCTTATCACCAAATATGTGTGAAAGCACGGCACCGATTCCGTAAGAGAAAGCGTCAATTGCAACATAGCTGGTTTGCAGGATCAAAGTGAACCAAACATCGATCACTGAGCAAGGCATCTTTAAGTTTTTGAAAAGCTCCTTGGCACTCTTCTGTCCATACAAAGAGACATTGAAATTGTGAATAATTTAAATACACTGACAGAAAAAATCGAAACTCCAAAAAATAATTAATATAGAGTAGTAAAATCGCACCCCAGATCACAATTCCAGGTGTACGTCACGTCTATTGTGACTAGCACGCAGACAGGACGGTGCAGGTCCTCAAGTGGCCCCCTTCTACCAACACACGGCCATCACTGGCCCCGAGGTGGAACCAGCTTTCATTAGAAAACACAACAGACCTCCACTCTGCCTTCCAACGAGCTCTCGCTTAAACACCACTGAAGTTGCAAATACACTCCTAGAAATTGAAATAAGAACACCGTGAATTCATTGTCCCAGGAAGGGAAAACTTTATTGACACATTCCTGGGGTCAGATACATCACATGATCACACTGACAGAACCACAGGCACATAGACACAGGCAACAGAGCATGCACAATGTCGGCACTAGTACAGTGTATATCCACCTTTCGCAGCAATGCAGGCTGCTATTCTCCCATGGAGACGACCGTAGAGATGCTGGATGTAGTCCTGTGGAACGGTTTGCCATGCCATTTCCACCTGGCGCCTCAGTTGGACCAGCGTTCGCGCTGGACGTGCAGCCGGCCTGAGACGACTCTTCATCCAGTCGCAAACATGCTCAATGGGGGACAGATCCGGAGATCTTGCTGGCCAGGGTAGTTGACTTACACCTTCTAGAGCACGTTGGATGGCACGGGATACATGCGGACGTGCATTGTCCTGTTGGAACAGCAAGTTCCCTTGCCGGTCTAGGAATGGTAGAACGATGGGTTCGATGACGGTTTGGATGTACCGTGCACTATTCAGTGTCCTCTCGACGATCACCAGAGGTGTACGGCCAGTGTAGGAGATCGCTCCCCACACCATGATGCCGGGTGTTGGCCCTGTGTGCCTCGGTCGTATGCAGTCCTGATTGTGGCGCTCACCTGCACGGCGCCAAACACGCATACGACCATCATTGGCACCAAGGCAGAAGCGACTCTCATCGTTGAAGACGACACGTCTCCATTCGTCCCTCCATTCACGCCTGTCGCGACACCACTGGAGGCGGGCTGCACGATGTTGGGGCGTCAGCGGAAGACGGCCTAACGGTGTGCAGGACCGTAGCCCAGCTTCATGGAGACGGTTGCGAATGGTCCTCGCCGATACCCCAGGAGCAACAGTGTCCCTAATTTGCTGGGAAGTGGCGGTGCGGTCCCCTACGGCACTGCGTAGGATCCTACGGTCTTGGCGTGCATCCGTGCGTCGCTGCGGTCCGGTCCCATGTCGACGGGCACGTGCACCTTCCGCCGACCACTGGCGACAACAACGATGTACTGTGGAGACCTCACGCCCCACGTGTTGAGCAATTCGGCGGTACGTCCACCCGGCCTCCCGCATGCCCACTATACGCCCTCGCTCAAAGTCCGTCAACTGCAGATACGGTTCACGTCCACGCTGTCGCGGCATGCTACCAGTGTTAAAGACTGCGATGGAGCTCCGTATGCCACGGCAAACTGGCTGACACTGACGGCGGCGGTGCACAAATGCTGCGTAGCTAGCGCCATTCGACGGCCAACACCGCGGTTCCTGGTGTGTCCGCTGTGCCGTGCGTGTGATCATTGCTTGTACAGCCCTCTCGCAGTGTCCGGAGCAAGTATGGTGGGTCTGACACACCGGTGTCAACGTGTTCTTTTTTCCATTTCCAGGAGTGTAGTAGTGGTTTGGGGAGACTGGAATGCTCGTTACAGAGCGTCTGTCTCGGAGCTGTCCTTGAAATAAGCGATTTGCAAGGGTTAGTTGGGTCACTGTGGCGTCTCCTGCTGCTCAAATTGCCGTTGCACATTCAGCACGATACGATAGAGCCATACGTCGAACACGATGGTCTTGCAATCATACATTCTCGTGACCACCGACGCCAGCAATCCTGTACGGTGGCTACATTCCTGCTAAGTATTTCTGCACTATCATCTATATGTACATCTACATTTATACTCCGCAAGCCACCCAACGGTGTGTGGCGGAGGACACTTTACGCGCCACTGTCATTACCTCCCTTTTCTGTTCCAGTCGCGTATGGTTCGTGGGAAGAACGACTGTCGCAAAGCCTCCGTGCGCGCTCGAATCTCTCTAATTTTACATTCGTGATCTCCTCGGGAGGTATAAGTAGGGGAAGCAATATATTCGATACCTCATCCAGAAACGCACCCTCTCGAAACCTGGCGAGCAAGCTACACCGCGATGCAGAGCGCCTCTCTTGCAGAGTCCGCCACTTGAGTTTGTTAAACATCTCCGTAACGCTATCACGCTTACCAAATAATCCTGTGACGAAACGCGCCGCTCTTCTTTGGATGTTCTCTATTTCCTCCGTCAGTCCGATCTGTTACGAATCCCATACTAATGAGCAATACTCAGGTATAGGTCGAACGAGTGTTTTGTAAGCCACCTCCTTTGTTGATGGACTACATTTTCTAAGGACTCTCCCAGTTAATCTCAACCTGGTACCCGCCTTACCAACAATTCCACTTCAAATCGTTCCGCACGCATACTCCCTGATAGTTAACAGAAGTAACTGCTACCAATGTTTGTTCCGCTATCATACAATAAAGGATCCTTCTTTCTATGTATTCGCAATACATTACATTTATCTATGTTAAGGGTCAGTTGCCACTCCCTGCACCAAGTGCCTATCCGCTGCTGATCTTCCTGCATTTCGCTACAATTTTCTAATGCTGCAATTTCTCTGTATACTACAACATCATCCGTGAAAAGCCGCATGGAACTTCCGACACTATCTACTAGGTCATTTATATATATTGTGAAAAGCAATGGTCCCATAACACTCCCCTGTGGAACGCCAGAGGTTACTTTAACGTCTGTAGACGTCTCTCCATTGATAACAACATGCTGCGTTCTGTTTGCTAAAAACTCTTCAATCCAGCCACACAGCTGGTCTGATATTCCGTAGGCTCTTACTTTGTTTATCAGGCGACAGTGCGGAACTGTATCGAACGCCTTCCGGAAGTAAAGAAAAATAGCATCTACCTGGGAGCCTGTATTCTAATATTTTCTCGGTCTCAGGAACAAATAAAGCGAGTTGGATCTCACACGATCGCTGTTTCCGGAATCCATGTTAATTCTTACAGAGTAGATTCTGGGTTTCCAAAAACGACATGATACTCGAGCAAAAAACATGTTCTAAAATTCTACAACAGATCGACGTCAGAGAAATAGGTCTATAGTTTTGCTCATCTGCTCGACGACCATTCTTCAAGACTTGGACTACCTATCACAGTAGGAACAACCAGCTTTTGGTACCCTTACCACAAGACCTCGTTCAAACTCTATGAGAGGTGTCGATAATGGCTTCACTGTCATCTTAAAGGCGCGCTTAACTGACATGAACTCACCACGTCCAGTCTCAAAGATAATTAAAGCTCGTGACTGTTACCGCGTGTATTTAAAGCAAACCTTATTTGCATCCTCATAGTGGCGCTACATTCGCCGCTCTTACGCGACTGGTGCGAAATTTTAACAGACATCATCTTTCAGATGTAGAAACTTTTTCCTTTATGTCGCATAGCACCTTCTTGGTGTTGCGATTTTTTCTGTTAGTGTATACAGGGAGTGTTGTAAAAGAGATTGCAAGACTGGAAGCAGAAGCTAGCAGAATGGTGGAACAGAGAGATGTATTTTACCTTTGCACCGGGGGCTTAGTCAGGGAACTGAAGCTAAGTGCTTACAAGATGTAGTTAACAGTCATGCTGACATACTCACCGCAAACCTGGACAGTGACAAAAAAAGAGGGCAGTAGAATCCAAACAAGTGAAATGGAATTCCAATAAAGTACACGATTGGTCATTAAAATTGCTACACCACGAAGAAATGCAGAAGATAAACGGGTATTCATTGGACAAATATATTACTAGAACTGACATGTGATTACATTTTCACGCAATTTGGGTGCATAGATCCTGAGAAATCAGTACCCAGAACAACCACCTCTGGCCGTAATAACGGCCATGATACGCCTGGGCATCGAGTCAAACAGAGCTAGGTTGGCGTGTACATGTACAGCTGCCCATGCAGCTTCAACAAAATACCACAGTTCCTCAAGAGTTGTGACTGGCGTATTGTGACGAGCCAGTTGTTCGGCCACCATTGACCAGACGTTTTCAGTTGGTGAGAGATCTGCAGAATGTGCTGCCCAGGGCAGTACTCGAACATTTTCTGTATCCAGAAAGGCCCGTACAGGACCTGCAACATGCGGTCATGCATTATGCTGCTGAAATTTAGGTTTTCGCAGGGATCGAATGAAGGGTAGAGCCACGGGTCGTAATACATCTGAGATGTAACGTCCACTGTTGAAAGTGCCGTCAATGCGAACAAGAGGTGACCGAGACGTATAGCCAATGGCACCACACACCATCACGCCAGGTGATACGCCAGTATGCCGATGACGAATACTCGCTTCCAATGTGCGTTCACCGCAATATCGCCAAATACGGATGCGACCATCATGATGCTGTAAATAGAACCTGGATTCATCCGAAAAACTGATGTTTTGCCATACGTGCAGCCAGATTCGTCGTTGAGTACACCATCGCAGGCGCTCCTGTCTGTGATGCAGCGTCAAGGGTAACCGCAGCCACGGTCTCCGACCTGATAGTCCATGGCGCTGCAAACGTCGTCGAACTGTTAGTGAAGACGGTTGTTGTCTTGCAAACGTCCCCATCTGTTGACCCAGGGATCGAGACGTGGCTGCACCATCCGCTACAGCTATGCGGATGAGACGCCTGTCATCTCGACTGCCAGTGATACGAGGCCGTTGGGACCCAACATGGCGTTCCGTATTAACCTCCTGAACCTACCGTTTCCATATTCTGCTAACAGTCATTGTATCTCGAACAACGCGAGCAGCAATGTCGCGATACGATGAACCGCAATCGCGATAGGCTACAATCCGATCTTTATCATAGTCGGAAACGTGATGCTACGCATTCCTCCTCCTTACACGAGGCATCACAACACCGTTTCACCAGGCAACGCTCGTCAACTGCACTTTATGTATGAGAAATCGGTTGGAAGTATTCCTCATGTCAGCACGTCGTAGGTGTCGCCACCGGCGCCAACCTTGTGTGAATGCTCTGAAAAGCTAATACTTTGCATATCACAGCATCTTCTTCCTGTCGGTTAAATTTCGTGTCTGTGGGCACGGCATCTTCGAGGTGTAGCAATTTTAATGGCCAGTAACGTAACATCACCTTTCAGATGTAGATCCATACTTACCAACTTCGGTTTATGTCGCACAGCTCCTTCTTGGTGTTGTGATTTTTTTCTGTCAGTGTATACTGGGAGTGCTGTAAAAGAGATTGCAAGAAAGGGGGCAGAAGTTACAGAATAGGGGAACAGAGAGATGCATTTTACCAATGCACCGGGGGCTTAGTCGGTGAACTGAAGCGAAGTGTTTTGCAAGATGTACTCATACTCATACATAGACTCATGCTGACATATTCATAGGAGACCTGGACAATGATAGAGAGAGAGGGGAGTAAAATCCAAGCCAGTGAAATGAAATTCCAAAGAAGTATATTTGGGAAAGCGAGAAGAGACAAGAGTGAAATGAATACGTTAGGAAAGAAACTGGAGCAGAAAATCTGGAACTGAGAATCGAGAAGAACAGGATGAAATGGTATGGATACGTAAGAGAACGGAAGAAAACCAAAGCGAATGATGGAGGACACGTTTAATAGTAAGGGCAAGATAGATTGACTCAGTAAAGACCAGTACACAAAGAAGGAACCTGTATTGTGTGGCGGAATCGGTTTATAGTATTTCATGACTTTAATTACTTATAAATGATATTTGAGATAGATCAAATAATATATAAAACCAGTTACCTATTGTCAGCGTAACAATTCGTTTGATCTCAAAGATGATTATCCCGGCTAATATTTTTCACTCTGCTAAAGAAATCTCCACTTGACGTTGTGTAGAAATGTTGTCTGTAAAGTCGTGTGAATGGCACTAAATAGCATATCATTTGTCAGATTTTATACAGAACTGTTACTTAAGATGGAAACACTTTTCTCTAGCAAAGGAAACATTTAGTCACAAAATACTACCCGAGCACAACACTGACGTATGTCTCCTATTAAAATATTTCACGTAAATCGTCAGAAATAATTAGACTTCATAAATCAGCAAATAAGAAATTGATACTATGTAACGAGCTGTGAACACTGTTTTTAAAGATTAAATCTAAGTTGAATTCTGTCTTTTGAAGTAGATTCGGGACAACGGTGCACATGTATTTCCATTCACTTATATGCAACAACATTTATGTTTGTTAAAATTCTCGATTCAAAACTGCCGCGGAGATATTTTTGCTAAGATGGCGGCAGACAGACGATAGTCAATTTGTCTACTGTTGTTTTCCATTACTTTTCTATCAAGGTAACATATTTAGAAAAAACTCTTTAAGCCTTTTATCTCTATTCCTTAGCATTTAAAATGATTTTCAATGATAAATACCGTCATATTTTTTATACCAGCTACCAGTAAACTCCGCTATAAGGAACTAGCGCTAATGGCTGCGCTCCTAATTGCGGAGCTGAAAATTAACACTTAAAAACATTAATTAGATTGGATTACAATTGAAATAAATACAAATCCACGTCTAGACAATAGCGACTCTTTTTCAAATACTAATTAACAATATATATTTACAGGTTTTCTCTTTAGCCGGCCGGAGTGGATGAGCGGTTCAGTCTGGAACCGCGCGACCGCTACGGTCGCAGGTTCGAATCCTGCCTCGGTTATGGATGTATGTGATGTCCTTAGGTTAGTTAGGCTTAAGTAGTTCTAAGTTCTAAGGGGCTGGTGACCTCAGCAGTAAAGTCCCATAGTGCTCAGAGCCATTTTTTTCTCTTTACAAACCTCACACGTCTCACGACCGAACACCATCCATTAGCACAGGAAGAACAACTGAACCACTAGTATCAAAGATAACAAAAAAAATTATAATTGTCGTTGACCATGAGTGTAGTTCTCTGATAATAATTTTCATTTCCACAGAAATTAAATTATTACAGCAATAATGAAATAATTCACGTCATTTTTACACGATACAGTCCTTTTATACACAGTATCGATAATATTTGTTGAAGTTTGTTCACTTAAATCATTTTAACATCTTTTGGCTAAAACATAGTGTCGTGGATATTACAACTGAATTGAAACAGTTATAGAAAAAGATTGGTGGAAATACGTGGCAAAGTGGAGAAGTAGCATTAATGTCCGAACCCGGTCCGATGTTCGATAAAGGAGAAACGAAGGCGACGAGTGTGCACTCCATTACTCTTGTTTCACTTCGTTCGATGTCCGTCTTACAGCCTCTTTTTCAAGACACAGAGCATTCCATCTAACTCATGTTACGAGACTTCGATCAGGATCTGTGAAAACTTGACACACTGCGACGGAACGTGCGCGCGGAAAGGGAGTCGTGTTCCCACGGTGTGGAGTGGCGCGCTAGTAAGCTGGGGCAGACACCTTACGTGCCACGGCGAATGGGTAATAGAAACGGGCCCCTAAGTAAATGACGGGGGGACACGCTCAAATAACACGGCGCTCGGCGTCGCCCGCGGCGGGCGTCTTCCGCGGCACTCGCGCTTCTGCCGCCGCCTCGCATGGGCTTAACGACGCCGCCCGCTCACTAAATTCCGAGTCCCTCGGCGTCAGCGCGGCCACCAATTACAAGCGTTCGTGTCCGGCTGCGGGGCACTGATTTGGAGATCATCCACCTCCTGGGAATCCCGCGATCGGCCGCCGCCGCCGCCGTCGCCGCCTCTGGCCGTCGCCGTATTGCCGCGCTCTCGGCCCTGAACCGCGCCGAAAGCATCGGCACTGCAGTAGCCGCCTGGCATCCGGGCTCGCGTGCCTCCGGAACCCCATTAAGGGAAGTACCTGTTGACATTTGGAATACAGACAGAGAAAAAACATCTCCGCCTGACTGCGAAGCGTACTAAATTGCTAATTCAGGTAGAAAACGACGCATTATGTGACGAAATAAATTTTGAATTACGAAGCTCTCTCTCTTCCGAGCGGTTTGACGACGCGTCACGCAAGCGACTGCTGCTAAAACGCTAGCACCGGTGGCGCTAATGGCCTCCGCTTTGTGAGAGCTCGTAAAAGTGGTAATCAGTGCGAGTTAATGGTGCTGAGCACGATGACTAGTTTATATCCGGCCGTTTGGAGGTAATATGCAAGTAGGATTGCTGCAAACATTCTCGGCAAGAGATCGTTCCTTTGGAAAACAACGGAAATATGGTGTTCTTACACGTATTCGTCCGTCCTGTAACGGAGGAGCGCTCACCATGGACAAAGAAGAATAGACGCTAAAACTCCTATCAGAAACGTGATTAATGTACATTACGTACAACAATCCTACGCTACTCTACACAGTGCGTCGAAATCCAGGTCACACATAATTCCTAGTATTTAATGTATAATACGAGATGCAGTAAATGAAACAGGCAAAAAGGAATACAAACGTCTCAAAAATGATATCAACAGGAAGTGCAAAATGGCTAAGCAGCGATGGCTAGAGGCCAAGTGTAAGGATGTAGAGGCTTATCTCACTAGGGGTAATTAAAGAGACCTTTGGAGAAAGGAGAACCACTTGCATGAATATCAAGAGCTTTGATGGAAACCCAGTTCTAAGCAAAGAAGTGAAAGCAGAAAGGTGGAAGGAGTACGTAGAGGGTCTATACAAGGGTGATGTACTTGAGGGCAGTATTATGGAAATGGAAGAGGATGTAGATGAAGATGAAATGGGAGATATTATATTGCGTGAAGAGTTTGACAGAGCACTGAAAGACCTGAGTCGAAACAAGGCCCCCGAAGTAGACAACATTCCATTAGAACTACTTATAGCCTTGGGAGAGCCAGTCCTGACAAAACGCTGCCATCTGGTGAGCAAGATGTATGAGACAGGCGAAATACCCTCAGACTTCAAGAACAATATAATAATCCCAATCCTAAAGAAAGCAGGTGTTGACAGATGTCATAATTACCGAAATATCAGTTTAAAAGGTCACAGCTACAAAATACTAACGCGAATTGTTTACAGACGAATGGAAAAACTGATAGAAGCCGAACTCGGGGAAGATCAGTTTGGATTCCGTAGAAATGTTGGAACACGTGAGGCAATCCTGACCCTACGACTTATCTTAGGAGAAAGATTAAAGAAAGGCAAACCTACGTTTCTAGCATTTGTAGACTTAGAGAAAGCTTTTGACAATGTTGACTAGAATACTCTCTTTCACATTCTGAAGGTGGCAGGGCTAAAATACAGGGAGCGAAAGCCTATTTACAATCTCTACAGAAACCAGATGACAGTTATAAGAGTTGAGGGGCATGAAGGGGAAGCAGTGGCTGGGAAGAGACTGAGACAGGGTTGTAGCTTATCCCCGATGCTATTCAATCTGTCTGTTGAGCAAGCAGTAAAGGAAACAAAAGAAAAATTCGGAGTAGGTATTAAAATCCATGGAGAAGAGATTGACACTGTAATTCTGTCAGAGACACCAAAGGACTTGGAAGAGCAGTTGAACGGGATGGACAGTGTCTTGAAAGGAGGGTATAAGATGAACGTCAACAAAATCAAAACGAGGATAATGGAAAGTAGTTGAATTAAGTCGGGTGATGCTGAGGGAATTAGATTAGGAAATAAGACAAAGTAGTAAAGGAGTTTCGCTATTTTGGGAGCAAAATAACTGATGATGGTCGAAGTAGAGAGGATATAAAATGTAGACTGGCAATGGCAAGAAAAGCGTTTCTGAAGAAGAGAAATTTGTTAAATACGAGTATAGATCTAAGTGTCAGGAAGTCGTTTCTGAAAGTATTTGTACGGAGGGTAGCCATGTATGGAAGTGAAACCTGGACGATAAATAGTTTAGACAAGAAGAGAATAGAAGCTTTCAAAGTGTGGTGCTACAGAAGAATGCTGAAGATTAGATGGGTAGATCACATAACTAATGAGGAGGTATTGAATAGAATTGGGGAGAAGAGGAGCTTTTGGCACAACTTGACTAGAAGAAGGGATCGGTTGGTAGGACATGTTCTGAGACATCGAGGAGTCACCAATTTAGTATTGGAGGACATCGTGGAGGGTAAAAATCGTAGAGGGAGACGAAGAGATGAATACACAAGCAGATTCAGAAGGATGTAGGCTGCAGTAGGTACCGGGAGATGAACAAGCTTGCACAGGATAGAGTAGCATGGAGAGCTGCATCACACCAGTCTCAGGACTGAAGACCACAACAACAACAACAACAACAACAACAAGGGCCGTTTGACAAGTAATGCAACACTTTTTTCTAAAAGCAGATTTGTTATACAGGGTGGTCCATTGATCGTGACCAGGCCAAATATCTCACGAAATACGTGTCAAACAGAAAAAAACTGCAAAGAACGAAACTTGTCTAGCTTGAATGGGGAAACCAGATGGCGCTATGGTTGGCCCACTAGATAGCGCTCCCATAGGTCAAACGAATACCAACTGCGTTTTTTGAAATAGGAACCCCCATTTTTATTACATATTCGTGTAGTACGTAAAGAAATATGAATGTTTTACTTCGACCACTTTTTTCGCTTTGTGGTAGATGGCGCTGTAATAGTCACAAATATATGGCTCACAATTTTAGACGAACAGTTGGTAAAATGGAGGTTTTTTTAAATTAAACTACTGAACGTAGGTACGTTTCAACAACTTATTTCGGTTGTTCTAATGTGATACATGTAGCTTTGTGAACTTACTTGTGAGAACGCATGCTGGTACAGCATGAGTACCTGTAAATGCCACATTAATGCAATAAATTCTCAAAATGATGTCCGTCAACCTCAATGCATTTGGCAATACGTGTAACGACATTCCTCTCAACAACGAGTAGTTCGCCTTCCGTAGTGTTCGCACACGTAATGATATGAGCTGACATATGTTGTCAGGCTTTGTCGGCGGATCACGATAGCAAATATCCTTCAACTTTCCCCACAGAAAGAAATCCGGGGACGTCAGATCCGCTGAACGTGATGGCCATGGTATGCTGCTTCGATGACCAATCCACCTGTCATGAAATATGCTATTCAATACCACTTTAACGGCACGCGAGCTATGTGCCGGACATCCATCATGTTGGAAGTACATCGCTATTCTGTCATGCAAAGAAACATCTTCTAGAAACATCGATAGAACATTACTTAGGAAATACATTGCACCATTTAGATTGCCATCGATAAAATGGGGGGGGGGGGGGCAAGTATCCTTCCTCCCATAATGTGGCACCATACATTAAAGTCGACAACGTCGCTGATGTTTCACTTATCGCAGCCATCGTGTGTTTTCCGTTCCCCAATAGTGCATATTATGCCGGTTTACGTTACCGCTGTTTGCAGAATGACGCTTCGTCGCTAAATAGAACGCGTGCAAAAAACTTGTCATCGTCCCGTAATTTCTCTTGTGCTCAGTGGCAGAACTGTACACGACGTTCCAAGTCGTCATCATTCAATTACTGGTACATAGAAATATGGTACGGGTGCAACTGATGTTGACGTAGCATTCTCAACACCGACGTTTTTGAGATTCCCGTTTCTCGTGCAATTTGTCTGCTACTGATGTGCAGATTAGCCGCGACAGCAGCTAAAACACCTACTTGGGCATCATCATTTGTTGCAGGTCGTGGTTGACGTTTCACATGTGGCTGAACACTTCCTGTTTTCTTAAATAACGTAACTATCCGGCGAACGGTCCGGACACTTGGATGATGTCGTCCAGGCTACCGAGCAGCATACAAAGCACACGCCCGTTGGGTTTTTTGATCACAATAGCCATACATCAACACTATATCGACCTATTCCGCAATTGGAAAACGGTCAATTTTAACACGGGTAATGCATCACGAAGCAAATACTGGCGGAATGTTACGTGATACCACGTATTTATACGTTTCTGACTATTACAGCGCCATCTATCTCAACACGAAAAAAGTTGTCCAATTAAAATATTCATATTTATTTATGTAATACACGAATATGTAATAAAAATGGGGGTTCTTCTTATTAAAAAACGCAGTTGATATCCGTTTGACCTATGGCAGCGCCATCCAGGAGGCCAACCATAGCGCCATCTGGTTTCCCCCTTCAAGCTAGACGAGTTTCGTTCTGTGTAGTTTTTTCGTTTGATGCTTATTTCGTGAGATATTTGGCCCGGTCACAATCAACGGAGCACCCTGTATATATTCAGGATTGGGGATAGGTAGAAAGGTGCGGTTCGCGGCATAATGTTCACGCATACCTGGAATGTATTGCATCAGCTGTCGGTTTAGTTATTCACGAAAGTGGCCATCCTCAGTGAATGTTACAGCGTGTGGAATGAGCGATACAGACCAAATCTGAAAGCCAGGTCCAGCCAAACCCCTTTGGGATTATTTGGGAAGGCTTTGTGAAGGATGCTCTCTACGACCGCTCTGCAGAACGTGCGGTTATTGCGAGCTTGGATCAGAGTAAGAACTGCAAACATTAATCAGGACATGCTAGGCCCAACGTGGGAGGAACTGGAATATCGCTCAGCTATCCTGTATTTTACCCTGGATTACACACTGAACTCTGTTACGCGACTGCTAAAACTTTAGATGTGTGTGTGAACATTAGTGCCGCAAACGGCACTTTTCTGCATATCCCCGTTTCTGAAATATTCGTGGCCAAAACTCTGAAGATCGTTTTGGAAGAGCCTGTCTATTGCAGGAACAGAGCAGAACTTTTCTACATTACACTGTAATTATTTTACAAACATATGATAAAGACGCAAACAATGGTTCGAAAACGAACAGACTCGTTCGAACATGGTAACCATTAAGGAAAACCAGTGCAAATGTGACAGGAAACCAAATAAATAATTGTAATCTTTGTTTATACTGTGAAACGTCCCCTTAGAAAAATTATACAAGACTGTGCTTAAACTGACACACAATATTTTTTAGCTCAACGCAATCTGACTTTCAATAATCCCTACAAAAGAACGGCCCTGACTAACATTAACCTAGACCTCTCACAAATCACTTACCTCACCAAAAATCTTCGTTACTCGAACTACTGAAATACAGCTAGCGCCACTACTGCCAACTAAATAAAAGATTCAAACTACTGAAGGCACTAACTACTGATAGGCATAGGTAGCAAATGAAAGATTTTGATAGAGAACAAACAATGAATTTACCTTAATAGTCATAATATATATATAGCAGTTCATGACATCCAGTCTTACAAATTTCAAAACTCCGCCATCTCTCTCCCCACGTCTACCACTGCTGGCGGCTCACCTCCAACTGCGCAACGCTACGCGCTGTCAACATCCAGCTGCCCAACACTACAATGGCGTGTATTACAACAATGCCAACCAGCTACTGACCGCACACAGCACAGCCAGAGATTTGTGATACAAAGCGTTACGTGGCGTTACCAATAAAAAAAACCTAAACAGCCTACTTACAACTGCACATCGACAAACATGCACAAATCAGTGAATTACCTTCCTCTTTTACAAATTAGATCCAGTATACCGTAATGGTGTCGTCAACGCCGACACCAACATTAGTCAAGGTGGCTTCTGCCCCGGAATGGGGTATGCAGGAGCTGTGGGTTGCGTTCTAACAGCACCGTGGCGAGTGCGACGTCAGGAGAATAAATTCAGTGTGACATTCTGTATTCAGCAGGTCGACGTTGGCATCCGGGCGCCGCGTATCGTCATCCGGACAGCTGTGTGCCATCTCGCCATAATTCGCCGGCAGCGGGCGTGGCCACGTGGCAGTGGGTGTGTACATTAGGCCTTACTGCCCTGGGACATCGTGGCATTTTTGCTGGCAGTGCTCTGGTAGGCCGGTACGTCTGCCACTAGAGCTACCAGAGGAATTTCTTCAATCTGTGCTCAGTATCGAAATAGATGTAGAAGAGCTAGTAGCTGTTTATGCAATATCAATATAACCATAGAATGTTGAATATGAAGAAGTTCTTAGTATATCCATTCACTGCTGATTGGGATAAACTTCCTGGCAGATTAAAACTGTGTGCCCGACCGAGACTCGAACTCGGGACGTTTGCCTATCGCGGGCAAGTGCTCTACCAACTGAGCTACCGAAGCACGACTCACGCCAGGTACTCACAGTTCCTAGGAGACGAGGTACAGGCAGAAGTAAAGCTGTGAGTACCGGGCGTGAGTAGTGCTTCGGTAGCTCAGATGGTAGAGCACTTGCCCGCGAAAGGCAAACGTCCCGAGTTCGAGTCGCGGTCGGGCACACAGTTTTAATCTGCCAGGAAGTTTCATATCAGCCCACAGTCCGCTGCAGGTGAAAATCTCATTCTGGGTATATAAACAGGTTATTCCACCTGCAATGCAGTGACCTGAGAAGTTACAGTGTAACATTTCTCAGTTTCGTTAAAGTATCATTACGATCTTGTCACTAGTTAGAGGTGATCTCTCAAGATGAACTTAAAAAAAGGCACTTTTTTAAGGAAAGCCTTCTCGGCAAAGGAACTGTGTTTTAAGTAAAGCCATTTCGCCGCCCGTTGTGGCCCAGCGTTTCTAGGCGCTTCAGCCTGAAACCGCGCGCCCGCCACCGTCGCAGGTTCGAATCCTGCCTCGGGCATGGATGTGTGTGATGTTCGTAGGTTAGTTAGACTTAAGTAGTTCTAAGTTCTTGGGGACTGATGACCTCAGATGTTAATTACCGTAGTGCTCAGAGCCATTTGAAAGCCATCTCCCCAGAGGAAATATTTCGCGAATCGTGTTCGTGCGGACCGCGGTTCTCAGACATATGTTATAATAATATGCGTGTCAAAATCTTAAACGTGGTTTCGAAACAGAAATTGTTAAATCTGAAGAGGTTGAAAAATCCGCCAGCCACTTTCCAAACAGAGATTTATTAGCCCTTGACATAGGTTTCGATATTTCTAAAAATACACTCATGGAAATTGAAATAAGAACACCGTGAATTCATTGTCCCAGGAAGGGGAAACTTTATTGACACATTCCTGGGGTCAGATACATCACATGATCACACTGACAGAACCACTGGCACATACACACAGACAACAGAGCATGCACAATGTCGGCACTAGTACAGTGTATATCCACCTTTCGCAGCAATGCAGGCTGCTATTCTCCCATGGAGACGATCGTAGAGATGCTGGATGTAGTCCTGTGGAACGGCTTGCCATGCCTTTTCCACCTGGCGCCTCAGTTGGACCAGCGTTCGTGCTGGACGTGCAGACCGCGTGAGACGACGCTTCATTCAGTCCCAAACATGCTCAATGGGGGACAGATCCGGAGGTGTACGGCCAGTGTAGGAGATCGCTCCCCACACCATGATGCCGGGTGTTGGCCCTTTGTGCCTCGGTCGTATGCAGTCCTGATTGTGACGCTCACCTGCACGGTGCCAAACATGCATACGACCATCATTGGCTCCAAGGCAGAAGCGACTCTCATCGCTGAAGACGACATGTCTCCATTCGTCCCTCCATTCACGCCTGTCGCGACACCACTGGAGGCGGGCTGCACGATGTTGGGCCGTGAGCGGAAGACGGCCTAACGGTGTGCGGGACCGTAGCCCAGCTTCATGGAGACGGTTGCGAATGGTGCTCGCCGATACCCCAGGAGCAACAGTGTCCCTAATTTGCTGGGAAGTGGCGGTGCGGTCCCCTACGGCACTGCGTAGGATCCTTCGGTCTTGGCGTGCATCCGTGCGTCGCTGCGGTCCGGTCCCAGGTCGATGGGCACGTGCCACCTTCCGCCGACCACTGGCGACAACATCGATGTACTGTGGAGACCTCACGCCCCACGTGTTGAGCAATTCGGCGGTACGTCCACCCGGCCTCCCGCATGCCCACTATACGCCCTCGCTCAAAGTCCGTCAACTGCAGATACGGTTCACGTCCACGCTGTCGCGGCATGCTACCAGTGTTAAAGACTGCGATGGAGCTCCGTATGCCACGGCAAACTGGCTGACACTGACGGCGGCGGTGCACAAATGCTGCGCAGCTAGCGCCATTCGACGGCCAACACCGCGGTTCCTGGTGTGTCCGCTGTGCCGTGCGTGTGATCATTGCTTGTACAGCCCACTCGCAGTGTCCGGAGCAAGTATGGTGGGTCTGACACACCGGTGTCAATGTGTTCTTTTTTCCATTTCCAGGAGTGTATCTTTTCAGAAAGAGTGTGCATCATGTGAAACAGAGCCACTCCTTCTGAAGAAGCTATTTTTAGAAATATCGAAGCCTGGGTCAAGGGCTAAAGCTTTGTGTTGCAACTGGTTGGCTGATTTTTTCAAGGTTAGGTTAGGTTAGTGACGTTAAACGTCCCGTCGACAACGAAGACATTAGAGATGGAGCGCAAGCTCGTGTTAGGGAAGGATGGGGAAGGAAATCGGCCGTGCCCTTTCAAAGGAACCATCCCGGCATTCTCCTGAAACGATTTAGGGAAATCACGGAAAACCTAAATCAGGATGGCCGGAGACGGGATTGAACCGTCGTCCTCCCTAATGCGAGTCCATTGTGCTAACCACTGCGCCACCTCGCTCGGTGATTTTTTCAACCTCTTCTAATATGCATCTAGCAAATAACTGCAGGATCCAAAAAAAGGCAATTAACGTCAAGAGTTCCTTAAGAGCATATTTTTCTTGCTCAGTAACAAACAAAAAAATCTACACAGACAGTAATTTTTTTGAGAATTGCTTGGTTTCAATTGACGTTGCTAATTTCTGCCATGAGCTGAGTAAGGGTTCTCACTTACGCCAGGAGCAAACTAGTATGTCACGCAGCCACGACGGTGTTAATAAAAGTGAGAGGGGGAGTATTTCATTGGCTTCCAATGACAACACACGAGCGTGCGCAACCAGCGCCAACCACGGGTATAAATATCAAACGCAAGTAACACGGATTCGTGAACGCGCGTTATAGAGACGGTCAAATGTGATATATGTTAGCGGTAAGTAGTTTGGGATAAGTTAAGGCTGTTGCAACACAATACAATGAGTCAAAGAAAAATTACATTAAAAATATTTAGTAAATATTGATGATCGTCTCTCAAATTGTAATTATAGTTATTAATCAATATAACATATTAATTTATGTACGTTACCATTTAACAGAAAGATCGATAGGGGATGGTGTGGTGACCAGGACGGGAAAAGTGGCTATCGCATATTTTTTGCACTGAACAGCTCTGTGGCCTGCCTAGAAGTGGTCACACCATTTCTATTATACATCGCCATTGTTATCAGTGAGAATGACACAGGAATCTTTTTCATTTATTTTTTAGTAAAAGCTTTTTTGTCTTTGAGTCGTATGATATAAATTACTGTCTCTGTGAATATTTTTGTTTGTTACTGAGCAAGAAAAATACGCTCTTAACGAACTCTTGACGTTAATTGCCTTTTTTGGATTCTGCTGTTAGTTGATACAGACGAATGGAAAAACTGGTAAAAGTCGACCTCGGGGAAGATCAATTTGGATTCGATAGAAATATTGGAACACGGGAGGCAATACTGACCCTACGACTTATGTTAGGAAATAGATTAAGGAAAGGCAAACCTACGTTTCTAGCATTTGAGAACTTAGAGAGAGCTGTCGACAATGTTGACTGGAATACTCTCTTTCCAATTCTGAAGGTGGCAGGGGTAAAATAGAGGGAGCGAAAGGCTATTTGCAATTTATACAGAAACCTGATGGCAGTTATAAGAGTCGAGGGACATGAAAGGGAAGCAGTGGTTGGGAATGGAGTGAGGCTGGGCTGTAGCCTCTCCCCGATGTTATTCAATCTGTATATTGAGCAAGCAGTAAAGGAACCAAAAGAAAAATGCGGAGTAGGTATTAAAATCCATGTAGAAGAAATAACAACTTTGAGGTTCCCCGATGAAATCGTAATTCTGTCAGAGACAGCAAAGGACTTGGAAGAGCAGTTGAACGGAATGGACAGTGTCTTGAAAGGAGGATATAAGATGAAAATCAACAAAAGCAAATCGAGGATAGTGGAATGTAGTCGAATTAAGTCAGGTGATGCTGAGGGAAGTAGATTAGGAAATGAAACACTTAAAGTGGTAAAACAGTTGCTATTTGGGGAGCAAAATAACAGATGATGGTCGAAGTAGAGAGGATGTAAAATGTAGACTGGCAATGGCTACAAAAGCGTTTCTGTAGAAGAGAAATGTGTTAACATTGAGTATAGATTTAAGAGTCAGGAAGTCATTTCTGAAAGTATTTGTATGGAGTGTAGCCATGTACGGAAGTGAAACATGGACGACAAATAGTCTGGACAAGAAAAGAATAGAAGCTTTAGAAATGTGGTGCTACAGAAGAATTATGAAGATTAGATGGGTTGATGAAATAACTTCTGTGGAGGTATTGAATAGGATTAGGGAGAAGAGGAGTTTGTGGCACAACTTGAGTAGAAGAAGGGATCGGTCGGTAGGACATGTTTTGAGGCATCAAGGGATCACGAATTTAGTATTGGAGGGCAGCGTGGAGGGTAAAAATCGTAGAGGGAGACCAAGAGATGAATACACTAAGCAGATTCAGAAGCATGTAGGCTGCAGTAGGTACTGGGAGATGAAGAAGCTTGCATGGGATAGAGTAGCATGGAGAGCTGCATCAAACCAGTCTCAGGACTGAAGACCACAACAATAACAACAATGATATAAATCTAGTCTTGTTACCTCACTTTTACCGAGAGTATAATTTTTTACAGTATCAATGTTTAAACAACGTCTTTTGGCCTACAAATACAGTTCCTTGTTATTTATTTCAGTCTGATACTTTCCTCTGTGGATCACTAACGCTGACCAGACGTTCACTAGGGAAAAGTGGTCTCACTGCGCATTTGGAAAACGTGATCGAGGTGTTCATCTCAATAAGAGTTATTTACTTCCAAGACACAAAGGTAAAACTGACGTATAAACCCCTTTTCCATACAAAGCTGTCATTTGTCATTCTATCCCTTTGTGACGATTTTCAATTAATACTTTTATATTGCTTAAAACCGTCACTGTTCTGTTATACAAACGTACAACTGAAACCGGTCTCCGGCAGGCGATTGGTATTGTTTTAGATAGTAGGGCGTGAAGTGGCCTAGAGAATGAGTCCAAAAATCAGAACAGCTAACATGGGATCCTGTGGTGATGGCACTGGCCACAGTACCCTCTTAGGAAAGGAATTTGGTGATTATATAATCCTCGAGAGAAAATGCATGTATTTTAATACATTATTTTCTTTATTAATTGGGAATATTTGGCGTGATAGCTTCTAACACGTGGCTTCAAAATGTGTAGGTAGTATGCTTAGGTGAAAATTGAATACCTATATGAGTGTCCCCCCCCCCTTTCTACCTTTTCCTTTCTGTACGGTCCGAAATGTCGCCGTTCATTGTGAAAATTGCATTTAAGTAATAAAGTTTGATGACCTATTGTGGGGCGGCGAAGAAGTGGACGAATGAGTTGTTTGAATGTTCATTTCACGTAACAGACTATTGCCGATGCAACATATGTGGGACGGCGAAGAAGTCGTTGTTTAATGTTGAATGAAAGTTGAACGTTGCCACCTTAAATCACGCGAGCCTGGCAACTAATTTGGTGGCCAGTCAGAAAGCGAAGGGAAACTTACTGACCTTAGTTCCCAGTCTGCACGGCCACATTCCTGTACAGCCCAGCTAAACGAAAAATATCCATAGTTCTTCACGGGATTAGGGCTGCTTCCATAAAATTTAAAGTTCCAAACAAGATTTTATTATCTTAAAGGCTCACACATATTACTCGAAACTTCTGAAAATGCTAAAGACATTAAATATTGTTAATTCAGCCAATCGTTTAATAGTTCAGAGGCGACTTCTACAGCAAGTTCCTCCCGAATAGTTCATTACTCTAACTAACGGTGCTCTATTAATAGTTCGCAATAATGTTAAAAAAAAAGATTAATGCTCGCCTTAAAAGTGGAGTTAGTCACCACTTGCCACGCGGAATTATACTTCACACGGACGGCACAATAACAGTTTGTTACCGAAGTCTAAACGATCCAGGACGGTGTACAGTCCTCGCGATTTTCAATGTCCGTTTACATTGCTAAGTACGCGCATGTCACAGCCCGCTATGACGTCACCCGAGGCGAGGCGCGATCGGACGTTAAGCTCGCGTGGACTAGGCGTTGGTCTAATGCGGAGTGAGCTTACTACTGCCTCTGCCGCTCTTTTTATATAGCTCCGGCGCGTACCGCCAAGAGAGCATCTGTTCTTTCCGTTCCTATGCAGATGCCTGCAGCCTCCAAATGATCGCTATCTCAGGCACATAATCTTAAATATCACATTTAATAATAGCTTTACAAACTTCTCAATTTTTGTATACATACATCTGAGCAGTACAGAAGCACGTAGAAAATCTCAGCCCGCTAAAATTAAAACTTTACTCTCTAGAATTTTTACAATGGAACTAACGGTAGATTGTTACCTCTGAACCATAGCTTTATCAAGACTTGTATCAGCTGTTAATTATGCTACAAGACTAAAACTTGGTGTAGCTTTGTTAATTGTCCTATCTGATCATTGGTCTTAAAGAATTTGTTTTATCATTAAAATTTAAAGTACTTAATCTATAATGCTTATGTACATTTTACTCACAAAAGTAGTTTTACTCAATTACTAAAAAACTAGAAGAGGTAACTGATTGTGGTATTTCCATTATTATTATTAGGGTGAACTGAAGCATCCTACCAATTTTCAATATTGTAGCTCTATTATTTCGCGCCTCTGATTTTTCCGAAAAACGCGGATTCTGGAGTCAATTTTAGTTTTATGGTTTTGGAAACCAGCACCACTCATTAATGACTTCTTACTGCACCTTCTCACCAAATTTTGGCTTCCTAGCGTCATTATTTAGCGCCTCCTATTTTTCTTTCAAAACGTGAATTTTACGTAAACTACTAATTTTATAACATTAAGATTTGTTACCTGAAACATTATTACATAGAACTATCCTTTAACAAAGTTTTACACACAAATCTTAATTTTTACTTTTATGTTAAATGTGGTGCAATACTATATGCAGGCGCGTTACGATGACGTGACGCTACTAGCAGTGAACTAGGGTAAGTCCCGTGCACTCGCTCGCCTCTGTATCTTATACATGATACAGCGCTTGCTTTGCTTCATCACCCCCTTTTTCATTTCGTGAAAATCTATTTTTGAACAAAATTAAATTTCTAAAAGAACAAACAAGCGATGGATTACTTTAGTATACCTCTTTCAACTTAAGTTGCTTCTTCTTAGGAAATTCCTTATTACTACATACACAAAATAACCATACTCATATACACATAGAAAACCTAGTACAGAAGACATTCACAAATTATTTACATACATTTACATGGAAATATAAATGTTTCAATGGTTACAAAATAGTTATTTTTTTTTTTTTAAATCAGTCTCTTCCTGAAACAGAAAATACACACGACTTTTATCACTGCAACGCACTCACATTTTTCTTTTACTATAATACTCGGCACTGTGGTGGGTGTCCTATTGTAACACTCATTTAATTTCACTGATTGACAAAATTGTGGGAGGAAATTGTATTCACTGTGGTTTGCGTCTCTACTTCCAATCTCCCTACCGCTTGTTGTCAGTCATTCATGCAGCCTGCATGTCCCTGAGAAACAGACAATACAGTCTAAGTTTCTGTTTTCAACTTATATCTAAGGTAGGACAAAGTACATTTTATAGTTTATATTCTGGCACTATTTTACTAATTGTGAAGTTGTCAGAAAGACATTTAGCACTAAGTCGTATCTGATACAATAGCTCCTACTTTCTTCTTTCATAAATAATCTTTTAGGTTCCTAAATAGTGAAAATTCTTTTAGCAAATTAATATATTAAGACCTTGCTTCAACTTAGAAAATTGAGTAACCTTTTAGTTTTAATGTACTCTGGCTTAATTATCGTATGGATTAGTTCATCAAAGAAGTCATTTGCTGACCAGCACTTTGCTTTATTGTATGAATTACTAAAGAAATTAGTTATTTTCAGTATACCGATTCCAAATTTTTGCATTTTCCAATATTTGTGTGTTTCTGTTGTCTGTTTAATTATTTATTTGCCTCAAGCAAGATTTAGCGTTTTTCACCATTTCACGAGACGTGAGGGAATTATTCTTTAATCCTACATCATTTACTTCAATTTACTTACTTCACTTCTTCACCTTATTCATTTTCTCCCTTTTCTTCCAGATTCAAAAATACTTCATTTCTCCACTTCTTTCTCCCTTTTCCTTTTGTCAGCCTATTGACGTCCTGTTTCTATATATTTGGTGCGATCCTCACACCACTTCCACACATCTCCATTTATTTAATTCTAAAACGCCATTGCTTGCCTCTATGAGCATTACCTTCTTACGCTGTTTTCCTTCAGACAACCTTATTTCTAGCAACATACTACCTTCTGCATAATCTCATGGATTATTCATATTCATACCGTACTTCGTATACTGCAAAGTGTCTCTCTTAGTTGTAGTTTCTAACCCTTTACAATTACATGAAATATTTTAATTTATTTATTTTAGCCATGTTTGCCTCTTATTGGTACTCAGACTTTTGTTTTGCCATTCACTAGGTAGAGCCTTACTAAGAATACTTAAAACCTAATAGCATATATACAACATGAAGACATATGTGATTCTTACCTGTTATGATAGACCAGAAGAAGGGAATGAAACTTGAAAAGGAAATAAAGTTTCACCCAGCTGGGACTGCACGGTACGCCAAACCGTGTATCCGCCAAAGAGTGGCAGACTCCCTACAGTAATTAATTACTGTTAATTTTAAATTCCTTTAGATCCACAATATTTCTTAGACCTAGTTCTCTCTTACTCTTTGGATATTCCAAACGATAGGCATTTGCATGAGGTTTACTTACTATTCTAAATGGTCCATGATATACATGCATAAACTTTTTAGTTTCTGCAGAAATTTTCTTTGATTTTTCTTTTGTTTTGACCAGCACTAGCTCACCAATTTTAAAACTAGTGGGGGAAGCCCTTGCATCATGCCTCTTTTTCCTATCTAAAGCTCTTTTGCGTATATTTGCCCTGGCCTGTGCTTTCTTCTCATTCTCACTGAAAACCAAATTTTCCTGCAAGTATCCTTTATTCTTTATTACTCTAATAGGCAGTTCCCAAGTTTCATTACTACCGCCTATATGACTTCCTATAAAAGACTCTCTTATCACTTTAGAGTCAGGTAAAGTTAAAATTAAGTTGTTCTGATCAAAATTGATCTTTCCCTGGTACTTTGATAAGAAATCAGTACCAATCAACATATCAACACTTAAGCCTAGCACAATCAAACAAGGATGATCTATTACTACGTCATTTATACCAATGGGTATCAAAGCTTCGTGTTGAACTGGTCTAGAGACTTTTCCAGTAGCACCTATAATCTTTAAGCCATTTACTTTCATAACTGTTAACTTCTCTTTATTGGGTATGGTGTCAAAAAATGTTTGTGATAAAGCACTTGCTTCACTGCCACTGTCAAGCAGACAACGCACAGTGACTCCTGATATGTTTACTTTGATAACAGGGTGAGTTATTTTACATTGAACAGGTTGCTCACACACCTCGTCTAATAAATCTCGTTCTATGTTCTTCCAGCTAAAGTAATTCTGATCAGTTGCAATTACATTTACATTTACATCCTGGGGCTCATCATGCTCTATAATCTTAGCTGCTTTTTCTAATCTGTCCACTAACTTTAAATCGAAGCATCTGACGACTTTTTCTACTTTTGTTTGCTGCACATCAGCCAAACTATCCTCTACCTCTGAGCAACTGCGTCCCTGCGCAATATTGCTGTTCATAAGAATGTCGTCACCTTCAACCATTTGTGGCACGTTTACACAGCTACTAGATTCTTTCACCTCGTTACTATTTCTACCCCCTTCATTCATCATTTCCTCCTCTCTAAAGTTTTGCAGTACTGATTCTACTTCTGCTACTTCTACTTCAGCTTTTAGATTGCCATTTTCATCGAAGATGTAAGCTTTTACTTCATCATTATTCCCATCAGACTCAAACCCATTATCTATTTCTTCCCCATTATCTACCTTGAGTTCCTGTTCTTCCTTGACCCATTTTTCTAGTGTATCCAAAATACTATCCACTATTTTGTGAGAGTGGCTTAACACATCACTGGTATTATCTGTATTTATTTCGTCATCCATGTTGTCTGTCTGTGTATGTTGGCTGATTGTCTGTGTTTCCGTTACTGGCTGTGTTACTGTTACCGCCTGGTGAGCGCCAGTTTCCTCATAGACGGGATTTAGTTTCCCATACGCGGCCTGTTGTGTTCATCTGTGACACCACTAGATATAGTAGCATCATGACTCCCTTCTTGTCTTAATGGCATAGTATTTACTTCTCCACTTTCGTCATAGTAGTTGTTACGAAAGCGTGGTGAGTATCTACCTCCTCTTCCTCTGCCACGGCTTTGGTTTCGATAGTTTGTTTTGGTGTGCCTAACTTCCATATTTCTAACGTTCACGTTTCCATTATTTTGTACGTGATTGTTAGAAGATTTGTTATTCTGCTGCACCTGCTCCTCAGCAGCAGCTACTCTTTCCACTCTTTCCAGATATTCAATAAATTTGTCTATATTATCTCTAGGGGCGGAAATGATCCTCTTCTGCCAGTACCACGGCAGCTTACCTTCTAAACCCATAATGATCATATCTGGCTTCATCTTTTCTGTCAAATGTGACAGTCTTGAAACCCACTTCCTAGCGAAATCCTTTACTGATTCACGCCCTGGGAAAAACTTCTTACCACTCCAGAATTCCCTTAACACATCATTTTGTTTGTTATGTGACCAGTATTCGTTGAGAAATGCAGACTTAAATTCAGATAAAGTTTTACATTTGATCATTACATCCGCTGACCATCGCAAAGCATCACCTGACAAATGACTTCTTATAAATGAAATTTTTTCTCTTTCTGACCAAGTGTTGGGGAGAACATCCTCAAAGTCATTCCAAAATTCAAGAGGGTGAATGTACTTATCAGGATCAAAGCGCAAAAACTGTCGACACCCTATAAAAGCGGCGTCAACTGAAGTCACATGCTGTACAGTAGAATGACTAGAATTAACAGAGGTTACTCTATTTTCTAGGTTAGCAATGTTAGTATTTAATTCCTCTACTTGTGACTCTACTGCTTCTATCCTGGCAGAACATCTTTGTTCCACTGCACCACGAATTTCGGTACAGGTTTCTTTTACTTTCTCAATGTTTTTCTGACAAGTATCTACTTTAATTTGTACCTCTTTAACTTTGTCAGAGCAAAGTTTGGACTCGTTGCTCAATCTTTCGGACAACCTCACTTCCAAAAGTTCATCTGCCTCTTCATAATTTTTTTGAATTTGATCTATTTCACATTTGAAAGTACTATGCATTTTAGTTAACTGTTGCCCTACTTTTACTTGAATGTCATGATGAATAGCATCTATCTTATAATTCAAACTATTCCATTTTGATTGCAGTTCTTCTTTTAGTTCTTTATTACTATCCTCAATTTTAGCCTCAATTTTATTTCCCAACTCTTTATTACTATTTTCAATTTTAGCCTCAATTTTATTTTGGTTTGATTCGAGTTTGGCAAACAGTATTTGCATCCAATCCGGAGCTTCTACCTTGATACTTTGTATCTCTTGACTTGACTGAGCTGGAGATATATTGAGCTCAGTTTCACTACCTGACAAAGTTAGCAACTCTACTGGCTCCCTTTTGACTTCTATTTCACTTATTGATTGCATCCCTGCACTCTCATTTAAATTAAAGTCATAATTTACTGGTGACAAATTACGTTCTAGTTCAATATTTGAGGGATTAATGGAACCATCCTCATTAAACTCAATTCCTGATCCTGAGGATTCTTGGTCAGAGACCGGTTCCCTTCTGAAATGTACACTACTTTCCATATCTTTTAGTTTGTTAGCAGCAGTTAATAAATATTTTAAAAGTCTTTGACTTAACTTAAATGCTTGATTTCGACGAATGATGTCGTCGCGGGGTACCAGCAATCGTGATGCGACGCGTCGCGACGTATTGAAGGCAGCAGCAGCAGCTGTAGCGTCGAGTACCGCCACAGGAATCGCCTACTGCAATAGCTCCAGGGGGGGGGGGGGGGGGGGCAGCAAGGCACCGTTGACCGCTCGGCGCAGCCGGCAGCTGTCTCGCAGATCAGCGCAGCTCCGCGATGACGCACCGTCTTCCTTTAGTCTCAGCGCCGTCGGCAGCCGCGATCCAGCATCGTCGCCTTCCTCACCATCGTCACTAACCAACGTACAGCGGTAGACACTTATTGTTTATACACTACACCCGCCTTTACTGGTAACACTGTTCCCACACTAGTTCAATTCAGTGTCCTGTTATTGCCTACCGAGTTCGTTAATTTATACCAATCGCTTTCACACATCGAGCACTTTTATTTGCTTTTAATTCAGTTTTCCCGGCCGATGCACCATATGTGGGGCGGCGAAGAAGTGGACGAATGAGTTGTTTGAATGTTCATTTCACGTAACAGACTATTGCCGATGCAACATATGTGGGACGGCGAAGAAGTCGTTGTTTAATGTTGAATGAAAGTTGAACGTTGCCACCTTAAATCACGCGAGCCTGGCAACTAATTTGGTGGCCAGTCAGAAAGCGAAGGGAAACTTACTGACCTTAGTTCCCAGTCTGCACGGCCACATTCCTGTACAGCCCAGCTAAACGAAAAATATCCATAGTTCTTCACGGGATTAGGGCTGCTTCCATAAAATTTAAAGTTCCAAACAAGATTTTATTATCTTAAAGGCTCACACATATTACTCGAAACTTCTGAAAATGCTAAAGACATTAAATATTGTTAATTCAGCCAATCGTTTAATAGTTCAGAGGCGACTTCTACAGCAAGTTCCTCCCGAATAGTTCATTACTCTAACTAACGGTGCTCTATTAATAGTTCGCAATAATGTTAAAAAAAAAGATTAATGCTCGCCTTAAAAGTGGAGTTAGTCACCACTTGCCACGCGGAATTATACTTCACACGGACGGCACAATAACAGTTTGTTACCGAAGTCTAAACGATCCAGGACGGTGTACAGTCCTCGCGATTTTCAATGTCCGTTTACATTGCTAAGTACGCGCATGTCACAGCCCGCTATGACGTCACCCGAGGCGAGGCGCGATCGGACGTTAAGCTCGCGTGGACTAGGCGTTGGTCTAATGCGGAGTGAGCTTACTACTGCCTCTGCCGCTCTTTTTATATAGCTCCGGCGCGTACCGCCAAGAGAGCATCTGTTCTTTCCGTTCCTATGCAGATGCCTGCAGCCTCCAAATGATCGCTATCTCAGGCACATAATCTTAAATATCACATTTAATAATAGCTTTACAAACTTCTCAATTTTTGTATACATACATCTGAGCAGTACAGAAGCACGTAGAAAATCTCAGCCCGCTAAAATTAAAACTTTACTCTCTAGAATTTTTACAATGGAACTAACGGTAGATTGTTACCTCTGAACCATAGCTTTATCAAGACTTGTATCAGCTGTTAATTATGCTACAAGACTAAAACTTGGTGTAGCTTTGTTAATTGTCCTATCTGATCATTGGTCTTAAAGAATTTGTTTTATCATTAAAATTTAAAGTACTTAATCTATAATGCTTATGTACATTTTACTCACAAAAGTAGTTTTTACTCAATTACTAAAAAACTAGAAGAGGTAACTGATTGTGGTATTTCCATTATTATTATTAGGGTGAACTGAAGCATCCTACCAATTTTCAATATTGTAGCTCTATTATTTCGCGCCTCTGATTTTTCCGAAAAACGCGGATTCTGGAGTCAATTTTAGTTTTATGGTTTTGGAAACCAGCACCACTCATTAATGACTTCTTACTGCACCTTCTCACCAAATTTTGGCTTCCTAGCGTCATTATTTAGCGCCTCCTATTTTTCTTTCAAAACGTGAATTTTACGTAAACTACTAATTTTATAACATTAAGATTTGTTACCTGAAACATTATTACATAGAACTATCCTTTAACAAAGTTTTACACACAAATCTTAATTTTTACTTTTATGTTAAATGTGGTGCAATACTATATGCAGGCGCGTTACGATGACGTGACGCTACTAGCAGTGAACTAGGGTAAGTCACGTGCACTCGCTCGCCTCTGTATCTTATACATGATACAGCGCTTGCTTTGCTTCATCATGCTCTAAGGTATGCTAGAAGTGATCTTTCAGTTTTCATTTGAAAAGTACTTCATTATAAACTCGAATTCAGTTTACAAATATTTTTGACAAAATGTAGGAAACATTCCACGTTTGTTAATATACAGTATTTCTTAAAATAAAGGAAACCTGTCCCATTTGTTTCATATCTTATTTCTTAAACTACTTCTAACGCATTTGATGTATTGCACCCATCAGCATCACCTGCAGCAGCAAGAGCTGTAGCTGTGCTGTTTCAGGCTGGAAGTAGTTTTTGAAGAAAACTTCCATTTCCCTGAAAAAAAGGGGATTTGTCTGTCGTTGGAGTGGAGCACCAGCAACCGGCTGCGAGAAAACTGAGGATCGATAATTTACACGTTCTCCCATCGGCCAGTCTCCTGAAAATTCAGGATGCTCATAATACTCAACAGCGGTTTCTTTTTCAGTTCACAGTTTAAATAGTCCTGAAATCAAGTACCCAAACTGCCGGTTTCATCTGTATCTCACAGATACAAGATTCGGTGTCAAAACTACACTGACGGGAAAAAAACGCAACACCAAAAATTAATTAACGTCGAGTCATGAAATTCTGGGAATACATTTGCGTAGGTAACATATTTAAATGATTAACGTTGCAAGATCACAAGTTAATGTAAGCGCTAGGTAAGCAACCGTAAAATGTGAAATGATGGTGCATTAATAACCGGTGTAAGCGCCAGAATGTTGAATGCAAGCATGCAAACGCCCATGCATTGTGTTGCAAAACGGTTCAAATGGCTCTGAGCACTATGGGACTTAATTTCTCAGGTCATCAGTCCCCTAGAACTTAGAACTACTTAAACCTAACTAACCTAAGGACATCACACACATCCATGCCCGAGGCAGGATTCGAATCTGCGACCGTAGAGGTCGCGCGGTTCCAGAATGAAGCGCCTAGAACCGCTCGGTCACTCCGGCCGTCCATTGTGTTGCACAGTTGCTGAATGTCAGTCTGTGCGATGGAGTTCTATACTTGTTGCACTTAATCGGTTGGTACAGGATCGGTTACTGCTGTTTATGAATGACGCTGGAGTTGTCGTCCGATGATGCCCCATATGTGCTCGATTCCGACGAAGTATTTCCGCAGTATAGCAGACGGAACATCCAGTTTCCCGTAGCCCTATTACACGGCCTCGTTCACGTTCAGTGAGGTGCTGATATACTGGCGTCTTTGTCACCATAAAGGCATTCTTGACTAAATAAGAAAGTAGTATCTGATCTCGAAAGAATAGATAACATTGATGGCCGTGCAACTTCTCTAGAATGAAATGATAATTAAATCGACACCCTAGCTGCAAACAGGCGTTGATTACATCATTGTGGACATGTTGAAAATGTGTGCCCCGCCTGGGTCTCGAACCCGGGATCTCCTGCTTATATGGCAGACACTGTGTCCATCTGAGCCACCGAGAACACAGAGGATAGTGCGCCTGTAGGGACTTATCCCTTGCTCACTCCCCGTGAGACCCACATTTCGAACATGTCCACACTACTACATTCGTATGCGCCTAATAGATTTTTGCCCATCGCACTCATTACTCATGGCAGATTAATCTACCAAGCAGGAGATCACGGTTCGAGTCCCGGTCGGTGCACACATTTTCAACATGTCCCCAGTGATGTACGAGGGTCGGTCAAAAAGTAATGCCTCCCATTTTTTTTTCTACTTAAAAAAATTAAGTTAAGTGAAAAATTTGAATTTGGCGCCATTCCTCAAACCTTCTGCAATCCACTGCAGTAGTAACTTTCTGTGTCAACAGGTGGCAGCACAGCAGAAGTTTGTAAGATGGCCGACATCGATGTTCGTTTGAGACAGCGTTGTGTGATTGAATTCTTGAATGCAGAAGGTGAAACGCCCATACGCATTCATGAAAGACTGAAGAAGGTGTATGGTGTTGTGACAGTGGATGTCAGCACTGTTAGACGATGGGTTCGTCGTTGTAAGGAAGCTGAAGGGCAAACACCGTTGACTGACGAAAAGCGGAGCGGCAGGCCGGTGAGTGCAGTGACTCCACACAACATTCAGCAAGTTGATGACATCATTCGTGGTGACCGTCGGGTGACTGCAGATGAAGTGTGTCGCATTATTTCTCTTAGTAAAGGCAGTGTGATCACGATTATTAAACAACTGGGGTACTCAAAAGATTGTGCACGGTGGGTTCCAAGAATGTTAACCGATCAGAATAAAGAGGCAAGGAAAACAATAGCCTCCCATCACTTGCAGCGCTTCCATTTGGAGGGAGATGAGTTTCTGAAAAAAGTTTTGACCGGGGACGAAACATGGGTGCATTTTTTTGAACCCGAATCAAAGAGGCAGTCAATGGAGTGGCGTCACACAAGCTCGCCGAGGAAGAAAAAATTCAAAACTGTGCGATCGGCAGGGAAAGTTATGGCAACAGTTTTCTGGGATACAGAGAGTGTGATTCTGGTTGATTTTTTGGAGCAGGGATGCACAATAAATTCTGTTCAATACGTCACAACCTCAAAAAACTTAAAGCACGTCTTCAGCGAGTTCGCCCAACAAAATCAACGGCAGATGTTCTTCTTTTGCATGACAATGCAAGACCACACACCAGTCGTCACACCTCTGACGAGATTGTCAAAATTGGATGGGAAGTTTTGCCTCATCCCCCATACAGCCCTGACCTGGCACCATCAGACTTCCATCTGTTCGGGCCACTAAAAGAAGCTCATCGTGGGATTCATTTTGAAGATGAGGAGGCCGTCAAAACATCCGTGCGTCAATGGCTTAGGAAGCAGAGCTGTGATTTTTACCGTGCTGGGATACATGCCCTTGTTCAAAGATGGACCAAAACTGTAGAGATGGGCGGAGATTACATTGAAAAATGACAAAATGATCCTCAATGTTGTGGTTTTCAACCTATGTAATTGCATTTAAATTTCCTGACAATTAAACGTAGAAAAAAAAATAGGAGGCATTACTTTTTGACTGACCCTCGTATATCGACGCCTGTTTGCAGCCAGGGCGTCAATTCAATTATCATTTCCTTCTTGACTAACATCAACTCGCAACGTCCAGTCTCAACTGTAACTAACGCTCCCGACCGTTACGGCGTGTATTTAAAGCGAACGTGATAGTGGGGCCAGTCATATGCCACTGGCACGAAGTTTGAATAGACAACCTTTTTTCAGATATAGAAACATGTCTACCAACTTCCGTTAATGTCGCATAATTCCCTCTTGGTGTTGTCATTTTTCTTTTCCCTCTGTGTATTTAAAGTGCACACATGGAATTCGAAAGAAACAACGTACGAACGAACACCAGGCAGCGCTTTGTACTTGTGATGACGTCCTGGTGCGGGACCGGCCATAAGAGGCTGTGTGTTCCACTGGCCTCGTTGCTAGGTTGGCAGACATGCTGTCAGGATCCCAGTAAGCAGGTCTGCTGGCAGAATCCTGAGATCCTGCCAGCAGGTATGGGAAGCTCCACTACGTCTCTTGCACTGGGTCCGGTGGGTACTTCAGGCATCACCTGGCAACCAGCAAGCTCGCGTTGGACTTCAGGCAGTTCCAGACAGCCGGTCAGGCACACTGTCGCTCTACACAGAACCCAGGAACCTCGACGTCGGTCAGAATGCCAGACAACATTTCGACGTGGCCTCCATTGGTGGCACTGGTTCGAAAACTGGAACCATCAGATCTAGCTGGTGGCTTAGAAGAACTGGTTACTGTGCTACCCAGCTACAGAACACGTAAAGGCAAAGCAGCAGCCAGTCCAACCATCTGACAAAGGGAGAACGCCGTAGTAATATTCGATCAGCCCTTTTGACAATACATTTAGTTTCGTTTTAAATTACGAGTCGCTTGACGTAAGTCACGGGCTGATAGTTTACAAGTTCGTTAATTTCCGATTAAATCCCATCAAATTAATTTTCCCCAGCAATTTTCTGAAACCTTGTATAATTACTATAGAATTGGTACAATATGGCTTATCACTAGAAGACTAAAGTAGTTGTTAGCTCGAATTTCAGTTCTTCTTCACCGGGCGGAGGGACACGTGCCTGCCCGCCGTGTTTGCAGAAGACTCCCTATTGCAGGCGTGCCAACTGTAAGGACCCCGACACAGCCGCCAAAGGCCGGACCGAATGCGCGAGAGGCTCACCTGTTAGGTTGGTCACAGAGCTCTTCTTCCTGTCAGCGGAGGTATAGTGTGCCGCTGAGTCTTGGGGCAGTAAAGTAACGGGAGCCGCTCTAGAAAGCACAGTCGAAGCCAGTGTTAAGTACGAGGGTTGACTGAAAAGTAATGGCTCCACCTTCGTAACTCTTCAACAGTTGGCAGCATTAGTATGCGGCAGGTACTGACTTTTGTTCCGTAGCCTCTTCTCTATAGCTCCAGATGGCGGGAAGCCTTAGCACCGGAAGGTTTTGTTGTTTCAGTGTGGAGTATGGAAACCTGCGCGGAAGGTCGGTCAATGCGATTTAAGCAACGTGCTGTCATTGAATTCTTGACAGCAGACGGTATCACCCAAAGGAGATTCATCAGAGAATGAATCGCTTATGGCGATTGTGTTGATGTGAGTACTGTGCGTCGTTGGGAGAGTAAGTTTAAAGATGTTGAAGCGGAAACATCAGACTTGCATGACAGACATAGAGTTGGACGTGCTGTGACAGCGACCACCGAGTTTCACAAGAAATATGTAGACAGATTGATTCAGGACAATCATCGTATCACTCAGAGAGAAACTGCAAGTACAATCGGCATTTCACAAGAACGTGTGGGTCACATTATTGCTTTGCTTGGCTATCGGAAGAACTGCGCATGATGGGTACCCGGGATGATGACTCCTGAAATTAAAGCGCACGGACTTCAAATTTGCCAGGGACTCATCTCGTGTAACGAGAACGACGGTGACGCGTTCTCCACTCAGTTGTGACAGGACACGACACGTGGGTACACCACTACGATCCGGAGACGAAACGTCAGTCTATGGATTATCGACACAAAGACTCGCCCCAGAAAAAGAAATTCAAGACACAGCCCTCATCTGGAAAAACCATGGCCACATTGTAGTGGGACGCAGCTGGTGTTATCCATGTTGATTTCCTTGATCGTGGAACAACAATAAATTCAGATCGTTACATCATATCGCTGCGAACTCCGAAACGAGGTCTAACAAGGCTCCGAAAGGAAAAGGGAAATGCTTTCCTGCAGCATGACAACTCCAATCCACACACTTCACGTGCCACCACACCAGAATTTCAGAAACGGAATCCCATCACCTTAAGGCATCCTCCATGCAGTCCAGATTTAGCACCGTTGAAGGGATAGATAACATTCCATCAGAATTTCTAAAATCATTAGGGGAAGTGGTAACAAAACGACTATTCACGTTGGTGTGTAGAATATATGAGTCTGGCGACATACCATCTGACTTTCGGAAAAGCATCATCCACACAATTCCGAAGACGGCCAGAGCTGACAAGTGCGAGAATTATCGCACAATCAGCTTAACAGCTCATGCATCGAAGCTGCTTACAAGAATAATATACAGAAGAATGGAAAAGAAAATTGAGAATGCGCTAGGTGACGATCAGTTTGGCTTTAGAAAAAGTAAAGGCACGAAACAGGCTATTC